>NW_027256887.1:69910936-70510936 GCF_029215685.1 Pituophis catenifer annectens
GGTGTGTTCTGATTGGTTAGGGGCTTGGCTGTGCTCTGATTGGCTGGGGTTGTGTTCTTTTTGGGTGGGGGCTTGGTTGTGCTCAGCTTAGTCTGAGTTGCAGGAGGATTTGAGCTGGTGAGCTGCGTTGTTGTTGTTTGGCTTCGTGTTTGTGGCCGTGCGAGCTCTTCATGGTGGGTGTCAGTCTGCTTCATGTATGGATTGGAGGGGTTTAAAGTGGCTAATGATGCAGCTGCGGTCTGGCTTCTGGTCCTTGGTCGTGGCTCATTATCAGTGTGGGTTTGAGTCTGCTTTCTGCGTGGATGTGTGGTGGTGACATCAGGTGTGGCACTTGTGAGTGTGGGTCTGGTGTCATTCGTCGTGTTAGGGACTCGTTTGTCAATAAGGGCGGGTTTCCAAATGGCTGGTAGGCGGGAGGTATCGTCTCGTTTGTTCATGCTGTGTGGGCGTTTTTCTATCTCAATGGCTTCTCTGATTATTCTGTTGTTAAAGTGTTCAGTTTTGGCGATAGTTCTGGTCTTTTTAAAGTCAATATCATGTCCTGTGGCTTTAAGGTGTTGGACCAGGGAAGAAGTTGGTTCCTCTTTTCTGACTGAGTTCTTGTGTTCTTCTATGCGTGCACTTATTCGTCTGTTGGTTTGTCCGATGTATGTGGTGGGGCAGGCGGTGCATGGGATTTCATATACTCCTTGATTTTCTAACTCAATTTTGTCTTTGGGGTTCCTTAGGATGGTGGATATTTTTCGGTTTGTGCAGAATGCTGTCTTGATGTTATGTTTGTGGAGGATTTTGCTTATTCTGTCTGTGGTGCCTTTTATGTATGGGAGGAGGGCCTTGCCGTTTTCTTGTTCTCTGTCTTGGATTTTAGTGGGGGTTTCTTTTTGGATTAGGTTGGTGATCTTATTTCTTTGGAATCCATTGGATGTGAGTACGTTAGTGAGGGTGTGTAGTTTGGTTTTTAGGTGTTGTTCGTCAGCTAAGCGTTTTGTTCTGGAAATGAGTGTCTTGGCTACAGAGTTGATCTGGGCAGGGTGGTGGTGTGAGAGTGCGTGCAGATAGCGGTTTGTGTGTGTTTTCTTCTGGTATATAGTGTGTCCTAGGGAGCCATTGGATTTTCTGTAGACTAAGACATCCAGGAAGGGAAGTTGGTTGTTCACTTCTGTTTCCATGGTGAACTGTATTTTGGGGTGTAGGCTGTTGAGGTGTGTGAGGAAGTTGTCCAGTTTTTCTTTCCCATGTGGCCAGATTATGAAGGTGTCGTCCACATATCTGAGCCAGAGTTTGGGTTTGTGATCGGATTTTTCTAGAGCTTGGGTTTCAAAGTATTCCATATAGAGGTTGGCAATGACAGGTGAGAGAGGTGATCCCATGGGTGCTCCTTCTGTTTGTTTGTATTTCTGTCCATTATAGATGAAGTATGTGTTGGATAGGCAGTGGTTGGTCAGATCTAAGATGTGCTTGGGGGGGTTATATTTGTTTTGGATAACTGTCAAGGCTTCTTTGATTGGTACTTGGGTGAAGAGGGATATGACATCAAAGCTCACGAGTAGGTCACTGGGCTGTAAGTTTTGTTGCTTTATGATGTCTATGAACTGGAATGAGTTTTTTACGTATGAGGTGATGGATTCTGCATAGGGCTGTAGTTGTTTGGCGAGAAATTTGGCTAGGTTTTGTAGAGGTGAGCCTATGGAGCTGACTATGGGTCTAAGTGGGGTTCCTTCTTTGTGTATCTTGGGGAGACCATAAAGCTTGGGGCATCTGGATGATTTCTCTCTGGGTATGATTCTTTGCTGAATCTCTTCGCTGATGGGGGAGGCTTTTATTTTGGATCTGGTGGTTTTTTCCAGGTAGGTGGTGGGGTCTGTGTTTAGGGGTTTGTATATGGAGTCTTGGAGTAGGTTGGTTAATTTGGTTTGGTAGTCAGATGTGTTCATAACCACCGTGGCATTGCCCTTGTCTGCTGGTAGGATTATTATGCTGGTGTCTTCTTTCAGGTTAAGTAGTGCTGTCTGTTCCTCTTTGGGTAAGTTACTTTTGGGTGGCTTGCTGGTGCAGAGGATATTGGTGATTTCGAGTCTGATTCTGTTTGCATCGTCGGGGTTGATTTTGGTCAGGCTGGTTTCAACTCCGCATATAATGGTTTCAGTGGGGATGCTTTTGGGAGCGACTGCAAAGTTGAATCCTTTGGAAAGGACATTGGTTTCGGCTTTGGTGAGGATCCTATCTGAGATGTTATGCACTGTTTGTTTCATGTGTGGCTGTGAGGGTGGAGGGGATTGTTTCTGGCGTTCTTGTAGTCTTCGGAGTTTGTTGGTGTGTGTGTCTGTCTTGAGGGTGGTCTGTGTTTCGGCTCTCCAGATGGCAAGTTGTTTGGATTTGTCCCAAAGTGCGGGGTGGATCTTGTTGCTGAGTTTGAGGTGAAGTGTGAGGAGATCTTTGTTGATTTGGTCTAGGAGGAATCTTTTTCTGTGGAGTTCATTTCTGATTAGGGCTAGTTCTGTTCTTTTCAGAATGCGTTTGGTGGCTGCAGAGTTGAAGTGGAATTTCAGTTGGAAGCCTGTGGGGATTAAATTTTGATCTCGGCAGTTGCGTAGGAATGCAAGGTCACATAAAATGGAAGCTCTTTGGACTTCGAGTTTTTCATAGGTCCTGGTCAGATGGTGGATTTCCTCCCCGTAGAGGTGGGATATTTGTTTTCTCAGGTTTTCGCGGGTGTTTGTATGTAGGTCTTTGGTTATTCGGGTCTTCTCCCACGTAAAATTGGAAGTGTCTTGGCGACGTTTCGACGAAGTCTCATTCGTCATCTTCAGGCTGGTGTTCTCGGCTTCGTGCTTCCAGGAGCAATGTGAGATCGCAGCTGTCTCTTCCTTTTAACTGCTAGTGGAGGTGTGAGCTGATTGGGTGGGAACTTGGCTGTGTTCTGATTGGGTGGAGGTGTGTTCTGATTGGTTAGGGGCTTGGCTGTGCTCTGATTGGCTGGGGTTGTGTTCTTTTTGGGTGGGGGCTTGGTTGTGCTCAGCTTAGTCTGAGTTGCAGGAGGATTTGAGCTGGTGAGCTGCGTTGTTGTTATCCAGTTATCCAAAACAAATATAACCCCCCCAAGCACATCTTAGATCTGACCAACCACTGCCTATCCAACACATACTTCATCTATAATGGACAGAAATACAAACAAACAGAAGGAGCACCCATGGGATCACCTCTCTCACCTGTCATTGCCAACCTCTATATGGAATACTTTGAAACCCAAGCTCTAGAAAAATCCGATCACAAACCCAAACTCTGGCTCAGATATGTGGACGACACCTTCATAATCTGGCCACATGGGAAAGAAAAACTGGACAACTTCCTCACACACCTCAACAGCCTACACCCCAAAATACAGTTCACCATGGAAACAGAAGTGAACAACCAACTTCCCTTCCTGGATGTCTTAGTCTACAGAAAATCCAATGGCTCCCTAGGACACACTATATACCAGAAGAAAACACACACAAACCGCTATCTGCACGCACTCTCACACCACCACCCTGCCCAGATCAACTCTGTAGCCAAGACACTCATTTCCAGAACAAAACGCTTAGCTGACGAACAACACCTAAAAACCGAACTACACACCCTCACTAACGTACTCACATCCAATGGATTCCAAAGAAATAAGATCACCAACCTAATCCAAAAAGAAACCCCCACTAAAATCCAAGACAGAGAACAAGAAAACGGCAAGGCCCTCCTCCCATACATAAAAGGCACCACAGACAGAATAAGCAAAATCCTCCACAAACATAACATCAAGACAGCATTCTGCACAAACCGAAAAATATCCACCATCCTAAGGAACCCCAAAGACAAAATTGAGTTAGAAAATCAAGGAGTATATGAAATCCCATGCACCGCCTGCCCCACCACATACATCGGACAAACCAACAGACGAATAAGTGCACGCATAGAAGAACACAAGAACTCAGTCAGAAAAGAGGAACCAACTTCTTCCCTGGTCCAACACCTTAAAGCCACAGGACATGATATTGACTTTAAAAAGACCAGAACTATCGCCAAAACTGAACACTTTAACAACAGAATAATCAGAGAAGCCATTGAGATAGAAAAACGCCCACACAGCATGAACAAACGAGACGATACCTCCCGCCTACCAGCCATTTGGAAACCCGCCCTTATTGACAAACGAGTCCCTAACACGACGAATGACACCAGACCCACACTCACAAGTGCCACACCTGATGTCACCACCACACATCCACGCAGAAAGCAGACTCAAACCCACACTGATAATGAGCCACGACCAAGGACCAGAAGCCAGACCGCAGCTGCATCATTAGCCACTTTAAACCCCTCCAATCCATACATGAAGCAGACTGACACCCACCATGAAGAGCTCGCACGGCCACAAACACGAAGCCAAACAACAACAACGCAGCTCACCAGCTCAAATCCTCCTGCAACTCAGACTAAGCTGAGCACAACCAAGCCCCCACCCAAAAAGAACACAACCCCAGCCAATCAGAGCACAGCCAAGCCCCTAACCAATCAGAACACACCTCCACCCAATCAGAACACAGCCAAGTTCCCACCCAATCAGCTCACACCTCCACTAGCAGTTAAAAGGAAGAGACAGCTGCGATCTCACATTGCTCCTGGAAGCACGAAGCCGAGAACACCAGCCTGAAGATGACGAATGAGACTTCGTCGAAACGTCGCCAAGACACTTCCAATTTTACGTGGGAGAAGACCCGAATAACCAAAGACCTACATACAAACACCCGCGAAAACCTGAGAAAACAAATATATATATATATATATATATATATATATATATATATATATATATATATATATATATATAAATTTTCTTACTTCTTCGTAGGGTCTATGTGTGTTTTTCTTCTAGCCAGGTTTTCCCTACGTAGCCAAGGTTTTTGTGTAGCTCCAGCTCAGTAGAATCTCATCTACGCAGTGAGAGCTTGCTAGGTGTTAGAAAAGAAAAAAGCCCAGAACCGAGTAGATGAGATTCTACTGAGCTGGAGCTACAAAAAAACCTTGGCTACGTAGGGAAAACCTGGCTAGAAGAAAAACATATATATATATATATATATATATATATCAATTTTCTTACTTCTTCGTAGGGTTTATGTGTGTTTTTCTTCTAGCCAGGTTTTCCCTACGTAACCAAGGTTTTTTGTAGCTCGAGCTCAGTAGAATCACAGCTACTCGGTTCTGGGCTTTTTTCCTTTCTAACAGCTAGCAAGCTCTAACTGCTTGGTTACGTAGGGAAAACCTGGCTAGAAGAAAAACACACATAAACCCTACGAAGAAGTAAGAAAATTGATACACACACACACACACACACACACACACACACACACACACACACACACATATATATTTAAAAAGTACCAATAAATATTTTTCTAACAAGAAAAACAAATAAAATATTTTTTTAGTAAAGAGAGGACTTTAAAAAAAAGTGAGACTTTAGAAATTGAGTCAAATGGTCAAGGGAGCATGGAAAAAACGGGACATTCTTACCAGTGGTGAGTTTCAAAATTTTTTACTACCGGTTCTGTGGGTGTGGCTTGGTGGGCGTGGCTTGGTGGGCATGGCAGGGGAAGGATACTGTAAAATCTCCATTCCCTCCCCACTCCAGGGAAAGGATACTGCAAAATCCCCATTTCCTCCCAATCAGCTGGGACTCGGGAGGCAGAGAATTAGATGGGGGCAGGGCCAATCAGAATTTTTACTACCGGTTCTCTGAACTACTCAAAGTTTCCGCTACCGGTTCTCCAGAACTGATCAGAATCTGCTGAATTCAACCCATCTCTGATTCTTACCTAATTTTAGTATTTAATATTGGGAGAGGGATTTTCGCAGTGTCTCTTCCTCAGGTACAGAGGAAACGAAATAAAGGTTTGGTGGGCTGCATCTTGATTTGTAAGTTGTGGGTAGAGAGAAGATTTGGGCAGGCTCTTCCCAAAACCTATTCCAGCATTCTCTCCCCCAGTACTTACTTTATTGCAACAAAAGCTTTAAATAATTCTATCCAAACTCTGCTCTTAACTACTGATTTATTTTCTATTTGAGTACATTAATTTCTTTCCTGCCCCTAAATTCCTTGTAATTCCCAACCTATAGTTGGATTTATAACCATATCAATCCTTGGCTATGTTTTCCCCAGGTATAAAAATGGAATTTGTACTGGTCTTAAAACAGTTTGGATTATCAGCACAAAACCATTTTTTTTAAAGAGCAAGAACGATACTGGAGATCTAGGCTCCCCTTCCTCTGTATAATGTTCATAATTTTATAATCCTCATGTCACTCTGTATCTGTCTGCTTCTGTGCTTTAGCTTTTCCTTCCGCGGAAGATGCCATAACATTTCTTTCTGTGGCTTTCTGAGCTCTGATTTTTCCTCTGCCCTTTCTTTAGATGACTGTTGAAATGTTTTCAGGTAGCAACTCTGAATAGTCCCTCTTCGCTTGTGGTTAGGTTTTCACTGATGTGCACTGAAGTGGTCCAAGTAAAAAACATCCCTTCAAATTAGAGGCAGATGTATTTGCAAAGAGCATTTGGTCTTTATAGGAAATACATGCTGTATTTGGAAAAGCTCTTTATATTTTGCTTTCCTTGATGATGTTACTGGCCACATGGATTTTGCTGGGCTATAAGCGACTTGAACTAGAATTCCTAGTGCTTCAAAGCAGCAACTTTTTCAGGTGATGGGCACCATTACATGATGTCATACAGTGTCACTCAAGGCAATGTTCTACTTCTCTCCAGGAGGAGACTAAAGAAGAACCAGTTTAACAGGCAGACAAGAAACATATGTTAAGTAACGTATTAAAGACAATCTGAGAATCCATTATGAAAGAGTCCCAATAACTGGTGTGTAATAAAAGTGAGTTCTCTCCAGATACAAACCCAAGTTTAAATACTTCTGCCTCTTCCTGTTGGCTAAATGATGTAATGGGTAGGGCAGTGCAATTTCTCAGGATCCCAGTTTCCATCTGCTTCTTATTTTGGTAATGATTAGAGCTGATTTCTTCTAACCATAAGAGAATTAACTGAGAATTCTCTGTGAGTGGTACCCCCTAAATCAGGGGTGTCAAACTCAAGACCCTAACGCTAACCCATGGGGTGCTTAGATCTGACCCACGGGGACACCCTGGAAACAGCAAAAAACCAGCCTGTGGTGCCTATGCCCGTGAAGGGCTGTGTGTGGCTCTCTGGGCTCCATTTTTGGCCCTGACAGCCTCCTGCAACCCTCTGCCAGTGAAAATGGAGCAGGAGGCCATCACGGCCAAAAACAGAGCCTGGGAGGGCCACATGCAGCCCTCCCAAGCTCCATTTTCCTTGGCAGAGGGCTGCAGGAGGATCGCCCCAGCCCTGTCCAGACCACCACAGGTGCCCCCGACATGAGTGATGTTGAGCTGGCCATGTCCCGTGGCCATGCCCCCTGGCCACACAACCCTGATGCGGCCCTCAATGAAATTGAGTTTGAGACCCCTGCCCTAAATAAACAAATAAATAAATTTTTAAAAGGTAATAATGGTTAAAAAAAAACAAAAAACCTCAGGTGAATTTCATATAAACTCAGATTTAGCAATCATGAAAGTTTGGTCATTGTATTTCAAATTTTTAGCTTTAAAAAGCAAAACCAAAGTAAGATTCTTGAGCACTATCTAGTGGCATTGTTTAGCACTTGTGGGGTTCTGCCATCTTTTCCATGACCTTTGCCTCTGAATTAGTTGCAAATAGACTGGTTGAGGGTCAGTGAAAAGGTACTGACCAAAAGAGAGAAAGTGATGCAGAAGCTGGTCCAGAAGGGCTTGAGGTGACATAATGACTCTCTGATGGTAGCAGCTCAAGAGACCCATCCATGAGCCCCTAATAAAGCAAGGTAGGATACATTATAAGAAAAATGAAGTAGTTGTCTTTTAATGTGATGATTAGAGTAGTTTCACAATCTTGTGGCCTTTTAGGACGACAGACAGCTCTTGGAATTCAAAGCTAAGGAAGAATTGCCACGAAAAGTGTGTATCTTTTATGTTATGTACACTGAGAATATATGCACCAAGACAAATTCCTTGTGTTGTCCAATCACACTTGGCCAATAAAAATTTATTCTATTCTATTCTATTCTATTCTATTCTATTCTATTCTATTCTATTCTATTCTATGCTATGCTATGCTATGCTATGCTATGCTATGCTATTCTATTCTATTCTATTCTATTCTATTCTATTCTATTCTATTCTATTCTATTTCTAATGTAACTTCCCAGTCGCTATAATGAGCAGCACTAGGAGGTTCGAATCTTGTTCCTTTGTATGGCAGATGTAGAGAAACTGACCACTCAGGCTAAACTTGCAGAAAATAGATAGAAATAAATATTTTCAGTTCCATGACAGTGAAATCAATTATCCAGAGAGGTGGTGAGCTCTGCTGTTCAGAGCTGGACTGCATCTCTCTGGGTTGCTTTAATCTGGATCCCTGTACTGAAAAGAGGAATGGACTCTATGGTGTAAACGATGGTATAAATCAACTCCTACAATTCTGTCTCTGGTGGAAAGCAAGAGGAAGAAACTATTAAGTATTTAAGTGCCATTCGTTGTATGTTCTTTTTTATCTTGGTTTTTCGAAGATGAACCTTTGAAGGTAGGGTGGGAGGAAGAAGGAGAAGAGACAACGTCTTGGCAAGATGTTTCCTGATTGTCAGTTCTCTCAGCTGACAGCTGCTAAGAGACTCAAATCATCAAGCCGAGGGGAAAATGTTATGCTTCGCTGTAAAATTAATGGAGACAAAATAAGATGAAACAGATTTTTAGCAAAGGAATATGTAGGTAGACGAGAGCTTCTATATTTATTTTTATTCCTCAGAGACGTTTTTTCCTAGTTGCTAAAACACAGAGATAATTATTTCCAAAAACACACTAGATACAAATCTGTTAGGCAGAATATGTACTACTTAGAAAATGTTACCTCCTAGTAGCATGTTCCTGTATATTTATTATGTATGTATATTATTTATAGTATCAAAAATAAAAATATGAAAATGATGTGATCCAAATAGCTTAACATCTAGAAAAATTCATGGTGACTGGAAATGGGATATCTTTTTTATTTCTCCTTAAGGTTGTCATTTATTATCATAATTGCTGAAAATGTCATATTGTCATCAATAATAACACCTAATTCTTATATAAAAGTGGTACCATTGTAGCACTTTTAACTCATAAGTTAGACCCATGCTCTAAGCAAACTGTAATTTAAATTTGAAACTTTATTTTAATGAAGTGACTAAAGATAACATTGCCAACCAACAGCTGTGATGTTGAGCCGTGTAAAACTGAGTTGTGCTTTTATGATCATCAGAAACATAAAAAACATAAAACATAAAAAATACACAGAGATAAATGCTGATTTAGGTAGGATAAGACTGAGCAATATAAGAAAGGCAAGATCCAGGAAGAGTCAGCTTCACTCCTTAGTAGTGTCCAGGAAATTGTAAAATTTAAGGTTTCCTTCAAGAAACAGAAAGGCTAATCTAACAAGGAGAATAAATGGAGCACAAACTATGACAGAGAAGTTTTTAAAATGAAAGTAAAGAAAGAACATATAAAAAGTCTGAAGGAGAACAGTAACAACTTTTTAGGTACATTCAAAGCACAAAATTAGCCAGGAAGTGGTTAGATTATTAGGACTGAAATGGATTCTCAGTGGGGATACGAAGGATGGAGAGAAGAGAATGAATTGTCTGCATCTTTTAGCTTTTTGGGAGGCGGTGAAGACCTGGCTAGGATAGGGGTTGAACCAGGAAGTTAACAGCTGGTGGGAATGTTTGCTCTATTTCTGTTGATTATTGGGAACGACTAGGTTTATTGTGTGAGATGGGAAACCGCATAAGTTCTTCCAATAAATTAATATCTTTACAGATTGCTTTTAATAAACCAGGTATTCTGGCTTACAATTACATGCAAACATAGCTTGGGTCTATGTTGTTATATAATCTACATGCTATTATTTCTACATACCAAGGATAGAGGCCTTAGAACTTTCTAGGACTCAGTTGTCCCTGATTGATTATTGACCCGCTTTGGAATGTAGGACATAGCTGACCAGAACATTTTTTTTTAATTTGATTTATATGCCGCCCTTCTCCAGAGACTCAGGGCGGCTTACAATGCGTTAAGCAATAGCCTTCATACTTTTGTATATTTATACAAAGTCAGCTTATTGCCCCTACAAACTGGGTCCTACATTGCCAACTATTAGTTTTCTGTTTATAAAGGTGAGCAGAAAGAAATAGTTTTTTCGCCCAACATAGAAAACTATTTGTTACAAAATACGGCCCCTATTTCAGTTGGCTCTAAAAGTATTTTAGGTATATTGATGGAAGGCATGAGTGTGTTTGTGTGTGTGAGAAGAAACTCCGTTGCTTAACTATTTGAGGATCTCAATTCCAATATTGCCTTGCATTTAATAGCGTGAAGCAGTATAAGAATTTTGGTTCAAATTGTGTTTTTCTCTCTCTCTGGACACTGAGGTAGAGTTGAACGATGCCATTTAGGACAATGTGAAGATTCATATGTTTTATGTATAGCAAAATAAAATCATTTATAGGGAAACATTTGCTTCATTAACTATTGAAATACAGCCATGGCAAGAAGACATTAATTTACAAAGAAAAGATGATGATATTGGACTCATTCCTTGAACCGGGGGTTGGGGGAGGTGGGGGGGGGGTTCTACCATAAAGGACCCATCGTGAGTCACCTTGGATGCAAGGATGGTGCATTTTGTGAAGAGCCTCTTTCCTGGAATTTGTCATAAATTCCAGGGAAGAGACTCTTCACAAAATATGCCATCGTTACATCCAAGGTGACTCATGATGGGTCTAATTCCTGGGAAGAGAGTCTTCACAAAGATGTGCCATCATTGCATCCAAGGTGACTCATGGTAGGTCTTTTATGATAGAACCCAACCCTCCCCTCTCCCCAATTAAAGGAATGAGTCCAATATCATCTTTTCTTTGTAAAATAATGTCTTCTTGCCACTAAAACAGCATATGCTCCTTAAAATTGGAATGTTCTTGTCAGACAGAAGAAACCAGGAGCCAGGATAGAGTTCAAAAACATTGTGAGTTTATTCCCTACGGCCTGTGCAAGCATCTGATGTACTAATGGTCAAGACAAATTGGAGGCAGATAAGAGTCAATGGACCTCAAGAGTGGCTGGACTTATGTCTCTTCCAGGGGCATTGAGACTCCATATCAGTGGTGGAGTTCAATTTTTTTTTACTACTGGTTCTGTGGGCATGGCTTGGTGGGCGTGGTGTGGCTTGGGCGTGGCTTGGTGGCCGTGGCCGGGGAAAGTTACTGCAAAATACCATTCCCACCCCACTCCAGGGGAAGGATACTGCAAAATCCCCATTCCCTCCCAACTCCTGGGGGAAGGATATTGCAAAAACTCCATTCCCACCCCACTCTGGGGCCAGCCAGAGGTGGTATTTGCCGGTTCTCTGAAATACTAAAATTTCCACTACCAGTTCTGTCAGAACCTGCTGAATAGCACCCCTGCTCCATACTGATTTTGTATTTGACCTCACCTCAGGCTCAACCTGGTCATTTTCTACAGTTCTTCCCAATTGTAGAGATAGAATTCTAAACATGTTTTTTAAAAAAATAAATTGTAAGAGAGCAATCATCCTGAGTTTGCAATTCAAATTTTATAATGCATAATTTGTGTTACCTGCATTTATTTCCCTACGCTTACCTTCTCTGACAGCCTCACTGGGGCAGAATAGCTTATTTCTATTCACATACAAGATTCTAGAAGCTGAAACTTCACAAAGGAGGATAAACCACCAAATAATTATGAGACTTAGTAAGCAGGCATGGTAGGACAATGGTGTTTTGTTCATCTTGACCAATGATTGAGAGTAAATGCTTCTGTGTTCCTTTAGCAATTCCAAGAGCTGATTATTTTTTAGTAACACTCCCTTGTTTATTATCTTAAACATGACATAGGAGATGCCTGGGATAGAAGTGTGAGAATGTCTTAGCTTCCCAATACAGGTGGGTAAGAATGAACAAGTTTGCCAAATGCTCCCATTGTATTCCACAGAAACAGAAGACCTAGCTTTTTTATATGCATTATATTTTTTAAAGTACATGCTGGAAAGCAGCCTTGTATAAAAAGATTGCAAGCTGTGTTTACTGTAAGAGAAGAAGAATGCATAGCAAAAGCAGAATGTGGGAAATAACAGCTCATTATTGCTGGGACAACAGTAGTTACATACATACGAAAAAGGATGAAGTGATCAGGACTTTCCTGTGGTGCAAGGAAATTATGAGAAATGACTGGAATCTGTTCGTTTGGGAAGAAATGAATAAACTGACTGGGCTTGCTATGAGTAGGGTCCAACAAGGGGAGGAATGCCATCTGTTCTTCACTTTTTTAATAGACTGTTCCTATTTCAGGAACTCTGTCCAAAAAACAAAGAAAATTCTATTATGTACAGAATTGTCCATGATTGTCTATGAATAAGTATACCATGATTTCAGTTAATTCTGTCTTCAAGCTGTGGGGGTGGGAATTCAGAGTCTCCAAAATAAGGATTGTAATACATACTTCTGAGAAAAAAAAGATACTAGTAATCTTTGCTTTATATAACTATTACACAGTCTTATTTTTAATCAGATGCTAGATGATGTAATGCCCAAAGCAATACTGGCTTGTTTTTTAACCGTAATTATAATTAATACTTACTCCTAATATTAATGGCTACAGTGAGGCTATAGTAAATCCCTAGATTCTGTACCCTACCTTTCTCAACCTGAGGTTCTTCTGGAATCATTCAGAATTTCCAACTAGCCTAACCATCAGCAATTGGAAGGCATCATGATATAAAAGC
The DNA here is from genome assembly GCF_029215685.1 of Pituophis catenifer annectens. Taxonomy (NCBI): domain Eukaryota; kingdom Metazoa; phylum Chordata; class Lepidosauria; order Squamata; family Colubridae; genus Pituophis; species Pituophis catenifer. The sequence goes on from NW_027256887.1 coordinate 69,923,868, forward strand.
CTCTTATTGAAAAATATTTTGGTGATCTAGGCACCACCATTTCCTTCCCTCCTGCCCCCAATCCCATAGATGCTTTTGCTTGATACCCCAAGATGAAGGGATCCCAGTAGAACATTGGTTTTCCCTAACTCTCATCTCATGAGAAAATTTCTTTCAGCTAATTATATATCAAGCTTGTGGGTTCCTCCCTTAGTGTTGTCCATTCCTTATTGCAATCCATTCGATCAAGGACCAAACTCATTCACTAAATTTACAACATACACTAAGCCTTAATATGAACTGTCGGTTTTGGCTTAATGTGCACTGAAACTATATTATTAGTTGAAAGTGTCAGTGAAATTATATATTTATGGGACAAACAGCTTGACAGCATTGGTTTTCCAGAGAAAGCTATTAGATACTCATAAAAAGTATCTAATCTATATCTAAAAGTATAAAAAATAATAAAAAATGATGCAGTAGATACTCATCTACTGCATCATTTTTTATTATTTTTTATAGTAATGGTGGTAATTAATTGTATGATTTGCATATTTAGTTTTTTGTTTAAACGCACTATGATTTTTAATTATTTTAAACTGTCAAGAGTCATAGAATCATGGAATCATAAGCTTGGGAGACATTTTGGAGGTCTTCTAGTCCAGGGGTCTCCAACCTTGGCAACTTTTAAGACTTGTGGACTTCAACTCCCAGAATTCCTCAGCCAGCTTTGCTGTTCTAGTCTGCCTCCGAAGACAGGATTCCTCATCCCATTCAGACAAATGACTTTCTGTGTTTTATTTCAACAGCCATGGTCCTGTATTATCTTACCTTGCTTTTTTTTAAAAAAAAAATAATGGAGAGGTTGAAGCAGCCCTAATCATGGCATGTTCCCATCTCAGGAAAGCAAACAAGCAAGAATATTAAAAGTTATAGAAGTTATAATTAAAACCTGTCTGCCTTTTCTTCAATCTAATCTTCATATTCCCAACCCTCTATAGTCGTGATGGCGAACCTTTGGCAGGTGTGCTACAGGTGGCACACGGAGCCATATCGGTGAGCGTGCGAACATTGCCCTAGCTCAGCTCCAGCGCACGCATCTGCTTTTCGGGCCTTCCGGGCCCACTTGAAGTCAGCAAATGGACCTTTTCTGGCCTCCAGAGGGCCTCCAGAGGGGTGGGGAAGCCTGTTTTCGCCCTCCCCAGGCTCCAAGAAAGCCTCTGGAGCCTGGGGAGGGTGAAAAACAGGCCCACTGGGTCCACTGTGCCATCGTGTGCCAAAAGTGGGGGGAGCATGTGCATGCGCAGGGCGCATTGAATTATGGGTATGGGCACACGCGCACATGACCCCACCAATGCTCCTCCCGCTTTTGGCACGCGATGGCAAAAAGGTTAGCCATGACTGCTCTATGGCAATAGCCAACTCAATGTCTTTGGGAGTTCATAAACAGATCATTGAAACAGAACAAAACAAAACCCTTCTGCTTGTTGATTTTCAGGAACAACTTTTTGGTGGTATGTTGCTTGTAACACAATTATTTTAGAATTGGAAGCCTCACAAACCATTGAGTCTAACTCTCAATAGATTGTTCAAATTCAAATTTAAGTTTCTCTGATAACTATCCACTTAGCTCCATTTAGTGAACGGGTGCTTATCCAATCTCTGAACAATAGATGTCATTTCAAATTCCATTTTTCCTTCAGGATTTTTTCCAAACATTTACCTGGTATTTTCCTTTTGTGTAAGTTGAGACCATTATCCTGCTTTCTTTATGAATGTACTTAACTGACCATTAGCATGTTTTTAGCAACATGTTCCAACTCTGTTATTCTGTTATGTTTATGTTCTGGATGAGTGCCACCATAATATTTTGGGATAATAGGATATATGCACGCCCAGTACTTTGTTTTACCTGCGTACTGGTTAATAAATCAGAAGAGTTATTTAATACGGAAACTTCTTACTTTTCTTAGAGTTTTTCAAAATATGCCCGCTTTTCAAAAATCTTGTGGTGTGTATCTGTAACTAAAGTGCACAGAATGAAATGCAATCATATGCTTCCATGAATATTAAAGATACCCTTAATCCATTAATTTAAAAGATTGGCTGTTCAAATAGAAGGATATCCTTGCCTATACTCACCCAAGGTTGCTTAAAAGGGTGGATTTAATTGTTAAATTATGGCTTTATGAGATACAGTTCCAGAACTGGGTCTGTTGTGGACAGCTGAGACACTGTTCCACATCCAACCCAGTTAGCTGCAATGTTATATACACATATAACTATTTCAGCAGAGCAAACTGGTACCTCCTAAATATTAAACTCCCAGGATTTAAGGATTATGGGGGTTGAGTCTAATATCTACAATACAGTTGGTATTATTCTGTTGTTCTTGTAATCATGGGAGTGTTATTCTTTTCTGTCTATCCAGCTTTCTTGTACACACCCATTTCTTACAATGACCTGTTGTAAGAACATTCCCTCAAAAGGAAAAAAAATAATTGCAGAGAATTTGCCAGAATGCTTTAATTAATGAAGATGCAACTCATTAGCAGTGAAGGGTGTGGAGGAGAATGGGAAATGCATGGGGGCCATACAGTCTGAGATAATACACAACCTACTTAGAGAAGCTTTCTGAAGCCTACTATACTAAACTGCCGAGTAGCTTTCTAATCTAATCATTTCACTTGCATTGCAAATGACTTCCCAATTAAAAATGAGCTAACAAATTCTGAAATGTAAATCAGACTCCATTACCTTTCATAATTGCAGTGCCAGGTTCAGTCTTCTCTCTGCTCAAATCAGTAGGTACAGACTTCCTCAGATCTTTGTGTGTGTGTGTGTGTGTGTGTGTGTGTGTAAAATATCCTCCTTAATCAGTGTGCTCATTATTCTTAACATCTATCACCTTTGTGAAAGTACATTTGGTCCTCCTTGGTGGATAGTGGATGGCAAAGAATAGCACTAGTATTCCATTAAACAACATGAGTCTTTAGATAGGCCCATTAACATACAATAAAGCAGGTTTTCTTGAACTGAGCACTGAACTGTTAAAATTATTTCCTTGGCCTCTAAGGGCTGGGAGGGTATGTCTGATGATGTCGCAGAGAGGTGGTGGAACCATTAAGGCAGGGGTGTCAAACTGGTGTCGTCACGGTGGCATCACATGACGTATCGGGATTCCCACCCCCCTTCGCTAAACCAGGCGTGGGCGTGGCCAGCACGTGACGCATCCAGCTTGCAGGCCGCATGTTTGACGGCCCTGAATTAAGGCAACTACATTGACCTTTATTGTAATGAGAAATTACACAAACTGTGCTGCCAAAAATGGTCATGTTCACTTAACAGGTGTCTCACTTAGTAACAGAAATTTTGGGCTCAATTGTGATTGTAAATCAAGAATGTCCTATACAGACCAGATAAAAATTTAATAAATAAGTGAAGCTCTATGGTGCCTGTGGAGGTGGTTGGGGTGGATGTTAGAGCTTTGAAAAGTCATGAAGCAAGTAAGACAAAGAGTTCTGCCAGCTGAAAAACTGGCTACCTTCCAAACTCTGTAAAGTGTTGCAAAACAAAATACAAGTTTTGCTGCAGCTGACATGAAAATAGTTGGCTTAGCTCTAAGACACTCCTGACACTATAGGATGAAGGAGATTTGGAACGGTTTTCAAATTATCCCAGAATCCCCACATGGAAGTATTACAAAACCTCTTGCAAGTCACCTTGGTAGGCCAATAGGAAGAGCACAAAAACATAACATGGATTTTATGCCTTAATTGGCATGTTTATCTGTTAAAATATTTATAATCTCTGCATATTCTAGCTGTGCATATATTAGAGAGTTACTGCAGAAAATATAGTTGTTTCATGTAGAGCAGTTTAAGTAATATGTTCTTTGCTATAATTTAATACACCAAGCAGCATAATTTGGAAAGCATCTTGGCATAAAAGTTATCTCTCCCCCCAATTTGTGATGGAAAAAGTACTACATTTTGTTTTGTTTCCTCCTTTTATCTACTTCTTATTAATGAACCAAGATAAATTCAGGTACTGCTGCCTCATAAATTAATAACTAGGAGACATTTTACTCACAAATTACCTTTGGCTACTTGCTATGAGAGAACAGTGCTTCTGTTCTCTAATGAAACAAAAAATTATTTACGAACTGTTGTAGATGATCACTGTGTCAAATCTATATAATGAAATAAAAACAGGTGATTTTGTAAGATTGACACATTAATTATTATTCATATTTATGGATGAACACCTCCTTTTCAGAAAGATGATCAAATGGTGGTTTGATTTCACCATTTTAACATCTTCCAGATATGATGGTCTATAACCATTGCACCCAGCCAGCATGGAAAAATCTAGCCAACACTAGGTTGGGGGGGTTTAATCTTGTTGTTGATGCCAGCATCCGCAAAAGTATTTGTTTTAGAATATTTTATGTGTTAGAAGTGATGGATGTTAGCCTGTTAAATGCTTGAGCATTCAGTAATGGTCTATGTTTTACTTTATTTGGGAAGTAAAAGGTGTTTTATGAATCTATAAAAGATCTACCATTGGTCTGAGATGCTAAACTAATCAGAGCAAATTAGTAGAAATGCAAAAATATAGAGTGAGCTTCTAAGTTTTGAATTTCTGTCGGCTTTGTTGAACTTTCAGGTATGTTTTCTTCACAAGTACATCCAAGACATAGGTAGATGGTCATTTCTTTTGCCCTGTGTTAATGAAACTTAACTGCAGATAACTACTGTACATAAAGTGAGATAGAGGTATCATTCAATTTGTTGCTTCAGGCCACAGAATATAGTGAGCCAAAGCTGTATCATATAGTTGATATGGTTGATAGCTTTCTATCAAGCGGGCAATGTATCCTGCTGCTATTTTAATTCTTTGCTTCTCTTTACTTTATGGATCCAAGAATAATCAAGACAGAACATTGACTTATTTATTAAAGTTGCTTTCCTATTTTAATTAATTGATCATTTAAGTCAATGGGATACTCTTTGATTTATTTTTAGCTTGCTGATTTCTTCTGGTATTTTTACAGAATAATAATACCTGTCTATGGAGCATTAACTTCAGTGGCTGCTTTGTGTCGTGACAACTATGGATGTCATTTGTTTACATTAGAGTGGGCAAAAGCACTTCATGTCCCAGTAATTTTGAACTGGGCTGAGGAGTGAAAGGAGACAAAACAGAAATGTTAATACATTATAGCTAATATCTGCTCCAAGGAATGTGATTGCTGTTAGAAGACGCTGGGTTTCATTTATGCTCAAACCAATAGAGTCTGATTCATTATGTTTGTGTCAGAAAGCCCCCAACATTTAACTTTTCTTCCCCTAATGTGCTAACTCCCTATTTCTTTTAGGATTAATACATTTTTTTCTCTTGTTTTGATCTTCAACTATACATTTAAGTCAGTCAGTCAATCTGATAGGCAATCTAGGAGAAGGCAATGAAGAGAAAACTCTTAAAAATTCTTGAACAAATTCCTGTCCTCTTGTTATCTAACTTGTTACTTTCATTAAATAGAAAGTTTTGAAATTCTCATTTGTTTAGCAAGATGAGGGCTAAACAAAATCAGTTTCCTAAAACTGTTACTGCATTCTAAAATACAATAAATGCAAATCAGAGGACAGTCACACAATAAAACAATTTAGAAGGCTATAGAATAGAAAAGAACAAATTTACCAGCTACATTGACCAGCTAAATAAAATAAGATGAAAAGATTATATTACAAAGGAAATATAACTTATAAATAGCTTTTGGCTGTCAAACTATATGCAGAATCAGGCAAGGTATTCCAGTTTGGCCATTTGATGAATACTTTAAAATAAAACACAGAAGAAGGCTTTAGATATGCAGTGTATTTATGATTAATATGGGTACCATCCATGTGTATGTATAGATGCATATATAAATAAAAGTAATACGCACAAAATTTACCCAAAAATAAAGGAGAACTTTTGCATTACATTGATTATTTTTTTTGCCTTCCTTGATTAAATTCTGATCAAGAGAGCTTTTGTTGCCCAAACAGCACCAATGTAGCTTTGCCCCCAAAAATTGCATCCAAAGGCAAACTGAGAAGTAGCCTCCATCAGGTTTGCCAGGCTGGGAAATCCTGAAAATTTAGCTTCTTCCTCTGCTTCCCTGTCTTATCTATCCTGGGCAGCTCTTTTATGCTGTGGTCTCGGCACTTGCTAATCAAGCTAATGTCATTCATACAGAACTCTTGTCAGCTGTCATGGGGCTTATCTAACAAATTTCAGACACAATAGTGGGCTGAGATGATAGATTGGTCCCTGGATAGTATATTAACTGAACAGTGTGAAGTAGGCCAGCAGAAATGATGGCAATGAAGTGAAAGAGAGAGTGGATAAAGCAGGGAGCCTTGCTGCTTGCAGCTCGCCATCTTGTCTACAGTTAGCCATTAGTGACAGTAATCTGATTACAAGACCCCGGGAGCTGGAATTGTAAATGGCTACTCCAGAGGGAGCTGATTATCACAACCTCTGGAAAAAAATTGCTCTTAAGGCTGAAGCTACAGTTACAGTCCACAAAGTGCAATGTTGGATTTGGTGCATAATTGCAAGAGGCTGTCTGCTTAGGCTTTCTTAAAAGGTACCGGTGCTGTACCATGCTTTCATGGCTAGCTAGTATCCTATGAAATAGCAATGGATGGACAACAGCAGGTGACTTTGGAAAAGGTTAATCTGATAATTTAGTCACAGGTATTTCATACAACGTTTTATTTGAAGGAGAGAAAAAAATATCACTCAGTGCCAAAGTATTGGAATGCCGTAGGACAGAAGGGTAGGGTTCATATTGCCCTCAACCATGGTTTCCTTAGACATAATTACAGAATAAATCATGTTTGATTGGGATAACAAAGTTTTAAAGCATAGAAACAAAGAAGGATGTACATTTCTTACTGCATTTAGGGACATCAGGGACGGTATCAAAAATAGTCAAATGACAGCTTTTTAAAGACCAAAGGTACATGTAGGACTATGTTTAATTTTCATTTCTGCTTAGCTACCCTATTTCCCCGAAAATAAGACATCCCCTGATAATAAGCCCAGTTGAGCTTTTGAGCGCATGCACTAAAATAAGCCCTCCCGGAAAATAAGCCCTCCCGGAAAATAAGCCCTCCCGGAAAATATTTAAACACATGGACAGCTAGTCCCCACCATTTCATCTGGTTAGGGTTAGGGAGACAGAGCTGGAAATCAGGTAAAACGGCAAGAAGGAGCCCCGTCTTGCTCCAACCCCCCCCAAAAAATAATAAGACCTCCCCGAAAATAAGACCAAGCGCTTATTTTGGGGTTCAAAAAAATATAAGACAGGGCCTTATTTTTGGGAAAACACGGTAGATTCAATGACCATTCTATATAGAGCCCCCCAATTATATGCCAGTAAATGAATTATATGTTGATTCCAGAACTTTGCATTGCTTTTCAAAAGTCAGGTGAGATATTCATGCAAAGAATTATTTTTAGAGAAATTGATGACTGGTTATGTCAGGACTCTTAGATTTCATTGTAAATGTGTGAACACATTTGTTGTGTTCTATGGATGTTTCTATAGGTAATGCTAAAAATGTCTTCTTTTAACGTGTAAACATGGTTAATGGAGAAGATAATTAAAGAACCATTTAAATTAATCTAGGACTTAATTAAACATGTATATTAATTTCAGATGGTCTGGTTAATCATATTATTTAAAACCAAGTCCTAAGTCTCGTTCAAATATTATGACAAACTGATTTTTGTACACTAAAAGTTCTAACTGGGATGTGCAAACCCACATGATATCCTAAATGGATCATGCTTTGCTCACATGTGAATCAAGCCATTCTCCCTTGATGCATAAATGTTAATGGAATTGAAACTCTGACTCATCTGTTATGGATCAGATTGCTAATCCATTCTGGCAAACAGAATCCACCATTTTCCAAATAGGGCTGGCCCAAGATGTTGTTTGGTTTAAGGAAAAGGACAAAATGGTAGCCATCTAATTTCATATACAGAAGGGAACCAGATTAGTGGTCAATTTTTATGACAGGACTGGTTGTGGAAAATGTCCTGAACAACACTTATCAGTAAAGATTAACTTAGTTGGTGAAGTCAAACTCTGTAATATAAACAATGGTTTGTACGAGTATGGTTTCTACCCATCCAATTCAGTCTGGCAGGTTGGGTATATTACAGGTCCCACCAACCAAGAATTGTTGGGATAGTGAGGATGAGAAGATGTGCTTTCTCTGTCATTATCCCTGTCCTCTGGAACATTCTTCCCTCAGTTGACTCTGTTGGTCTTTCATAAGACCTTGAAGGCTTTGCATCTGAATCTGGGCCCCAAATCTGTGAAGGGCCTTGCTTCCTGGCTGTATAGACATTTATGCTTGTATTTTTTCTTAGTTGCCATATATATTTAATTTTGTCCTAAGTTTTAACTGTTTTAACTGTTTTATGATTGTCCACTGCCTAGAGTTATTTGTTTGAGATGGGCAGCTTTAGAAATTAAACAAACAAATAAACTCTGTCTTGCAACCAAGGGAAATGACCTGGTGCTGCTGCCTCCCCCAACATCTGTGGTGTGAGATGATTGTTTTACTCTAGGACTGGATCTTTCCTCAGAGTTTTTCCCATTCTACCTATCTGAGGAATGGCACAGATTGAATTAATACAATATATCAGAGGTGAAATCCAGCAGGTTCTGACAGGTTCTGGAGAACCGGTAGCGGAAATTTTGAATAGTTCAGAGAACCAGCAAACACCATCTCTGGCTGGCTCCAGAGTAGGGTGGGAATGGAGATTTTGCAATATCCTTCCCCCAGGAGTGGGGTGGGATGGGGATTTTTCACTATCCTTCGGCTGCCATGCCCACCAAGCCACACCACAGAACCGGTAGTAAAAAAATTAGAATTTCACCATTGCATATATTGTACCACTGAATCTAATACAGAAAATGCATTGCATAGCCTCCCAGAGTGTGGGAGGCTAAAACAGTAGCATAAATAAAAGATAGCTAACATTATTCGAATAAGCAATATTTTTATGCAAGCAAAACTGCTCTATGTATATTAAAACATGCTTAAAAGAGGCTTTGATTTTCATTCTTTTTACATTTAGTTCAGCTTGAAAGGAGGGGAATAGTAGCTCTTTAATTCCTCAGAAGTATTTCCAGGCACATAAAAATGATGTCTAGTTCTCTGCTTCCAGACAGAATAGGAAAAGAGAGATTTCCTGAATATATATGCATGTGTGTAAACAAGCTTGAATTCCCACATTATCCATTCATAGATTCTCCTGTTCATATTTGCCTGACTTTTTATTGTTTTGTGCAAACAGTTAAAAAAAAAAAAAAGCAAATTGGAAGAGATGCTGAAATGAAAAAATAGGCCGTTTTAATTTTATTCTGTTTCCTGTTGCAGTTATATTTGTACAGAAAAGTTGGAGGTGGAGGAGAAATATTTTATATTAATATTTTAATACTTTGAGCTTCCTGTTTGGGAAATTAAGAAATATTAGATGTTCTTGATTTGCTATAATAATATCTCATCCGGTTAAGAGCAATTGCAGCGATGCAGAGAAAGACAGAGAATATACCTTTTATTTCTGATATTTTTTATTGATACTCATTTGCATACCACTGGAAAGATATTTTGATACTGAATTTGTCCCCCTTAATTTGAGGGCTGGTTAAGGCATTGCTTTTCATTATTTGATCAGGAAATGGTGCCAATAGTTTGGATCACAGCTAATTAAGCTAAAAGGTAACCACAAAAGTGGGAAATTGCCTTTTTATGGAGAAAGCCGCTTCATTACATTTATAGGACAGTTGGTTATTCTGTCTGTATGGATACCTATATAGCTCTTTTATTTTTAAAAGGAAAGTCTTGACATATACCTTACTATTATCCAGTGGTGGAATTCAAATTTTTTTACTACCCGTTCTGTGGGCATGGCTTGGTGGGCATGGTGTGGCTTGGTGGGTGTGGCTTGGTGGTCATGGCAGGGGAAGGATATTGCAAAATCTCCATCCCCACCCCACTCTGGGGCCAGCCAGAGGTGGTATTTGCCGGTTCTCCGAACTACTCAAAATTTCCGCTACTGGTTCTCCAGAACCTGTCGGAACCTGCTGGATTTCACCCCTGATATATTGTATTAATTCAATCTGTGCCATTCCTCAGATAGGTAGAATGGGAAAAACTCTGAGGAAAGATCCAGTCCTGTCAGAACCTGCTGAATTTCACCACTGCTATTATCCTTATTCTCAACCAGAGGTGGGTTTCAGCAGGTTCTGACTAGTTCTGGAGAACCAGTAGCGGAAATTTTGAGTAGTTCGAAGAACCGGTAGTAAAAGTTCTGTCTGGCCCCGCTCCCATCTATTCTCTGCCTCCCAAGTCCCAGCTAATTGGGAGGAAATGGGGATTTTGCAGTATCCTTCCCCTGGAGTGGAGAGGGAATGGAGACTTTACAGTATCCTTTCCCTGCCACGCCCACCATGCCATGCCCACCAAGCCACACCCACAGAATCGGTAGTAAAAATATTTGAAATCCACCACTGTATTCAACACTTAGTTATTTTCAGGAGTGTCTGTAGAGATGGGGGAAGGAGACAAGATGGCAGCCACAACTGTGTGATCAAAGCCACACCATTTCCATAGTTGGCTGCCATCTTGACTTTTTTTTAGCCTCACTACAGCTGACCTAGGTACCCCTGTAGTTTCCTCTAATTTACACGTCCACAAGTTCTTTGGTGTGCAACGTCATTCACTGATTCCAACACTACAACAGTTTGCTCTGTATGATTACATTATTTCCTATTGGTTCATAGTTTGGGGTGGAGAGCATCAACCTATTGCCTATGTAGCTCAGGTTTACTTATCCTTATTCAATTAGTCCTGATGACCAATGATCTCACTGATTATATCCCTGTGAGTGATTGGTACCTCATAATAAATTACAACAGCAGCTTTGAACTATGGTATTAAAAGAAGGCAGTGGAGCTGCATCACAATGTTTCAGATAATTTAAATAGGTAATAGACTACACTAAAATAGGTTTTGCGCTTCTATGTTCCCTTGAATATTTTTTAGTAGCTCCTTACATTGTGAGAAGTGATTTGTTATTCATGAATATCCGGTAGAGATCAGCACTGATCAAAATTCATACTTGCAAAAAGCTCCCTCTTCATCACTACTACATAATACCTACTGCAGAACTCATTTTGCTTGTTTTGCACGTTGGAATTTTTTTCCTCATGCATGTTATTTTTAGCATTTGCCTGGAAGAAAGTGTCTCATTGACTGCATGCAGCTATGATTGGGGGGGTGGGAGAAAGAGAGAGAGAGAGAGAGAAAGAGTCAGACCATAACTTCCTTCAAATAAGCCTCACGTTTTTAAACCAATCTGCTTCTTGCCTAAACCTCAACATAGAGTGGCCTCCCTCCAGACCCCATTTTTCAGAAAATATCAACAGGGATCATGGGAGTGAGTTTTCTTAATTGCCACCATTTCCCTGGAAATGCTAATTTACTCTATTTGTTTTTAGGAAAGCCATTGAAGTTTAGCTAATACAGCTGGCCTTGGGAGTCTAGACATTTGAATCAATCTGGCTTTGAAATATATTACAGCTCTCGCTCTCTCCCTCCCTTTATATCTATATTTATATATCTATTATCTATATATCTCTCTCTATATATCTCTATGGTATATATACATATATGGTATACACACACATGCATACATATATGCACATACATATACATATAAATAGATCAGGGGTGGGTTTCACTTATCTTTGCTATTGGTTCGCTTGTGCACATGCCACTTCTGCACATGCACAGAAGCTTCTCATATTTGATGATGTCCGGGTGGGTGGGCGGAGCCTCCCACTGCTGCTGCTACCAATTCGCCTGAACTGGGGTGAACTGGTAGCAACCCACCACTGAAATAGATGTATATTTTTTTTTATTTATTTTTTTAAATTTGATTTATATGCCGCCCTTCTCCGGAGACTTAGGGCGGCTTACAATGCGTTAAGCAATAGCCTTCATACTTTTGTATATTTATACAAAGTCAGCTTATTGCCCCCACAAACTGGGTCCTCATTTAACCTACCTTAGAAAGGATGGAAGGCTGAGTCAACCTTGAGCCTGGTAAGATTCGAACCTGCAGAAATTGCAGGCAGCTGTGTTAATTACAGGGTGCATTAAACCACTGTACTACCAAGGCTCTTTATTGGTTTTCACATTGTATGAATGCTGGAGATGTACAGTTCTGACAGCCTTACAAGGTAGAACAGGCAGGTAAACACAACCAGATACGTTAATTCTATTTTCATTGTAAAGCTATATTAACAGAATCTTGAAAGTCTTGAAAGTATAAATCTCCCATTTGTACTCCTTTATAGTCTGAGAAAATAGAGAAGTTTTCTTCTGGCCCTTTCCCCCACTATCCACTACCCATCCGGCTATAGTACTGTCTCTTATCTGTCCATTTCCTGGACAGCAGTTCTATGCCCTTCTCAAGATCTTTCCTAACATACAGTGGTGAAATGTAAAATTTGTTACTACCGGTTCTGTGGGCGTGGCTTGGTGGGGGGTGGTAATGTGACTGGGTGGGTGTGGCCAACTTTTTTTTTTACTTTTTAAAAGCATTTTTTTACATATTTGGGCGAACAGGTTGTAAAAAATGCTTTTAAAAGGTAAAAAAAAGGCTCTGACGATCACAACTGTGGCGCGTGATCGTCAGAGCCTTTTTTTTTTTTACCTTTTAAAAACAGGAAGTAATGACACCCGGGTGGGTGGGCGGAGCCTCGTGCTGCCATCGCTACCGGTTCTCTGAACCACCTGTCACAATCGCTACCAGATCTCCCGATCCGATCCGAACCGGGAGCATTTCACCCCTGCTAACATACATTACAGATCCTCCCTCATCAGTGATTAGAATGGCATATGAGCTCAATAAGTATAGAAACAAATAAATAACAGTATAAATAAAAAATAAATAAAAAATAACCACAAATGTCTTGGGAATTATATCTTTCTCCATCTAGTTTGATATCTGACTGTGTTCTAGAGTTTTCTATTGCACAGCCATCTTCTTCCTTGTATGAGCCATTTCTTGCTGTCAGTGGTTTGCTTGGGCCAACTGTCACGATTAAAACAACAACAACAAAAGAACAAACTCAGTTCCTTATTTGGAATGGAACACTTAAATTATATTCAAGGAACAAGTGACGACATGTCCTCTGTTTGGAGATGGTGATGATGACATGTTCTAAAATGGTGTAAGGCCAAATGGAGAGAAATGATAACATTTTAAGAACAGAAATTGGTATCAATGGAGCAGCATTACACATTATTATCGTGATTTCTGAGCTTTTGTCAACTCTTTTCCTGGGTTTTGTCTCCATGCTTTTAACTCTGATTTTGCTTCTGCAACACAACTTCAGTTCAGATCATAGGCTCAGCCCTGGTACAAGATGAGCCATGTTAGATTTTAAATTTGTACCTATTTTCATCCTGGGCTTTCTCAATAGACATTTTATACCATCATAATTCTACCTCATTAGTTCTATGTTGAGAAGGGCAGAATGCAGGATAGGCTATTAGTTTCTGTCCTGAAGAAGTTAATTCTAAATTGCAAGCAAGAAATGTAACACATACAACATTCTCAGTTGTGCCTGGAGAAGTGACACTCAGTGAGATTAAGTGACTGGTGCATAAAGTATTGCAAATAATCTATTTCTAAAACACTATTTACATCTATCAGTGACTGGAAACTTCTTATGGACTTTTTGTGTAAAAATGGGGGGGATTGTGATTTATGATTTAGACAGGATATATTACGGAAAGAAGAGTGTTATGATATAACTTTAGAGAGAGAGTTTAAGATATAATTGCACTTATAGCTGCTGTGAAAAATATTGGAAATGACTTCGTACCTTTTTTCTATTTTTTCTTCAAGATTTTCTCTTCATCTACCTTTTCCTTTGATTTCTTTCTTTTTCTTTTTTCTTCCTTATTTAAAGTAGTTTGTGTTAGTTTTTATCTTATTTTTTTAAAAGCTTCAATAAAAAAATATATTTTTTTAAAAAGGAAATAATTCATTTTCTAGAAATGTAGGCATACTGTAGATTAAGTAGTGAAAACTACTGTATGAGGGTTCAAAATGTAAGTCTTGCCACCAAAGGCATATGTCATGGAAAATCTTTCTTGTGTGCTCACTATACAGCTCAACGTATTAGAATCCAAAGCTTTGCATTTTCTGTAGACACATCTGTATTTTTCAACTGTTATGGATTTCTTCTTGCGTGCAACATGTCTTGTGATTCTGCAGATGGGGTTTAAGAAATTTGACCTCTTTGAAAATCCTGTGCATCTTAATCTCTGTTCCTTTGCCATGCCCAAAGGCAGGGAATGAATATGATTTTATTAAGTTTATTCCAGTACAGAAGTTTTGATTAATAAGAAAGGAGCAATTTTACCAGACAGGAGCTGACTACCTGAATGTATAACAAGATTCTTGGAAGGCATTAGTGGACATAGAATTGAGTCTCCACAGAATGAAAGTCTAGGTATTTATATCTTGGGCAGACTTTGAATTGGGCCATTATTAGAAATCTTCTCTCCCAAAAGAAAAATGGTGACAATTACTGTTATAAAAAAAGGAATAGTAGTCATCATAGGGAGATAATGCTGGCTTCTTCAGCCTTTCTGAGACAATGGCAGGAGTAGATCCTGGTCATAATGAAAGAAATCTTCCAGCGGCTGGAAAATCAGCACTATTATGAGATATCAGGTAGACTTTTAGTCAAGGTTATATATAAAAAAAAACCTACCCCACATGACCAGACATTTTCTGGATAGCAAGCCAAGTATTTCAAGTTTCTGAATTGCCAAGAGGGAAGGTAGAATATGTTTTCACAACTATGATGGTGTTTTATTGTAGCATTTCTGTTGCAGAGATAAGTAATTATTGGTTGGTGGTAGCTGATAGGAACAAGGAGGTTGTGAATTATTGTACCGCCTTTCTTATTATCAAAGTCTTATCAATGTCAATTTGCAAACCATGGAATCATGCCAGTGTTCTTCAGTTGTGTCCTGCAGCAGAAATAAAGCTGTTTCAAATTTCTATTGGCCTTATTATTTTGAAAACGTGCAACTGAGAAGTGTAGGGTGAAACCATGCAGTGCTAACTTTCTTGTATAGGAGAAGAGTGTAAATGAGAGTGAAAGCTATTGATACCCAAGAATGTGCCATTTGTTTCTGTATCACTTTCTGTCTCTCCTTGAGAGAAAGACAATAATCTGCTCACTTTTTCCATACCAGACATACAGTAAATTTGGAATCCTTCATCATGTCCCATTAGAAGGTTGCGACTTGACTATCTCTATCCGGAATGCCTAAGCTACCCTGTTTCTCCGAAAATAAGACATCCCCTGATAATAAGCCCAAATGGGCTTTTGAGCTCATGCGCTAAAATAATCCTCCCCCCCTGAAAATAAGCCCTCCCTGAAAATATTTAAATGCAGAGCTGAAAATCAGGTAAGATGCAAGAGGAGCCCCATCTTGCTCCACGCACCCCAAAATAATAAGACCTCCTCGAAAATAAGGCCAAGCTCTTATTTCGGGGTTCAAAAAAAAAAAAAAGACCGGGTCTTATTATTGGGAAAACACAGTATTTATGAAGCTTTCTTAACACATTAATAAATGGCAACAAATCAAATCAGAATTTTACCACTCCTCAGTTGGCTTCAAAAATTTGTATTTAAAATTGTGAAAAGGATCTGCTTTTCTCATTTTTCTCTATTGTGCATATGTAAAGGTGCATATTCAAGATTGCTTTACTTAAATTAGTTGCTCCTCACCTTTGGTACTTTCCAACAATAGCATTGAGAGAATCATTTGTTCTGCTCTTTACCTATACACTTTGCTGTGTATTTGCCTCATCATTACCTCTTCTCCTGATTCTCCCAGTGGTCCTGGGATCTGTAAAGGCCCAGTAACTATAGAGATCATATTGATTGCTTCTAAAATTTATTGTACCCTGTCAGTTGTACTTTTTTTTCTTTCCTTAAACACCACTTTTTGAAACAAACAATCAAAAAAGGTATGGATGGGCAAATCTTTTACAATACCAGAGATGAAAATGTGTTAACCAGCCACATAATTTTTAGTTTAATTTTTCCCTTCTTTGGACCTGGTAATCTTGACTGCTTCAACAGCTGTTTCTATTTTTCCTCAGTGCAAGGGGAAATCAATCAGAAAACACACCAATAAAATATTAGTTCCTCAGCTATTAAGACATAGTGGAGCTTGTCAGAAAAATGAGAAATGATTTCACCAGAACTACCTACTTCCACTAGAACTTATTAACCAGCTTTCCATTCTTGAGTCATCAGCTGTATTCTTCCTTAAACCCATAAACGAAAATAAGTGTACCATGTAAAGTTGTGGGGAAATGTATATGGAAAGTGATTGTGAATGTTTGGAAATAAGTTTCTTCAATTTATTTTTAAGCTAAGTAAAATTTAAACAATTCTGTTTTTCACTAACATATATTGTGTTTCTAAATTAATTAACATTAATTTGTATGATGTCAGTACAGTCAGACCAAAAATAAAAATAAAAATCCCAGCATTAAATTTCTGAATGACAAAAATCAAGGTATTCATTAGTGTTGAGAATGATAATTAGGGCATTTATTCTAATTCATAGATTATCTCTTTAAGTTTGCTCAGACACTAGATCAGGTTTTCCCAAACTGTAAATGAGTTGCATGTCCATTTTGGCTACACTGATTATGGAAGATGAATTTCTGAATTTGGAGGGCATCAGTTAGTCAAGGCTGCCCTAGATACATGAAAACTTGATTGATTCCTTGGAAGTGCTAATTGTTTTTTGGACAATCATTGGAAACATACAGGAAAAAAAAAGGGTGGCATTGTTAAATATTGGATGTGAAGCTAACACAGTCAGCTTGCATTTGTATACATCACGCAATTCAGTTTAAAATTCAGTTTCCTTTCACAGGCATGAGTAAAACCTCACAATTGTCATTTTTCCCCTCCTTAGAAAGAATAGAAAATGCAATCATTAATATATAATCAAGCCCCTTTTTCAAGATTTTGCATAAGAATTTCTTTTGTTTGTATGCTGCTATTTCTCTCCATCCTCCCCTGCAATTCAGAGAGAAAGAGAGAAAAATATTTGAATTGCCTCTTTTGTCAATACTTTATCCTTCTATCCTATTCCCATGGCTTAAGTCACACCACATCATGCTAGTTTAAGTGGAAGAATATTAGCTCATTGCCTGACTCATGCAGTTTTCTATATGCATATCACTTGAGGGCAGTATTTACTGTTTTACCCCAGTCCTCAGAAAAACAATAAATTTACTGATTTGCAATAAATTCACATTAGAAGTTTTAGAACCTCAGTATTGCTTCTGAGTACTGAGTACATAGGGACGCGGTGGCTCAGTGACTAAGACACTGAGCTTGTTGATCGAAAGGTTGGCAGTTTAGCGGTTCAAATCCCTAGCGCCGTGTAACGGACTGAGCTTCTGTTACTTGTCCAAGCTTCTGCCAATCTAGCAGTTCGAAAGCACATAAAAAAGTCAAGTAGAAAATATAGGGACCACTTTGGTGGGAAGGTAACAGCACTCCATGCGCCTTCGGCGTTTAGACATGCCGACCACATGACCACAGAGACGTCTTTGGACAGCACTGGCTCTTCGGCTTTGAAATGGAAATGAGCACCGCCCCCCTAGAGCCATATGACTAGCACGCATTTGCGGGGGAACCTTTACCTTACTGCTTCTGATACCAAGGAATGGTGTGTATGCCAGTCCAGTTTTAAGACAGCTTGAAAATGACAAAGGAAGGTTGACCAGTTTCAGCATTTCTCTCCTTGAAGGCTAGCTAAGTGGCTAAGAATGAGTTCTCTGAATCCTTAGGATGCTGGAAACTGCAACCAGGACTCACCTGCATATCCTTTTATCTAAAAAGCTTATTAGAGGGTTGCGTGTTCATGTGTTTAATGTTCACGTCAGTCAACAGTTTTATTCTTGTCTGTTAAAACAATTAAAACAATTTATGTCCTTCTGTGTCATGATGCATTGTTCATTTTCACACTGGTTTTCCTCCAAGGAACTCAGAGTGATGGATATAGCCCCCATCCACCCACCCCCTTTTCTTTTTTCCTTACAGCAAACTTGTAGGGTAGGTTCAATAATAAGAGAGCAAGAGACTGGCCTAAGATCATAGGCTGATTGTTGGTTCAGATTCAAATCTATCAATCTATCTAGCAGAATGGATCACAGAAGGTTGCTTAGTTCCTCCCTGCAATGGAAGTCTGGTTAAGTACTTTACTAAATTTATGACAATTTGAATGGTTTCTCCATCAGGCTAAGAAATGAAGAACAGCTGCTGAACAATGACTGCAAACAATTATGTCCCTTGTTCTTAAAAAACAGCTAGTGGGTAGGTAGGTAGATGATACAGTATATGTGGATAGATAGATAGATAGATAGATAGATAGATAGATAGATAGATAGATAGATAGATAGGTAGATAGATGATAGATAGATGAATTCCATATTTCTTTTTTGTGTTTTCAATATTTCGCTATGTGTACCATCCCTCTAAGATTTACAATTGCCATCAATCATTTACTCTAAAATTTCAATCTTGCTTTCAGTAAGCAAGGTAAATAGGGATAATAATAATAACAACAACAACAACAACAACAACAACAACAATAACAGCCCCTATTGATACTTTTGTAGGTTTTTTTTAGAACATTTGTCCTAAATCCTCCTGCTCAAGGTTTCCGTCTTTTGTGTTTTCTCTCTGTGTGAATGTGTATTTCCTCTAATTGCTGAACAGGTGTTTCCCTTCTGGACTTTGCTCTTATAATAAGATTTCTCTGTCTGTATATCTGGTACATGTGTTTGTGGAAACATATCTGTATATTTGGATATGCTGTATGGAGTAACACAAAAGTTTGCAGCAATTCAGTGGAGGCTTCCAAAATTAAACACTGTACTGCTAAAGGAGTTAGCCTGGTTTCGTGCAAATTGAAACTTTTCCTAAGGTCTCTCCAAGCTCCTCTTTGCCAAATTGCAAGTTATAAATGAGAATGCAACACAAGTCTCTAGAGTGCCTGAATATTTTTTCCAGACTACCCAAGTTACTTTTTCAGCAGCTAGTAACGTTTTTCACTACTTGCAAGACCTAATAATTATTTATCAAATGTTTTACTCTTGAGGTTCAATGTGGAGTGATTTACAAAACTAGACTTCTGGAAAAATGGGTTAAAAAAAGATGAGCTAAAGGGCTGAGAATGGTATTGCAAATACAGCTTTCAAATGGAGATAAAAATGAAATACCATGCTGTGTTAGCCTTAGGATATCTTATAGCTTGTCTTGAGCCAGAATTTCATAGGCAATTTGCATGATTGGTATACAATTAATATAACAAATATTTCATTTTCATAATAATAATAGATGTTAAGCTACAACTGGTGAGCTTATTGTTTGAGGCATCTGGAGGACAAGCTAGAAAAGGCAAGATGGCAGACAGGATGTATGATCAAAGCCCCACCTGTCTGTATGAATCCACAACTCTAAGTGGATTAATGTTAGGTTAAGAACAAGTACGGGTTTGGGTATGTATATAATCGCTTGGTCGGTTTGGTTTCAAACTAATACATGTGACACATATATTGCTCAGAGCTTTTTCAAATATGTCACCAAAAATACCTATTTATAGGGATATAAATTGTTTCTATGTTGTAGAAATGTTGGTTTTATATTTCGAAATGGAAAAATTTAGGGTTTGCTATGAAAACGTCCTTAATATTTTACATAATGCTTCAACTAAACAGCATATAATGTAACACCCATGAGAGCATTAATGAGCAAAACCTGCTATTGCTTCTCTGTTGCAGTTAAGGAAACTACTCTGTTGAATTCTGTCTTGTTAGTTGTCCAAAATATTTCACTTGCAGAAAAGCAACTTAGTTTTTTTTTCCTCCTTAGATTGTTTTCAGATTTCTTTAGAAACTCTTTTTTTCTCCTAACACTCTGCTTCCTTTATGGTTATGAGGTGGGGGGATGTGGCTGTCATTGTTCTCCCCATTCCTCAGCCTCTGCTTCCTGCTTTAAAACCCCTTTTGGGTAGAATTTCTCCTGATGTCTTCCTCTGGGATTTAATGGAAGTATGGGAAGTTAGGGGCACTACAGGTGACTGGGAAGAGAATTGTATAGACAAATGAAAGGCAAAATATTTAGCTCTGCTTCCAGCCTCTTGATGATTAAGAGGTATACCAGAATTTTGCCAGAATATTTTACTCTTTATGTGGATAAGGGACAAATGGAAACCTTTCTTGGCATATTACTTAGAAATCTAAATAACAGCAGTATTAGCCTTCTTTTGAAAATAAAATGTAATGATTTAGACCCTAACGTATATACAGTGAGGCTTCCTCCCTCCCTCCCTCCCTCCCTTCCTTCCTCCCTCCCTCCCTCCCTCGTATTGTATAAAAGCATTGATAGTTTAATAAATTATTTCATGTTTTTGAATTATAAAAGCTATTTAGTTGATCTGCTTCTCAGTTTTTAAGCAATCTCATCTCGTCTAATAATAGAAATAAATTTCGGTTGAATAAGTAGACAATTCCCAAAGGGTTTCCATTTTAGTTGTATATACATCAGGCCTTCTAAAACAACAAGTTGAAAATTGTTTTGGAACAAAGGCAGAGTAGAACAAAGGTGCCTTTGCAATTTACATAGACCCAGCACCAGATTTGTAGGTGGGGGACTATGGTCAATGAATACACATCCTTTATTATACAGTCTGTAGCAGCACATACCCCATTGCATTCTTCTTTCCCTTTTTCCTTACCCTCATAGCTAGAGACAACATTCTCTATATCTTGATGTCTGGCCCTTGCCAACCCACTGTTGGAAGAGAGACAGTATTCTCTTTTATTCCTCTTACTACTAACACTGGAGTTCTCTCTTGGCAGCTAAAATTCATTTCCAAACCCATTTAATCCTTAGACAGTCAGTAAGGAATTCACTTTTTATTAGGTTTCCTATACTGTCCTTTGAAATTAATATTTAATCAATTGTCACCAAAAAGACTGTTTTTCCAAAAATTGTTGAGAGCCCTGTTCACATTAAAGCTTGGTTTATAATTTATTTCACTATTAAAAAAAATTGTTTCAAACTTCTATGGGTGAGTGTTTTTGAGTTTGTTGGGGATGATAGCAGAATAGTAAAAATAAAGATAAAGGTTCCCCTGGCACATATGTGCTAGTCATTCCTGATACTAAAATACTTTATAAAATACTTTAGTGCTAATGTGGCTGCTTCATTTTGCACATCCTTCTAGTACTCTGAAGCTTCCACTCTGAAATGTTTTCTCATCAGGTTTTTCCTTGAAATTTCGTAAAAATGCTAGATGCCTAAGGGTCTGTAAACAGTTGGAGAGGAGATGGTAACACATTACATCTTTTGGTCACCTTGAAACTAAGCGTGAGAAAAATCTCATTTTACCCACAAGAATTTTACAAAACTCTCTTCTTTTTAAAAAGAAATCCTGAAAGGAATTTCTTTTTCATCGTATTGAATGGCAACTAATAGAAAAATATGCATGTGGATGTCTCTGGATTGCACAAATTTTCATACATGGTACCTTGGTAGTTCCTTGGAATGCAGTGTATGTATTGTATTGTATTTTTTATGTGTACAGAATAGTACATTGGTGAAATGTTCAGTTTGATGTGCAACTCAGAGAAAAGTGATATACACCATCGGCCTATTGAAGGCATAGACCAGAGGTGTCAAACTCAAGGCCCGGGGGCCAGATCCAGCCCGGAGAGTGCTTAGATCTGGCCCATCAGGTTGCCCTGGAAACAGCCCATCAGACTGGCCCGTGGTGCCTCTACCAGCGAAAAGGGAGCTTGAGAGGGCCACATGCAGCCCTCCCGAGCTCCATTTTCGCTGGCAGAGGATTGCAGGAGGCCGTCACAGCCAAAAATGGAGCTCAGGAGCCTGTTTTCTTTGGCAGAGCACTTGGGCCTCCACAGGTGCCCCCCACACGAGTGACATCGAGATGGCCACGCCCACCCTGGCCACATCCATTCTGCCCCCCCAGGTCCAACAGAACCCTGTTGCGGCCCTCAATGAAATAGAGTTTGACACCCTTGGCATAGAAGCACCATATGTCTATAGGTTATTCCCAGAGTTGGTGTTACTATTTCATTGGACAGTCCATTTTATACAGTAGCTGGTCCTGTACTGATTTAAAGAGGAGATCCTGTAGTTTCACAGTCTGGGAATTAGGTTACAAAATCTTTGGTTCTTGCAACAGAGGTACCTATTGCATGGATAAATGATTATTGGAGTTAACATTTTTATGGATAAATATTCTGATTTTTATGAGCAGTACGTTAGCCTAGAGGTTAAGATGTTCACCTCATACTCAGGAGGCTGAGAGTTCAATCCTAGGCAGTGGTGGATGTTTCTCTACCTGGGCACAAAGAGAAAATATCTTCATGACATCAGGAAGGGCATCTGGTCAGTAAACACTCAGCTCCATTTAGTTGCCCCAACTCCACCCCGAATAAAAGGAATAAAGGGTCATAAAAAGAAAAAAAATTCTGATTTTTATTAGTGGCGTAGCCAACAAATATTTGCAGAAGATGCGTTTTTCCCAACATAGAAAGCTGTGATAGGGAAAGCTCTACCAGTTGAACTCAGGCCGGTGAAGCACATAAAAGGGAAAACCTGTAATAATTTACATAAAAGAAAGTTTAAATATGTACTCATGAATAAATCCTCTTTTTTTTCTGAACATACATCTGATTGTGTTAGAAGTTTTATTCCTTGTGATTTCTTACATAGTCATATTATTATTTTGCAATGGTTAATGTTTTCCTCCGATGTTGTTCCTCCACAGAGCCCCTGAAATCATCCTTGGTTTACCCTTCTGCGAAGCAATTGACATGTGGTCTTTGGGATGTGTCATTGCAGAGCTTTTTTTGGGTTGGCCATTATATCCAGGAGCTTCAGAATACGATCAGGTTGGTATTGTTGGTTTTGTTGCTATTGTGATTATTATTTGAACAAATCTGAGAACTCTTCTTCTGCAAGGGTGACAAACTTCATGAATTTAATGGGAAGTTCTCTTGATTATCCATTTCTTTCCAATGGTGTTACATTTGCATTTAATATTATATGATATATTTTCAGAATACCAACTCAACAAGCACATTCTCCGAGTTCAAACACCTCCTTGGTATTTTTACAGCAAAAGACCTCAGTTGGGATAGGGAACTTGTGGCCTTCCAGGTGTTGGTGAATTACAATTTCTGGCAACCTCCAGCAATGGACAGGATAGTGGGTGTTGCTGGGAGTTGTACTTTGGCAGCCTGTAGAAGTTATAAAAAATCTATGAATTAGAAGTCAAAGTGCAAAAGTAATTTCTGAGAAGAGCTGAACTTAGGCATTTAGCTGAATTCATGGAGAGCTTCAAAGACCTACTCTTTCTGATTCCACATGCTTAGTTGAAGGCCTAATGTGTATTTGCATTGACCTGAAAAGGTGAATTGCTTTCCGTTTAATTCTGGACTCTAATAAAAGAAGCACCAGATCATGCAGAAAGCTATATTAACACTCAAGTAAAGATAAATACAGTGTTCCTACAAAACGCCAGTTAGATGTGTAGAGATTGCTGCCAAAATGGGCCAAGGCATATATCTAATCTCTATCTAGCTTTAGCTGTGTACATTCAATTGAATGCTTGAACAGAGCTCAGGCACAAAACAAAGGCTAGTGTAATGACACTCTTACACCTATTCTTCTCCAAGCCTGGCATCTTCTAATTCTGTGGATTAAGCTCCCAGGATTTTCTTAGTATTGCTGTTAACAAAAGATGTTAACAGTCCAGACATCTAGAAAGCACCCAATTTAGGGAAGGCTACATTGTTTTACATTATCTATCTCCAAATTTTAACCTTCCCATTTCCAGTTAATCATGTTTGCCCTGCCCTGTTAGCGTGAAACGGTGTTACATTTTTATTGCTGTGGCATGTTTTGTTATTCTGGGACTTCTACATCTCAGCTGTCAAAATTGAGTGTTAAGAGTTTTCCATATCTCTTGGCTGTCATCTGGTGATTGTCTGGATTTTTTTGCAGCCCAGATATAGTGGTCCTACTTATTCTGTATAATGCTTGGGAATAGTGTTTCTTTAGTAGTGCTTTGCATAAACATACTGTCAATCAAGGCTTTCATTTTCCAAAAAGAGAACACTGTCTAAATGGGAGTCTGGTCAGTGGGTAGAGTAGGAATCCCTTCCCCAGTAAAGCAAGTATCAACAAAAATACTTCTTGTACAATACAACAACAAAAAAAGCAATATATTCAATGCTTGCAAGATCTACCACAGAAGATCATGTGTCTCTACCAAAGATTAGCTTGCTCCATGTTGGCACTCTACATATATCTTTGTTCCATATATATCTGGACTATAATCTCCCTTTTTTTCCAGCAGCACTACTGTTTGTCAGTTATTCCAAAGAGCACTTCTCCTGATCAGATGAGTTATCTAAAGTGATGACTGGAGACCTACTTTACCCTTTATTTGGCTGTGATTAAGACCTAGAGAGGCCCTGTAAAACAACCCCTGTCTAGGCATTCCATCTCTGTGGCTGTACAGCTATCTGTCCCTCACCTCTTGGGGAAGAGCAAGAGGCAGAAAAGGATAGGAAATAATAATAATAATAATAATAATAATAATAATAATAATAATAATAATAATAATAATAATAATAATAATAATAATAATAATTTTATTTCTATACCGCCCTTCTCCCGAAGGACTCAGGGCGGTGTACAGCCTATTTAAAAACACAAGACAAAACAACAATTAAAATTTAAAATGATTAAATAGATTTGGCTCAATTTAAAACCCCAGAAATTTAAAATACCCCAATTTAAAATTATTATGTTGATAGCCCGGCCTGGCGGAACAACAGGGTCTTCAGTGCACAGCGAAACACCCGGAGGTCAGAGATCTTATGTATTTCCGGGGGCAGTTCATTCCACAGGGCTGGGGCTCCCACAGAGAAGGCCCTCCCCCTGGGTGTCGCCAGCCGACACAACTTGACCGATGGCACCCTGAGGAGACCCTCTCTGTGGGAGCGGACTGGTCGGTGGGAGGCTACTGGATATTCTCCTTTCCTGACTCTAGTCGCATCAACTTGATTATACCACAACTATCCATTTAATAAGATTGTAGGAAATGGTAAGGGAATTCATGCTCCCTTCCCTTCTTCAAAAAGATCGGTGGACTGAGATGACTATTGCATGATTATTTGGGACAAACTAATTTTGCATTGCCAAGACATACAAATGTGGAAAGTAAACTGGAGGGAAGAATGTTTCAATTAGGTACATTTGCATGAACAAAGCTTATTTCTTATTTACTCAACCATGGAAGTTCTAATTCTTATCCAAAGGTCATGCAGTGAATTTACAGCTATAATGTATGCCAAAGGTCTGTCCATCAGTTTTGAGTTTCCACAATTTCCTAATTTATTGTTATGAAACAGTTGCCAAATGTGGCGTGGAAGATGGATGCAACACCCTCCTTAGTTTTATTCAGGAAGATCGTTATTTACGCTTGTGAGACATATTGACACAGAGAATAATAATCCAAACATTGAATTAGTATTAGAAATTAAAATATACTGAAACATACACTCTTAAAAAACCTCCAATAATTGCATGAAAATAAAACCTGTATTATTAAATAGCAGGAACTCTTATATTAATTTAAAGGGCTACAATTTTTATGATATAAGCTTTCACTACATATGTGAAATGCAAATAAGGGAATTGCTATAGTTTCTGCAATTCATTTCCAAATGTCTATTTACAGGCCCCAAACAGTAGATCTAGAAATTTCTTGTAACTCTGGTTGAATTCTCCATGTATCTAATGAAATAAACTGTAATCATAAGGGATCGTTTAAGTTCAACCAATCCAATTCAAGTATCCCTAATGGATAGCTATCTTTAATACACTCTGAAGTAATAAATTTGCTAATCTTTGAGATACCATAATTTTCTTTGATACTTTTGCTGCCTGATCCTTTGCTCCTTTCAGGTTATAAACCAATTTCATATTTAAAAACTAAAAACAAGAAAAAACTAGATAGGTGTAACATTTTGCTATTGTCCGAGCATTATTCTAGAAAGGGTCTTGGGACAGAAGGCCACTACAGATGGGCAAAACTCACCTTTTTGGTAGAGAGGTTGACAGGATACTGAAGCTGCAACGGAAGTATTCTTTCCTTTACTCAGCCTGATGTGGATCAGATAGTGGTTGGCTACAAAATTCCCTTGCTAATATTAACAAGTGGGTCTATTGTAGAAGTCTAAATATGATCTTGTTAAGGATGTTCCTAGTGAAGGGTTAGATCATGGGTGTCAGACTCAACGCATCACATTGCCATCACATGACACATCACGACTCCCCCCCCGGTCACGGAGCTGGGGAGTCATGGGCTACACATGACACATCTGTCCTGTGGGCCACCAGTTTGACACCTCTGGGTTAGATGGTAGTACCAATCAAAATCATTGTGCAGCCATTCTGTGCTTTTCTCTTAGTTGTTTTTGCTTAGTTTGTTTTGGTATTTTGTGGAAAGCAAAGTAGATCAAAGAAATAGTGGGAACTGTTCCTTAAAGGTTCCACTTGAAATATGTCCTCTGGACCCCTGGAAAATCCTGTGATTGAAACAGGTCATTGGTGGCCTTGAGCAGAAATTCCTGGATTAAAATCAATATTTGCAAATGACAATTGCTGGAAACTACATTTAATTCTTGGTTTCTGCACAAAATCAATTTCTGCTATGCCACTGGCCAGCAAGGATTTAGCATTGGTTTTCCTAGAGCCTACAGGGTTTAAATGATTCTGCAAGAATACACATAATTAGCATATACACGGGGAGGTAAGGAAAACTAATGTCTGAGCATCAGATATGTTCAATTGCATTTAAATCCTTTAGGAGGTCAAACAGCTGAATGTCCTCAGTCCTGAATCCAGCCTGTTATTCCTTTTATCTATCACTTAATGCTCTGCACTAAGGTATTGTATACCTCATCCTTCCCCATTTCTGGTTTAATGCCACTGCCATATTATTTATTTCCAGAAGTAGCAGAAGTTTGTGTTGTAGTTGTAAAACATACTTACAATTTTAAAATTTACTTTCTCCCTCCCTCTCCTTCCCTCCCTCCCCCCCACCTCTCTCTCTCTCACGCACGCACACACATACACAAGACAGCATTTTGAAGAGAGTATGTGTTTTATATTAAATTAAGATGTCCCATTTAACGAAATAAGTTCCAGCATGTAAACGTGGGCAAGTGTCTCTCTAGGTAGTATTGTTTGCCACACTTAATACTGTTTACTTTATTTCCTTGACTCTCAAACCCAGATACTGTATGTTTCTATTGTTTACTGCCTGATCCTTTTTAAATTGCAGGTGTAAAAACTGAGACTTAGGATCTACATTAAATCTATTGTCACATTTCTAGATGTTGATATTCATTTTGATACAGATTCCTTCCTGCTCACATTGTTCTAATCACCTGGACTCACTGGGTCCTTGTTCTTTCGACACAGTTAGGATTTCCTTCTCCCCCATCTGGGTCTATCAATTATTAAACATGCTCAGAGCTCATTGATGTCCAATATTGGTTTTTTTTCTCAATACTCAAAAGCAAATGGCAGAGAATGGGGTGGTGGTGAGGTAATGTAACCTCACTTTCAATGCATTTAGTTCATACCAGTCCTCTTAAAGTTAATATTTGAGGATAAAAGCCAGAGCTGTAAATGTTCTGTTGCCAATAAAGCACAACCTTGGAGCATACATGTTTTCTTTGTATAGGTTTATTGCCTTTTCTTTATCTTTATGGGCTATGAACAAAATTATATACACCATAAGCTTTAAAGGCTAATACAGCAGTGTGGTGGGATTTTAATAGCGAAAAGAAAGATAACTTTATAGCACCCTAGTAATTTAGACTTTTAATACATAGTCAACATTATTAATGGTTGAAATCTGTGGGCCTTTGCACTCCCTTTCAAATCCTTGATTTGAGTAGTACTCTCTGTCCCTTCGTTTTATTTCTATATTTTCTTTCATTGTTAAATATGCACACAAATACGTTTACCTCACTAAGAAATTGTAGTTTACCTCACTGTAGAAATTCTGACAAAGATTTCAGTGAAATAATCCCGGTCTCATCTTCTTCTTACAGATCCGATATATTTCACAGACACAAGGCTTGCCAGCTGAATATTTGTTAAGTGCAGGAACAAAGACCACAAGATTTTTCAATAGGGACACTGATTCACCATATCCACTGTGGAGGCTAAAGGTAAACTGATGTTTTGGTCTTTTCTTAAGCACCCTTAGGCCCTGCGTTTCATAATATTGAAATATTACTGATACGTTTGGTAAAATTATAATGTTGCACTGATGCACAATGGCTGCAATGAGAAATTCAATTTTGGTCTGGCTTGAAGGGTTTGTTTATTTCATTATATTTATTATAATGTAATTACTGAACTGAAGACGCTTCTTGGATGAGAAGCGAAATATCTTCAAGGAAAAACAAAGTCCAATTGCCTTTTGAAAAAGCACCTTTGGGTACATTTATTATAACTGCCTACTTGCAGCAGCATGTACTAGATAAAGTTAGATAAACTGTGTCTTGTACAATAAGACAGGAGCTTCATACTTTGATAATTTAAGAATCAGAAGCAAGCTCATAAAAAGAGTTTGATGAATTATATCAGGTACAGATTTTTCTTGACTGTCTTACTATTATTGGTTTGGAAGATAGAAAGCTTTTATTGGAGATTATTTTATTACTCAATACATCCTGGCTCAAATTCTGTAATTTCTAAAATAATCTCATGAAGAGAAACTGTAATCGTATTTTACTGAATGTGGTATCTTCAACATTACTTCCCCCCATTAATATAGCCAATGCAGTCTCATTTCACTGCAATATCGGAGGATAATATCAGGTACTTTTGACCTGATGAGAAATCTTTACGATGCCTGAGGGGTTGCATTCACTCCTTCAGAGATTCATGTCATGGCAGCAGACACAATCAAAACCAAAAATCCTTACAGGAGCAGTGTTTATTTCCTTCCCTTATCCCAACCCCAACCTGTATGTGGAGGATAACATGAGTTCAGAAGGTGCCATATCTAAATCAAGAGTCTATTCCCGTACAATAAGACCACGTGTTGCTGAACTTGCTTTCTACATCTGATGAAAAATATTGTAATGATTTGATGTAATGCAAAGATTTATTTTCATTTTCTTGCAACTCTATGTGTGATAGACAATATACATATATTGGATAATATTGTGTTGGAACTATGCTTAAAAGCAGTGGTAAATTATGTATCATTCATTTGAGTTAGTAATAGATTGGTGTATAGTGAAATACTGGTTTTTATTATCTTTTTGATTGATTCTGGGCAGACACCAGATGACCATGAGGCAGAGACGGGTATCAAGTCAAAAGAAGCAAGAAAGTATATTTTCAACTGTTTGGATGACATGGCACAGGTAAGAATACTGCTGGGATATCAACTTGTCAATAACAACATAAATAAATAAAAACAATGAATTCTTCCATAGGTTCAACAGAATTGTAGGTAAATTAAACCTATGCTTAATTTGCTTTTCAACCTGTATCATTGCCAACAAAGGAGCCTCTAATGAGATTTTCCTTATAGAGAAGATCAGTAGATCGCAAATTTTAAGCTCCTATTCCCACTACAATACACACCCACACACAAATGCGGGATTTATTCTAGAACTGAGATTGAGATTTTTAAAAAGGGTTACTTAACTAGATAAACCATCTACACACACATTATATTTTATATATTGGCAACCCTCCCCCTTTTTAAGCTGTAGTTTTTGTGCTTAAGGTGCAGTGTTTATGTTTCTTTATCCAGAATGGGAGAAGTCCAGCAGTATAGTTGTCAGGTCTCTCTGTAATACGTGCATCTTAAAATAGGTCTCATTATATTGTACAGCAGGTACTGGTCCTCCAGTTTATTCAATAGAGAAGTTGATATGGAAACCATTATTATGATTGAAAATTATAACCTTTTTAGAACCTAGTGCACATCAAACCTACATAGGGGAAAGTAACATTGTTTACATGCATTTAGAACAGGGGTCTCCAACTTTGGCAACTTTAAGACTTGTGGACTTCAACTCCCAGAGTTCCTCAGCCAGATTTGCTTCAATGAGTTGAAATCCACAAGTCTTAAAGTTGCCAAGGTTGGAGACCCCTGATTTAGAATAACTATGCTCAAATGGAATTTACATGTCCAGTTGAAGACTACAGTATCCCTCCCCAAAGACTCTACCTGTATGGAGGCTGAAGAAGAACCTGCAGATTTGATTAGTTCAGACTTTCTTTTTTTCTTTTTTTGGTTTTAAAAAACAAACTTTATTAGATTAAAAAAAAAATAAAGTTGTATAAAACATTCACAACCTTAAAATACAATCAACAGTATCAACAAACAACAAACAAAGTATATATAATGTATATAAGTACACATATATACAAAAACTTATTTTCCTTTTTTTCCTTAATGATGGTGTATAATTATTACTTTTAATTTCTTACTAAATTTTGACTTTACCTTCTTTTCCATTGGTTTATCCACTCATACCAACTGTCCCATATCTTAAAATACTGTGAGTCTTCCTTATCTTTCAATTTCAACATTAGTCTATCCATTTCTGCCCATGTGTAAATTTTTTGAATTATTTGCTGCTCCGTTGGCAATTGATCTGTTTTCCAGACTTGTGCTAGGGCTAACCTAGCTGCCGTAATTATATGTAATATTAGGTACTTTTTTTCCTTTCTAATGTTTTGTTTAAGCATTCCTAGCAAAAAAATTTCTGGTTCTAATTCAATATCCTCCGCAATTATTTCTGATATCCAAATTTTTATTTTTATCCAATATTTCTTAATTTTTGGGCAAAGCCACCAGACATGAAAGAAGGTTCCCTGTGCTTGTTTACATTTCCAACACGTTGGATTAAGATTTGCATACATCCTCGCCAATCTCGCAGGGGCTAGATACCATCTATACCACATCTTGTAGTGGTTCTCCTTATATGCTACGGATTTTGTTATTCTATTATGTTATTTCTAGAAAACTGTATCTGCTACTGATCTGAATTTCCCTTCCAGGTAAATATGACAACAGATTTGGAAGGAAGTGATATGTTGGTGGAAAAGGCAGACCGGAGGGAGTTCATAGATCTGTTAAAGAAAATGTTGACGATAGATGCGGATAAGAGGATAACGCCAATTGAAACACTCAATCACCCATTTGTCACCATGACACACCTGCTTGATTTTCCCCATAGCACCCAGTAAGTTGCTTTCTCTCTGATTTGGTGATTTTTTGGGGAGTGAAGAATGGGATGCAGGGGAAGGTTAATTAATAAACTGCTAGATGTGCCTCTTGGGATCGTAACAGGTTTTTCATATATGTGGCAGCCAAGCAGAATGTAGAGATGTTCACATTACGAGAATATTTTCATGATCTTTAACGGGCAGCTCTTCTCTTAGAAATGGTTTATTTTGAGTTAATTTTCTAGCTCTGGAATGGCATTTCAAGGATGGCATTTCTGGTTCTTTGCTCCAGCGATTTATTCATCTCTTCCTGAGATGCTTCAGGTATCTCATATTTAGCCAGTAACTGCTAGGAAAACTGGGTGGGTGACTCAGCTGCAATAGCAGGAAGGCAAAAGTATTTTGTTCCCCTTATTTTCTAGAGGTAGGCTTGGGGATATAAGAGAAAATTTTGCAGGGAAATCATGGAAGCATTTTTTTTAAAATTTTAAATATTTTATTAGTTTTAAAAGTAAAACAATGGACATTGCTCAACGTCTCTGGTTTCTGACATTTGCATCTAAAACAAGTTAATAAGTAGTCTATCCCTTGATCTATATACAAATTTACATATCTCCTATTTCATTA
Source organism: Pituophis catenifer annectens (assembly GCF_029215685.1). NCBI lineage: Eukaryota > Metazoa > Chordata > Lepidosauria > Squamata > Colubridae > Pituophis > Pituophis catenifer. The sequence goes on from NW_027256887.1 coordinate 69,955,990, forward strand.
TATATCAAGTATGCAGTATTTTACTTCCTAAACAACTATGCATGCATTTAATAAAATGGAAGCATTTTTATAAGGCTCACAGGTGTATTACCTGTAACACAGGGCAACTGTTGAACATGGTAGACATAAAGTAAGTAACTTTTCCTTGACAGAATTTAATACATCTCGCCTTCTGCTATGATGCTACACCATTGTAGCCTCACTCCACATCACTAACTACCTCCATGCAAAAAAAAACCTCACCCAACCCCAAACCCTCAATTTTTAGATCATAACCCAAGGATAGCAGGAACATAGTAGATGTATGATTGCCATTTTCATTAGTGGACAGGGTTTGTGGATATTTTCAAGTAAAATGCAGCTTGATGCTAGGAAATGAATCAATGAGAATCTGTGAAGAATTATCAAACTCTTTGGGATTCCATCTCAGAATAGAAAGTTGTACTAGTTGCCTCTAAAAATGTCTTCTAAACTAATGGTTGTTTTTCCTTACAATAGGTCTGTTGACTCCATTCCATTTTTCTTAATAATTTTTAGATTATTTTTGTTTTAAATGTAACCCTGAAAAAATTTTCTACAAATAAAGTATAATATTCTGATTTGACAGAATAAGTAGGGATTATATCAATATTTGATTGTGAAAAGTGACACTGCAAAAAATATAAAGAATTTATGTAGTATCTCCTTACTACAGGGACTTAATGGGCTTTTGCAAAGGTTCTGTTTGGCACTGTTCATTGGAATGACACAAAAGGAAAAATAAGTTCTAGCATTTTTAGGACATTTTGACTTCTTAAAGTTTGTTTCAGGGCCAGGTGACTTTAGAGCTATAGTAAAACTCAAAATGGAGCAATAATCAGAGAATGCATGGTAGAAGAAACAGTGATTCTAACAACTCATGGTATTTGCATAATTGTTGATCAGAATATTAAAGAATTTATCTCTTGAAGCCTTGGGTTATATTCTTAACAGCAGCTGTATCTATTACATCAACTTATTTTCCATAGCTGCCCTAAAAGAATCCCAGGAACTGTACAATGGTGGGTATGGTAATGTTTTAGTACGGCTGCTTATCATTCCAGACAGAAACTACAATTCCAGCTGTCCCTGGGGAAAATATTGACTACAAATATTTTTTATGTTTGTGATATAGTTCTATGTATAATGAATAGAGTTTTCTTTTGGCACTCAATAGCTGAACTTACAATTTGCATTAAATCATGGCTTGTTTTAAGCCTAGTTTATTGAATAAAACAGAGTAGCTGAGCTCGTATCTCTTATGAAGGCAGATGTGATTTCTCCCATCAGTTAGATTACTGCTAATCTTTGGTTCTCCTTCTTCACAAATAGTGTTAAGTCCTGTTTTCAAAACATGGAGATTTGCAAGCGGCGAGTAAACATGTATGACACTGTGAATCAGAGCAAAACACCATTCATCACCCATGTAGCCCCAAGCACATCAACCAATTTAACCATGACCTTCAATAACCAGCTCAATACAGTTCATAACCAGGTAAGAATAATCATTATGATGGTCTAACTTGGTGGGCTTTCAGAGGTTTGGAACTTCTTTCTTTTAAGGGAAGAAATCTTCCAGTATGTTTATTTTTCTTTTAATGTATAATCTCATCACTTAAGTAGAGGTTAGAGATATAGACTGCTAATTGCCCAAGATCATTCAGAAACTCTGGATTCAGTATATTTATTTTTCTTTTAATTTATAATCTCATAACTCAAGTAGAGGTAGAGATACAGACTGAGGATGGCCCAAGATTGCTCAGGAACTGTGGATCACCAAGAATTTGACTTTGGTCCTTCTCAATCTAACACCAGTGCCTTCTAACTTATTGTGACAACCCATCTTCCTTCAAAAAAAAAAATGTTTTCTCACTGATAATTTTATTAGCCACTGACATTTGTGACTAGAAGTCCCAGTTAGCAAGACTTACTGTTCCTTTTCTTTTTGGGGTTTCTATCACATACACATACACAATACACAATACTGACATGCAAGCAGAAAAAGAGAGGGAAAGAAGAAAAGGACAACATGGGATTTGGTCCTTGAGGTGGAAATTTTGCAAAGTTGCTCTTATTTTGCCTTCATGGTTGTGACCCTATTGGAAACATTTTTCAAAATCTCAAAAATCATCACTGTTCTGCTGGCTTCTTCTTCTAACACATCACCATGGATATATGTGAAGAAGAACAGATTAGCCAACGGGAGGATGGCTAAAAGTGCCAGACAGCATCATAATGAAATGCTGCAACTTATGTACTTATATCAGATGTATTTAATTATGTCTTTTGTATGGTCATTAGTCCTCTAGGAATCACTGCAGTTTGTTGCTTAATTGAATACAAAAGGAAATTTTTTTTAAATTATTTTTTTAAAGGAAAGGAATCTGGATTCTTTTGGGTTTTTTTGTTTTGATTTTTTTAAAAATTCATGACAGTAGTATTGGGATTCCTCTTAACATTATTAATAAAGTCTCATTAATACTCACAATTTTTTGCACCGCAAAAGTTAACAACTAACAAAATCGAATAGCATTTGTGAAATAACAAGTAGGGAAACAGGGAAAAAAGATCAAAATACGTGATGGAGACATTTCTACTTCATTCTAATTGGTGAAAGGTATAATCAAAATCAAATAATCCTTAATGAATTGTATTTTCTGAAACAAAGCAGGAGGAACAACGGATTCTGTGTACTGTGACACATTCTTAAATTACTAAAGGACATTTAAGGAATTTAATTTATAGTAAAATGAATGCAGGACTGAGCAATCAAGAAGAAAACAAATAAAAGCTTCAGGTAGAACCACAATCATGAATAAGTACAAATAATGGCTTTTGTCTATGACTTTTAAGGACAAGAACCAGAAAAAGTTGCTAGTTCACATGTGATTAGAAACTGTGAACTGAGGTACCTCCAGTCAATTACTAGCTTTCCCTGTGTGGAAGAGAAAGTGAGAGCAATCAAGCTACTGTACCAGAAAAAAAAAAAAACACTGGGATTTCAAAATGAAGCTAACATAAAACAGTTTCATTGTCAATATTCCTGTGGGAATGTTTTAATAGATAACCTTTTCCATCACACCTCCTCGGATGGAAGGGATGGAAAGTAATTCATCAAACCATTCTTAAAACTGCTGCAGTTCTCCAGATGCTTAGAATTCTTCCACTTCTAAAAAAAAACCAAAAAAAAACAAAACAAAACACCAAGGCCCAAGAGCCTTGGTGGCGCAGCAGACTAAAGTGCTTTTAAATAGCACCAGCTGCCTGCAATTACTGCAAGTTCAAATCTCACCAGGCTCAAGGTTGACTCAGCCTTCCATCCTTTCGAGGTAGGTAAAATGAGGATGCGGATTGTGGGGGCAATAAGCTGACTTTGTATAAAAAAGAACACCGCTTGGGGGGGCCGAAAGCCCTACTAAGCAGGTATATACAAAAGTATGAAGGCTATTGCTTAACGCATTGTAAGCCGCCCTGAGTCTCCGGAGAAGGGCGGCATATAAATCGAACCAATAAAATAAAAAATAAATAGAGCAGAGGTGTCAAACTCAAGGCCCGTGGGCTCAATCCGGCCCACGGAGTGCTTAAATCTGGCCCGCAAGGCCAGCCTGGAAATAGCAAGGGATTGGCCCGTGGTCCCTCTGGCAGCCAAAATGGGGCATGTGGGTGGCTTCCTGCAGCACGCTGTTGGTCAAAACATCTGTTGCTTCCCCTCCCCCCAGCCGGCCCATGGAGGAGAACTACAATGCTGATCCGGCCCTTGAAGAAATCCAGTTTAACACCCTTGCCGTAGAGCAAGATGTCTTGAATTTTTTAAAAAAATCTTGAAATACTAAACACCCGATATCTGAAGCCACATATTTAGGATTAGAACTAGAGAAAATGCTGGGCCCATCAAAGGTATAAGTTGCGTTTCTATTGAAATCTCCGGTCCTCAAGCAATATAATCTACACATAACATTCCTTTGTGTTCTATACATCCCTAAACTACAACTGTACAACAGTTGAGAAACCAAATCAACCTGCTTGTGGAGCATGTAACTCAACAAAGGGAGCCATGTCACCAAGAACAGATCAAGTAACACGCATGCAGTGTATTACTAAGATTTAATGATCTAGAAATATTTATTCATTTTTCAGATGCAAAGTCTTGCATCTTTCTATATGGACAACTTGACTATCTTTGTGGGTTGTAGCCTTGAGGTCTGGGCTTGTGATTATAATCTGTTGGTACAGGTAGTCTTCGACTTACGACCTCAATTGAGCCCAACATTTCTGTTGCTAGGTAAGGCATTTGTTAAGTGAGTTTTGCCCCGTTTTATGACCTTTCTTGCCACAGTCGTGGCAAGTCAGAATCGGTGCAGTGGTTAAAACATGGTTAATCTGGCTTCCCCATTGATTTTGCTCATTAGAACATTGCAAAAGGTGATCATGTGATCCCTGGGACATTGCACCTGTCTTAAATGTGATCCAGTGGCCAAGCGTCTGAATTTTGATCACGTGACCATAAAGATGGTCGTAAGTGTGAAAAACGTTCATATGTCACTTTTTCCAGTGCTGTTGTAACTTTGATCGGCCACTCAGTGAACTGCTGTAAGTCAAGGACTACCTGTAATCGTAAGCAAAGGAAATGGGATGCATGATGAGTCAAGTTAAACTCTTTATTATCCTTATTCATCTCTAGCTTCCTTCTTGCTTTGTTTTTTTAAGCCTTTTCTACCTTTTAAGGTTTTATTTATGTGCCTTATTTATCTTTTCTTTCGAAAACTAACTTCCCCCAACATTACCATCGCCTTCATATTTTGTTTTTATTTTATTTTAAATCCCATAATTCCTTTAGGCCACCACTCTGGCTCCCACTTCCACTACCAGTGCCACTATTTCCTTAGCCAACCCTGATGTCTCCATACTAAACTACCAATCTGCACTCTACCAGCCCTCGGCAGCATCCATGGCCGCGGTGGCTCAGAGGAGCGTCCCTCTGCAGACAGGCACAGCGCAAATATGTGCTCGTCCTGACCCTTTCCAGCAAGCCCTCATTGTATGTCCTCCAGGTTTTCAAGGTAAGAATGCTTCTGATTCCTTTCGGTTGTTAAATGTGTTGTTATTACAGAAGGATCTTGACAGACTTGAACATTGGGCGCTATCTAACAAAATGAAATTCAACAGTGAAAAAGCAAGGTTCTACATTTAGGGAAGAAAAACAAAACGCAAAGGTATCGTATATGTGGTACCTTGCTCAATAGTAGTAACTGCGAGAGGAATCTTGGAGTCCTAGTGGACAACCATGTAAATATGAGCCAGCAGTGTGCAGCAGCTGCCACAAAAGCCAACACAGTTCTGGGCTGCATAAACAGAGGGATAGAATCAAGATCACGTGAAGTGTTAATACCACTTTATAATGCCTTGGTAAGGCCACACTTGGAATATTGCATTCAGTTTTGGTCGCCACGATGTAAAAAAGTTGTTGAGACTCTAGAAAGAGTGCAGAGAAGAGCAACAAAGATGATCAGGGGACTGGAGGCTAAAACATATGAAGAAAGGTTGCAGGAACTGGGTATGTCTAGTTTGATGAAGAGAAAGACTAGGGGAGACATGCTAGCAGTGTTTCAATATCTCAGGGGTTGCCACAAAGAAGAGGGAGTCAAATTATTCTTCAGAGCACCTGAGGGTAGAACAAGAAGCAATGGGTGGAAACTAATCAAGGAGAGAAGCAATTTAGAACTAAGGAGAAATTTCCTGACAGTGAGAACAATTAATAAGTGGAACAACTTGTCTGCAGAAGTTGGAAATTTTTAAGAAGATTACCATTTGTATGAAGTGGTGAAGGGTTTCCTACCTGGGCAGGGGTTGGACTAGAAGACTTCCAAGGTCCCTTCCGACTCTGTTATTCTAAATTCTAAATTACTAAAGCAAGGATGGGGCATCTGTCTGGTAGGACTCTAAAATTTTACTCGACTAGGGAATCCGCTCTTCCCTCCAAATTACCTTAGATCAGGGGTCACCAACCTTTCAGACCTCAGGGACCACTAAATTCATACTACTAATATGATCTGCCTAATGACCAGCTGGGTGGGCGTGGGTAGGTGATCATGTGACTGAGTGGGCGTGGCCAACGTGATGTCACTCACATCAAGGGACGCCTTTCCTCACCTCTCCCCTCCCCAGCCACTCCTCCCCTGCCCGCCTGGGCTCCTTAGGGGCCCAACAGGAAGCAGTTGTTGGAGCTAAGCAGCCACCATGAGAAAGAGTTGGCAAAACAGCTGGTTCAGTTCAAATTGGATCTGGCCGAGAAGGAGACTCAGCAGAAGCACCTCACTGAGGACTACGAGCATAGGCTTTCCAAGCAGAGGGAAGACCTGTGGAAGTGCAAGGCCAGGTACCGGCGCCTGGAGGCTCAGTGAGCTGAAATGGTCAGTCAGTTCCAGGCCATGATCCAGTCCCACTGGAACGAGGCCCTCCAGCTCTTTGCCACCAGCGGCGCTTCCCTCCAGCCTTCACCCAAAGCCCCGCATCAGGAGGCCATAGCAGACCCCGAGTCAGAATTTCTGCCCCCCTCTGACCTGCACAAAAAGACCCCGAAGGGGGAGTCTCCGCAGCAGCAAAACATTCATTGCACATATCCGGCCCAAGGGCCGTAGTTTGAGGACCCCTGTTTTAGTGCAATATAAAAAATGCAAATAATTTTTCTGCAGATCACCAAAATTTTCTCACGGATCACCAGTGGTCCATGGACCACCAGTTGATGACCCTGCCTTAGATTACATTGAGCACCAGCAATAATTTCCTACAGTGTTAATCAGAATAGAATATAAGGGGCCTTGGAGGTCTTCTAGTCTGCTCAAGCAAGGGACCCTATATCATTTCAGACAGGGGGCTGTCCAATCTTCTCTTTAAAACCTCCAGTGATGAAGCACCTACAACTTCTGAAAGCAAGATGTTCCCCTAGTTAATTGTCCTCACTGTTAGGAAGTTTCTCCTTAATTCCAGGTTGCTTCTGTCCTTAATTAGCTTCCATCCACTGTTTCTTGTCTTGCCTTCCGGTGCTTTGGAAAATAAGTTGACCCCCGTCTTCTTTGTGACAGCTACTCAAATACATAGTGCTACTGTGAATTACTGCCTCCTCCTGTTTGCCGGTATGTACAAAAGCACATGTATTACATAGAAAGGTGTAGAGTTTTTTTGCATAAATATCTAGTATTAATATTTAAATAATTTAATTCAGAATTTCCCCATATCTACTTTGTATGTCTTTTGCAAGGAAGCCCTCAATGTGATGTTCAGAGATTGGACAGTCCCTAGCCCAGAGAAATTTGCATGCTTTTTTTTTGGACACACAAATTCCTTGTGTGTCCAATCACACTTGGCCAATAAAGAATTCTGTTCTGCTCTGCTCTGCTCTGCTCTGCTCTGCTCTGCTCTGCTCTGCTCTGCTCTGCTCTGCTCTGCTCTGCTCTACTCTACTCTACTCTACTCTACTCTATTCTATTCTATTCTATTCTATTCTATTCTATTCTATTCTATTCTATTCTATTCTTCAGTAAAGTGTCAGGTTTGACAGGGCATAGTTCTATAAATGAATCCTGGATCTCATAAAAGATATCTTGCTGGGCCAGTAGGCAAAGAGCAACACTTTAGAAAGATAGATTCCAAATTCAGTCTCCAGCATTTCCAATTGAAATGATCAGATAGTAACTGATAAAAATTCTTCCATCACAGAAGTAAATCTTGATCTCCCCTACCCCTTTCTATAAGGTGGTAGAGAACCTTTTGGTGCTGACTGGATTTTTGACAACATGTTGTGAGGTAGTCATTAGACTCCTATTCATTAGGAGGCAAAACAGTGAAATTAATCTCTAGCACCATTCTAATCCTCAAATACGTTCTCTACCTTCCCTAGTTAGCACTGGCCTCTTCCTGGACATGTAGACATCCTTCCAAAAAAATCACTGTGCTGACCATACACACCATTTTGACTTTCTGGGAATGCCTATGTGAAGGCCCAGTGGTGTTCTTGGACATAAAATTCCAGCTTCCCTGTTCTTCCTACACTTAGATGGGATTATGGTAGGCACAATAGAAAACATTTGTGCTCCCTCAGCTGCCAACAGGCATCATGTCTCTTTAAGTGTACCCTATAGATTCTGAAATGTATCCTGAGTGCTCTTATGTTTTTGAAATGTCTTCAGAAAAATGGTACTGAATGTATGATGCTGATACATTTGAATGTAAGAAAGCATACATGAAAATAGGTCAAAGATATGACCCACACAGACCCTCAAGATTATTGAATCCGTGACAAACAACTACAGAAATAACATGATCATCCTTGCTGGGTGATAATGAAACTAATTCGGGCAAATTTCCATCCTAAATACTATTAGATGGGGGAGGAATGGCATAACTATAAGGAATATTCTATAGTTGCTAAGATCTTATTTATTGTTCCTGCTGAGAACCACTTGTTCTGGCAAAACAACAAAGGAATGCAATGACTGTTTTTTTCCATGTTACAATATAAATACAATAAGCTGAGTTCATACAGCACACTGAATCAAAATCAAATAAAGCATACTATAGGTTAGTGCAAAATCAAATAAAGCATGCTACACTGCTACAGCTAAGTCAATAGCCAACAGTTTCAAGATTAAGCCACCAAGGTTTAAATCTATACTCTGGAGTCTATAGCCTTTCAGACGTCGCTGAACTAGAACTTCTAGTGGGTATGTTATTTCTATCCATAGGAAACTTTAGTTCAGCTAATCTGAAAAAAACACAATTTCTTCTACAATACAAAATACATGTTTTTTCATTGACATGTATAGGATTGCACAATACATTAGGAAAGCTGAGTTGGCAAGGTGGGCTCAGATGGAAAATTTCTCAATTTGTCAGTGTATGAATGCACTGACTGATGACATATACCCGTGATGGTGAACCTATGGCACATGTGCCAGAGGTGGCACACAGTGCCCTCTCTGTAGGCACACAAGCCGTCGCCCCAGTTCAGCTCCGCTGCGCATGCGCTCGCGCCTCCCTTTGACCAGCTGGTCTTTGGAGGTGGGGTGTGTGGGCTGCGCATGCATTGCATTTTGGGGGTTCAGGCGCGTTCCGGCCACTTGGTCCAGAAAAGGTTAGCCATCACTGACATATACAGTATCAATAATCACAGCTTGGTTATCATATTACCTGACATTTACCAATTTTCTGGGCAATTTTTGGAGATATTTGGGGTTAGGAGAATAAGGAAATAAGAGCCCATTTCTCTATTTTTGAGCTCCAGTTTCCTTTATATATCTAACTTAGCAGTGGCCAGGAAGCCTGGTTCCCTCTCTCATTTTTTATCCAAAGATATTTAAGTTATTTGTAGATATTGATGTCTTAGTGCACCACTGTGCAGCAGACATTTTATCCTTTTTATGTGGCTTTGAAATAACATAAAAGAACTCCAGAGTGAAATCCTCAAAAGTCCCCCGAGTCTTATTTACAAAAGCTACAAAAGGCATTTGACTATTTGGGGGCAAATTTTTTATCCTTGGTGATTTTTTCAGCTCAGAGAGATGCACAGCTGGTAGGACAACTGAAAGGATGACAGACACCTGAAGTCTTAATTTCTGCCCTGGACTTTAGCAGCCAGTGGCTCTTCCTGCGGAGACAATTGTCTCATGTTCAGCAGTTGCATAGAGTCAATCTCCATTGGGAACAATTGGAAAATGACCGTGTAACTATTTCCTTAATTTGTCTGGGTATCTAACCTTCTCCTTCTTAATGGCTCAGGGAAGGTAACAACTGTTCCAAACAAATTACACAAAGGAAAAATACAGTGTTACGGTTCTTTTCAGAAAAAAATTACAGACCATATTTAATGCATCTTTTAAAACTAAATCCAATTTAGATACCAAAAATAGAAAAGACTCAGGGGCTTTTTTCATTTGAAGTCCTTTGGAACTGGGGCTTAAAAAGGGAGAGTTGAACTTTCCTTTCCTAAAGCACTCTATTTCAATTGGAATATGAATCCTGTTCCTCTTTTAAAGCCCCAGTAGAGTTTCTATTAATGCCTTTGAGAAGGGTATGTTGAGAATGTTTGGCTTGACCCCAGTTTTCCTTGTAAACTCCCAAGGCCATCGGCAAAACAATTGATAAATGTTGAAACTGGCATACAACAATGTTGTTGACATTTGGTGCCCAATCATGGTCTTACTCTAATTTATTGAATACACTACAGTTGACTAATTTCACACATCATATAATTCCAAAATCTAAAAGAATGTATTATAGATAAGCACAATGTGTAGACTGATTCCACGTTAATTCTTACCTGTTTAATCTCAGTGGTTGAAGACTTGGCTGTGCCAAAATTGGAAGCTAGAAAATCCATAAGTTGAACCTCATGGTCTAAGAATTCCTGCCTGATGGTCTAAGAACTCCTGCCTTGAGCAAAGCGTTAGACTAGAAGATCTCCAAGGTGTATGATTCACCAAACATATAGGGAGCCCTCTGTGGTGGGCTACAAATTCTATCCATACAAGCATGACCGGTAGTTAGATACTAATTATTTGTAGTCCTGTATACATGAAGAATGAAAGATTAGTGCAGTCTGCTTTAAGAAGAGATTCTTCTAGGATTTGTCTTTACATATTGTTGTGTAGCATACATATCTTAGGAACTTTTGCTTAACGCACTGTAAGCCGCCCTGAGTCTCAGGAGAAGGGCGGCATATAAATCAAATTAAAAAAAAAACAAAAACTTAAGCTTAAATTACATTCCTAGTATTTGTTTAGGAAATCTAATGGACCCTGGGACTCTCAGTATTATTTTATAATAATATAATTGTTCTATATATTTTTCTTTCTTATACCCAAACAATGGAGGACATTCACAAATTAAAATTCAGCCCTTGTATTTGATTTCACTTTTCATGATTCAGAGAAATCAGATTTATTTCTCATTTATGAAACAATTTCTCATTTACGAAACAATTTCAAATCAGGGTAAAACAAAATTTTAAAATATGCATTAAATCAGTTTTACAATAAAACCATTCTCACATCTTAAAGATAAAACTTAAAACATAGTTGAAAACTTCAGAGTACAGCATGAAACAATAAAATATCGGAAGCAAAAGAGTGCGCACTTAACTAACAGATTACATGAATGGATAACTCTTTAATTGTCAGCTGAAAATTTTCAGAATCACAAAAAGAGCATCAAGAATTTATCTCTTTAAAAATAATTTTAATGAAATAGAAACTGTTAAGAGAAAATAAAGATAATAAAAAGAATAGTAAAGAGTGAAAAAGGGGAACAAGAAGTAGAAAAGAAAAAGAAAGAAAAGAAAAAGATAATAAAGAAGCAACTTCCAATCTTCTTGACAGTGGTTATTGATACCGTATTTTTCGGAATATAAGATGCTCCAGACTATAAGAAGCACCTACCTTTTTGGGGAAGGAAAACAAGAAAAAAAAATTGACTTTGCCTCCCAGCAAAGTCCAGTTCATCTGGCCTATTCACTGTGGCCCATTCAGCACTGCTGCGGCCCATTTACCATGGCCCATTTGGTTTGGGCCGTTTGCCACCACCCATTAGCTGCGGCCCATTCACTGCTGCCCATTCGCCGCTGCCAGTCCCCACTGCCTGGAACCAGCCGAAAATGTGACGTGCAGAGTCCGAAAACAGCCGAAGGGTGGAGGCCGGTAGGTGGCCAGGGCTTTGGCAACATTCGGTGTATAAGACACACCACAATTTTCACCCACTTTTAAAGGGGGGGGAGTGCGTTTTATACTCCAAAAAGTACGGTATATATATATTTACTTTGCCCTCTCTCTCTAAGGTTGCATCATAATTTCCTTCTTTCCATAAGCTACCCTTTCTAATCTTCAAACCCATAAATCACAAGTTTTTGTTAGTCAATAAAAAGTTAATAAGGGGTTTCCAGTCACTAATAAATGTAGTTGTTGAACTTTCTCTATTTAACAGGTTAATTTTGCCATTTCTGTCTTCATCAACCATTCTTCCGGTGTGGGTTATTTCAGAATATTTCCATTTCTGCACATATAATTTTACATATAGTTTTGCAGAAGTAATCATGTACAAAAGTAATGTTCCATGGGTCTTTTCTAATTGACTGTCCATTAATCAGTACCAAGAATTTATCTGAAAACTCCCATTATAGCATCTTATTTCTCTGAAGGATCAAAGTACTTTGCAGGTTGAGTTTGAAAATTGGATGCAGGCTTTTGATACATTCCCACTTTTATGGCCATGTGTAAGATTCATTTTTTCCTAAAAATGATCAAACCACATTTCAGTTGACTATGACATTTGGACAGGAGCCTCTGTTAAGGAGTTCTGATTAGATGCAAGCTACAGATCTATACAATTAAGTTTGAGAGATGCTGAAATCGTACAGAAAAAAATCTAGCTTCATTCAGCATTAGGTAGGACATAGTTGGAATTGTACATCAAGTCTCTAATAACAGTAGGATGAAAAGAAGAATTCAAGAGAAATTCTTGAAGGTAATAGAAAAGTAAAAGTCTCTTTCAAGTCTAGTTCTGCTCCTGATGACTTTATGGACAGGTCCAAACAGTTTTCTTGGCAACAGAATTAAAGAGCTTTGCCACTGCTCCCCCACCCAACTCCCCAATTTCCCATCTACTTTACAGTCTGGGAATTCCTTGTAGTTTTCCATCCAAATATTTCTGCTATGCTAAAGCTTCTGAGCCTAAATGAGGTCAATCAGATACTGTCACCTCTTGAGAGAAATTTGAGGCATCTGAACACAATGTTGAAGGGATTTGGCACACTTTTTGACAATAACAATGATGGTTATTTCTCATCTGCCCAATAACCAGATCTGTCATGGAAGATTACTAAAGACATTGAAAACAGTTAAAGCAAACAGACAAACTAGAAGTGTTAATAAGGACCATAGGGAGGATACAATAAAAATGGTTTAAAAAGCCCCTTCCCAATACAACACAGACATTTAAAAAAAAAAAAAACACACACACAAGTAACCTCACTCCAAAAATTTCTACTGGAAAATAAATGTCTTAGGCGGATACTAAAAATACCATAATATATGCTATTCTTGATTTGTGGAAGAACAAATGAAAAACCTTATTCAAATGATATGTTGGTGTTGAGAGAATGGACATTTTGCCAAGTGAAAGAGAGCAGTTGGCTGATGGAAAATTTGCACAGTAAACTTGTAAAATTTCTACTCCTGATAAAAGATTAACTTGTTTGCCTCCAAGCTGTTATGAAAATATTAACATACTCAATAAATTAACAAATGAGAGAGGAAGTATATATAATAAAGCAAAAATATAATACCAACAACTGCAGAATAATTTTAAGAAGGATCTTGTTACTAGGATTATACAAGTTTTGAAATTTATTCAGAAGGGGTATATTGGAAAGCCTAGAACTATGACTACATCCCTTCCTAAAAGTAGATAGTTTAGTCTTCTGTTCAAGCTTGAGACAAAATGTGGCTGCTTTAATGAGCTGCATTTGCTTTAATCTGTCAATTTATTAAAGTAATTGTGTCTTTTTCAACCTTACAGAAATTTCAGGTATTGCATTCACATGAAACACCTCTTTTAAATCATTTGAAGCGTGCACAGGTTTACCTGGCATCATGGAACCAAATTGAATGAATTTTTTTCAGGGCTGTGCTTTTTATTGATGGTGATTGATCTTAAAAACATACATATTGTCTAACACTGCTTTTTCTTTTCGTTATTTTCTTGGCTCAGGATTGCAAACTTCCCCTTCAAAGCATGCTGGCTATTCTGTCCGGATGGAGAATGCAGTTCCCATAGTTACTCAGGCTGCTGGGGCTCAGCCCCTTCAGCTCCAACCAGGGCTTTTAGCACAGGTAAATAATTAATAATTTTGGATCAAGCAACAACTTTTAAGGAACTATACAGAGTTGTCAATAAAGAAGAGAGGTTCACATGTGGAAGTTATTGGGGATTTTGAGAATGTGCATGATGTTATTTGACCTTTTCCTCTTTTTATTTGTGGAGGGAGGAGCTTCCTGGGATTTTAAGATATTAGACAAACTCTCCCCCCATCTCTATTTTTTCTTAAGCCATTTGCCCCCAGCCATGCATGACAACAGCTCTTGCAAATACATTTGATTTCCATACTTGTCTTCCATCAGGTAAGAATGTTCCAATTACACATGGCTTTATCAAACTAGCAAGAACAAAATTGGGCTAGATGATCCATTGAGCTGACTCTATTTCTGGTTGCAGCCTAGACTAGAAACTGTTATTTCGTAGAACAATTCTCTCAGAATTTGATTAGTAAGTTTTATCAAGAAGTTTAAAATAACAATACAAGAATTATGGCAATCACACTACTTTCAAGTGAGAAATGTTCTACAAATTAGGGCAGAAAATTTCTGGGTTGTTTTTTTCTCATGCTTTTTCAGTGTAAAGGAGGAATTTTCTCTCCTTAATGAACACGAGGCAATCTGCATCAATTGATTCTTTTGAAAATAGGCATTAGACTTCTTATCCATCTGATAAGCAGTTCTCAAAATTTCTTAGAAAGTTCGGCTACACCCAAAATACCATAATAAGCAGATCTTTAGGGATGCTGGTTATCTCATTTATCTGCCTTTTATTTCAAATAAAATTATTTTGCACCAATGCACAAAAGTGAATGTGGTGTTTATGTCAGGATGATCCAGTGTTCTTAGATATCAGAGAATTCTCAAATACTGCAGATCACTGCCTTGCCTGGATCGCCTCCCAGCATCAGTTAATTGCTTTTCTTTTTGTGCTTCCAGGCTCCCGTATCTTGGAAGTCGAACTTAAAACATGTGTTGTTTCTTTTCATTCAACTTAATATGATCTTCTGTCCTCATGAAGGGTCATTGTTAAAGGATACTTGACTGACATGCATGGAGTCCATCTCCGTGAAAACTTGCCATCCTTCTCCAAGAAGTACATGTGAAGGAGAACTGTCACATTTATAAATCAAACTGAAATATTCCATGACAAGGGGAAGATCTTTCACAACAACAACAAAAAAAGGGGAAAGAAAATAAGTTTCATAAACATCAATATGTAAAATATTTGGACAGAAGTACCTTGTAAAATTAGATTAATTGCCTGGCTCTGCGCATGGGTAATCACACAAATTACACCCAAAACATTTGACAGGCTTTTGAGTTGGCTGCATTACAGTTGGCAATTACAGCAGACAGACTAAAAATACTGAGCTGATGCAAAGGCTTAATCACTAACACTTAATCAGATAAAGCAGCAGGGGAGATTGTTCAGGTAGTAATTATAGCATCTGAATCAGGCGTGTGCAACGTCTTTAGGGGTCAGAGGTCACGTTTGGGCTTTGGGTGATATATTAGGGGCTGCACTCTAAGAATTAAATGAGGTCAGAACATTCAGACTCTGGTGTTCTCTCAAACACTTTTCCCAAACATTCCCAAAATGCTAACCAGTCCTAATACTATCCTTTTCTGTCAGTTAGATTCATAACTTAAATTGGAGTAATTGTAAAAGCATTAAAAAAAGGAGTGGGGGCTTTGATTTCTTACAAAGCCAATCAAACTAAGCCCAGCCCTTCTTGAAGCCTGCCATAATCATCACCTGTAGTCTTAGGACTGTGTTGAGCTTCAAGAACCCTCCCCAGGTATCTGCCAAATTCTCTTTTTATTGTGGCAAAACAGGTCTATGGAGATTCTCGGTCATCCAGGACATAATTGTCCCAAAGATGCTTTTTCAGGAGGCAACTGGGCTTTCTTGTTTTTTCTTTGAAGACGTTTCTCTTCTCATCCAAGAAGTTTCTTCAGCTCTGACTGGATGGTGGGGAATGGAAGGATTTATATTCCTTGCAGACATTTTGCATTCAGTGCAAAACGCAATGCGATGCATGGTCATTTGCATTCTCTTTAGAGAGTCGTTGAGGCCACCTGGAGGTTTATCTGTGTCCTGAGGGTCACCTGGGTAGTGCAAATGTGTGTGGAGGCTTCTTGGCTGCAGAATGTTTTCTGCCCTGGGTCCCTTCCCTGTTGAAGACAGGCGCAGGCGGTTGGGGATGAGTCTGTGTTGTCTGAGGGAAGAGGGAGTGAAGCTCTCATAGGTCAAGTTTTTTTTTAAAAAAAAAGAAGAATTGGGAAACTTGAAATGCTAAGTTCATAAAGGAAGAACAAGGAAGGAAAAAGGAAGCTGGAAAATGGAGGTGTCAGCTGGGCTGAAGATATAGTCTTAGTAACTTTGAGGCTGTGCCTAATGCGTACATTCATAGCAGTTCATATGATAAGGCTGAAAGTAACGGGACTTAACTATATAAGCATGCAGAAAGAGAAGAGAAAGGATCTGACATTTTCTAGGAATCTTCATGCAGTCTTTGCGCAAGACATTAAACTCGTTAATTGAACCATGTTGTATTGAGTCAAGTCAGTTGTCTGAATTTGCAGAAAACTGGCCAAAAACCTGTTAATTGGTTACTGCTGTACACCTTGTCCTTCACTTTTAGATCATCAGAGGGGCAGTTTTCAATTGTCCTGCTGTAGATAGATTTTTGACTGTTAATTCTGCTTTTCCTGTGGCCATGTCTAGAACAAACAGGCTTACTGAAGTTGTAACAAGTACAACTTTCTTGTTAGTTTAGGACAGAGGTCTTCAAACTTGGCAGCTTTAAGATTTGTGGACTTCAACTCCCAGAATTCTCCAGCCAGCATAGCCATCAGAGTTGAATTCTGGGAGTTGAAGTCCACAAGTCTTAAAGCTGCCAAGTTTGGGGACCCCTGGTTTAGGAAGAACCTTTAAACATACTTGTTTACCCAGATCTTTTAATTGTTCTATTTTAAATTGTTTTTCATCATTTTTTTAAAATTTTATAATGTTATTTTATTGTTTGAATAGTGTTTTGAGATTTGTCTTAAAATATACTTTTCTTTTATTTGTATTTCTGGGAAGCACTCTGAGCCATTAAGGGCCTGGTCAAGCAAGCCCTTAACTGAGAGCCAGGTTGATGTAGTGATTAAGGCATCAGGCTAGAAACCCAGAGATTGTGAATTCTACTCCCACATTAGGCACAAATCTTTCTGGGTGACCTAGGGCCAGTCACTTTCTCTCTGCCCTAGGAAAGAAGCAATGGCAAACCACTTTTGAAAAACCTTACCAAGAGAATTACAGGGGAATCCAGGCAGTTTCCAAGAATCTGATATGATTGAATCTACCAAAAAAAGACCTTTAATTAATAAAGCCGACTAGCCCATCAGGTTTTAGCTTAGTGTGTTGCATGAATTTAGCCTATGGCTCTGGATTCCTGTCAAAACAGCTCTGGTTTGCACAACGGCCACCATTTATGTCCTTATTATCCTGTGACTTGAATTCTCCCAATTATCTTTGTTCATCTAAAATCTAGGTCTTGAGTTACTTTCTTTTGAGTCCGGGTTTTTCAATCTGTACTCTGAAGAGATTAAATTGCCCTGCCATGGCATGTAGGAGGAATCCTAATATGACCTGTGTATAAAATCTTACCTACTTCCAACAGTGAGTCATTTGAGCAAGATGACACTTGCAACTGTCTTAAATGATGCCATCTGTACTTACACCTCTCTTAGGTGACAACATCTACAGAACGATGCTTACACAGCAGTGAAGCTGTTCAGCCCTCAGAATGAAGGCTCAAATACTGTAACACTGCCAAGTGTTAATTTAGAATTTACCAAGAAAGGAGAAAGCTCAGGGACTTCTCACTGGTTTGCTTGGGGTCTAATATTTTACATTTCTAGTTGGCCAAGAATGTTAATTCTTTCTTAATACCTGGCACCATACTACTTTTTCATTAAAAAAACACCAGTGATATTGGATTGTATATTTGTTCCTTGGATAGAAGGCATAAAGATGAAATTGTATCTCAGTGTAGACTTGGAGGTAAACTCCATTATAGAGCAAAATTAACCTTGAACTTAGTAGAGTTTACTTTGAATAAACATTACACGCATGAATACCTACAGAAATGTACTTTGAAGAATGGATGCAACCTAATCTTAACTTAATTTGGAGGCAGGCGTACTAAATTCAGTGAATTTATTTGTAAATAAACATTGTGTACCATTCAGTGCTTTCTATATATATCTACTTTAGAATAAGACCCATTGAACAGAGGTTATTAAGATTATTGCTTAATGCTAGTGATGTTGCCTTCATGCTTCGTTTGAGATAAGAATGATCTAAAGTTAGATTATTTTAATCTCAAGGATATCTTTTCATGGTTTATCCCTATTCCTGACTTTGTTGTTGTTGTTAGTTGCAAAGTCATGTCCGACTCATTGCGAATTTTGGATAATAATTGGGAATACTATATATGGGTTGTTTGCAGTGATCACTGAGGGCAGCCAGGCTCAGCACTTTCTGAAAGTTGTTGCTGCCAGCTAATGGATGGCTGATTTTTGCAGCCCAGTTATAGTATTCCTATCATAGGTCAACATCTGCATGTGACTTTATTCCTACATTATCCTCCTCTAATTAAAATTATTTGCCACCCATCTCTCCCCCAAGGCAACTCTTTATTCAGTATTGCAAAGGGTTCTTTAAAAACTGATCATCAATAAAGATTTGTTAGCACAGAACACAATGGATTGTAATAGTGAGATTGTAATAGTAATGGATTGTAATTTTCTGTTCTGATCCACAGCAAGCCTGGCCTAGCGGCACTCAGCAAATCTTGCTTCCTCCAGCTTGGCAGCAATTGACCGGGGTAGCTACTCACACCTCAGTCCAGCATGCTACTGTAATCCCAGAGACCATGGCAGGGACTCAACCACTGGCAGACTGGAGGTAAACAGAAAATAAACCTAGTTCCATGAGATGCTGTTTGCAAGAGCTACGCATTGTTCAGAGTTTATCTCCTCATCATCATGGTCCATGATTTGTCCTGTATTATTGGATATGTTGTTCAGATTTCTCCATATGTAGTAGATTATCAAATGTCACTCTTCTTTTTCTTACCCTCAGACCTATCACCATATATACATCCTTGATCCTCTGTGTGTGTGTGTGTGTGTTTGTTTGTGTGTGTGTGTGTGTCTTTCTTTCTGTTCTAATGACCTGAAGTTAAGATTGTTTTCACACTAGCCTCTGGGGACATATCATTCTTCATTCTTTCAGAAACAACTGATACCAAATGGTTCAGTAAGCAGCAATGAACCTTTTTAGCCTTACAAGAAATGGATTATTGTGATAGTTTATAATAAAAACCAGTTGCCTTAATGTTTTGAGCCTACAAAAAACATTTAAATTAGAGGTACAAGAGCTCTTAAATACAATATAGAACTTGGCCTAGGCACGCTAACTACCTCTACCTAAAATGATAAGGCATCAGTATGGAATATCTTGATAACAGTGTCCTGATATCAGAAAGAGATCAATGATGTTAGGGATGACAAGACAATAGTCAAGATGAAATCAATATAGTGGATATCCTGCTACTGTACTAGCATTGGGAGAATGTTAAGAAAGAACTCCCTTGAAAACACCTTTAAAGGTCTGGATGGGACATTGGGAAAAATTATTGCAGCTGCACTAAAATATTATTTCAAATGCAGGAGGAGTTCATGGGAATGGGAAGATGGAAAGAAGTGAAAGTTATTTCTAAAATGCTTGTCAGATACATGGTATTGCCATTGATTTCTGAATTATTTTTGAAATATGCAAATTTCCTTTCTCTTCTTGCAGAAACACACATGCTCACGGTAGCCATTACAATCCCATCATACAACAACCTGCACTTTTAACAAGTCATGTCACCCTTCCAGCAGCCCAGCCTTTAAATGTGGGCGTAGCTCATGTCATGAGGCAACAACCAACCAGCACCACCTCCTCAAGGAAGAGCAAACAGCACCAATCATCAGCAAGGTAGGAGGGCGGGAGGGTGATCCATGTGGGAGAGAGACAAGCAAGCTTTTGTCTGTTCTTCATATAGTCTGCTGATTAAAAAGAGAGGAGAGGTCCAGTATGGAGCCCAGTCACTTTCGTTCATTTTCTTTTCACTGAGCAGACACAAAGGATTTTGGAAAACGAAAAAAAAAAATCTTTAGATAACCAGAACATGCAAAAAATGTTGAGTGAATTCGAAATATCCTGTTTTGACTGTGGAGCAGCTGTTTTGATTTTGAAATGGGCTGTTTCAAACACTTGGCAAGTGTTTTGAACTCAAAATAACTCTGTTTCAAGTGGGGAATACTCTTATTTGAGCTCAAAACACCTCCCAAACATTCAGAACAGTCCATTTTGTATTTGGAATAGAGAGTTTTAGATTTCAAATGGTTCAATAGAAGACATATTACACATTCCTTTCATGAGAGATGTTGCCAGGGTAGATATGGCATTGTTGAATTCCCGCATGCACATTTTTAAATACGCACAACTCATATTTGCTCAGGTCAGGCATAGCATTATTCTTAGAATGCATAGCACACAAATGCTCGCAATTATCTCCCCTCATTGCCGGTTGACAATGTACAAGAGAAAAAGCTTGCCTGTGCAAACGGTATAGGCTTTTTCCTTGCAGGCACTCACACTGAATATCTAATGTCCATGAACCCAATGGCATTTGATTGGCACTGGCAGTGGGGTGAGCCTCAATTCAACTGATGAGCAGTAACAATACCTGAATGGGTCTAATACGAGTGAAGTAATCTTGTTACATTTTGAGATGCACGCGGTAAAGTGTGAATAGAGGAAACAAGCCCACAAGTCAGGATTGAATAACTCACTAGCTGATATGAGTTTGCCTTAGATCATGGGTGTCAAACTCGCTGTGTCACATTACTGTCACGACATTTTCTCTATTCGCGGAGCTGGGATGAACGTGGCCTGCGCATGTCGCATCAGGCCTGCAGGCTGCCAGTTTGACACCCCTACCCTAGATGATTGGGGAAAAAAAAATTAATATAGGAAGTTTCTAAGAGTAGTCATACCAGTGGTCCATTATTTACCTCCCCATCAACCAGGATGGAGTTCTTGGGGAGAAGACGGGATGCCTCCTGCCTCCACAGCCTCCCCATGTGCACCTGCACATTAGCCAGGGAAATGGTGCTAAGCAAAGGGGACTTTCAAGGGGTGGGCAAACCCTTAGAGGCAAAGGCTGGGTGGTGTGTGCTTTGCCTATTACTGATATCTACCATCATTCTGGTCAGGGATGTTGCTGATTGTAGGCTGGATGTTTTAGTCGAGGTCTTCATTCAGTTGGCCATAAATTGTTTTTCTGGCTTGATTTCCTTTACAAGTAACATTCTGAGCCTGTAATATAGGTGACATCAGCCTATGAGCTTAGTATCGGATCACATATGAACCCCTCCGTAGATATTATAGCATTCTTTCCAACTGGGTGTAGCAGCATTTTGTCAGGGCAAACACTCAAAACATTCGCAGACTGTGCCTCTTGAGAGTGGAATCTAATCAATGTGTCTGTCAAAGCATTTCTTTTAACGAATCCTACAATCCTCTCAATAATAGGAGAAAACATTGAAATAGATCCACACTTGATAAAATGGGGGCACATCCTTAGTTGTTTGCTCTGGTTGAGGCCAGAGAACCTATAATGAATTTGTAAACCCATCTGTTTATAAATAACCTTGCTTTCCAGCTTTCTTTCCCCATGTGAAAGGATGGATAGGGACTGCAAAAGCCTCTTCAACCATTAAAACAGGGAACAGATTCTCCTAGCACATCCTGGCCTGCTAAACTTCCCCCATCTCCCCACCCACATGTTGTTTACTCAGGGAGGTGGGAGATAGGAAGAGGCCCTGTTGCAGAATGTGCCTTCGGTAGCTTGAAATCTGCTTCGCATGATAATACAGTATACAAATGAGTGATGCACTTCTCCCACAGAAAAGAATGCTCTGTATCTATCATTGGTATTCAGCAGGCACCATGAATGCTATTGTTCAGTCATTTGTTATGCAAAGGACTCATTGCCCGGGTATATGTCCATAATTCCCCTCTCTTTGATAACGTTCCAGCTTGCTCTTTGTTTGCTCTCACGCCAATCCGAGCACTCAGGACAAAGGCTGGCTGGAGAATACTTTTGCCAGAAGTAAAACTTAGCTTGCTTTTGATTATTGTAGCAGATCACACTGGAACATCATCATAAGAGCAATCACAACAAAAAAGCAATTGTAAAAGTAGGCTGGCCTTTTGGAGAGTTAAGTAGTAGGTCCAAGAGGAATTTAGTGCCTTCCCAAATTCTGTCCGGCTTTCAAATGTAAGTTTGCGGTCCATGCAGAGCTGCATTTTAAGTGTTCCAAATGCTTCTGCTTCCTAAACAAAGCAGCGCCATAAATGGAAGAATTAGAAATATGTAGGATTCAGATCTGCAAGAGGAAAGGCTTTTGATTTTGGTGTGAGTTCCCTCACTGAACCCGTATGAAGGCATGCTCTTTTTTTTCTGGGCTAGGAAAATACATGTTTTAGTTAAGGAATCAGTGACTTTGCACACTGCTTTTTTTAAAAAAAACCTTTTGCAGCCAACATTTTTCTTTGATGGATGCAGGGGTTTGGAAGATGCCTTTTAATTTCCTGAAAGGGGTCAGTAGAGGGATAATGCACCTTTTTTTCTATTTTGCTCTGGAATGACATTATCCTGATTTACTAAATTATAAACTACCAGCTTTGATGTAGTGCCTTGCATGAATCCAACCAATTTTGGCTTAGTCAGTAAAACCATGTTTTGAATGTCTAAATCCAGACAGTGTCAAGGATATTATGAGCTTTCATGCCATCTCACAGTTGTCAGTATTTAGTAACTGTCAGTAGCAGGTATTTGGGGCTCAGCCTTGGTAACATTGAGTGACTGGCTCACACAATGTTTTATGGAATAGTTTGTTTAGTGAGTCACAGTTGGCTAGGTTTTCCTATTGCAGGAAGAAATCATAAATTGTAGTTTATAAGCCTCAATACACTAAATCAAAACCGTTCACCTTAATTCAAATGTTAGCCTGAGCTCCTTGGAAGAAAGGCACAATATTGAAACAAACACGTAAAGAATTGAGGAAATGAACAGCCCATTCTCACCATTTCAGAAATATTTGTCCTTTTATCTTCCACACTGCACTATTTTTTTTTTCAGCCCAAACAGTACTATTTTTCTATAAGCACCGGTTTGTATTGAAAGGCTTTGTGGTTAAGTATTATTGTTGAATTTAAAAGGGTAGATGTGTCCTGCTGGACAGAGGTTGTGCAGCACAAAGCCAACTCGCACGCACAAGAACAAAATCAGAAAGATAAGGAAGCTCCAGTAGAGCACAATGAAATAGTAGCCACTATTTCGGTCATTCTGTGTCTCTCCCATCTGTTCACAGGTAGTCCTTGACTTACAACGGTTCACTTAGTGTCCATTCAAAGTTACAGCAGCACTGAAAAAAGTGACTTACGACTGGTTTTTCACATTTGTGGCCATTGCAGCATTCCCGTGGTCACGTGATCAAAATTCAGACGCTTGGCAACTGACTCATACTTATGACGGTTGCAGTGCTCTGGGGTCGTGTGATCCCCTTTTGTGACCTTCTGACAAGCAAAGTCAATGGGGAAGCCAGATTCACTTAACAACAATGTTACTAACAACAACTGCAATGATTCACTTAACAGCTGGTCCAGAATGCGGCTGCGCGGGTGATTATGGGGGCGACGTGGCGCTCCCATGTGGCTCCCCTCCTGCACAAGCTGCACTGGCTCCCGGTGGTCTTCCGGGTGCGCTTCAAGGTTTTGGTTACCACCTTTAGAGCGCTCCATGGCTTAGGACCGGGGTACCTAAGAGACCGCCTTCTGCCACCAATAGCCTTTCACCGACCAGTACGCTCCCATAGAGAGGGTCTTCTCAGGGTGCCGTCGGTCAAACAATGTCGACTGGCGGCCCCCAGGGAGAGAGCCTTCTCTGTGGGGGCACCTGCCATCTGGAACGAGCTCCCCCCAGAGATACGGAGGATCCCGGATTTGCGTACTTTCCGCCGTGCCGTCAAAACATTCTTATTCCAGCAGGCTGGTCTGGCCTAACCTCCCTTTTAATTGCTTTTAATTTTGTTTTATAAATTGGGGTGTTTTAAATTTGTTTTTGGGCCAAAGTATTTAATGTATTTTTAAATGTTTTTTTAACGTTTGTACTATGTGTATTTTATCTTTTGGCTGTTCACTGCCCTGCGTCCCTCGGGAGTAGGGCGGTATATAAATTAAATAAATAAATAAATAAATAAATAAATAAATAAATAAATAAATAAATAAATAAATAAATAAATAAATAAATAAATAAATAAATAAATAAATAAATAAATAAATAAATAAATAAATAAATAAATAGCTAGCTAGCTAGCTAGCTAGCTAGCTAGCTAGCTAGCCATGGCAAAAAAGGTCATAAAATGGGATAAAACTCACTTAACAAATGTTTCGTTTAGCAACATTGGGCTTAATTGTGGTTGTAAGTTGAGGACTTGTATTCTAATCCTTCCTTCCTCTCCCCATTCTCTACAACAGCAACATGTGTGTAATATTTTTCTATGAAGTGGACTGAGATCCACAAGAGGTTATTTTGGGAAAAAAAATGGTGTTCCTTTTTGTTTTTTGCGTGCATTTAATATTTCTTCTTTTTTCTTCCTGTCATTATTTTCAGGAATATGTCCAACTTTGAGGTATCTTCTTCTCAAACGATCAGCTCTCCACAGCGGTCTAAGCGAGTAAAGGAGAACACCCCTCCTCGTTGTGCGGTGGTGCACAACAGCCCAGCCTGCAGCACCTCTGTCACATGTGGGTGGGGAGATGGACCTTCTAGTACTACAAGGGAACGACAGAGACAAACAATAGTCATCCCGGACACCCCCAGCCCCACAGTCAGTGTTATCACAATCAGCAGTGACACCGATGAGGAAGAGGAACAGAAGCATGCACCTACAAGGTAAACTGACGTCATATATGTTGGTCAGCAGAAATATGTAGGTATGCACCATTTTAGAGTTATTTATCACTGCACCGCCAGCTTATCTTTGTCATGCCAATCCATTGATATTAGTTAACACAGCTTCTCTTCTAGTTAGCAATAGCATTTAGACATACATACCGCTTCCCAGTGCTTTACAGCCCTCTCTAAGCAGTTTACAGAATGAGCCACGGTGGCACAGTGGTTAGAGTGCAGGCTACTTCTGCTGGCTGTCTGCAATTTGGCAGTTCAAATCTCAGCAGGCTCAAGGTTGACTAAGCCTTCCATCCTTCCAAGGTGGATAAAATGAGGACCCAGATTGTTGGGGGCAATATGCCGACTCTGTAAACCTCTTAGGTTTACAGCTATAAGATTTACAACTAAACCTTATAGCTGTAAAGCGGTATATAAGTCTAAGTGCTATTGCTATTGCTACAGAATCAGCATATTGCCCCCCAAAATCTGGGTCCTCAGTTTGTTAGGAACGTGACTTAAAAATGTCTTACGGATCTCACACTTTTAGCAAGGCCTTTTCCCCTCAATATACATATTTTCCATTATCTATTCACTTTGACGCACAGTTTTTAAAAGATGTAAACCATATAATATTAAAAAAATGAAATGATTTCTGGGCTATAAAAAAAAGAGATTCGGGAACTATATACAATCTTGTTTCTCCTAGGTTGATCAGCCCAGTCTACATGTGCTAGATAAGTTATCGTATTTCATGCAGAGAGGCAGCCCAGTAGACTTTTCCAATTGGAAAATTATTCCCTGATTATTAGAGATTCGGTATACAGATCACACTTTGTAGGAGGTAATTCGGTATTGTTAAATTTCCTGGACAATTTCTGAATTTTTGGAAAATTAACCCCAATCTTTTTAAAATCTAAACCAGGTCCTTAATCCGATTTGTGATAAAGACAAACATGCCATAGTTAAGAAAAAAAATAGTTTTTAAATTTAAAAGATAAATTTCAGATTTCATAATGATGATTATTTGGATATGGCCACAATTGTGCCAGATTAACACTTCTAATTAAAAAAAGGAAGAAGTCATACTTGGTTTCTGGTAATTACATGGATATAACCATGCAGTTTTTCCATGCCTTCTTTCAGGATTATTATTATTATTTTTTTTTTGCAATTTCCCAATCTAGTTTAAAACCGTAATCCCCATAGAATCCCCACTCTTAGAAAAACTAAACAGTGTTACCGACTCTTGTCCTTAATGCTGTTTAATTTTTCTAAGCCCAGACAAATTCAAAACTAAGGTTTAAATAATTATCAGGTAACATGTAAAAAAATATTTCATAATTGATATAAAACATAGACATATACATTTGTAGTTAGTTTTAATAGCTTTAAGCTATTAAATATTTCTGGAATGCAAGCACCCAAGGCAGAAAATAATATGCAATAGAAAAATAGAAGTAAAATATTACAATAAGCTTTTGACTTCAATATAGGGCAATCCATCTATATATTAAAATAATCAGGATATTAAAAATAGAGCTGTAGCAATAAGCATTCTTATATAAAATTTATCCATTATTTATGGCAGCATTCCTAATTCAACATTTCTTAGGAAATAAATTTAGTAGGTCCTGCATTCATATAAACAGGTTAGAATAAAACTCCAGAGAAACTGCCAATCATAATATGAGTACAGGTGAAATCTTAGACTCATATTAGAAAAGCCACTTTTTCTTCATAAACAGTGCTATCTGATTCATGTTTATATACCATGTTATTCAGTGGTGGGATTCAAATAATTTAACAACCGGTTCTCTGCCCTAATGATTTCTTCCAACAACCAGTTCACCAAACTGCTCAGAAAGTTAACAACCGGTTCTCCCGAAGTGGTGCGAACTGGCTGAATCCCACTACTGATGTTATTTATGTCTAATGGAAATTAAAGAGTACAAAGGAATCAATGCATAGATAGTTAAATTAAGTTGATGGAGCTGAGAATTTGTTTCTGAATAAGTAGGCATAGGAACAAGTTAACTGTGCTTTAATCCATCATTTTACTTATACATTTTAATCAATAAACGTTTTATAGATAATCAGTTCTCATGATTTGAAAAACAGTAGGGAAAGTCTTCATGTAATAAAGACAACCTTATGTTCTAGTCTAACATAGTAAAAGTGTGCCGCCTACTGGAGAAAAGTGTTGAGTGTATTGTACAACTGAAGAATATTTTTATTTTAAATGGGTATAATTCAGAGTTCACTTGTTGATCAATAAATTAGTGATCAGATTCCAGGTATGCGTTTTATAAATACAAATTCTTTATCAAGATTAGGTTTCTCCTATTGTGTCCAGAGGCATTCAAAACAAATCATAACAATATCAAAATGCTGATATGTATGATATGTTATAACCAGGGGTGGGTTCTACTTACCTTTACTACCGGTTCGCAGCGGAAGCTTCTGCGCATGTGCAGATCACCCATGATGACATCGTGGTGGGTGGGCGGAGCCTCCCACCGGTTTTACTACTGGTTCTATAGAACCGGACCGAACTTAGAGCAACCCACCACTGGTTATAACACAGAGGCCATCAATGTCTGATACAGGGACATAAAGTGGGACATTGTGTAATAATGATATAATTATGCCATCATTTGCTCCATAAATTATTATCGTTTCTCCTTAGTAGCATCATAGTGTGAAAACATGACTGTTCAGAAAGGCCTTTAAGAATGAATGAGACTACGCTACCTTAAAATGCTGGTGTGTCAGAATCAGTGAATACAATTATATTAATTGATTTTGGTTTTTACTCTTATTCGATTTATACTGTAAGGTTCTCTGGAAATGGAGTCTCATACAGGCTGTAGCAGTAAACTCAATATTTGGAAGTTGATTCTCCCAGAGATCAGATTTGCCGCAATCCTGCTGGGCTTTTTGTAAGGCCTTGAAGACATGGTTATATTACTGAGATGGAGCTCTGGATTTGTGGCTGAGCCAGGGGTGAAATCCAGCAGGTTCTGACAGGTTCTGGAGAACCGGTAGAAGAAATTTTGAGTAGTTCGGAGAACCAGCAAATACCACCTCTGGCTGGTCCCAGAGTGGGGTGGGAATGGAGATTTTGCAATATCCTTCCCCCAGAAGTGAGGAGGGAATAGGGATTTTGCAGTATTCTTCCCCTGGAGTGGGGTGGGAATGGAGATTTTGCAGTATCCTTCCCCTGCCATGCCCACCAAGCCACAGCATGCCCACCAAGCCACAGCATGCCCACCAAGCCACACCCACAGAACTGATAGTAAAAAAAATTGGATTTGACCACTGGGCTGAGCCCCTATCATGTTTGTGTTCATTGTTGTCTTGGCTGATCTTTTATTTCAGCTGCTATCTATGTTATTTATTGGTTTGTTATAATGCTTTTTACCTTGTTTGTAATCATTAGCTAAAAAGACTCATATGTTTGTGGTGGGTAACCATATAAATTGAATAAGTAAATAAATAAATACATAAATATTGTTTGCCTATTGGGGAAAAGTTATTAATTCCCAGTGGAAGAAACAGTGTGGGACTATGTTAGGAAACTTATGGGGCTGGGAATGGTTGACAAGTATGCTGAACACTTGAGAGATTTGAAACTGTAAAAACAATACCCATTAATAATATTATCATCATCTCATGTAATATCTATGCTTTTCCTCTGGGAGCATAAGGTGACATGAATCCTGGATTTCCCTTTCATTTAGCTTCTCCAAACAACTTATGAAATAAATTGAACTGAACGGTAGTGATTGGCACACGCTCCAGAGATTACTATGGTGAAGAGGAGTTGCGAATCTCATGGGTCCCAGACCACCATCTTAGTCTTTATGCTACTTTATTTATTTCAAAAACAGATTAACAGGGTTGGAAGGGACCTTGCAGGTCATCGAGTCCAATCCCCTGCCCAAGCAGGAGACCCTACATCTGCCTCTACCTAGGTTCGAACTCACAACCTCCTGACTGTGAGGCAAGAGCTCCATCTCTAGGCCACCGGGTCTGCAGATTGTCTGCAGATTATCCAGATAAACCGCCATAGCAATCCAGTTTGAACATTCCTGAAAATCAGTTTTCCAATGTTCCACATTTAAGAAAGAAAATAACCAACTGTCCATATAAACTGGGAGAAAAACAGTGCATTCTTTCTTTCTGTGATACACCCAACCTATTCTGTCTAATCACTTTGCCCAGTGAATCCATCTGTCTCAAGAAATACTAGTAGTTCCCCATTTTTGTCTCAGTTGAATAGTACATAAAAATGAAGAGCTTTTGAAGGTTGCACCTTGTCCCTAATGCAGGGGTAAGCAGACAAATCCCCCCCCTTTTTTTTTAGGTCTGGAAGCCATCTTTTTATTTTTAAAATATTTTGGTTTCCAAGGACCACATAGATCTAAGTGATGTGATGATACCGTGTTTTATAATTTTTCAAAGGTGGCAGTTGAAGAGATTATAAGGGTGGAAATCAGTACACTCTTGCTTTTCAGAGGTTTAACAATCCATTGCTACTTCTGCAAAAACAGCAATGGAAAAACAGATTATGCCAGCTCAGTCTGGTAGTGCTCCAGAGACTGTAGATGGAGGCCAGAGAGTCACATGCTGGCTGTGAGGCTGTAGTTGCTGAGATTCAGAAACATTGCTTTAAAGTATTTATTTATTTATTTATTTATTTATTAGTCCAATTTATATGCCGCCCTTCTCCGTAGACTCAGGGCGGCTTACAATGCATTATAGCAATAGCCTGCATACTTTTATGTATATACC
The DNA here is from genome assembly GCF_029215685.1 of Pituophis catenifer annectens. NCBI lineage: Eukaryota > Metazoa > Chordata > Lepidosauria > Squamata > Colubridae > Pituophis > Pituophis catenifer. Next base: position 69,985,727 of record NW_027256887.1, read on the forward strand.
TGCTTATTAGGGCTTTCGGGCCCCCCTAAGTGGTGTTGTTCTATACAAAGTTAGCCTATTGCCCCCACAATCCGGGTCCTCAATTTACCTACCTCGAAAGGATGGAAGGCTGAGTCAACCTTGAAGTACTGTTTCAAAGGTTCATTCCCTGCATTAGCTAATAGCAGAAGAAGCTGACACGAATCTTTTAGTAAAAGGAGGGGAAAATATAAAGTTTTGGGGTGCAGCAAAATCAGTAAAATATTTGTGTAAAGTGAGAGTTTCCATTTTAATGTTTCCTTAGAGAAATATATTAGAATGCAAAGTTTACAGAGTTCTGAAAACCATATAATCTCAGTGCCAGTCATTACCTGTTTCTAAATCCTAAAGTCATATATAATTATATAGCTCAGCTTCTCTGAGCTCCTCTGAGTGGCTAATAAATAAAATTCAAACAAGAAGGTCAGAAGACAATGGGGGAAAAATACAGACTGGCAGAACAGTGAAAACAAATATGGAGGACCTAAACAAAAATAAAGAAGAGAGATACGTTCCATGCTTTCCCAGAAAACAGAATTCCTGAAAGTTTTTGGAGAAGCCATTATTGCTAAACAAATAGCAGCATTTTTGTCATGGTTCATTTTAAAAAAATATTTTATTTAGCTTTGACTTTTTAAATTTTGAAGTAGTATGTTTTAAACTCCAACCATTGCAGTGTTCTTTGTGGTTTAGCTTGGGTGAAGCTAGGTTGCCCCCTGTGTCAAGCTCTAGCTTAAAAACATTGTTTGTTGACTGAACCACAAGTAATTTGTTTGTTGTATATAACTAAACTTTAAAATAATAGGGATAAAAACTATTCAGCAAAGAGTACCCCATTCTTTGGACTATCATTCTTTAAAATACCTTTAAAATACCTACATATACATATACATCAGTGGTGGGTTGCTACCGGTTTGCCCCAAGCCATGTGAACCAGTAGCAGCAGCAGCGGGAGGCTCCGCCCACCTGCCCGGACCCTTCCGCGCATGCGCAGAAGTGTTGCGTGCACTAGCGAACCAGCCCTGATATACATATTCATTCTACTCATATACTTGTAACTGAAGACATTAAGAAAAAGCTTTAAAAAGGAAAACAAGAGTGTCCAGCAACATATTTAGTTGCTGAGTTCCTTATCCACAATTATTGTCAGCATTCTATAAAAATTAGTATTGCCATAGCAACCTAATGCAACCAGGAAAACATTGCTCGGATTTCCTGTAGGCAAGCCCAGAGTCCGTTTGGGAGTGGAGCCATTTGAGCAAATTTTTGCACAGCTGACCACCCTCAAAACTAAATCAAAATAAGGAGGATGAGGAAAAGCCTGAAAGGTATCAGACAGCAAAGCAGTGGGAGTTCTACATAGTACTGATGCATTCTATTCAATAGACTAGTAGCATAGCATGAGATTTGTTGGTATTAACTATTTTGAACTCCTTTCATTTAATTACCAACAGATCCACATGAATAGCATCTCAGTGTTCATGTTAATGATGAATTCATGCTAGACCTGGCATCAAGGAGAGATTGCACAAATTGGGACCTCCAAGACTTCTGGTGTGGCCCTTGGAGCGCCTTCAAAAGTTGTTAGCAAATGGCAGTTTTGAGAGAATATAAGAGAAAGTGAATGTGAATCTTGAGACAGAAATAACAGAATAGCAGAGTTGGAAGGGATCTTGGAAGGCTTCTAATCCAATCTCTGCTCAAGCAGGAGACCCTATACCTATGATGGCGAACCTATGGCATGCGTGCCAGACGTGGCATACAGAGCCCTCTCTGTGGGCATGTGCGCAGTCACCCCATCTCAGCTCCAATCGCGTTTCTCCATCGCGTTTCACTCAATCAATTCCAACTTCTCGCAAAAGGAAAAGATCTCACGAAGTTGGAATTGATTGAGTAAACTTTTTCACTCGTGCGCTTCACAATGGGGGAGACAGGGTCCCGTCTTCCTCCTGAAGCCTATTACGACGCGGAGCCACAATGCGACCCTGTGTTGGCTCGGCTGGGCAAAAAAAAAAAAGCAGTTTCTTTTCGTGCAGAGCTGCCTGTGTTGGGATGCCCACTGCCCCGCCAGCCAGCTGAGTGTGGGCACACTGCTCCTGGGCTCGTCGGCCTTCAGACGTCATTCCCACCACCCAGCACCAGTTCGGGGGTTCCTCCTCCCCTTGGAGTGGATGGGAGAGAGAAACAGAGGGAGAGAGGAGGAGGGAAAGAGAGAAAGAGGGAGGGGGGAAAGAGAAATGATATTACAAAAGTTTTTTTTTAATTGTTGCTAAACGTAATGTTTCAAAAGCAGAAAAAGTCGCCTCAAAGGAGTCTTTGAGGGCTGAACACCGAGAGGCATGGATTTCCTCTGCCTTCTGCATTCCCACCCCGCACTGAAGCAAACCAAGTGGTCTCCCCATTAAGCGGCCCTGCCGAGCCCACTTGCAAACTCCGCCGGAGTAGATAGGCTGTTGTGTAAAAGCAAAAAGTTGTGGTTGTAATGTTGTTGTTATCTTCTACTGTGCTAAAGAGAGTCAGAAGTTGGTACCTTTTCCCCACCTTTTCTCCCTTTCCACTATATCTCTTTTCTTTTCCCTCCCTCTTTTCTAAGTGTTCAATTATTATTTTTTTCTTTGTATTTTATACTTTGATAAACTAATAAAAACTCTGGGAAAAAAAGAGAACTTGACTGTGCTTTTACTTATCGCCAGATAGGACTGTGTTACATAAAAGTTTTCTTTTATTTTACAGCCCCCTGTCTAAGCAAAGAAAAAATGTCATAAGCTGTGTCACTGTGCACGATTCCCCATATTCTGATTCCTCTGGCAACAACAGTCCATACGCAGTGCAACATCGTGGAGGAAACAATAATGGAAACAATTATGACACAAAGGGTGCACCAGAGTCACACTGTAATGGCAATCCTCGGACGATCATTGTACCACCGCTGAAAACCCAGGCCAGCGAAGTCTTAGTAGAATGTGATAGCTTGGTACCAGGTAAGTTGGCTGCATATCTTCAAGGAATAAAAACCCTTAAATTAAAGGTGGAAAGTGGTGAGCTTGCCATGTTTGGAGGGAAGAGAGAATTAACGAAGAGATAACGGTCTTGTTGCCAGCCAAAAGATGCAGTCGTAGAGTGGTGGCAAAATCAGGACTGCTGGCTGGGGGATTCTGGGAGTTGAAGTCCACCCATCTTCAAGCTACCAAGGTTGAGAAACACTGCTCTATATGATTTGGCCATCTCTAGTGATGTATTGTCAGTTTTTGGGGATAAATAATTCCGGTGGGAACATGGGTCATGGTATACATGTACAGCCCCCATATCCCCCACCTCATTGGTATTTAGGATTCTCTAGTTTCATGCTCTGCTCAACCATAAGTAGCCCACTAACTGTGAAAAGTAGACTCTAGAAAGGGGAGGGAGGGAGGGAGGGAGGGAGGGAGGGAGAGAGAGAGAGAGAGAGAGAGAGAGAGAGAGAGAGAGAGAGAGAGAGAGAGAGAGATGTTTTTTCAAAGCCAACATGGAAGAGCTCCAGATGCAAACAGTTTTGGAGAGAAAAACCACTTCCTTGGAATTTAGCAGAAGTGATGATGACACCTTGCTCCTTTTCTCCATGCTAAGGACCACACTTGATGTCTGAAGAACAGGCTGAATGTTGCATTCCTCCAAATAGAGTAGGCTAGGATAGAGATTCAGGAGAGGCCAGAACAAAAACTATTTTTATAAAATATAATTTTAGTTAAATTAAGCTAAATAAAGGAGAGCCAGTTTGGTGTAATGATTAAGGCATGAGACTAGAAAGAGGAGACCATGATTTCTTTATCCACCCTAGGCACAAAACCAACTGAATGATATTGGGCCAGTCTCTCTCTCTCTCTTTTCTCTCTGTCTCTCGCTGTCTCTCCCTCCCTCCCTCCCTCCACACTGACTCAAAGGCACAAAACAAAAAATCCTCAATGGACTTAATATAATTTCTTCCCTTGCATTCAAGGATGCATTTTGTCCTTCTGTTACATTCAAGAAAACACACAAAAGGTGTTAGCCACTTTTGGCTCATCCCTGAGACTCTTCAGAGACACATGTAGCTTTATTCATATGAATAAAGCAAGATGTAACCTGACCAAGAAGGAGCTTTTGCATTCGTTTGGGTGCCAGTTTTAAGTCTGAAAGCTGCTGAAGTTTATAGACCTGAATGCAATAATGAATTTATCTTTTTTCCCTCCCCTATAGTCACTACCAGTCACCACTCATCTTCCTGTAAGTCAAAGTCCTCTAGCATTGTGACCTCCACCAGTGGTCACTCTTCAGGGAGCTCATCTGGAGCCATCGCCTACAGGCAGCAGCGGCCAGGACCACACTTCCAGCAGCAGCAGCCTCTTAATCTCAGCCAGGTAAGACCGGGATAAATGAGCTCACAAAGCCTTGTAATAATCTCTGGACATTACAATCCAGGCAAAGCAACTTAATTCCATAGAGATCAGTTTACTCAAAATTAGCGATGTTAATCTGACCTCAACCATGGGTCGAAGGTTAGAAAGGAGAAACGTGGATGGAATAGAAAGGAAACTTCATTCCAGAGAAATGAGCTGTGGATCTCAATAACTCAGTTATTGAACATGCTAAGTCAAATAGTGATTTGCTTCTGGTTGGATCCCATGCTTGTGGTTTGTAAACCATAACTTCTGTATTCTTGGCTTGGATTATGCCAGAACAGTTAGGCAGAATGTGAATGTGAGTGACTATGTACATGCATTTTAGAGTTGGTGAATTTAAAAGAAAATCACATTGTTGTAGCTTAAACTACAGTAACAGAAACTAATTACAGAAAACTGGAATAAAGGTGTATTTTTCCATCCTTTATTCTGTTTCTCTTCTTTCCCCTTTTCTCTGCACTGAATTATAAAATTTAAATTTCCTGGCTCAAGGACCTCTTTACTTGTTCAGCGATTGCACTGTATCAATTATACAACAACAAAAACTCAACATATGGGTTTTCTCATATTGTTAATGGAATATTGTGGCATTTGTACAAACTTGGTAGACAAACTGGTATCCTTAATCCAGCGAGTTTTCTCCTTCCACTGCTTTTTAAAAATAACTTTTCCTAACTAGAATCTAACATGGAAAGAAGCTGACAGAGAGAGGGGAATCTGCAGAGAAAAATTACTCTTTTAAGCATCTTTTATCTGACGGTCTCTGTCTTCTTGCATTCAGGTCCATGGAATTAAGCCATAAGAAACATAGGGAAATATATGTTCGCTGACTACTCTACTAGAAAGATAGAAAAGAAGGCTGTGTACAACTGTTTCCATTACTCTCAGTTTCTTTATTTTGTTAAGCTAATTTCTCATTTTTGAAAATCTGTCAGATTTGGGAATGTGAAGATTCTTAAAAAAAAATGCTCATGTTAAAATTGTATTGGAGACACATTTCTCCAAGGAAGTTTTTTTTTTTTTAATTTTGGCATTCCATATAGTTATTACAATTGTTACTGATACATTATTTTAGAATATTTAGAATATTTGATTTTTGTACATTGGCTACGTTTGCCACCCCTGCCCCCCTCCCCCCGAAAATATCATCGTCTTGGCCATAATGTTTGCCTTTTACTCCACATCTTTCCACCCATGCTTAGCATATACAGCAGAGTATGGGAAGATGACAGATTCTCAGCCAGAAATGCAAGACAATCCATGTTGCTCGGTTCTTCCCGTAATAAACACTTGTAACCAGTGGTGGGTTGCTACCGGTTCTCTCTGGTTTGGGAGAGCCAGTAGCGGAAATCTTAATATGACGTTCACTCCGAACGTCAGCTGGGCCCTCCCGCCCACTCCCGCGCTATACCTACCTTTTTTCCTTTGTTTTTAGCTCAGCTGTAAGGCGTGGCAGAGTGGATTGCCATGCCTCAGCTGTTTTTTTACTCAATGCGCTTGTGCAAAGCGCAGGTTTGGCACGCGTGTGAGCAAAGCAAGCAGGCGCACGGCGATCACACGCAAAGCACATGCACGATGCGAACCAGTGGTAAAACTGCTTAGAACCCATCACTGCTTGTAACCCTGGGGGCTGAAAGTTCCAGAGGACAAAGAGGGACTCCTAACTCTTACCATCAATTGCTCCTTTCTTTTGTGCAGGCACAGCAACACATCGCAACCGGGAGCCATCGACGGCAACAGGCTTACATCACTCCAACAATTGCTCAGGCACCGTATTCCTTCCCACACAACAGTCCTAGCCACGGCACAGTCCATCCTCACTTGGCTGCAGCTGCCGCCGCCCATCTGCCAACTCAACCTCATCTATACACATACACAGCACCTGCGGCTCTGGGTTCCACAGGCACTGTGGCTCACTTAGTGGCTTCCCAAGGCTCAGCTCGACATACCGTACAGCACACTACTTATCCAGCCAGCATCGTCCACCAGGTTCCGGTTAGCATGGGCCCCCGTGTCCTTCCATCACCCACAATCCACCCAAGTCAGTATCAAGCTCAGTTTGCCCATCAAACCTATATCAGTGCATCTCCAGCCTCCGTCTACACTGGATATCCCTTAAGTCCTACAAAGATCAACCAGTACCCATACATCTAAACACTGGAATGAGGAAAACAAACAAACAAAAAAAGACATTTCAGCACACATTGAGAGGAACACGGCTGCTTTTATACTGAAGAATGTCACAGGCAAATGAACAATGCAAATGGGAGACTCCGACAAAACTTGAACAAAGGAGACTTTAAGGAAGAAAGCAGACAAAAGAAGACGAGACACGTCCTACACTTTTATTTAAAAAAAAGAAAGAAAAGAAAGAAAAAAAGCTAAAAAGAATGAAAAATAAAAATACAAAAAAAAAAAAATCTGCACCAAACCACATAGTGGGAGAAGCAGAAGGACCACGATTGTCTGGTCCTGTTTTGGATAACTTCACCAAGAGACTTTTACAGATTATTTTCATCTGATTACAGGAGACTCCGTTTAGGAATTTGTTGTTCAAAACTTCTAATACAAAGTTTCATAGGTGTTTGGGTATATTTTTTTTAATTAAACAAAGAAGCATACAAATTAGGGATTTATCCAGAATTTCAAAAGGGTTATTATGACTTTGTCTTTGCACTGGTTGCTGTAACCCAAAATAAAAAAACACACAACGAAAAGCGTGATGTGTTTTCTGTTGGTAATGGAATGAGCAAAAGCTGAGAGCTGTTTTGGATTATTCCAGCTCTCTCAATAAGTCTAGAAGCACTAGAAAGTTGGGAGGATAGAAAAACACTGAGCAGAAAACACTATCTGATGAAATCAAAGGTCGTGCTGAATATTTGTTCTTATTCTGAGCATCCTGGATAAATCCCTTTTCTTAAAAGGAAAAAGTCTTTAATAATGTATGATAGAATCTCAACTTCCTTACTTGAAAATACTTTCCCCCCTCCTTTATTTCTCTGGATAACCCTTAATCATTTGCAGTCCAGTCCTAACATTTGCCTGCTCTGGCTGATAGCTACTTTGGTCACCACTTCACAAAGCACAACAGTGTGTGCTGTTGCTGTTGGAACATAACAGCAGTACTGGGAGCAGGCACCACAATTCCAAATGTTTAGGATTGGGTTGTTAGTGTAGGAGTAGAAGTTCTAGCTGGCCCTTGGTAGAATGTAGCACTATACATCCATACAGCCGTTTTCTACTTTGTGTTAAGCTCCAGTGATACCAATAGACTATTCCTCAATGTTATTGCACAAAAAAAAAAAAAGTGATATAACATAGGCATGTAACAAATGTGATTGTCCAGGTATATCTGTGTCTGCGTGTGTGAGTGTGTGCGCATGTGCGCGCTGATGCTGCCTTTTCTTGTGGTGTGGTCCTCAGCACAGCCATTTTACACTGTCACAGTCTTAGTTTTACATCATTCCCTTGTAGTGCCTTACCAAACGACAGTTGCAGTTTGAAGGGTTTACTTCCACTGGTACGCCTAGAAATGGACTGAGGCTGGTTCAAATGTAAACTCAGCTCCTTTTTTCTCCTCCTCCTCCTCCTCCTCCTCTTCTTCCTTATGTTTGATTGCTTTCCTTTTTTTTCCCCTAGACTTTCAAAAACAAAAATTTAATGTCTCTCTTGGGTAAGTTGCAAGGGCCAAAGGAAGGCTGCTGGGAGTTTGCTGGAATAGAACCATCAGTGGACATAAGAAAGGGAGGGGTTTTTTGGGGGGGGTGGATTTGAGATGTCTGGATGAGGTCTTAATCCCTAAAGCAGCTTTCCAAGGAGTTCCATTTTATCAGTTGTGTTATTAGTTGAATTTCCTTCCAGGATACACAATTCTCCATAACATTTTGCAGGTTCATATATTTATTAAAGTATGAAGAGAAAAAGGGGTGGGGGAGGTGCCCAGGCCTGCTTTGGATTAGTAATACGTAGTACCTCATGTTCAATTGTTATGTCTAAACTGGGGGTGTAAGGGGGGAGTGGGTGAAGGGCAATGACTTGGAACGAACTTTATATATTTTCACTTGAATGGTTTCAGAAATCTGAGAATAAGAGGTATTCTTTCTAGAACAGTGTTTCTCAACCTTGGGAGCTTTAAGATGTGTGGACTTCAACTCCCAGAATTCTCCAGCCAGCCATGCATGGCTGGCTGGAGAATTCTGGGAATTGAAGTCCACACATCTTAAAGTTCCCAAGGTTGAGAAACACTGTTCTAGAACATCAGGCTCAGACTTGTGCCAAAAGCTGGTTTGGTTTGGCTTTCTTCTGTTCTTGAGAAGCAGTTGCACTGGAGCTTCATGTTGTAGACTTGGAATGGACTCTACTACGCTTGTAGCAGGTCTGACTCTAGTTCCTTAGGGTACAGTCTGATCATGTCTAAGCAACATGTTCTGCATTTAGGAGCTAGCTTGGAGATGCCACCATAACTCTGAATGGTTTTGATCAGCTTTCCCCAACTGATGTTCCCTAACCAGATGTACATGAATCCCATAATATCCTATTGGCTGTGCTAATTTGGAATTCTCCAAGACATCTAGAAGTGGATGGGGAACGATATTTTTAATCAGGTGCTTTCTTTGCTTTGTCCCATTTTGTTCTTACTGTGCTTTTCTTTTTCTTAAAAGTAATAATCATCATAATGTTAACAATAGCTCATTGGACTCTGTATCTTCCACAATAAATTATTTGTATTTTCCCTTCCCCCCTTTGGTATATTCTTTTTCAGAAGGATTCCAAAGAGAAGTGTTTGTATAATAAAATAATAATAATGAAAGAATGAGTAGATATTTTATGGTGACATCACTAGATTTTTCTGTTGTGTAAGTCTTTATTGTCCCACTGTCCTGTCCCCCCTGGTGATGTTTCACTTGTATTAGTGGTTTGAAGTTGGTTGTGAAAAAGGCTGTCTGCCTTTATAGGCAGTCAGCATGGCTTCTAAGCCAAGGTTACCAGATCTGGGGCTGCAAAAATTTGAAGATTATATGGGAAAAAAAGTAATGGAGTTATCTTTTATCTCTTTGCTGTCCTCGAGTGATCATCATGACTTTTTGCAACCTGTATCTGGTAGCCCCCAAGTAGCAGAGACACCTGTTTGGAGATGGCGAAGGGAGAAATGTCAAGAAATCGGTATGGTGGCTGTAACAATATGCTCAAAGCCCCCCTTTTTGTTTTTTAACCGTTTGTGGTGATGCATGTAAAGACTGAGCTTTGATTATGGGGATGCCATCTTTTTTTTAAAAAAAGTTCTGTGGATACCTCTGCTAAGAAGTGTCCCAATTTTTCTGGCTTCAGAAAAGAAGTGCTTAGGCAATAGGATAAGATGTTGGGTTAAGGCAAGTCAGTTAGTTGAGAGATGAGGGAGGGATCTTAGAGGTGGTAAAGATAAAAAGCTTGCTCATGAGGGGAGTTGAGAAGAAAGACAAGCACAGTTGTCATACCTGGAAGTGGGCACAGTTGCTTCACCAGCAGGAAGGAAGGGCTCCTACCCCAAATATTAAGGTGGACACTCTTATTTTTCTGAAGTAAATCATTGGAAGCAAAACTGGCTTCTTTTCAGCCATTTAGAAACTGAACCTCATTTTATTTTTAATTTTTAGTACCTCTCTGCTCCTAAGTATAGTAGTCTAAAGGCATCTGCCTTTTTGAAGAGACTATCTTCTTCTGCTTCCCCAATGAAGAAATTCCTCACCAGCAACTGGGTCTTAATAGAATAGTGTATATTCCTCTCTTTCTGTCCAGGTTCAAGCACCAACTGCTTATATCTTTGAGAGGAAAGATCCTACCATTCAGTCCTTGTTGTTGTATTACTAATTTTAATATGTTATAATTATATTTTAATTTTTTGCTTTAATTGCACTTGCATTTCTGTGTACTCTTGTTGTTAATGTTCTCTTAATAAGGTATTCGTTGTTAAGTAAGGAAGGCTTTTTTTCCTGTGTTATTAGCATCAGCATGTTTACCCCTTAATGTAGGTTTTGGAAGGAAGGAAAGGGAGACAAAAGGATACCCTGAGAAACTTGGAAGGAACAAGATATTAATATGTGAAAAAGCTATGGTGAGTCCTGGGCTTATATATTTATCTATCTGCCTCCAGTTCCTCCTATCTCTCAGCAAGAAAGAGTTTAAAAAGTTCTCCGTATCTGTTTTAAGTAAATACAGTTCCATGAATCTGAATCCATAGTTGGAATCTAATTTGTTTCTTATTAGCATAGTTTAAAGATACTATCTAGGGATTAAATGCATCACAGTTCTCCTTTATGTCCAAAGTATACTTCCTTAAAATTGGATATTGTAGGGAACTGTGATTATTTTTAACAATATTGTAGAACAAAAACATTTCTAGTCTCTTGTGTGTAAAAGAAGATTAGAGTGAAAATAAGCCCACATTTGCTTAGGCTTATTTACATAGCAGGAAAACGTGGTTACATGCCATATTGTAGTTTTTATACAATAGCATACCTCTGCAGTTTCTGGATACTTTCTTATTATATTTTTACTTTTCCAGAAGTCTGCCTTTTAAGGCACAAGCTAAACAATTGCTGGTTTAAAATAGATTTAAGAAGATCATGGAAACCTAAAACAAATCTTGCACTGTATGACTTGATGGATGAGTACACACAATTCCCTAAGTCAAAATCAAACAAAATCCCAATACAATTTAGCATATTCTGCAGTCCTGTTTACTGGGTTTGTAGAGAATGGTTTGTGTACGAAGTAGTTGCACATTGTAAAAACCCAATCAATTGGTGCTCCTACAAACCATGATTTGGTGAGTGAACCCAAACACTTTTGGATGAATTCCTTTGATACAGAAATATTACAGAGTTATATTTTGTCACTATCTTATAATGAACTCAAGATACAAATACTTGTAGTTAGGTTTCCCACTTTGGAAGTGCAATAGTTGGGGATTTCTATCAACAAAAAGAAATGAAATTCAGGAAGCCATCTTAAAAAAATCCTAGTAACTAATGTTGGCTACTCAAATTTGAAGGACCCAGAGATTCAGTCTAAGCTATGGTTCATTCTCTCTTGTAGCAGGGCTCAAAATTATTTCCATTTCCTCCTCCTCAAACTGTTTTATGTTCAGAATTATTGTAAGAGCCACCTTGCAGCGAGATGGGTGGAAAACAAATTTAATAAATAAAATAATAATACATTACAAACTTGCAAATTACTTAGGAAGGAAATCTCTTCTGGTTCCATAATATGATTTTACTTGTTAAATTAAAAGTCTTCCTTTTCTTTATTTGTAAACTCTCATTACTTATGAGAATATCTTCTAGTCTGCAACATTTGAGCATAACATTTATCTTGATAAATAAATGATTAGCTGTTTAACTTCTGGCAGGAAAGCTTTGAAGAGGTGGTTTTAATGACTGGCAAAGTTTCATTTAAATATTTTAGTTGTTTTTTAAATGCGTGCAAAGAAGTTCTACTTTTTTTTCACCAGTATATAATTATTCTTATAAAAGAACATGGCAAAATACACACAGAGAGAGGCAGCATGTGAATAGGGCTAGAAAAAGAAAATTCTTGCACAATTTGAGGGTGGATTAGTTATGAGGGACAAGTGAAATAAAAAGATAATAAAATAAACACACAGGGATAACTTTATTTTAGTCTTCTGCAACCCTGGTGCCTTCCTATTGAATTGGGACTGCAGTATAAAGATTTCTCCTTCATTAGGATAAAAATGATACAGTTTCTTATGTGGATTGCAGTTCTAAAACAATTGAAGATTCCAGAGTGTGAAAGGAGAACCCATTTTTTAAATAGAGGAAGAAGATGAAATTCCATTTTTTTCAATCTAGGAAAATATAAATTTAATAAAGCACTACAATGTTTTAAGGTAGACAGGAATTAAAGCTTATATTTACTTAATATGAGACCACAATGCCAACTGCAAACCTACCTAGTCCAGTGTTGATATACTCAATAGTCCAGATTCTAATTCATGGGAATTGTTATCAGATAGAAGGCACAGATTCGAGGAAGCCTGGCATAGCATGTGACTGGCATTGTATAGGTCAAACACAAGCTTGTGTGATCTGTGTCTGATTGCACCGATTACAATTTTCAAAGGGACTATATCACCTTTTGACTTTTTCTTTTCCTGAATCAATGAATGAAGCTAATTAAATAGTGAAATAAGAAATAAGTGATAACATCAAGTTATCTGGATAGCCACAAAGAAATCTAAAGTTGTAATTTAATAAACCTTGATGTCAGAGATTGATAATTGAATTGAAGGTGACTTTCTATTCAGTAAATATGCCAGAACCGCATTGCAAAATTGTTGCAGCATCTCAGAGAAGAAATGGATTATAGCAGCCTTTAAAATGTTAGCATAGAGAAACACTAGAACAGTGAACTTGGCAACTTTAAGATGTGTAGACTTCAATCCCCTGGGAGTTGAAGTCCACACAACTTAAAATTGCCAAGTTCGAAAAAACCGTGCGGCAATCTTTCAACATTGTCAAATGGGATTGAGATAACCGGATACAAGAGTATCTTCTCTTAAATTCTAAAGGGTGTGTGTGTGTCTGTGTGTGTGTGTGTGTGCGTGTTGTGTTTTCTGATACTATTAATATTAAATCTGAGTGCTGGTACAGTATGTAATGCATGAGCCATTTGCATAAGAAGTAGTGAGGGATAGACCTCCTAGTCACCTCGATTTTATAAAAAAATATATTATCAATTCATAAGAAATAGGTTCAGTTTCATAAATCTGGTACTGCACCACATTTAAAACATTCCAAACCCAATATTTATTTATTTTTAATATTTGTCCCAGATACTAGTTTAATAAAAGATTATTACTTTTGCCCATTATTTTTCTTTCACAGTCGAACATAACCATACCTCAAAATCTGGCTTGAAAGGTGAAATGATTTAGTAACGTGAAGGGAAATTAAAAACTCATGCCTCTCTTCAGTCAAATGAAATTTCAAACAAGACCAGTGTTACAAAAACTAAATTGTGTTTCCACTTGCTAAAGAATTCATTCAAAATTTGGAGGCCAATGGCATAATATAAGAGGATATATTTTTTTCCTTATGCCTCATTTTGGTTTTCATCCTATATATTACTTTGTAGAATTCAGTCATTCTACTTGCTGCTTTTCTAAATTTTAGTCATGGTTTGAAGGAAAGGGGGAAAAAAAACTCTTGCTTGTTGTATTATGAATAACATTTTATTAACTGTGACAGCAGTACAAATTTATTAAACTGCCCATCTAGAATACATTTGTGCAAATTCCTTTTGTTTCCATAAAATGCCACTTCCATGTTTTAGTACTAATCAGGGTCCAAGTTGGACACAATATGGAAGGCAAAGCTAAAGGCAGAAAATCAATAAGAAAAGCTTTGCCACCAGCTCCAAAAATGTGAGGTATGATATGAGTAAAATACTGAGGATTATATCCTGTGTCCTTCAGTAAAACAGTTCCCTGAGGAGAGGTCATTTTCTATTCATGCCAATTTAAGGGACATTGTAACATTGAGTCTATTTTGCTCCATTCTTCTGTGTCAGGGTTGTATACACCTACCATTATGCAAGTCTCCACCTTTTCTGGAAACAAGATATTATTAGGTTGTTGTGTCTCCGAGGCCTCTTGGTTTTATTTGATTTCTGCTCAGGCAGAAACAAATTGTCTTGAGCCACTTGTGCAGTTCCTAATCTGTGTTCCCTAGGTGTGTTGGGATCTTGATTGTACAAATTCTTAAACAGCTGTGCATCATAGTCATCTGAGAAGTTGTGATTCAAGGAACTGATGTAGGTCTGCTGTAGTCATGAATGAATGAATGAATGAATGAATGAATGAATGATGAAAACCAGCCTTCTGACTATTCCACTGGGTCTCTGCTTTGAGTAGCTAGATTCGTGTTGTGTTTTTTCTTTTAAGTCATTGTAAGAATTTATTTGTTCTCAACACTTGGCTATAATAATTCGGCATACGTTGAGATTATTCACATCCAAATTGTCAGGTGTCTGTGATGTTCACAAGAATATTCAAGCTGGACAAGTGAAAGGATGGTAACCAGTGAATGTAAAAAAGAAAAAGAAACCCCTTACAGCAGAAGGAAACACATATGTAGCAAGTATGTTAAGTAGGCAATGAGTAGAAATTGTCAGGAGTCTCTGATTCTTTTCTAACTACAGCAAATAAGAGCGAACCTTCTTTTGTTATGTACGGGTTAGTCATGTCCTTCCACTCTTAGCATTGCTGCTATATTAGACTTTACATGTGCATATTAAAGAAAAAAGCTGTACATTAATCTTTTGCTTATTATAGTGAAATCAAGAAAGGCAATACATTTCCCCCCAAATATGATACTTTTACTGCACTGATAAATATTGTGATCCGTAATCCTAACTTGTTGGAAAAGCTGCTTGACAGTTTATGTCTGCTTGTGTGTTTGTACGTGTGTGTGTGTGTGTGTGTGTGTGTGTGTGTACGTGAGCTAAGGGAATCTCCTTCTTGCTCTTCCCTGAAAGAAATAGGGTAATGTTGCAGAACAAAATCAAAATGCTTATCTCACCATCAAAGTAAAGCAAAGGAGTAATTGAGGTGCTGAGATTCTACCATTAACAATAGGGACCTGTCTTTTTTACATCAGTAAATTATGGCTATATTTGAGATAACTTGGTCTGGAATTTCTGTCAGAAGATAATATTCATTTGCCACACCTGTTTTAATTCTGACTCATTCGCTAGTTGTTGTATATTTTTTAATGTTCTCTTGTTTGCTATGGTTCTGGAATATCTATGCTCTGTGTCTCCACCAACAGCAAATCTCTCTGTCCAGATTTCTGGTCTCTGAGGTAGTTTAAACAGGGATTCCAAAATCTCGACAGGACATTTGTTTTATGTATAAAGAAGGATTAATTTACTTAACTTACGAAAACTGTGACCTAGTGGCAATAATTACCTCAAATGTGGGCATTTATCTTGGTTTTAGCCTTTTTTCTGAAAATATGTAGCCAGCCTGAAATTTGGATTTAAAAAAATACTTAACTGTATGGGCAGGAGACGATAAATGCCTGCCTTGATCATTCTGAGTAACCTTTAAAAGTAAAATGGCAAAATCTAGGATCAAGTTGGTGTTTTATGTATTTTAATTAATTGTGACATTAAAATGCACATATAAGTATATTGTGTTCATAGCTACTGTAAAGAGCTTCGGCTTTTGAAGATATTTAACAAATCGCCTTTTAAACCAATATGAACTACCAGTAAATAACAATCTGTATTTCTGGCTACATTTTATAGTCATAGTATTTTATAGTTTACATTTAAACTGGTACTTTCTAACTAAATGTTCTGTTTTTAATAATATCTTCAGAATCTTAACACTGTTGTCCTTTCCTTTTTTTTAATTTTTCCTTTTAGAAACAGAAGTAACAATGTGTCTTTAATATGTACATTCTGTTCTGAGATATAACATAGTAGCGGAAAGTCAGATCAAGTAAAATAATTCCAAAGTTTAATTTTTTAAAAAATCACTCCATCAATGTTAAAAGTGTAGTCTACAAGATTACCTTTTTATTTTTGAATTAAAAGTAAAATAAACTTTTGGGGATGAATCAGGAAGCATAGTAATTCCCAGACATTTCACATGTAATCCAAAGTACATTTAGAAAGTAGTAAACCCCATAAACAGCGTGGGATTTACTTCTAGATAAACCTGTGCATGGTTAAACTCTCAAATTTCTAAATTTGGACAAAAATACATGTATATTGTGAAGAACGGATATGCAAAGCAAGAGACGCATTTTACTGCTTAGCGACTCTGGGCTTGTTTTGTGTTTATGAGTTTTATAATCATGTGAAGCAAAATTGTTCACTTAGAATGATCTTGTGAAAATGGCAATCTTGGATCACAGATGCATTATGTTTGGAAGCAGAGCATCATTTACATTCCAGCAGTAGTCTATTATACATGGAAATTTTTCAGTGTAGAATAGTCACTTAAATATCCCAGTCATGTACCTGTTCACAGCAAAGAAAATGTACTGTGATGAAATTCTCAAATATGAACTATGGATTCCTGAGACAAGCCCTTGGGCTGCTTTGAGAAGCAGTAATAGGCAGTGCTTAATTTTGACACTACCCATTGATCTTTCCTAAATAAATCAAATTGTACTTGTCACTCTAGTTTCCCTTTGTAATCTTAAACTTAATATGAAGAATTGGACCAGATCTTTATACATTTAGTTGCCTGTTGTCCAATGACACTCTATAAAATGCTGTTTTGTAGTGAATTATATATTTGGATGTATACAGTCTGTTGCTTTTTTTCTTCTTCTTCTTTTCTCCTTCAGTTCTGCTTATGGCAGAGGAATGAATATAAATGTACGTCTTCTGCAGGTCAGGAGGTTTTTACAGAAGTAAATATGCAGGAACTAGCTTGCAAATGATTTTGTCTGAACAGTTAAGCTGAGTTGTGAAGTTAACAATCGTAGCAAAGTTCCTTGTATTCTTAACAAGTCATGGTGGAAGGAAAGAAATCCATTGTTTTTAGGCCTGACCAAAAATCAGTATTTCCAATGGCAGACCTCAGCCCCATGTCAATAAATTCATTTAAAGCCATGGCATCTATATTCTAGCTCAATTTACCAAAGCAAATCTTGGCATACGTCTGTGCCACCATTTTAGAATGGGTGGCCATTTATGAATATTGGCCTTAAGACAATGGAAGCATTTGGCCTCTATGGTTCTTGGGCCCATTTACTAACTCTCTTAGCTACCACTCACTTACTCCGTCAGTTTAGGGTTTTTTTTAATATGGCATTTCTTATCCCAACATTATATACAGACAAAAATATGCAGACTCCAAATCCTGTACCAAAAGCTCTCCCACACTCCCCAAAAGCAAATAAGACAATAGCTTTATTATAATGGGAGGAAAAAAAGGAGATCTCGTTGTCAGTTGAAGTCCATATTATTCTAGTTCTAGGAAAGCAAAGTAGGGAAGTTATTTGTAGATATTTGGGTTCTTCTAATATAATTGAGAGGGGTTTTATTAATACTTATTTGTTGCCCAGAAGCCAAGTAGCTCCAAGCAAACATTCTACACAAGAAGAGAGAGGGCATAAATTTTGAAATGATTTACATACACAAAAAATATACATCTCCCACCTTCTACCTGTTTGATATGTTGAAGATTTCTTTTCTTACGTACAATACCATCTCATCTTCAAAATTCCAGAAAAGCCCTGATTTCTAATTGTATGGTTCTGTATTGAGTGTCAATCTATGTTAAAACTTAGTGAAAATTATTGTGTGCAACAGTATTTTCTTGTGTATTGCATTTTTTTCTTTTAATTTTCTGTGAATTGTCCTTTTTTCCTATTTCTTTTTCTTCTCTTTTTTCTCCCTTTTGTTACTATTTTCCCCTTTCTGGTAATGTCTTTGAGGAAAAAAAAACAGAAGAATCTGACGTGTCGTAGAATTATATGTAACCTATTCCTTAGTCTCATATTATAGGTATGTTATAAGAATGGATATTTTACTTGGCTTTAGAATGTTTTACAAAAAACCTAATTCTTAACCAATCAAGTTCTTGCTACTAAAAAAAACCCTTGTGTTTCTCATCATGACATTGTGTGCTTCTAATTAATAATCATTTTCGTTGTAGAAAAATGGAGTGAATTTATATTAGACTTGAAAACTAATAATAGCATTGTAAATTTATGAAATGATTTTAACAGAAAAAGCATTATAGAAAATATAGTTATTTTAATTGTAATATTACTAACTGTAGGGTGGAGAAGGGGGTCCCGTTGTGATGAACTATGTTATAGCTTGTTATTCACAGTTTCTTTTTGATCATTTTTTCGGTCTCTGAGGTGAAACGAGTTATTAATCAGAATTTGTAAACTCACATATGCATATTGTATATGTGTAGAAATGTAATCACACTTTGTCTTGGAATTACATTAAACTGTTTTAAGTCACTCTATTGCTTGCTTGTCTTTTAACTGGCATGGATGTGATATAAACTATTGGTTTGGTTTGCTTTAACTCTGTGAGGAATTGGATCTGATGTGTTTTTTGAACTTTAAAAAAAATGAAAGGCAACATCTGTAAAGGCCATCACTTGTAATTCATGTGTAGAATCTAAAAATATAATTTACTATTTTACTGAATATCTTACCCACCCATTAATTGGTATTCTAAATTTTAATATTTTATTTCTCTTGTTCTTCTTTCTAGTCTGGATGAAGCCCTGAGGGAATTATTCTTTTTAAAATATCTAGTTTCTTCTTAAACTTCAATATTTATTGATGCAGACTTGGTTCATACTGTACATTATACTAAGTCAAATGTGGTGGTTTATTTGTCTGTAACAGAGTAAAGTATATGGACACAACAGCTATGCTTTAAGGCCAAGATATTCTGTAGCTCAGTGTTGGAACGGCGTAAAGGTAAAGGTTCCCCTTTCCTTTATATAGGGAACAATATAGCTTACCACAATTTTTTGTAGGGAAACATAATAGCATTCTTACAAATATAAGGCACAGATGCTTTTTTCATATATACACTGAAAAATCCACATAGCTATTGCATATGCAAACAACTTCCACATTTAACATTTTCTACTGTCTACACTGTCTACACCTGCAGCTCTTTTATGACATTCTCACAACAGTTCTTCTTTTCAACCATTTTTACATTTATAACATAAACTTATAGAACAAACTTATTGCTATTATTCCCATATTTATCTCTACTCATTCCAACATTATCTCATCCCTGTTTTATCCAATCACTTTTTTTGTACTTTAGGAAAAACACGTCAATAGAATATTCTTCTCCTTTTTGCATTCATTCAGAATATTGTATTCTTTTACACCAAACCCATCTTTTTCTTCCATTTCAACCATTCGCTGAAGCGTAGCATGCAATTATCACCCAATCTATGGATTCCTACTTTTATACCCATATCTAGATGACACTAATTGCTTCTTTCTGACATTCATTTTGGCACGTTTTCGTAATTAAACCTTCATTTTCATCTTTCTGCATGTATTCATCAATTCATATCTAGCAAATCAACCTTCATTCACATCCATTACAATTCTACTTCTCTGCTGCATACTTTTTCCCCTTTCATTAATGTATGCTCTTTCTGATTTACTGCTCTTACATTCGAATGACAATTTTTCATGGCAATCACTAGATGGATATACAGATATTCCATAACCCATCATTCTGGGTCAGTCCAGGTTTTCGCACAATGCCTTTTAATAATCATGACAGTCAATTAAAAAAATGTGATAGCAAATCTGATCATTGCAAAAATAAAAGATGGACCTGCCCCTCCCCCAAAGGGAGAATTAAAAAAAAGAGCAAAAGAGTTGGAATATTTTTTTTTTCTGCTAGGACTTTGATTCTTGCTTCCTAACCTTTACTCACTAAATTAACTATTTTAGATTCTTGTGAATTTATTTTTCAGATCTGTACACTTACCGGGAAATGTTGTAGTTAATTCTAGTGACTCCTTATGTGCATTAAAAGGAAGACAGCTTTATAGCTTGGGCCATTTCCTGAGACTCTAGCTCATGACTCGGCTGATGACCTGGTGGCCGCCTGGGATAGGGTGGCTGCCGGGGCTTTGGACCGGGTCGTGCCTTTGCGGCCTCTGACCCGGCACCGAACTCACTTAGCTCCTTGGTTTTCCGAGGAGCTGAGGGTGATGAAGCGCCGGAAAAGACGCCTAGAGAGCGGTTGGAGGGCCAGTCGTTCCGAGTCTGACTTGACACTGGTAAGGTCTCATATTAAGACCTACCTAGTGGCGATAAAAGCGGCGAAATCTAGCTATTTTGCCGCTCTTATCGCGTCATCAGATAACCGCCCAGCCGCCCTGTTTAGGGTGACCCGCTCCCTCCTCCATCTGGGAGCGCGGGAGGACCCCTTGCAGGGCCGAGCTGAGGATTTTGTACAGTATCTGGATGATAAAATAACTCAGATTCGGGAAGACTTGGCCGCCGACTGGGTTAGTTCAGACGAGATGACTGAGGCAGGCCTTGAGAGTGTTATCTGGGAGGAGTTTGATCCTGTGGCTCCCGAGGACGTGGACAGGATCTTGGGGCGGCTGAACACAACCACATGTTTATTGGACCCGTGTCCCTCCTGGTTGGTGCTGGCTTCCCGGGAGGTTACACGAGGCTGGCTCCAGGGGATTATTAACGCTTCTTTGAGCGAGGGTGTCCTGCCGGCCGCCTTGAAAGAGGCGGTGGTGAGGCCTCTCCTCAAGAAGCCATCCCTGGATCCGGCTGTTTTGGCTAACTATCGTCCAGTCTCCAACCTTCGCTTTATTGCGAAGGTTGTTGAGAGTGTGGTGGCGCGACAGCTTCCCCAGTACCTGGATGAAGCTGTCTATCTGGATCCGCTCCAGTCCGGCTTCAGACCTGGGTACAGCACGGAAACGGCATTGGTCGCGTTGGTGGATGATCTCTGGAGGGCCCGGGATAGGGGTTCTTCCTCTATCCTGGTCCTATTAGACCTCTCAGCGGCTTTTGATACCATCGACCATGGTATCATGTTGCGCCGGCTGGAGGGACTGGGAGTGGGGGGCACCGTTTTGCGGTGGTTCTCCTCCTATCTCTCCGACCGGTCGCAATCCGTGTTGACAGGGGGGCAGAGGTCGACCCCAAGGCGCCTTGCTTGTGGGGTGCCACAAGGGTCGGTCCTCTCGCCCCTCCTGTTCAACATTTATGTGAAGCCGCTGGGTGAGATCATCCGTGGTTTTGGGGTGGAGTTCCATCAGTACGCTGATGATACTCAGCTGTACATTTCCACCCCAGACCATCCCAATGATGCCTTGGAAGTGATGTCCCAGTGCCTGGAGGCCGTGCGGGTCTGGATGGGGAGAAACAGGCTTCGACTCAACCCTTCCAAGACCGAGTGGCTGTGGCTGCCGGCGTCCCGGTATAGCCAGCTGACGCCATCGCTGGTTATTGGGGGCGAATCATTGGCCCCCACGGAGAGGGCCCGCAACTTGGGTGTCCTCCTGGATGCGCGGCTGTCTTTAGAAGGGCATATGACAGCCGTGGCCAGGGGGGCTTTTTGTCAGGTTCACCTGATACGGCAGTTGCACCCCTTTCTGGACCGGGACTCCCTACGCACGGTCACTCAAGCACTCGTCACTTCTCGTCTGGACTATTGTAACGCTCTCTACATGGGGCTCCCCTTGGGGTACACCCGGAGGCTCCAACTGGTGCAGAATGCGGCTGCGCGGGGGATTATGGGAGCGACGGGGCGCTCCCATGTGACTCCTCTCCTACGCGAGCTGCATTGGCTTCTGGTGGACTTCCGGGTGCGCTTCAAGGTGTTGGTGATCACCTTTAAAGCGCTCCATGGCTTAGGGCCAGGGTACTTACGGGACCGCCTTCTGCCACCAATAGCCTCCCACTGGCCGGTTCGCTCCCACAGAGAGGGCCTCCTCAGGGTGCCGTCGGCCAGACAATGCCGGCTGACGACCCCCAGGAGGAGAGCCTTCTCTGTGGTGGCACCTACCCTATGGAACAATCTACCCCCAGAGATACGAGTGATCTCCGACCTTCGGATTTTTCGTCGGGCCCTAAAAACTCATTTTTTCCAGTTAGCCGGTCTGTCTTGATTTTAGGGTTAGTTTTAAAATTTTAATATTGATTTTAATTGACAAGTTTTAAATTATGGGCCAAATTTATAAATTATTTTAACTTTATCTTTTAACTGTGATGTTTTGTATAGATGTTTTTATCTTGGCTGTTCACCGCCCTGAGTCCGAAAGGAGAAGGGCGGTATAGAAATTTAAATAAATAAATAAATAAAAAATAAATAAATAAATAAATAAATAAATAAATAAATAAATAAATAAATATAGCAAATGAATGCTTGTTTCAAAAGATAGGTTTTAAGTTTTATTTTAACAATGAAAACAATATCAACAGGTAGCTCATTCCAGAGACCCAGATTAACCACACCAGGTCTTGACCCCACCCAAATATCAGATGTGCCTACTATTGTAGGTAAACTTCCTTAATGACAAAAGGAGTGTACACATATTAGATTATATTCTTCTAGGTAACCCAGATTTGTTATGGAAGCAGTTTGTGAACCGGTAAGTACTATGATTACTTCTTGTGCATTTTGATTTGCTCTGTTTCTACTTTATTTTAAATCAATAATAAAAATGTATTGAATTGCATTCTTTGCTCTCTTAAAAACTACGTGTAATTTGACAGCGTAGTGAATTAAAGAACCAATAAACATTGCAATTGCTAGCCAGCTGTAGAAAGATTTTGCTTTTAAAGCCTTGAGCCAGACTTGATGTCAGTCTTGCTATAAAGAAACCTTCCCCAATTTGGTGTTCTCCAGATGTGTTAGTCTACAAGTCCTTTGCACCTACAACTTCTATGCTGGACGTTGTAGTCCTAATATGTTTAGAGGACATCATGTAGGGAAAGTCTGTCTATTTTTTATTTTTATAAATAACTCAAGGTAGCAAACATAGCTAATACTTCTTCCTCCTCCTATTTTTCCCATAACAACTCTTTGTGGTGAGTTGGGCCGAGAGAGGGTATGAATTAGAATATGAGATGCACAATTCATCCTACTCCAAAACCAAAACCGGACAGTAAATTTCATAATAATACATGACTCCTTTTCACTTTATTTATTAAATTTATATGCTGCCAGTTTCCCCAATAAAGTGACTCACCATTTTTCCCCGCTTCTACTAATAATTTAATATGATTCAAATGGAACATTACAATAAGGGTGACATAGATAAAATCTCTTTTAAGGATACAAAAGCACTAATTGGTCTTTTAAATCATATTTACAATTTAGACTGGATTTTCATTAGTTAGAGTCGGGTGAAATCTAAAAATTTTCCCTACCGGTTCTGTGGGTGTGGCTTGGTGGGGGGGGGTGTCCTGTGACTGAGTGGGCATGGCTAATTCATGTCACTCACAGCCACGCCCATTCAGTCACAAGACTTCACTACCACCAAGCCACGCCCACAGAACCCAATAGGAAAACTATTTTAATTTCTATTTTCCCTTTTCCCTTTTTGTGAGATGCCTGCAGCAAAGCCTCTCTTTGCTGAAAGATGCAGCGGCTGCAGGCTTCTTGCAAACAAAAGTTACCGGAGCCGCTCCCTTTCTTGAACATGGCCTTGCCTTAGAGTGGCCTTAGAGCCTAGCATCTTTTTAATTAAATCTTGTTTACGTATGAATACCACTAATGGAAACATATCTAATGGTTACCAGATGCACTTTAAGGTGCTGGTTATGACTTTTAGAATCCTACATGAAATAAGGCCTAGTATTTGAGAGTCATTGTGTCTGTGGCGGGGCCTGCCAGAGTGTACAATCCAAGAATATTGGTTTGTATCAGGCTCTGTCAATGAAGCAGTGTCATTTAGCACAGGGGTCCCCAACCCCTGGGCAGCGGATCGGCATGGTCTGTGGCCCACCAGGAACTGGCCCATGGAAGCGAGTGAAATCCCATCCATGTATGCATGGGGTCCAGGCAATGTGTGAAACTACCCCCACCCCCTAGTCCACAAAAAACCCATCCTTCATGGAACCGGTCCCTGCCACCCAAAAGGTTGGGGGGGGGCACTGATTTACCACGATCCAGGATGAGCACCTCTTCTGTTGCTGCATCTGCTATCTGGAACAGCATTCACTGTCCAACTCACCTTTAAACGAACGTTCCAAGTCTGGCCCTTCCCTAGGGTTGGTCATTTTAAATTGGAGTATGAGGTGACTTTTTTAAAAATTTTATTATTGAATTTATATACTGCCCATCTTACTGTCCAAACAGCTGGGCGGTTTACAATGCAGTAAACGTAAAGCAATTAGAAGTATAATATTTAATAAATAATATAAATACATAAAATAAAAGCAATTTAAAATTTCAGAAGTTAAATACAAGCTAAAAAAAAAAAAACCCAGGGCTCGCATAAAGAAGCAGTGGCATTTCCTCTATCACTGGGCCAACCACCTCCAGCCCAGTGTACCTCCATCAGGGCCCCACATCAACTAGCCGAGCTGGGTTTTAAGGCCCTTCAGAGGCCAGAAGGGTGGGGCAGATCTCACCTAGTGTTGTGGCCCGTCAGCGGCCTGTGCAGCTAGCTGATTCCAACAGCGACGAGGCTGGTGTGATGCTGTGCCAGCAGTTTATGCAGCTGGCACTCGAGTCAAACAATGAGGAGGCTGGAGAAGATGTGGTGCTAGAGGCGGGGATTCAGCCAGGGCCTTCAGAACCTCCAGAAGCTCCCATAAATGAAGAGGAAGAAGAGGAGGAGCCTCTTCTCAATGCATGGGCTCGGAGAGCTGCCAAAAGGCAGGAGTGGCTCCTCAGGAGGAGGTCTCCTCGAGAGTAAGGCTTGGGCTAATTGGCCACTCCCTTAGCTTATTTAAGGAAGGACGACGACTGAGGCAATTTGCAGGGAACAACTTCGTTCACTCTCCTTCGCGTCTTGATCTTAGTTCTCTTATCAGTTTTCTGCAAATTGCTTCTGGGCTTTCTGCCAACCATAGTAAAATTACGATTATTTATTCTTTGGATTCTTGTAGGCTGTTAAGAAAGTTAATTAACAGCCTTTGTTTGAAAAAGACTGGTTTAATTTAGTAAACTAAGGTTTGTACAGCTGGGGCAGAACACCTATGATGTCAGGATGTTCCATACAGTTCACAGTAGGGAAAAAAAACCTCTTCTGCTGGACCCTGATAGCTGGAATTCCTTGGGCTAAGCAGAAGGCCCCTTCTGCCAGAACAGGTAGGGTGGGCCAGTCCCATTGGAACAAGATGGTTCCTTGACTATCCTGGATCATAAAGGGCTTGAAAGGCAATAACAAACACCTTAACCTGGAAGCAAATCTGCAACCACTGCAATTTGTGCATCTAGTTGGAGAGTAACTGCTATTCTTTTCTGATGTTATATTGATTTCTATCTATTTTTAATTATGAAGCCACCCAGAATTGTTCCAGAGTTGGTCAACCTAGGAAATGATGGCTAAATAAAAATAAATAAATAAATAAATAAATAAATAAATAAATAAATAAATAAATAAATAAATAAATAAATAAGAAGAAAAAGCCACATAAGTATGTGACATTTGTGTTAAAAGGCTTTTAGTCCATGGAATGAAAACAAAGGTAGTAGACCACAATTTCCTTTTTGAAAGTGCAATGCTGTTTTAAATACAAATGGATTATCTTGGGACAGGCAGTATTGCCCCTCCTCTAGTGCCAGTCTATTTCTGCCCATCATTTTTTGCATTTACCCTTGTAAATTGTAAATTTACCCTTGTAAATTGCAGTGGCTCAGTGGCTAAGACGCTGAACTTGTTGATCGAAAGGTCGGCAGTTCAATGGTTCAAATCCCTAGTGCCGCGTAACGGGGTGAGCTCCCGTTACTTGTCCCAGCTTCTACCAACCTAGCAGTTCGAAAGCACATAAAAAATGCAAGTAGAAAAATAGGGACCACCTTTGGTGGGAAGGAAACAGCGTTCTGTGCACCTTTGGCGTTTAGTCATACTGGCCACATGACCATGGAGACGTCTTCGGACAGTGCTGGCTCTTCGGCTTTGAAATGGAGATGAACACCACCCCCTAGAGTCAGGAATGATTAGCACATATGTGCAAAGGGAACCTTTACCTTTACCTTTAACTATATTTCTTTCAGTGTTTTGTACTGTTTTTCAGCACCCCAGCAGAGGGCACTAAGCACCTGCTCTTTGAGCAGTGAATGGCCCATTGATGGGTTTAAATCTATTTTTAAATTCCTGCGCATTGACATTCATTCTAGCTTCTTCTCTTGGAGTAATAATTGGATGCAAATTTTGCCCTTCTCCATCTCATCCTATTAAATGTTGTATAAATGTTCAATTCCTGCTTTCTAAAAATAATGGATTCTTTTCTAAGACTAATCAAATGAGAAGAACACATGCACAACAACCTTTTAAAAATGCTTTTGAAGGGAAAGAAACTTTAACAAGAAATAATTTCCTCTACATCCTATTTTTAATAAGGCAAAATTATATACCATGCTATAATTCTGGCTATTTAAACCAAATGTATTGCTCCTAAATCTCTACTGGAAGAAAGGAAGGGATGGCAGGCGGCGCACAAACCTATTATTTATTGTGCTTAGTGTGTCCATCTTAGAGGATAACACCTTAAGCATAACTTAAAACTCTTCATAATGCGACACTTCCAGAAAAAGCCCTTTCTTGATCTTCTTTGTCCTACTTTGTTCCTTTCCCCACTCAAATCCTAAGCTGCCCTCCTTCTGTGTGGGAATGTTTCCTGACAACTCCATGGGTATATTGGTACACAATACAATTAAGAGTGTGCTTCTATTCACATAGCCTGATAATATGGGGTTGTTGCAGTATTTTTGCCAAAGGAAGGAGCACAACACCAAAGAGAAATTACCAGACTTTATGTAATGATTATCAGGTGCCAGCTTTCCCTAAACCAGTGATGGCTAACCTTTTTGCCATTGTGTGCCAGGAGCGGGGGTGGGGTGGGGGATTGCGCGTGTGTGTGCCCACACGCATAATTCTATGCGCTCTGCCCCCACGCATGTGCATACGACCCCCACCCCACCCGCTCCTGGCACGCAATGGCCTGGTAGGCCTATTTTTCTCTCTTACTAGGCTCCAGAGCCTTTCCAGGAGTCTGGGGAGCACGAAAACAGCCTCCCCCTCTCCACCCCGGAGGCCCTCCAGAGGCCAGAAACAGCCTGTTTGCCAACTTCTGGTCCGGTCCGGTCCAGAAGCGCGGGAGCTGAGCTTGCGTGCCCACCAATATGTCTATACGTGCCACCTGTGGCACGCGTGCCATAAGTTCACCATCACGGCCCTAAACCATAGAAGACAGATTTCTGTACACTTTAGGGCTGAGGAGTTTAAAAGAGCTGCTTCATGGACACAGTTTGAGCAAGTGAGGTTAGTGTTTAAACAAAAGTAAATGTATTTTTCACTTGTAAAGCAACGGTTCCAAAAATTCCATAGTTAAAGAAGTTGGAATGTTGAGAGAATCAAGTGTTCACACACTTGATTAGGATGGAAAATCTGCATTGAAAATATGGAATGGAAAAGGAAAATTTCTCACTTCCTACTTCCTAGGTGAACTTTTAAGTGAGGACTTTTTCATTCTCCTTGTAATAGGATTAAAAGATTATCTTGGCTATGGAAACATGTCCAAATTTGGTTATGCAATAGACTGGAACTGGTCCAGTTTACCTGTGCAAGTGTGGGAGGAGGGCAGGGACAACAGAAAGAAATGAGCAAAAGGGCCTGGAGGGTGGGGGAAGGAAGAAGAGTTTGCAGTTTTATTTATATTTTTTCCATCACAATTTTACTTTTGTACAGTTTAACATGTGAAAATCTACCATCCATATAGTTTACTGTTTAGCAAGTTGAGTGAACTAAGTATTGTATGAATAGGCCGTTGATTTTTCTTCTCTACTTAATGTAAGTTCACTTATTATATATGATGGGTTGGGTTCTTCTACATGAACTCTCCATCTTTGAGAGATCAATGGGGACACTGTGCTATGTAGCCCAATTTTTAGACTTGGAAAGTGAAGGAAGAAGGCAAGGTCTTCTCATTTATAATCTCCTTTTGGGTCTCTGAGTAAAGTTTATTTACTCTGCTAATTTTAAATAAGCAATGTTGAGCACTGATACATAGAAAGACAAGTCTGGTAGAAAGAGAAAGAAATTGTGGAGGAAGGGGATGCATGAGCTTAAAAATACAGTTATGCTATCTAACGTATAGTCAAGGCTATGGTTTTCCCAGTTGCAATGTATGGCTGTGAAAGTTGGATCATAAGAAAGGCCAAAGAATTGAGGCCTTTGAACGATAGTGCTGGAGAAGACTCCTGCGAGTCCCTTGGACTGCAAGGCGATCAAACCGGTCAGCCCTAGAGGAGATCAACCCTGACTGCTCTTTAGGAGGCCAGAGCCTGAAGATGAAACTCAAATATTTTGGCCACCTAATGAGAAGGAAGGATTCACTGGAGAAGAGCCTAATGCTGGGAAAGATTGAGGGCAAAAGAAGAAGGGGACGACAGAGAATGAGGTGGCTGGATGGAGTCACTGAAGCAGTAGGTGTGAGCTTAAATGGACTCCAGAGGATGGTAGAGGACAGGAAGGCCTGGAGGAACATTGTCCATGGGGTTGCGATGGGTCAGACACAACTTCGCAACTAACAACAACAAGAAGAAAATGCTATCTAATCTACATTATAGTAGAATGCTCTTGATCTCAGTATTTTGGTAGATCAGACCAATTAGTTTCTTATTGTATCCATTTTTTCAATGCAACAAATACAAATATTCATATCTATAGTTATATCTACCTCTAGATATGAACAAATAGATGGTATTCTATTAGGAACCTTTCGATCAACAAGTTTAATAGCAGTGGGTGAGTTTCCTTCAATCCTTAGTGAAAGTTTCAAATGCAAATCGAAACATTTTTTCAGAGGAATAAACAGCAAACGGGTGATTAAAGCTTTGATTTTAGAAAGTTTACAAACAGAATAAATTTGAAGTAAGATTGTGGAATTAATTATAAGGAAACCTTCCTGTGGGGAAATGCTATTGTTTTTAATTCTTTTTTTAAAAGCCATAATACGAGTTTAAAAATTGGATCCTAGGGGGTACAAGAGGAAATTAAAGATTACAATTAAAGTAAAACAACACTCAATTTCATTCTTACTACTTTCTTTTCTATTTTTCTACTTTCTCTTTTTTCATTCTTTCCTGCACCTTTTTCATTGTTTTTTTTCTAGGTTGTATTAGTTTTTAGTTAGTTTTTAATAGTTAAATTTTACAGTTGTAATTGTAATCTTTAACAAAATTAGTATTTAAAAAGATCTTTAACGGATGAGATTTAGTGCGCCATGTGAAAGTAGGGCCTTTTTTCCAACATTTTGGTGAGCAATTTTTGCACATCTTGGCCAGTCTTGTGGGTGGGAAATGCCACCTGTAAAACATCTTGTATTGATTTTCAACACTAGGCACATATTATCATATGTGTGGGGGTGCCCAAAAGCCAAGGACTTTTGGCTCCAAATAAAACAGTGGCTGGAAGAGATGTTAAACCAGACAATAGATATGACACTAGAACTCTTCCTTCTGGGTATAGTAAGGAATAATTACAAAAAAGAAGAAATATATCTTATGGTACACATATTAAGGGCAGTGAGGTTGATATTCGCACAAAATTGGAAATGCAGAGAGAACCCACAGGAGGTAGAAATAATCAACAAAATATTGACCTGTGCAAAAATGGACAGGTTAACAATGGAGCTCAAAGATAAAGATGAATCGGAATTCTATGTAACCTGGAATACATTTTATAAATGGCTAGAGAAAAGGAGGAATGTAGGGATAGAGAATTAGAAACAGAGTGAAGAAAAGGGGAGAAAAATAAATAAAATAATATAAGAAATATTAGATAGGATTAAATTGGATTTGAATAGATACGAAGGGAATATGTATATAACTGAAGTGTGATTGAATGTACAAAAAGTATATATGGAATATGCATGATGTTATATTGTAATATACACGAAAGAAAAAGTGTTAGAAAAGTATGTACCAGACAAGTGGCACAAAGTCTAATGTTTTTAAATTGTATATTCAATAAAATTATTTTAAAAAAAGAAAGAAAAGAAAGTAGGGCCTTTTTTTCCCAGTGGTTCCAAAAACTGACAAGTTTGTTCAAATTCCTTCCATCCTTCCTTCCTTTATTCTAGATTTAAATTGGCTGGTAAAATTAAATGGTTGTAATAGCTCTTTAGCTGCTCCCTCACTGTCTGTTCTATTTTTAATATCTCTGAAGGGTTTAATTGATTTTTAATATTTTTATATGCTGCTCTGGGAACATTTCTGGCTTAAAAAAACAATGTATTGATGGAAATCCCTCTCCCATTCCAGTTTCTGCCTGCTTCCCTCCAAGGGAGAAAGGCACCAGCAGTTCAGTCTCAACCCAAAAGTAAATTGGTAACAAGAGCTACTTTGTCCCAAAGGTGCCGCAAGTTTGACACCCGTTTTAGAAGGTTTTTGAAGCACTTGGAGGTTTATCTGTGTCCTCAGGGTCACCCGAGTGCTGCTCCTAGTCCTGTAGTCTGCATTTTTTTCCTGGAAATCCATTCCTACTCCCACATCATTCAAAGGGTGTTCATCCCAAATTGTACAGCTAAAAGTCTGTAGAGATTCCACAGAGTTACTACAAGAGATATTTTGGATACCTAGGTCCACGGGTGGGATTCAGAAATTTTAGCAGCCGGGTTTCTGCCTGGTTGCTGGGTGGGTGTGGCCATGGTGGGTGTGGTGTACTCGGCTTCCTGCACCATGGGGGGGTGTTTTTGCCCTCCCAGACTGTGGACGCTTTCCTCGCGGCTCCAGGAGGGCGATAACGGCCTCCCCCGGGCTCTGGAGGCCTTACGGAGGTTGGAAATGGGCCCATTTCTGGACTTCCGGAATTTCTGGTAGGCCTGTTTTTCGCCCTCCCAGAGCCTCCGCTTGGGCCCTGCACTTACCTGGCATCCAAAACGGGCTGCGTGGAGACTACTGGGAGGAGCGGAGTGGGGTGGGTGGGGGTCAGCCAGTCCTTGCAACAACCGGTTCGAATTCACCCGACCTGGTCCAAACCAGCTGAATCCCACCCCTGCCTAGGTCCACATACAAGGTAGCTGCCACATAACTGGGGGGGGGGGGGGAAGGAAGCCTCTTAATCTAAAAAAAAAAACAACCCCAAGAACTGGAGGAAAAGATAGGCTAATTTAATCATTTCTACCTTTCATTATAATTAAATCCCTTCCTTCTCTGAAATCTCTCTGATCAATAGAGAAGGAGGTGTCAAAGGCAAGGCTGATATTTGGAAAGATGGATCCCTTTCTCCTGAGAGGTCCAGCCCACAGTTGCTCGAAATAAGCTGGTGGAATATATATGATGGTGCCTCTGCTGTTGCCAAGCAACCACTCTGTGCACGAATGAAGAAATAAATATATGGGTCAAGCAATACAATCATTTTGTAAGTTTTATTTACATTTGTTTTATTTAAGTCATTAAATGGCCGCCCATGTCACAGCAGTGACCGTGGGTGGCATGCAAGGATTAAAGCAAAACAAACAAATGGCCAACGATGCCCAAGGTGAAAGCAATAAACCCTCAATCACAAAAACCACGCCAGCCGCAGACGTATCTTCTCCCCCTTTTGTCTTTTGAATTTTCGCTTCTGCTCCCATAATTTCTCCATTCTTGGCAGCAAAGAGTTTCTCTCTCTCTGTGGCATTTACTCTTGGACTAGAGCCATAAAAGGTCTTGGTGGCTTACAGGGAAGAGAATTCGATGCCTTCACGTGAGCATTAAAATCCATTAACAGAAGTGACAGAATTTTGCCTCTTTTGTTGGGAGACCGTTTAAGAGGTCAATCTATCTTGTGATGCTGGAGCTTTTTCTGGAGCTTAAATTAAGAGCTACTTTACATAATTTCATTTCTAGGTATGGACATCCACACTGTTACTATATCATTGGAATACTGGCTTTGAATCTCCAGTATACTAACAGAATGTTCATTCAATATTTATACCACATCATTTAGTTTGCCTAGAGAACAGAGTACCATATGTATTTTCCTTAGGATTCAGGCAGATTCAGTTCTTTTCCAGGTCAGCTACCTGCTGCTGCTACTTTCTACAGCTGGACATGTTGTACTAGTACACCATGGAACTATATAGTAGCTGCTATATCTGATACATATTTTGTGTGTGCGTCAATACGCTTCCTACTTGGTCGGATGTACCCAACAGAATGCTGGCTTGCGTAGAGTAGAGGTCCTATCTTGCATAGACATACAGGAGTTTCTTTGGAATAAAAGTGAGCTTTGATTATGCTTCTGGCATATTGGCCCAAATCTGGCAAAACTTTCGAATAGAAAGGCAAAAGATGCCTTTCTATTAGAAAACAATGAGCCGAGGTGGCACAGTGGTTAGAGTGCAGTACTGCAGGTACTTCAGCTGACTGCTAGTTCAGCAGATCAGCGGATCAAATCTCACCGGCTCAAGGTTGACTCAGCCTTCCATCCTTCCGAGGTGGGTAAAATGAGGACCCAGATTGTTGGGGGCAATATGCTATTTAGTATACTGTCTTTGGTGTAAGCTGCCCAGAGTCCTCGGAGAGTGGGCGTCATCGAAATATGAATAGTAATAAATAATAAAATTAAAAAAACAAGTATGACTAAAACTGGTAAATCTAGTCTATAATATCTTCATACTACTAAAAAACTTACTGAAAGCCTTCTTTGACAAAAGTCATGAAAGTAACATCTATGGTCTCATTTGGTGAACAGTATGAGTTAATAAGAGAAAAAGAAGGAAGGAAGGAAGGAAGGTGGGAAGGCAGAGAGGGAGGGAGGGAGGAAGAAGGCTGGCAGGCAGGCAGGCAGGCAGGCAAGCAGGAAGGAAGGAGGGAGGGAAGGAAGGCAGGTGGGAAGGCAGGGAGGCAGGCAGGCAGGGAGAGAGGGATGGAGGAAGGAAGGCAGGCAGGAAGGCGGGAAGGAAGGGAGGGAGGGAGGAAGGCAGGCAGGCAGGCCGGAAGGCGGGAAGGAAGGAAGGAAGGGAGGGACGGAGGGAGGGAGGGAAGATAAATATGTTGTGTCTGGTATTAAGAAAAAGAGAGATAATGTAATAGGTCAGAATGAAGGTGGATTGATCTTCTGGAGGAGAGTTGATGGCTACTCCCAGGAAAGTGGAGGTATACATTTAATTCCTAATTATTAAAAGCTATGTCAGAAAGTATGAACTGGTATCATATGGAATGCTATGGATGCCATGAAAATAGGAATCATTAAATTCCAGTGAATGATGATAACAGAAGAATCACAGATGAAATCAGGGGAGAAAAATATTCTGCTAGAACAGATAGTTGTGTGAACAGATGGTTGTGTGATTTACTTTACTCCTCGTTCTAAAGTAAATCACAATGTCTCTTGGCAATTGATTCTGTCTGGCAAACCAGGAATTAACACAATATATTTTGTCAATTTGCAATGAGAGATCTGCTTGTTGCTCCCCAGTTATCTTTGCAAAAGCCTCTGCAAAGATCTCTCTCAAGTTCTCTCGACTGTGTTCTCTCAAACCTCTTACTCTCAGGGCAAATTCCAACGCTCTATATTGTAACATCACCACTTCATCGTCTGCCCTATCCACCTTAGTCTGAACTTCATCCATTTTATTTTCCAAATTCAAATTGGACTGATTAATTTCTTCTACTCTTTCATCCAACAATTCAATGTGTTTTGCCAGACCCTGAAATGCCATTACTATGTCTTCTCTTATTTCTTTATTCTAAATTTGTATAACTTCTTTTAGTCATTTCTTCAGACACTCCCTTAATTTTCCCCTCTAAAAAAGAAGTTTGTTGCTTCAAAGCGTCCTGCAGAGATTCCTGTAGAACTGCCAAAGTCAATATTTGTGGGTTTGAAGTAGATAAAGATTGTAATTTTGATGATTGTGCTGGCGATCCTCCAGCACTTTTAAAGCCAGATTTTATTTGCTTAGAAGCCATTTTTAGCTTTCAATTTATACTTCCTACAGCAACCAAATCAATAATTCCAAATATTTTTAAATCTTTTGTAAGTATTATAGTTTATTTAAAGTCCAAACTGTAGTATTTCCACTTTAAATCTTTCTTTCTTTGATGTAGAATCCAGTAATCTTAAACAGCCTTAGAAGCCTTAGAAGCGCTAACGATGTTAACTATCACTTTCACTATAACTTTCACTTTCACGCCCTGTTACAGTTCAGGCGCCATTTTTGCTTTTGTTTTAAAAGTCTTAGAAGGAAGAAGTATAGACACAGAGTTAAAGTTCAGTACTTGCAGTTACTAGGACTCCTGTTTTTGTTCTGCCTGCTTCAAGCTTATTTTGAATCTGAATGTTGATTGCAGGGATGGTCGTGGCGTCTTGTTCTGCTTGAAGCAGAAAAGCCTCGGATTCGGAGCTCAGTCGAACTACCAGGGAGCTCTCACCCTCCAAGCCCCAGAATTACTCCTAGGGCTTTTGGGGAGCTCTACCTTAGTCCGGCTGCTCGCCTTCCTCTCTTCTCCTGAGGGGAAGGTTTCCAAGCCGCCAGACAGCTGATTTGCGCTGTCTTGGCGGTTTTAATGAAATTGCGGGGCTGACGGTCCAAAAGGAGCGTCTGTCAGCGTCTGCAGTGCCACCGGAAGCCCAAGATACCCACATTCTTAAAGTAATTTAGAGTAATCAACAACAAATATAAAACCCACAAACTCTTTAAAGCGAAGGTAAACACAAGTTCTCGCCTGCTCCAAAAAATATGTCATTCTGTTTATATAGTCTTGGGGATCTTCTGCAGATGACATTTGATGAGGCTGAAATAGCTGGCAACATTGGAATTCAAAGCAGCAGCCCCTCAACTCTTTAACCTTGCTATGAATAAGCTTCATTAGCTAAAAGACCATCTGTCCAATATATGTGTGCATGTGTGCGTACCAGTATTGAGGTGCTTGTGTTGGTCATGTTGGTTACAGATTCTTCGTCACTGTTTAGGCTGCTGGACGCCCAGATTTAGCTTCTGAGGAGATAAAAATAGGATGCCATAAAATGAAATTTGCAGGCTAATTTGAGAAATAGTTCCCTTTCACTTTCTGCATATTTCTCTAATCCATAATTTGCAGCTGCCTCTAAAATATATTTAGAGTCACAGACAGTATTTTGTTATTGCTCACAGACACAACTTACAGTGAAATGGAGTTTAACTGTTAAGCTAATTAAACTGGACATATTTTTTACCAAGCTATTGAAAGTGCTGTGCTTTTTTGTTTTGTCTTTTCGTTCTCACCTGCTCTCTTCAGCTGCATTTACATAGAAAATGCCCTGATTTACATAGAAAAAAAAAGTCATTTGCATAGGTACAGGATTGACTTTGTAGCAGCTAGGCATGTGGAAAGGATTCTAGGAGAACAATGGCCCACTGTTGCTGAACATTAGCAAGCTGTGAGAATCAGCAACTAGAAAAGCCAGTGTAATCTTGGACTGCATGTGGGTCACAGGCAGAAGTAGTAAATAGTAATAGCTCACATTTGGGAATGGAACATTCCAGGTAATTCATCCAAAATGAATTGCTCAAGGTGCAAACGCCAGTGTACTGGAACAGGGGCGTTAGGTGGCATTATTTTTGAAAACTGTCCCTGAAATAATATGGTCCAGAATAATTCCAGAATTAGTTCTGGAAAGGACCCATGACATGATGTGGTCTAACAATGGGTTTGGTGTGACTGGAAGGGAATGGGTCTCTGGCATGATCCAGAGGAGGAACAAAGTGTTTCAAAATTTTCCAAACATTTTATTCCCAAACTAGTAAATTTTGCACTGTAGGAGTTTAGCACCCACCCCTTTCCTGGAAGAGTGAAATATTTGGGGAAATATTAAAAAGGCAGAATATTATGTTTCCCTGTATGAGAAATGGAGAAGCATGTTTTTAAAGACAGAGCAGCCCCCACCTTCCTGCCCCCACCCTTTTGTTAATGGGCCAGAGGCAGAAACTCAATCTTTGTCAATGGACCTCATCTGCAAGACAATGGGGCCCATCTAGGACGAAACTCACCACATGGCACCTGGGAAGATTACATCAGCCAGCAAGGCTAGCTAAGACCCCCACCCCCTGGGAGTCTGACAACCAATCAGGGTACTCTTTCTGGGCCCCAGGAAATTTAAAGCCAGAGAGAGCATAAAACCCGAAAACTCGCTGTATCTGCCCTTTTCTGTTCAGGAACTCAAGCCATGTGATCCTGTCCTCCATTAAACCATCTTTCCAAGCAGTCTCCATGTTTCCAGTGTCTTTTTCCCCACTTGGAGCAGAACCCAGAAGGATATTTCTTCCTACAGCACATCCGTAATGGGAGCTAACGGTTCCACCATATTCTGCCTGAATTAGAACTGTATTTAGGATTGTTGGCTTGTTCAGTTGGCTGTTCGGTTCTGAGCCATTTACTTCGAAAGACAAGAAGTTGCAGGAAATTTAAAGGAAAGTTAACAGGTTGATAGCAAAGCTTTAAAGAATGGTAGGCTATCAATTCCAAAGGAAGCAGATGTGTTATTTGTTGAAACTGTTAGCAGGACAAAGACTACAGGTAGTCCTTGACTTATGACCACAATTGAACCCCACATTTCTGTCGCTAAGTGAGACATTTGTTAAGTGAGTTTTGTCCCATTTTACAACCTTTCTTGCCTCAATTGTTAAGTGAAGCATTGCAGCCTTTAAGTTAGTAACATGGTTGTTGAGTGAATCGGGCTTCCCCATTGACTTTGCTTGTCAGAAGGTCGCAAAAGGGGATCATGATGGACATTGCAACCATCATAAGTAGGAAACAATTGGCAAGCGGCCTAATTTTGATCACATGACCATAGGGATGCTGCAACGGTCGTGTGAAAAACGTTTATAAGTCACTTTTTTCGGTGCCGTTGTAATTTGAACAGTCACTAAACGAATTGTTGTAAATATTGGATTGAATATTAGGAAGAATTTCCTGAAAATTAAGAGCTGTTAAGCAGTTGAACTGTCTGACTAGATGAGTGATATTTTCCCAAACCCTGGAAAGTTTTGAACATGGCTGGATGGCTATTTGTTAAAGATGGTTTAGACCAGGGGTGGGGATCTATGGCCCTTTTATGACTTATGGACCAACTCCCAGAATTCCTGAAGCAGGCATGCTGGGAGTTGAAGTCCACAAATCATAAAGGGGCCACAATTCCCCACAGGGGTGGGCAAATGTGGCTCTTTTACAACCTGTGGACTTCAACTCCCAGAATTCCTGAGACAGCAAGTCCACAGGTTGTAAAAGAGCCACATTTGCCCACCCCTGGATTAGGCAATTGGAATGGCCTACTGCATGAGGGGACACGGTGGCTCAGTGGCTAAGACAATGAGCTTGTCAATTGAAAGGTCGGCAGTTCAACTGTTTGAATCCCTAGTGCCACATAAGGGGGTGAGCTCCCGTTACTTGTCCCAGCTTCTGCCAACCTAGCAGTTCGAAAACACATAAAAAATGCAAGTAGAAAAATTGGGACCACCTCTGGTGGGAAGATTGACTACCAAGGAGCCTTGGTAGTACAGTGGTTTAAAGCACCCTGTTATTAACACAGCTGCCTGCAATTACTGCAGGTTCGAATCTTACCAGGCTCAAGGTTGACTCAGCCTTCCATCCTTTCTAAGGTAGGTTAAATGAGGACCCAGTTGTGGGGGCAATAAGCTGACTTTGTATAAATATACAAAAGTATGAAGGCTATTGCTTAACCCATTGTAAGCCGCCCTGAGTCTCCAGAGAAGGGCGGCATATAAATCAAATTAAAAAAAAAAAAAAAAGATAACAGCGTTCCGTGCCCCTTTGGTGTTTAGTCATGCCGGCCACATGACCAGAGAGGCATTTTCGGACAGCGCTGGCTCTTTGACTTTGAAACGGAGATGAGCACTGCCCCCTAGAGTCGGGAATGACTAGCACATATGTGCGAGGGGAACCTTTGCCTTTACTGCATGAGGTTCTTTCTATCTCATACATACAAGAGTCACAGTGTCGTATAACGGCCAAAACCTGCACTTTACACTTCTGTGGGGAGCACACAGCTGCAAAAGGAATGGGAAACATCACACATAAGGGAAGAAACAGGTTTTTTTTTGGGGGGGGGATGTTCTTCTCCTTCCCCGAATGGAAATTCAGTCATCAGTTTTCAAGAATTAGGACTGGGAGGGATTGGAAGATGCAAAAGGGAACTGTGTGTAGCCATGAGGTTGCAAGTTGCTCAGTCCTGATGAATAATTGCCCTGCAATTGCTTGTTTGCTTTTTTTGAGGTAATCTTTTTTCTCAATTTCTGAAGAACTTTTCTGAATCAATACAAATATAATGTAAATCTGCACACTGAATTACATCCAGATGACTCAGATACTTGTCCCTCTCTTACATAAAATAATTCATCCTTTTTTTTTAAATAAGAGAATGTTTTAATTACAATTATTTTTAATTCCAATTTAAAAAGGCCCAAATTTTTGATTTCTGGTTCTGGCTTCTATTTATAGAAGCTGAAGTTATTCTTGTCCGGGCTTCATTTATACCTCAGTATTTACTTTGTTTTCAGAAGTAGGCATTACTGCTGTGATGTTTGTAAATACGTGCTCAGAATACTTTCAAAATACACAGCAAATTGAAAAATACTGTGCTCACGTTCTTTTCATTATTTCAGTGGCAAATGTCAATAGTCCAACATGCAAGATACGTATACAGACAAAGGCTCTTAAACTCACAGTACATGTAATTGTTTTAATATGTGTAAAGCTTTAGAAAAAACTGTACGTAACTCTACTCTGTCATAGGACCAGGATGTGAGGGATTATCTTCTGCCCTCCCCCCCCACTCTTTTTTTTAATGCTAGAGCTAAAATCATGTAGCGGTTGGTAATCAGATTGCAATTTCCCTAACGTATATGAAAAGTTAAAAAAAAAGCAGATTTAAGTATTGAGATTGCTTCCCTTTAAGCGTTCCTTTTTTCTCTTTCTGAATCTGACAACTTGCAAATCAAACTGGGATTTTAAGGTAGGATCTGCATCAAAAAAAAAAAAAAAGGTATTTGTTCAGAAAAAGCATTCCCTGGAAGGGAGAGTCCTGCCCTTGCCTTTCGCATGACCTTAGTTTTGTATTGAGTGCAATGCTTCTGGAAAAGAAGGGTGTTTTTGTTCAGAAATTACAGCTGCTCTTTTCAGCAGTACTTCGCGTGGCCTTAAAAATAATAAAAATCCGAATGAATCAGCAGAAAGTTGCACCTGGTGCTTTCTTAAGTATTAATGTGTTGAGAATGCATCTTTGAGATTAAGAATATAATTACTTCCTTGCTTTTTATTAGTTGAGCAATGGAAGGGAGGGTGGGTGGGTGGAAGGAGTCTTTCGCTTCTCATTTTTTAATCACATCCTTAATTTTAATTCACAGGGAGTCACCTTCTAGGGTAAACATGTTTAGGATTACTGCCATACTTGCTTTCCAATTTATATTCTGTTAGACTTTTCATGTGGGAAATGCCTTCACTTTTACTAACTACCTTGATTTAATAATGGGAAGGTAAAACACCAATTGGTATTTGCTTTTCTTCTTCTCTAATGATATTTCTCATTTCCAGCTCC
This sequence comes from Pituophis catenifer annectens, assembly GCF_029215685.1. Taxonomy (NCBI): domain Eukaryota; kingdom Metazoa; phylum Chordata; class Lepidosauria; order Squamata; family Colubridae; genus Pituophis; species Pituophis catenifer. The sequence continues at coordinate 70,025,414 of NW_027256887.1, forward strand.
TCAGTATTTCAGTACAGGTAGTCCTCGACCTACAACAGTTCATTTAGTGACCATTCAGTGTTACAACGGCACTGAAAAAAGTGACTTATGATCATTTTTCACAATTACACCTGTGGTCATGTGATCAAAATTCAGTCGTTTGACAACTGACTCATACTTATGACGAGTGCAGTGTCCCAGGGTCATGTGATCACCTTTTGTGGCCCTCTGAAAAGCAAAGTCAGTGGGGAAGACAGATTCACTTAGCAAACATGTTACTAACTTAACAACTGCAGAGATTCACTTTACAACTTTGGCAAGAAAGGTCGTAAAATGGGACAAAGCTCATTTAACAAAAGTCTTGCTTAGCAACATAAATTTTGGACTTAATTGTGGTTGTAAATCAAGGACTACCTGTAGTGGGTGTCTTCTAATTTCCTTTAAAAAAAACTTTGAGAGTTTTGTAAAGAACATAAAAGTAACACAAATTAATAAAAAGTAAAAGCAAGCAAGCAAGAAAGGAATAAGAAAGAAGAAGAGTGCCAAAAAAGAAGTTTTTGGTTTCTTTTTCAGCAAATATAAGTAATTATCTTTTGCTCTGTGATTACAAAAATATGCTCACTCTACTTCTACTTCTTCTACTTCTAATCATCAAAACCACAAATCATTTTTTCCCCATTTTATACAAAAAGTCTACAGGGGGCTTCTAATCAGCCATAAATGTTTTTTTATTCTAATCAGAGATGTTAATTTAGCCATTTTCACAGGTTCCATCATTTTCACCAACCACTGTTAGTAGTTGTCAACAATTAAATCTGGTTATATGGGGAACATATCTTTACAATCCCATAACATTTTTTCCTTATCTTTTTTTCTTGTAAAAAGTTTTTTATTTTTTAAACAAAAACAACATTAAATCATCAACCTTCCAAACAATTACAGACAGTATTTCAATCGGTTAAAATCATCTTGTGCTCTCAAAATTTTCAAAATCTCATCATATGACAGATGTTCTTTCCTCTAACAAAAAACAAGTGCTTAAACATTTTATCCAAATTTCATTTCATATATAATATTTCATCTCCATGCTTTATTATGTATCCATTGGTAAAATAGCTCCCATATCAAATAATATTGTTTATCTTCCTGTTCTCTTATTTCAAATGTCAATCTACTCATTTCGGCACAATCCAACATTTTCTTAATAATTTCTTCATCAGTAAATTATCTTCTCTCCTTTCCAGTTTTTTGCAAATACAATTCTAGCCGCTGTTAAAATATTCACAATTAAATATTGCAATTCTTTGTTAAATGTTTCTGGTAAGATCCCTAATAAAAATATCTCTGGTTTAAAGTCAATATGTCTCTGTCATTTTTTCCAACCATGTGTGTATCTTAGTCCAAAATCTCCTTGCTTCTACGCATGTCCACCACATATGGTAATAAGATCCTGGGGTCTGATGGCACTTCCAACACTTCTCCGATTTGTTCTTGAACATTCTGGCTATCCTCGTCGGGGGTAAATGCCAACTGTAGATTTTTTCCTTATCTTTTCTGTATCTTGTCTGTCCCTAGGCCAGAATCAATAACTATTTTTCCATGGGTGTACTGCAGTATTGCATCCCAAGCTTGGTCCAATAATTCTGGATGTTTTCTTTCAGTACACACATAGCCATCCCAGCTATACTATTACTAAATATATAAAAAAAATGAATCTGGATTAATGCAATTTGCTTTGGGACAGAACACTTAGATATGGAATCAGAATCAGATATAATTCCCTTAGCAACGGTAATCCTTGTTGTATGATCCCCACCTTCACATGATCACATGTCGAGTGCTTGGCAACCTGTTTGCATTTATGACCAGTTGCTAAGGGCCCTGCAGTCATGTAATCATGAATCTTTTCTTTTCTGTCAGGGAAGGCTGCAAACAGAGGGGACAGAGAATTTCAGATTTGTTCTCCAGTGTGTCAAAGGATTTTCCTGCCCCTTCAGCTTTGCTAGCTCACAGCCTTTAGCATTTTAAGTTACAGAATAATAGAATAAGAAGAGTTGGAATGAACCTTGGAGGCAGTGGTGGAATTCAAATTTTTTTACTACTGGTTCTGTGGCCATGGCTTCTATATATCCCCAAAGGGGAATTTGTACCATTCTCTACAAGCAGGATACAAAACAGGCAGAAGTAAAACTTCGATGTTCAAATTTCTGTTTATATTTTATAGCAGCTATGCAATTCAGATATTGCATAGCTGCTATAAAATATAAACAGAAATTTGAACATGAAAGGGAAATTGAGTAAACTTCAAACTCTCCATCTTAGTTCAGAATATTTTTGCTGCTAGTTACTCATGAAACCAGGCAAGACCGGAGATGAGAAGTGTTTGCATCCTGATAATTGTGGGTTCTGAAATAAATAATGCACCCAAGAAAGAGGCCGTTTCCAATGAACAGCTGGGACAGTTTGACAAAGGCTCTTGCAGCACTTCAAAGATGAACAGATTTCTAATGGCAGAAGTTTTTGTAGAGAAGAAGCTTATATATTATGAAGTAGTCTCTAATCTACAAAAGCTTATCCTATTGTACAATTGATAATGTTCCTTTATTAAAAAGCTACATTGCATGATTTGTGCTGGGGAGTAGTCTAAAGCAGGGGTCTCCAACCTTGGCATCTTTAAGATTTGTGGACTTCAACTCCCAGAATTCCTCAGCCAGCAAAGCTGGCTAAGGAATTTTGGGAGTTGAAGTCCACAAGTCTTAAAGTTGCCAAGGTTGGGGACCCCTGTTGTAAAGGATAAAAGAAAACAGACATAGTAATTCTTCCATACTTAAAAAAAAAAAAAAAAAGACCAATTATTTTCAAAATGGCCCAGAGGCAGGACAAGTGTACAATTCCTCCCATATTTCTTTTACAGCAAAAGGTATTCAGAAAGATTTTCTTCCAGTTCAGGAAGTACTTTGTAGTCTTTGTTTAGAAGCCATATTTTTGGTAGATGCAAATGTGTCAAATCCACCTTTAAAGCTATCCATGTTAGTGGCCATCAGAACATTTTATGGTAACAAATTTCATAATGCATCTATGGCAACCCATATACCTGTATATGGATAGAAGATACCTTATGACATGGGTAAGTTCTATTTTCAAACTCTTCTCTAATAAATTCTAAAATAAATGTCGCCCTTTTTCAATTCCTGTTTTCTGGAATTGTTATCCATTTTATTAATTCTGAGAAATCCTCTTGGAGTTCTCTGCAATTGATTTTGGTTTTACTACTCTGAATAATTTGACATTAAGTTTCAGTTCACACCAAAGGTATAAAAATTGGTCCCTAATACAGAAGAAAGGAAAATGTCACCCTTTACATTCTTCCACGTATTGTAAACTGCTGAAGATATTTGATATTGGTATATAATGTGTTAACTAAATAAAAATCTATTTCAATTCTTTTCTTCTTCTTGAAATGGCACCACTAGCTCCTGGCTAGTTTTGAAAAGGTTGAGAAAAGCTATGCATTTTGCTGAAGCAACAGCTCTCCATCCATAAAGGAAACTCTACAACCAATCTTCTTCTGGTACTCTGTCCAAGGTCCTGATTCCTTGACTAATTTGGAGCTTATTGTACCCACCTTTATTTGACTTTCCTGAGTAGGATTTGATACAGCCATAGCATGCCCTTGAGAACTGCTGCCCATCAACCTGAATAAGAATGATGGACCACTTTGTCTGATTTTGTATAAAGCAGCTTCCCAGGGTGCTATTTTAAAGTACAGATTTCTTTTCCCAACAAATTTGTGAAAAAGAGGCACTGCCAAAAATATCCGTTACATTCTTAACATTGCTGTATTGTGTTCCTGTCAATTTAATTACAAAGCACATATGAAAGAAAAACAGACAGGTATATTGTAGCAGATTATAAACACATTCTACCTTGTCACTTCGCCCCCTTGACAAAATTCCTGCTGTGAGATAGAGAATTCTATAGTTATGTGATGGAAGATGTACTTTTGCAAAAGCATGGCTATTTTTCTGCATACTTCAGCTGACATTTAAACTCATTTATTTATTTTGCAGTTTTGGAGGCTGCCCAACTCCTGATGCCCTACCCAGCTTACAGTTTAAAAAGGGTGATTGATTGATTGTGTGCCATTGAGTCATTTCCAGCTCCTAGCAACCACATAAATCAATTTTCTCCACAATGATCTATCCTAACCTGTTTTTCAGGTTTCTCAACAGTGCGTCCATCACTACTGTAACTGAGTCCATCCACCTTGCTACTGGTTCTTCTCTTTTCTTTCATCTTTCTAAGCATTAGAACCTTCTCTAGATCTTCACATGAGGTGTCCAAAGTAGGATAATTTGAGCTTGGTGAGAACTCTGGTTTGATGTGTTCAATGATCCATTGATCTGGTTTGGGAGGGGAAACAGTACCAAAGAGAGAGAGAGAGAGAGAAATAAGTGCCTTAAAGATAAACATATAAGCAAAAACTTATTCAACAGTAACTCTACCCTCAACTTACCTGGAAGAATACCTTCCTGAATTTCATCAGAATGAAAGACATTCATATCTCTAGGGGGATGCTATTCCAGAAGGAAGGTCTCACAACAGAAAAGGCACATTTCCTGTATGTCACTAGATGATACGGCTTAATTCATGGGACTCCAAATGTCTTCAATGCATTGTTGCTTAAGTAGCTAGACAAATCTTCTGAGATATTTTTTAAACAGTGCTTATTAAGGATATCTCACAACATGTTTGTGATTGTAAATATGGCCACTGCTGCCTATTCCTTTTTGTAGCCTTATTATAATCATAGAGAAAGGGGGGGAAAAGAGCTAGACGATAACCATTAGCTATGCCACTCAAGCTGCAAGATAAAGGCTTCCAAGTTGAGCTTGACTCCTGATGATTACACAACCAAATTCATACTGTTGCTTGAGATAAGAGAATTGTTTACCACTTCTTTTTCCCAGGATATTTTTCAGGATGTCCACACTAGTCCACCACTCAGAATTTTCCCAATGGTCTTCCATCCTAGTTATTGGGTAGATTTGACACTCCATAGCATTTTGAAGGTCAGCCAAAGCTTGCTAAAAATGTTACCACCTGTTAAGTGGTGAAATCTAAAATTTGTTACTACCGGTTCTGTGGGCGTGGCTTGGTGAGGGGGGTGTAATGTGACTGGGTGGGTGTGGCCATTTTTTTTTTTTACTTTTAAAACCATTTTTTCTACATCCTGTTTGGTGAAGAGGTTATTAAAAAATGCTTTCAAAAGGCTCTGATGATCCCAGCTGAGTTGCCTGATCGGCAGAGGCTTTTTTTCTTTTAAAAGCCTCTGCCGATCAGGCAACTCAGCTTGGATCGCCAGAGGCTTTTAAAAGGAAAAAAACCTCTGCCGATCAGGCAACTCAGCTGGGATCATCAGCTGATGATCCCTTTGACGATCCCAGCTGAGCCGCATGATCATCAGAGGCTTTTTTTTTTTACTTTTAAAAGCATTTTTTTGGCCAAAGAGGTTGTAGAAAAAATGCTTTTAAAAATTAAAAGAAAAAGCCTCTGATGATTGTGCGGCTCAGCTGGGCATGGGGGGGGGCAGGGATTTTTGCTACCAGTTCTCCGAACCACCCACTTCCATCACTGTCTGAACTGGGAGCATTTCATCCCTGCACCTGTTGCTCTCAAATTGTTGCCTTTGATTATTGTAATGCAAATGGTGGACTTATCAAATAGTAGAACATTTCTGAAGTAGATAATTTTTTTTAACCTAAATTACTTACTGGGGGAAAAAAAGCAACATGAGAAGTCCACATATTTTATTGAAAGTATCTTATATGCTTTCATATTATATACTACCTTATATATCGGAGCCACCAAAAATACAGAAAGGGCTATAGTGCATAAAATGTCCAAGGGGTAGCTCTGTGGACAAATTAACTGAGTGAAATGGGAAGTGGAATAAAGACTAACAATTCAGAAAAGAAAACTGCAAAAATAAATACTGGCTAGATTTAAGAAGTATAAAAATAGAGAAGTAAATACCATATTCTGAAAATAGTTGGAGCACATGAGGCTTTTTAAACAAGCTACATGGATGGATTCCTTTACAAATGCTTGTCAATTTTCTCCCAAGAAATTCAGTATTAATATACCAGTGCAGCAAGGCAAGCAGTGGCTCAGTGGCTAAGACGCTGAGCTTGTCAATCAAAAGGTTGGCAGTTCAGTGGTTCGAATCCCTAGTGCCGCATAACAGGGTGAACTCCCGTTACTTGTCCCAGCTTCTGCCAGCCTAGCAGTTCGAAAGGTCATAAAAAATGCAAGTAGAAGAATAGGGACCACCTTTGGTGGGAAGATAGCAGCGTTCTGTGTGCCTTTGATATTTAGTCATGCCAGAGACGTCTTTGGACAGTGCTGGCTCTTCAGCTTTGAAATGGAGATGAGCACCGCCCCCTAGAGTTGGGAACAACTAGCACATATGCGTGAAGGGAACCTTTACCTTTACACCAGTCCAGGTAGACCTCCATCCTATGTCATGACAGTCATACATTGAAGCACTCGTGTGATCGACCTGATTTTACCATATTTTTGTGACAATTGTTAAGCTAACATAACATGGCACTTGTATATTATGGCTTAATCTGATTGGTGACCTGGATCCGACCAACCACAAATCAGGCAGCATTGGCTGGTTGGATGTTGAAGATTACTGGAGGAACAGACCAGGGGTGAAATCCAGCAGGTTCTGGAGAACCGGTAGCGGAAATTTTGAGTAGTTCAGATACTGACCAGCACAGACTGGCAAATACTACCTTTGGCTGGCCCCAGAGTGGGGTGGGGATGATTGCAGTATCCTTCCCCTGCCATGCCCACCAAGCCACACCATGCCCACCAAACCACGCCCACAGAACCGGTAGTAAAAACATTTGGATTTCACCACTGGAACAGACCCAAGGGCTGTTAAATTGCAATTCTCTCCAGCCAAGGTCCATCATGTTGTCAGGCAACAGGTGGTTTCCTTGTGATTAGCAAAGACTTGGTTTAACACCAAGTGAAAAGTAAATATTCTTTTGCAATGTGATTAACTCACCCAACTGTTGTCTCTAGCCTGCTGTATGAATCCTGCCAATAAGTTGTTTTCTGCGTGGGCTGAGAACATCATTTTAAAAACATATTGTAATTTATTCAAGGGTCCAGCTGGGAATGGATGCTTGTTAAATTAACAACTTTTACATGCCTATAGTGTAGTACCGAAAGGTATTCTTATTTACATTTTCATGCCAGACGTGCTTAAAGCTCAAAGCATTGTTAGAGACACCACACACCCATTTCATGGTCCGTTTCTGTTGCTCCCCTCTGGGAGGTGGTTTCAAAATATTTCTAGCAGGACTACCAGATTCTGTAACAGCTTTGTTCCCTATGCCATCCGTCGCAAGATTTGTTTTTCTTGCCATGTACATGTATACATCCAAACTAGATTGAGTGGTTTCTCCATGTCATATATGTGGGTCAGGGGGCGGGTTCTAATTTTTTTTACTACCGGTTCTGTGGGCGTGGCTTATTTTATTGGCATGGCTTGATGGTCATGTGACAATTCTTTAGGATTTAGCAGAGGTACTGGTCTACCAGGCTTTTAACTGCTTGCAGAGCCGTACCGGTCTACCCATTTGTTTTTGGAGGCACCAGTCTACCCATTTGTTTTTGGAGTGCACTGGTCTACCACCACACTGCCTTTTACCGCTGATCAGCTGTAGGGCGGCCCTTTGAAGCTCTGTGGCAAGAGTTTAAACAGTTTTTTGCCGCTCTGCCACCACCGAGAGCATCGGAAACCGCTTTCAGGCAGCTTGGCCTCAATTGCCAATCTACCATCTACCAATCTACGAGCAGTTTGCAAAGAGCGGATCGGTTCTAGCCGATCAGTTGGGAGGGCTTCTTGGCTTCTCAGTTTAAAGCTATGGTGTCTTGTTTTTTTTTTTTCCTCTTCTTTTGTCAAGTGAGCCCTGATTTTTTCCTTCTACCCCAGTGTTTCTCAACCTTGGAAGCTTGAAGATGGGTGGACTTCAACTCCCAGAATCCCCCAGCCAGCGTTGCTGGCTGGGGGATTCTGGGAGTTGAAGTCCACCCATCTTCAAGCTACCAAGGTTGAGAAACACTGTTCTAGCCGATCAGCTGGAAGCTCAGGAGGCAGCAAATAGATTGGGAGCGGGGTCAGGCAGAGGTAGTATTTACCGGTTCTCCGAACTACTCAAAATTTCCACTACCGGTTCACAAGAACCAGGGAGAACCGGTAGCAATCCATCGCTGATGTGGGTATATGCATAATATTGTATTTATTTACTTTGTCATGTTTATATAGTATATAGTGGAGGTGGAGAGCTTTGGAGAGCGAAATTTCATTTTAATGTACGTTCAAAGCGACAATAAATTTATTCTAAGTTTAAGTCTAAGACAGGCATTGGGATTGGGATTTTTCAAAACGTTAAGTGAGCAAGGTCCCAAAGATGCTTTTTCAAAGGGATTTTCTTTGTTTTTTTCCCTTGAAGACGTTTCGCTTCTCATCCAAGAAGCTTCTTCAGTTCTGCATCTGGGACTGAGGAAGCTTCTTGGATGAGAAGCGAAACTTCTTCAAGGAAAACAAATAAAAGTTCGGTTGTCTTTAAACAAAAACAAAACTTTTGGGATTACCAGGATTCTGAGGGACAGAATCTCCATAGACATTGAGCGAGGAAACGCTGTAAAGGCGTCCGTTAGGGTGGTACCGCCTGTCCCTAGTTGCGCTCCGTCTTTTGTTCCTTTGCAAATCGAGGGCGCAGAAGAGGGAGGACTTCGGATAAGATCTCGGCGGGGGGGGGGGAAGGGAGAAGCGAAGCCTTCCCCACCCCAACTAACTTCCACCGGCGGGCAGGAGGCGTCCTTCTCTTTCTATTCCGCCTCCCACGCAGGCGCCCCTTTACTCCCCCTCGCTTGAGACCGTGGCCGGCTTCTGGCCGCTGCTAAACCCGCTTTCCCTTTTCGCCGTCCGGGCTTAGCGGACGGAATTGCAACGGGAAGAGGAAAAGCGAGGAGCAAAGGGAGGAGGGGCGGAGTTCGGCTTTTGTGACGCCACCGCGATCTCGCCTCCCTTCCCCGGCTTTTCCCCCTCCCCCCCGCGCCCCCCCACCATTGCTTTCCCCCTCCCCTCTCTTTTTTTGTTAATGAAAAACTGTCCCGCGCTCCGCCCCGGCGCGCGCTCGCCGTGAATTGCCCGGCCGAGGAGTTTGTGCGTCCGGCGTGCGCGCGCCCCCGCTCCCCTTCCCTCGCCCTCTTGCTCTCTCCCGCCTTCCTTAGCCACTGCCCAGTCTGCGCTCCCTCCCTCTCTCTCTCTCTCTGTCTCTCTCCCTCCACACCAGCGCCAGGCGCGCGCGCCCATCCGGCCACCAGCGCGCGCGCAGGTGCTTTCCCAAGCCTCGCCTCGCCTCGCCCCCCTCCCCTCCCCTCCCCGCCCACGCCTCCTTGTCTCCGCTTTCTCCTCCGCCCGCCCCCCCCCAACCACTCCTCACCGCCGAAGAAGCGTCACTGGGAAGCTAGAGGGTGGGCTCTTGGAAGAGAAGGAGGGCGCAGAGAAGACAAAATGAGGGAGGCTTCCCGTTAGCTGCAGGAGCGCCGCCGCCGCCGCCGCCGCTCCTCCATCCCACGTGAAGAGTCGGGAAAGGCCAAGAAGCAACCGCAAGGAGCCGGTCCCTTTCTCTCTCTCTCTCTCTCTCTGGACTCTGGGAAAGCAAGAAGCCTTAGATCCGCCAGCTGACTTTTCTCCGGCCTCTGCCTCTCCCGCTTTTCCCGCTCCTCTCCTGGCGTTTGCTGTACCGAGGAAGGGGCCTCGTCTCCCGCGCCCTGGCCGCTGCTTGCCTTCCGCCGCGCCGGGTCTCCAACTGGCTTGTTGCAGCTCCCTTCCCCATCCCAGTGCGGGGGGCTCCCTTTCTCTCTCCTCCCGCCCGCCGACCAAAGCCTGAATCCCTCCGGCTTCTTTCTGTCTGCCTGGTCTGGCTTCATCCATCCTTTCGCGCCGGTCTCCTTCCTCCCAACGGGAACGGGATACACTAATCCACACCCCGCCCTTTTAAACATAGGAGAAGCTCCTTTCACTTTATCGCTTTCCCCCCCTTCATCTTCTTTTCAATAGTGCAGGTTCTCCCTTCACTTATTTCGGACCCTGCCTGCTCACCCCAAGAGGTCTCCACCTCTTCTTCTCCCCTGGGTCACTCGCCAGCTTGGCCGCTTTCGCCTGCAATTTGACAGCCAAGGAAACGGAGGGTAGTAGATGTGGGGAAACCCCCCCCCTTTCCCCATGCCTTCGATGACTGATTGCCTGACCGCTGGTGTTGGATGCCCAGAAGAGAAAGTGGACAGCCCACTCGGCGATTTCATCTGAGGGATGCTGGAGGTGACCGAGATGATGACTTGATGTTTGGCTTTGCCATGGATGGGTTGAGATGCTTTATGGTTGCCTTGGTCACGCTGCTCCTCTATTGCCCAGGTCCGCCTTGGTGCACTGCCCGACACCTGGTGCTTTGGACAGGGTTCCCGGTATTGCTGCCCATCTTGCTGTCGGTGCCGGCAACTCTGACTTCCCCAATAGCAGGTAAGGGGATAGAAAAGGTTGTCCTCGAGTCCCGGGTTTCGGCTTCCTGGCTTCTCTTTTCAGCTTCTTTTGTTGAGCCTGCAATTAGGGTTCCTTTTTATGTCTTAGGAAAAGTCCTGTTGTTTTTACCTTCCCAGCAGACATTGTAGCCAAAGGCTTTTTAGAATCATTCCCGTCTTTCTCATCCTGCCTTCATTTCCAGGACAGTTATAAATGATGGTTTCTCCACCAAATAAAAGTGTTTCTGCAATACTATACGGATGTGCAACTGTGAGGATGTAGAACAATTAAGCTTATGCCTCTCATTTTTTTATGTATCGTGGAAAGGAAATCTGTTTGCCTTTTGCTAGGCTTGTATGGTTAAATTGGAGAAATACTTTCTAAAATTGTTTTTACAAAGGCAATATATTCTTTCATTTGCCGGTGAAATAAATAAATAACCGCCATCCTTCTGTGTGTGGAAAGGGTAGGAGGCCCTGTCTGTTGGAATGGATAAGGAGTGGCTTGTTGCTTGTAATTGAATTGTATTTGGAAAATGGATATGCCTCTAAAAACTAATATACCTACATTAACAATGTATATGGAATTTGCATTGTTTTGGGGAATGGTGAAGCATTTTTCAAAATAAGTGCTTAGGTGTTTGGAAAGGTCTTCGTATTGGCTTCTATGATTCTGGGTGCATTTATTTGCAGCTCATTGTAGAATCACAAGGGCTGGAAATGAGAGCCATATATAACTGTACAGTTAAATCTTGTTCACATTTGTGTGTTCAAATGGATCTGGTTTTGAAATCACTCACTCTAGTTTGTTAGCGTTAAACTGCAAGGCTATTTTATTTTGCTTTCTACTTATAGTAGACTTTGAAATCCAGCTGGGTAATTGAATTATATAAGTGGTCTAAATGAATTAAATAAATCATAAAGGTGGCAAACACATTATCTAAACAGTTTCCATTTCTAAAAAGATTCCTTCCTTCTTTCCTCCTTGACTGCCTGCCTGCCTGCCTGTCTCATAAAAAGGAAATTACCAAAGGAAAACCTTATTATAAACTTTCATGTGAACTGAAGTTCAGCACACCTGGAGGGGTACTAAGAGAGGGTACTAAGATGGGGAAGTCTGATTTATCTTGCAGTTCAATTACTTCCAGGTACATGGCATGCCAGTACTGATAAAAGTGATGTTGGTAAGATGTTGGCTTTCTCTAGAACTGACCTAGCTACAATTTGGAACTCCCATCCTGATATCTCCATTTGGAAAGTTCTTTTTCAGCAAATGATAGAAAAAAACTTATCAGACTTTTATTGAAAATTGAATTATCACAATACCTAAGCCTTCTCAGTTACGGTTGATGACTTGTTTGAATGTTATGCTTAATCACAGTATCAGTAACATTATGTTGCTGTTCTAAATACTAAGAAACAACATTGGAAGACAGCTGGGGAAATCAGAGTTGGATTCTTAGGATTTATAGTACCTTCAGGATTGAAAAAAATCAAGTTGGAACGCTGAGAAAGGGCAATTTCTTACTCTGGAAATCGAGGTGGATTTTAAAAAAAGTAACATCAGGGTGGATTTGATTCCTAGGGAAGGAATCAGGTTGGGAAAGAGATCAAGTGGTTCAACATGTATGGAGCTATGGTTTAGATATGAAATTGATATAATTGATTGAATAACCATTGTTAACTGCTGCAATTAATGCAATTAGACATAACATATAGCATGATATCACAATAATATGGTTCGCTCAACATGTTAAGTCAAAAACAAGTAAACTTCTTGATATAATGTGTTTGCATGAACAAGGATTATTCCTTGTGGACATTTGTACATTTTTAGATTAGATTCAGAGACATTCTTGCTATCCCATTTCTAGCTGAATAGAATATACTGAGTGAAAGATGTGTCAAGAGATTCTGCAGTTTGGAGAGTATGGACATCTTTTAAAAGCACCTTGTTTTAATTATTATGCCCATTTATCATTGGTATATACTATCGTCCCTTGGAAATGGTATATTGAGGCTGAACACACTAACTAAAATTTGGAATCTACAGATCTACTTTATCTGACATGTTGGAGAAGACTGACATATATCCTACTGTTTGACAAACTGACAAGACTTCTAAGATCTCTTCTTTGCAAAAAGAATGGCTGGCATTCTTCAGGTCTGCCAGGCAATTTACCTCGTTCAGGTTTTACCACGCTTCAGGTGTTGCAGTCATTATTCAACCGGTGCAGTCTTTACTGAGATCTACTAGACAAGTTCAGCAAGAATGATTAAATTTTGCCAGCACATTTATCCTAGTTCTTTTCTTTCTCCTCGTTATGTCAGGATTAACTGTTCTGCACTGACATTTTTTCCTTCTCCGATGTAAACTGTCTTCTATGTTGTTACACATTTTCTTGTCTGCAGTCAAGACAGGTGGAGCTGCAGTGGAAAGTTGAACCAGGTCATTTATGGAAAATGTGTCTGGTTGCACTCTGGGAATTAGTTTGACACCCATTCTCAAATGCACTCTATTCCTTGCCTCCTTTTCTAAGCAGATCTGAATCTCTTTTCCATTAAGGAGGTATTGATATCTTTATAGTCATCTATTACGGGAAACGTGATTCTGTTTAGGAGAACTTGAATACCCTGATTTTGAAAAATCACTTGATTTGCCCAGAGAAGTAGGTTTCAAAAACAGATTTTTAAGTTGACTGAAAAGGCTTATCTTAAAATGACTGAAAAATCCTTATCTACATTTTGAACTATGCTACTGATAATTTTTTCCAGACGTCACAGTTTTACTTTTTTCAGCAAATAGATTTTTTTTATAATATATGCAGGTGGATTTTTTTTTCCTCTTGGCTTTGTAAGTATAAACATGGCACTTGTTGAGTTATTACAGTGTTGTTGTTATTAATATTATTTTTAAAAAGCTCTTCTGTTCTGTGTTCTTGTTATAGTATTATAATCATATATTTCTTTTGCATATCGTTCAAAGTGTTCTGCATGAATTGTTCCATTGTATAAGGATATTGTCAGTTTTAAAACAAGATATTTATTCTGCTATCTAATTTGCACTAAGGCTAAAGTTATATTCTGTTTTAACCTATTTAGCAAAAGTAGTAGGTTAGATATTAGATGGGTTATCTTATCAATCCTTCAAGTTTTTCAAAACAAATTGATATTGTAATAATTATAATAGCCTTAAAATGAAGCCATTGGTGGTAGCAATATTTCCTTCCTTCCTTCCTTCCTTCCTTCCTTCCTTCCTTCCTTCCTTCCTTCCTTCCTTCCTTCCTTCCTTCCTTCCTTCCTTCCTTCGACTTACATGCCACTCCAATGGATAATTGATTGTGACCAACTTATGATCCTACTTCACTCAAAGATGTGAGAAGTACTGGGAAGTAACTAGTCGGCAACCTTAAACACTCAAAGAGCCACAAAGGTCCTAACCGGAAGCCCCCCATTCAATCCTTTAATTTCGGGGTGAGGTATCATCAATATGCTGATGATACTCAGTTATACAACTCCACCCCGGACCACCCTGGGGATGCCCTTTCCGTGATGTCCCGATGCCTGGAGGCGGTGCAGGCCTGGAAGGGTAGAAACAGGCTCAGACTCAACACCTCCAAGACTGAGTGGCTGTGGATGCCGGCACCTCGTGTTCTAGAGGTCCCATCTCTTTTGATGGGGGGGGGAGGTTCTTGCTCCCGTTGAAAGGGCTTGCAACTTGGGTGTCCTCCTGGATTCCTGGCTGTCTCTGGAAGATCATTTGATGGCCGTGACCAGGGGGGCTTTTGCACAGGTTCGCCTGGTGCACCAGTTGCGCCCTTTCCTGGACCGAGATGCCCTTCACACGGTCACTCATGCCCTGGTTACTTCTCGTTTGGATTACTGCAACTCTCTCTACATGGGGCTTCTCTTGAGGTGCACATGGAGGCTCCAGCTGGTCCAGAATGCGGCTGCGCGAGTTGTTACGGGAGCTCCCTGTTACTCCCATGTAGCACCTCTCCTGCGCGAGCTGCACTGGTTACCAGTGGTCCTCTGGATCCACTTCAAGGTGCTGGTACTCACCTATAAAGCCCTACATGGCTTAGGTCCAGGGTACTTGCAGGACCATCCCCTGCCTGCCTCCCACCGTCCTGTCCGCTCACATAGGGCTGCCCTCTTCAGGGTACCGTCCAGACAATGTCGGCTGGCGACGTCCAGGGGTAGGGGGTTCTCTGTGGGCGCTCCTACCCTCTGGAATGAGTTACCCACCGAGCTCCAGAGGGCGCCTGATCTCCGCTCCTTCCGTCGGGGCCTAAGGACTTGGCTATGTCAACAAATAGGCTGAGTTCCGATTCTGGGGTTTTATTATTTATTATTTTGATTTTAATTGGTTTTAATTAGACTCTTCTTTTATCATTGTATGTTTCTAGCTTGTGTTCGCCGCCCTGAGTCCTTTGGGAGAAGAGCGGCATATAAATTTGTGTAAATAAATAAATAATAAATAAATAAATAAATAAATAAATAAATAAATAAATAAATAAATAAATAAATAAATAAATAAATAATAAATTCTTGAGGCGACCAGAAGTCTGGTTCCCCCCATCAGAGAGTCTCCTCCTAGCATGGCGTACTTTTTCCTCTACCTGTCCTAACCAAAAGCCCTATCAATTGTAGAGCTGACCGACGACAAGGAGCCGCAGCAGAGGGATGAAAGAGCCACATGTGGCTCCAGAGCCGAGGGTTGCTGACCTCTGAACTAGATAAACAATGTTATATAGTAAATATCCTATGCTGCAGGAACATTGTATGTCACTAATATATCTACTGAAACTAGACAATAGTTAGACAAATATTCAAATGAGGATAAGGGATATGTTTATAATATCAAAGTAACAATGTACGATGAGTGGGAATTGTATCTGTAGTTATGTTGAAATATGTATGGAAATGACAAAGCCAGGATGGTTGCACTGTGTCCATTGTTTTAATGTTTATTTAATAAAAATTTATTTTTTTTAAAAAAAATCTATTTTTTAAACTGGTACATAGGAATTATTTAATATAGGTAGTCCTCGACTTCTAACCATTCATTTAGTGATCATCCACTGTTACAATGGCACTGAAAAAAGTGACTTACAACCAGTCCTCACCCTTAAATCCTTTGCAGCATCCCCACAATCACATAATCATAATTCAGGTCCTTGGCAACTGAAGTATATTTATGATGGTTGCAGTGGGGTCATGGGATAGCCATTTACCATCTTCTCATCTGGCTTTGGCACACAAAGTCAGTGAGGGAAGCTGGATTGGCTTTGATTCGTTTAACTGCAGTGATTCACTTAACAACCATGACCAAAAAAGGTCACAAAATCAGGCCAGGTTCACTCAACAACCACCTTGCTTATCAAGGTAATTCTGGTCCTGATTGTGAGAGTAAATTAAGGACTACCTGTATAACAGTGGTGAAATCTAAAATTTGTTACTACCGGTTCTGTGGATGTGGCTTGGTGGTGGGGTGGGGGGAGTAATGTGACTGGGTGGGCGTGGCCTTTTTTTTTTTTTTTACTTTTAAAACCATTTTTTCTACAACCTCTTCTGCAAAGAGGTTGTAAAAAAATGCTTTCAAAAGGCTCTGACGATCCAAGCCGAGTTGCCTGATCTGCAGAGGGTTTTTTAAAAACCCTCTGCCGATCAGGCAACTCAGCTGGGATCGTCAGAGCCATTTAAAAGAAAAAAAGCCTCTGATGATCGCGTGGCTCAGCTGGGCATGGGGTGGGGGCAGTGATTTTTGCTATCGGTTCTCCGAAACACCCGCCTCCATCGCTACCGGATCAGGCGATCTAGCCCGAACCGGGAGCATTTCAGCCCTGCTGTATAAATATTACAATGTATTTGGTCCAAAATCTATTGAAGCAAAGCTATGCACAACTTTCATGGTGGAATTGTGTGCTTAGAAGAGCAGATTCTTTGCCTCGTTTTAGACTAGCAAGATCATTTATTCGAAAACTAACTAATTAGAAGTTACGACATTTCTAAAGCAAAGGTTGGCATGTAATTAATTGAACGTAACAGCATGCCTCCCCTGACATTGACAGTAAATTTCCCTGCACTGGGTGCCTATGTTTGTTATTTGCATAATAATATAATTTTGAATAAGCATGTGGTTATATGCTTTGAACATTAAAATATGTACATATTGCACTACCAATCATTTTACTATTTTATAAAGTCATAATTTTCTATTAACATTTGAACTGGAAATATGGAGTTTGTCTTCCCCCAGGGTTTTGTAGGAGAATAATTTAAAATTACCTGTAATTTAGGTTTTCTGATTTTTTTTAAATAAATGAATTTTAATTTTGTAATTTGTTTTCAAGCATGGTTGGTTTTACTATGATGGTTTTATTTAGATCTGTTTTATTGCTCTTTTGTAAACTACCCTGAGATTTCATGAAAGACAAAGAGTGAATTAGTAAAATAAACAATAATAATAATAATAGGAAGCAGTGGTTTGATCCAAGAAAGAAATGAAACAGAATATGGGTGCTTAAAAATTACCCCAAGACTTAATGTGAATGATTAAATCAAAGGCTCCTATTTATAGGTGAACCAAATCAATGCTTTTATTAGTTATATATGCAGTTTTTAAAGAATTACATGTGTAGGAGTTACTATTTATATGACTACAAGGAATTATTTTAAACTAGAATAATTTAAAGGAATTAAATTTAAATTTCTTAAATAAACCTTGATACTTGTTATTAATTTTTATCCACGGTTTTTAAACATTCAATCTGGTCCTTGATCAGAGATGAGTTCTACTTACCTTTACTACCGGTTTGCAATGGGAGTGCGCGCATGCGCAGATCTGCGCATGTGCAAATCGTCAATTATCCGGGTGGGTGCGTGGAACCTCCCACCGCTTTTACTACCAGTTCTAAAGAACCAGACAGAACCAGGAGCAATCCACCACTGTCCTTGATTAAAAAAAACCCTGAACTTAGTTTGAAAACTTTTATTATACAATAAAACAGATTATGATGAACCATAATCCTTGGTGCCAAGAGCCTTGGTGGCGCAGTGGACTAAGTGCTTTTAAAGTAGCACTTAGTTGCCAGTTGCCTGCAATTACTGCAAGTTCAAATCTCACCAAGCTCAAGGTTGACTCAGCCTTCCATCCTTTCGAGGTAGGTAAAATGATGACCCGGATTGTGGGGGCAATAAGCTGACTTTGTATAAAAAAGAACACCGCTTGGGGGGGCCGAAAGCCCTACTAAGCAGGTATATACAAAAGTATGAAGGCTATTGCTTAACGCATTGTAAGCCGCCCTGAGTCTCTGGAGAAGGGCGGCATATAAATCAAATGAATGAATGAATGAATGAATGAATGAATGAATGAATGAATAAATAAAAAGAAAAGGGAACATTTCACAACAATAAAGTTTTAAGGTAATGAAATCTCCTGATACAATCCTACTTTTGCTTGGACCATAATAAATTGATCCTCTAGCCCACGGGTGTTAAACTGTCGCGTCACGTATCGTGATGTTTTGTGCCTTTGTGAAGCCAGGGTGGGCATGGCTTACATGTGACGCATCTGGCCCACGGGCCACCAATTTGACAGGCCTGCTGACTTCTTTATCACTGGGGGATAGATTTCATTTTGCAGGAAAATGATCATTATTACATAAATAAGCTGTCAGACCTGGAAGTCATCTTTTGTATTAGGCCTTCAGACCTAATACACGTTTACTACTGTGGGAAACTGGGAGGGGGGATTGCGTGAGCATGGGTGAAGTATAGTCAAAATAACATTCTTTTCTCAAGAAGTCAAGGCCAAGTTGCCCTGCACCTGGAAGGCTGGACCTGGGAGGCATCTCCAGTGGGTACAGTGCTTGATTGGACCATGTGATGGACTTGTGGGCAGGGATTTGAACTTTTCTTTGGATGGGGAAAACCTGGAAGCTTTCAGATTTGGGTTTTCCCAGATGTGCCAATATGATATCTCTAATAAAATGTAACTTTGAGGAAACTCAAGCCTCAGTTTTCTTTCGTTGGGGTGTTACTTGGAACCCTGACATTAGCATTACTCTAGCTGTCTCCTCACTTCTCTCCACTATAAGCAAGCCAGGTAACTTTCTAAACAGTGAATAATGACTGTGGAGTACTAAACTGATTTAAATGGGATCCCTAATCTCCATGATCCTTGCAAAGTAGTTAGAAGGACCCCTTTGACTTGCTGTAATACTTTTCTTTGGCCATTGATGAAAGATATAGAATGAATCCACTTTTGGAATGTCTATGCCCCTGTAGTTTTGGACACATTCAAGGTGACTTTCATATTCATTCTATAGAGATATTGTAAGAACTCTAATCTCTAGGCTATGTGAAATGTTTTCTCACAAGTGGCTGGAAAATTTTATACCATAGAAATGCATCTATCTATGTATGGTATGTATGCATGTATATACTGTATGTATTGGATTTATAAACGTCACTCCAATGGTTTTAGGCAGTTACAGGGCTGTTCGGTGATTGGAATGACTGAATGACTGACTGAATGACTGACTGACTGACTGACTGATTCATTTTAAGTAGGATTTATGATTCTTTCAGTACAATAGGTTGCCTACTTATATACTGTAGTTAAACCAAATTACAATAATTTAGGGGAATCACATTATTAAAAAAATGGTTGCAAAGTTTGTTCTAAAACCTTGCGTACTGTGTAGCTAAATTTTTCTGTTAAAATCTAGCGATGGATTGATACGAAATTAACAGATGCTGCATTCAATTCTGAGGAAATAAAAATCATTATATTTAATGAGTTAAATATAAACATTTCTATATCATTCCCATTTTAAAAAGCCCTCAAAAGTACTACACATTTGGACCTTATTTTTAATTAAGCATATATTGTGCTATAATAAAGCTATCATTTGGGACATTGAGTTATCTATTGTTTCAAAGATAGTTTTATCCTCTTATTTATAATGAGCAACACAATGTAGCTCTCAGTTTTGATCTGTTATAGCAGTTTTGCTACTACAAAAGATCACCCCGTGATAATCAAGGTGTACATTACTTAAGATGGCTAACTTAATTTGGTCCTTGAGATGTCTAAAATACCCTAAGTGATATAAAATGCAATAATATTGCCAATTAATTATTAGGTATTCACTGTCTCCTCATGACACACTGCTGCTAATCTGTTTACCTAATAGTTGAGCCAGGAAGCATATCATTTAAAAAAAAAACTGTTTTGTAAACTCTATCCTCCCAAAATAAGGCATCCCCCGATAATAAGCCCAATTGGGCTTTTGAGTGCATGGCAATAAGGCCAAGCACTTATTTCAGGATTCAAAAAAATATCACACAGGGTCTTATTTTTGGGGAAACACAGTATTCTTCTGTGTATGATTTCTATGATTTCTCATAGCTGACTACCTATCTCTTGGCTTCATTTATATTCCATCTTTCTTCCAGGATCTCAAGACAATATACACTGCTCAAAAAAATAAAGGGAACACAAGCAGAAGACATCTGAGATCTTAATGAATGAAATAGCCTTATTAAATACTTTGTTCGTTACATACAGTAGTTTTGTGTTCCCTTTAGTTGTTTGAGCAGTGTATAAACTACTGTATGTAACGAACAAAGTATTTAATAAGGCTATTTCATTCATTCAGATCTTGGATGTCTTCTGCTTGTGTTCCCTTTATTTTTTTGAGCAGTATACTTTTATATATACTGTAGATAGTGATAGGTTTTATGCATTGTGCTAAGCTATCATTTTGTTAACCTTGGTTGTTTACTAAGTCACAGCTGATTATCTTTACATCTTTTACTATGCATAATCTGTAATTTAGAAACCACCATGCCTGCATCCATGCACAACCTGTAAAAAACTAATTCAAGCGAAATTGTAAATCAAATCACTGATGGGCTCAAAGTGTCCCAGAGAACTCTGCAGCTGAAGGGAGTCTCGAATCTGGATCTCCACAGTTCTAGATTGCAGCATGTATCTAGCTATGATTTTTTTTTCCCATTTACCCCTTCTTCAAAAGTATTTTTGTCTCTGATTTTTTCATTTGGGGTACTTTATCAAACAGAATCACATGTAGACATCCTTTGTGAATACAAATAAGCAGTTTTGCTTTATGAAACTGACCTTTATATCCCATTCAAATGGAAGGAAAACGAGGACAGTGGTGAATGTATTTACATGAAGAATTAGAAAGATTGCAATAAGGTATTCTTCATACACTCTTTGCAGAGTATAACCCCATTACATTTGAGCAATTGATTTGTCTGGAGAATTTCCTACAGAGAAGCTCATTAACACAGCATGGAGCTGAGCTGTAGGCTGGACCTTGCTTGGCATTAAATGCAACAGCAAAATCACAGAAGTTTAAAGTAGTGTATCATCAAAAATGTGTTCCATCCCTATGCGTGTTCTGAAGTATCCATTCTTCTGAAGAACGTGGTGTCAGCATCCTTTGACTTGCTGATCTTAACAAAACATTCCATATAAGGATCACTTTGATTTGCAAAGGGAGACAAAAGACTAATCAACAAAAGCAGATATCCTTTCCCTCCTTCTTTCAATCATTGTCTTAGAGTCAAAAAAGGGAGCACCCACAATTCTTTTCTTGACAGCCATGCACACACAAAGCATCCCTGTTGGAGACTACAAAGCAAGATTTATCATTGACAGTTGGCTGTAGACTAATAAAGGTGCTCATGGGAAGTTTTTATTTTAGCCTGGGCTTTCAGTTCACGGATGTTCATCTTGTTGGGGATTTGATAGCACCGAACTAGTTAAAAATCTCTCTTTCTGTGACAAAGGGACCACTGCCATCAAATCTATCTCTTGAACACATGGCATTCTTTTGTTTCTGCCTTGTTTGCATAGTGACGATAAAGTTAGGTTGTCAAAGATAGATTTACATTTGTCACAGTGAATGGCTTGCTTTGCTGCAGCAAGAAATAGGCTCTTGTTGGAAGGATTTAATTTCAGTATAATAAATGGCTAATTTATTTCAGAAAGAATAGCTTGCTTCACATTGGACTCTAAAGCATGTGATTAGTCCTCACTTTTTTGTTTGAAACATGCACACATTCAAATGTATTTTCATCTTGATCATGGCTGAGTCCTCTTGATGTGGAGCGATCTATCTTTCTGAATCAAAGATACCCACTATAAGGGATTTTACAGATTAAATGTGCCCCCCCCCCAAATGTGAGATTGGGAAAAGAGGTGGCAGGAAGACTAAGGAAAAGGGACGCGGTGGCTCAGTGGCTAAGGCGCTGAGCTTGTTGATCAAAAGGTTGGCAGTTCAGCAGTTCATATCCCTAGTGCCGTGTAATGGGGTGAGCTCCTGTTACTTGTCCCAGCTTCTGCCAACCTAGCAGTTCGAAAGCACATAAAAAATGCAAGTAGAAAAATAGGGACCCTTTTGGTGGGAAGGTAACAGCATTCCGCACGCTTTTGGCATTTAGTCATGCTGGCCACATGACCACGGAGACATCTTCGGACAGCGCTGGCTCTTCGGCTTTGAAACGGAGATGAGCATTGCCTCCTAGAGTCGGGAATGACTAGCACATATGTGCGAGGGGAACCTTTACTTTACCTAAGGAACAATTGCCACATATTTGAAACCTTATGGGCAAGATACAGTAATTGGCTGATATATATGTGACGTGTATGCTACTATCATGTCTTTTTTCTTTTGAGATATGAAATAGAATGTGCATGGTTCCTGTTTTGCAGACAGATGCAACTTTTTAAAGTAATTGCAACTTTTCTTAGGTCATATAATCTCAGGAAAAGTGTTGCAGTATTGCAGAATGTGTCCATGCATGACTGAAAACCCCCTTTTAACTATCAATCTAGAAGATTTTAAGCCCTGTAGAGTCCTAATGTGAACTCATTTGCCAGTGATTTCTTTTTTTTTTTTTTTTTTTTTTATTGAAAAAGTTTTTCAAATACAAGTTTTTCCCCCTTTTCCTCCCTTCTTCCCTAACCCCCCCTCACCACCCATCCCCCCCGTGACTTCTTCTTCACAACAATAAGCTAATTCATAATTAATTACATAATATTTTACCATGCCCTTACTCACTCCTCAAAGTACTGACCCTTAGCAAAGTATTCTTATAACTCCGCTTTTCTCCGCTTTTCACAATCTACCCTTTTTCTCCTCCCCCAAACTTATAAAATATTATTATTATTACAACAACATAACCTTTACTTTTATATATATTAATTTAACATTTCAAAGCAGCCTTCTCCAAATTTAACATTTGTTCAGTTCTATCCGATTCTTCCACTCCCCAAAATATATGACTTAAAAATCCTTTTTCTTAAACTAATCAATCACTAAACTAGCCTATTTCAACCCAGTTTCCTGCAAGATTACCATGCACTACAATTCTAAATATAATCCACTGCCCACTCTGCTAAAATATACATATGTCTATATATACATTCCATTTTATAAAAAAAGACAATAACTTTAAATTTATAATTCATTTAGTATCTTCTTTGATGTCTTTCCACTAGATTGTTAAATCCATCATCCATAATAGGGTAACATAGCATCCTGGTGCAACAGTTTATTCAAAATCTTCAGTCATCTTCTGCCCCCATCAATAATGAATATCCTCATGTATATATAAAAATAAAAACAACCACCCGAGTGACATTATAATTATATTCCATATAGTTGTAATTGTGGTTTTCATCAGGATTATAAATCCCCATCATCTTTGTGGGTAACAGCCAGATCTTCTGCATGCCCCAGCATGACTCTCTTGCCTTGTAACTCAAAATAGTTATAATATATTTATCGGTAAGAGAAATCCAAAATAGATAGTTCAAGTTCAAATCCAACAATGTAAGGCTCTTTCCACATCCCAAAATCACGGCATTGCAGAGATCTGCCACTTTCCTCAAGATAGTATTAAACAATAATTCGCCTCCAATATCTTTTCACATATTCATTTATTTTTTTTTTAAAATCCCTGGCTTCACTGTTGCTTGGTTTAGAAACTACTATTTCTACGAGATCTGTTTCTTTTCTTTTTCTTTTGCGGGTTGCATTTCCATCCAGATTTCCTTCCTACAAGTTGTGTATCAGCTGATCGGTTGTCATTCTGCTTTGTAAATTGATCTTGTTGGTTTTGTTTTATTATCTCATATGTCTTTTCCTTCACTTGTATATCAACTGGTTGATTTACGCACTTGTCTGTAAGTTGATAGTTCATCACATTAAAATCAGATGACACTGCTCTCAAATTTATAGACAGTCCAGCTGGGGTATCCAAGGAGTCCAAAGACAGTTTATCTACCACAGCCTCTGTAATTTGATGTTTTCCCTTTATTTCCAACTCCTTTTGCTTGTCCTGTGTTATGCCCAAAGATGTTAAATTTATTTTTAAAATTTTTTGATAAAATTCTTCCGCTTTTTCGACTGTATCCAGTTGGTATCTTACTCCTTGGTGTCTCAATATTAAACCAACTGGGACGTCCCACCTAAATAGAATATTCCTTTTTTTTAACTCATTCACTAGAAAACCAAATTTCTTCCTCTCCATTAACATCTTGGGCGGGAGTTCCTTAAAAATCCAAATCTTTCTTCCACAAAATTGCAAAGCAGAGTCATAAGAATTCTGGACAATATTATTTCTAATTTCTTTGTCTGTAAAATAAATCACCACATCTCTAGGCAATTGCCTTTGTTTTGCCAACCAGGAGTTTATTCTATAAATTCTGTCAATCCTGCAAAACACTTCATCAGGTTGAACCTTTAAAATCCCAGCCAGAATTTCAGAAGATATCTTCCTTAAATCATCTCTGTCATCTTCCTGCAAACCTCTCAGTCTAATTGCATATTCTGTAAAATTGTATTGGATCATTAAAACTTCTCTTTCAATCCTCTGTTGTACATTTTCTTCAATAACAGTCTTTTGATCAGCCTCCATTTTAAGTTTGTCTTCTGAACTATTATCCTGAATGTTTGCCAAATCCTTTTTAATTTTTTGGATCTTGTCATCCAAATTCTCCTCAGTTTCTTTCATTTTAGAGTTAGTATTTGCTTCCAACTGAGTCATAAAGTCTGCTAAGCCATTAGCTACTTTTAAAATCTTTCGATCCAAAAAGCCAAACTTAGATTTCACCAGTTCACCAATTTCTTTGATTTCCAACTTAAATTTTTCAAGTTGCTGATTCACAATCTCATCCCTTCTTACAATCTCCTCAAGAAGAAATTCTATTATATTAAAGTCAGGTTTCTGTGACTGGAGAATTAAAACTTGTTGATGTAATTTATTAATGGGGGAATCCCCCCCCACTGCCTGTTTGTCTAGTTTTATAAGTCTCAGTGCCATTTTTCCACGCAGACAAAATTTACTGGAAAAGAGAGAGAAAAAAAAACTTTTTTCCAACCAAGATCAATATCAAATCCTCAAAGAGAAAAAAGAAAAAAGAAAAAAAAAACAGAAATGAGAGTGAGATTTTGCCTTCAGTTACAGCCAAAAGTATTCATTCTGCTACTTTGTAATTGAAAATGGAAGGAGTTTCCCTTTCAGCCTCTCTTCAAGCCGCAGCAGCAATCGCCATTTTAAAAAAAAACTTTTTTCCCTTCACTTCACTTCTTAGGCAAAATAGAATAAAAGGAATACTTGCGCTTCAGGATCAAAGGTCCAGCTCATATCTTCTTTAATTAATTTATTTGACAGATTTACAGGCTTGCTTTTGCCCCCTAGCTCTGCGTGTAGCAGAGATTTCCCAGAGCCCGGAGCGTCGGCTGGGGATACGGGGAGTCTCTTCCGCTCCCTCCCAAAAGTAAATAAAAAACTTTTGGGATTAGGCAGAGGACTCTACCCACCCCAGCCGGCTCTATCTCCGTTTCCTAATGGAAACGGAGTTTTTTCGAGCCGCCATTCCGCTGAAAAAGGCGGCTCTTACAGGCAGTGGGTTCGACGATCCCAGAGGAGCGTCCAGCGGGGACAAACAGCAAACAGGAAGTCCATTTGCCAGTGATTTCATACCACTTAAAATCAAATCTAGAAACATGAGACTTGAATTTTAGACTTCCTGTGCATATGTTTCCTTCTTTAAGAACTTGTAAATAACGGAAATGTGCTTTGGTAGTACCAGTTTTGTTACTATTATTTTTGTTGATATTGGATAATTTTTGGGACTTTCTTGTCCTCTACCTAGAATTTATTTATTTATATTTAGCACTTTTCAACCACTCATCTCCCTCGGAGAGGGGCTCTTGATGGTGGACAGTTTGATCAATAAAATTAAACACTGAAATCAGAACAATTTAAGAAAATAGAAAAATTATAAAACAACATTATAAAAATTTCAAAAGAGAATAATTCCAAGATGGGGGATGAGCAGTTGTTAATACAGGTGTGGTGGGGTTCTCACAGGGCCAGCCAACCCCATGGTTGTGTGGGTCCCCGTGTTCCCCATGCAAGGCTACACAGTCCAGTCTTGACCTCTTTGCAGAAGGCCAAGAGATTGGGGACCTTCCACAGGTCTGAGATCAAGATGATCCACAACACAGTGGCAGTGGCAGAAAAGGCTCTCTTCCTAGACCCCAGCAGCTAAAATTCTTTGACTGATAGGGTCTGCAACATCTTCCCTGCAGTGGTGGGTTTCAAATTTTTTTACTATGGCTCTGTGAGCGTGGCTTGGTGGGCATGGCTTGGTGGGTGTGGCAGGGGAAGGATATTGTAAAATCTCCAGTCCTACCCCACTCCAGGGGAATGATACTGTAAGATCTCCATTCCTTCCCCAATCCAGGGGAAGGTTACTGCAAAATCTCTATTTTCTCCTGATCAGCTGGGACTTGGGAGGTAGAGAATAGATGGGGGTGGGGCCAGTCAGAATTTTTACTACCGGTTCTCTGAACTACTCAAAATTTCCACTATCGGTTCTCCAGAACTGGTCAGAACCCGCTGAAACCCACCTCTGCTTCCCTGCCTGAATGATTGGGACAGACTATAAATATTGTAAAATTACTACATACATAGGTTGTTAAAGTAACAGAGTTCTCTCCTATAGACAAAAAATATATGCACAGATACATGGTTGGTTGAACATGCCAAGTATTCATTGTACCTATTTATTTTTGAGAATATTGTTCTACCAAAACACCTGGATACTAAACCCTATTATTTATTTATAGACAGTTTATTTATTAAGGTATTTAGTCCACATATGTCCTTCCCTTTCTTCTGGGAGTTCCAGGCACTATACAAACAGGTTTCCTTTAGTTTTCTCCCCAAAGAAAAGATCTTTGAAGTGGACAGTGTCAAAGGCAGATGTCTGGCTCTAAGTTGTCCAGTCAGCTTTGTGGTCAAGCAGGGAACTGAACTTGGGTCTCTGCTGTCCAAGCTGAACTATTTAATTGCTATACTGGCTTTCATGAAACATCTCAGATCTCCATTCTAAGTAAGGATTGCGTTGTGAGTCCTGTAATTTAAGTTCTGTAGAAATTTACAAATCTGTAGAATTTTGTGGTGTCCTAACCTTTCCCCCTCCCAACTTAGGATGGCCAAAAGTAGCTTTCTGAAATCATGGGCTTTTCTAAATTTGTGGACATCATTCGCAGGCACAGCCTGACTATGCAGAGAATGCTTTTTGTCTTGGAGCAGATGAGTTTCGTAGAGAGTTGAGGCCAGCTGTGAAGTGTTTTGAGTAAAAGCAAACTATCCATCAAAGATTTCTTAAGTCTTCTATTACAGTGGACTGTATCTAAAATAAACGGTATGTAACAAGGTTCTGGTATCATATGTGCACGGAACTTCTCAGCTGTCAGGATGGCCATCTTTATCTGTTACACTTTGTATATAGTGTACCCTGGTATGAGATTTCTTCTTAATTTAGTGGCTGCAGTGGGCCATGGGAAAGGATTGAATTACACACAATATAAACCATATTCTAGAGTTCAGCATCTGTCCAAATTCCAGATTCTGTTCATATAAAGTACAATGGTAGGAAGCCTTTATTTTGAAAATCTAGCTTTTCACTTGTGTTTTGTAGTGAATCATTCAGCTTCTTATGTCAGATAAGGTTGTGATGTCGATATTTTGACATATTTTAAAAGTTTGATCTTTTGCCTTATTCAATAAAATCAAAATTCACATTATTTTTTAAAAAATTCTATGAAATTTGTATTCAATTTTTTTTTTAGAAATTCAGAAGGAACTGTCTTTTGCATCAAAAAAGAAATCATAGCCATGTTGCCAAGAGGAAAAAAAACAACCAAAGCCACTTTTGAGTAATCACTTAATTAAGAACAGGAAGTGGCACAAAAGAGTGCAAGGTTTTGAGTTCTTCAGAATTGATCAGACAGGATTATATTTACTAGTGGACATTCCTGGTCCTGATTAGGTGTTGGAGGTAGAGAATATTTTCTGCTATAGGAGCATATAACAGAATGAAAAAAATTACGATACAACTTTGATTCCCTTTGGAAGTATTAAGAAAAACAATCAATTTGGTCATGCAAAACAATACGATGTGCTCAGATTTCTTATTTATTTATTTTCCCCCTTTATATTTTTACAAATAACTCGAGTGGTTGGAATGCAGTATTGCAGACTAACTCTGCTCGCAGTCTGGAGCTCGATCCTAATGGGCTCAAGATTGACTCAGCCTTCCATCCTTCCAAGGTTGGTAAAATGAGGACCCAGATTGTGGGGGGCAACATGCTGACTCTGTAAACTGTTCAGAGAGTGCTGTAAAACAATGTTCTCAACCTTTCCGGACCGATGGACCAGCAGTGGCGGCAGCGGTATGGGGAGGGATGGTTTTGCGTACGTGCTGTTTTCACAAATGTACCCATCACTTCCGCATTCCAGTTCTGAATGGGCTGTGGCTCAGCACCGGGCCGTACACTGGGGGTTGGTGACCCCTACTATAAAACACTATGGAGAGGAATATAGGTCTAAGTATTATTGCTATTTCTATTGCTAGCCCTGTAAGGTGGGTTGGGCTGAAAGACTCACCCAAATTCACCTAGCTGAGACTATATTACTCTTGCTAACAAAGCTGTGTTAAATGTGTGGAATTTGCAGCTTGTTAGGTGCTACTGACCCAGAATTTCCAGCACTTCCAATCATGATTGATTACAAAAAAAAAAAAAAAAAAACCCTCTATAGTGTGGTTCCACACCTCAAAGGTCACATATTCTCCAATCCTACAGTACAACTGATTGCCTTGAGAACTAAGATGCTCTACCACATTACAGTACTGGTCCCCTGTAAATAGAAATATGTAACATAGCCAAAATAATTCAGGTCTACCTTGCCTTTTTCAATTCAACAACTCCTGCTAAGTTGAAAAGGCTAGGACTGACAAAAGTAGTTGTTTTTCACCAGAGGGTAGTCTAGCTGTATAGCTTGTCATCTCTTTTGATGTTCACTTCCATAAGAATCTCACATAACTTTGTAGGCTGGAAATTTTATTGGTATATGGCAGTATCTTGCTTTGAGCTATTTTCCAAATATAGTTGTTACTGATGACACAAGTTTTTCCTGTGGTACAGAACAGAGTCATCAGAAATATATACTTAGCACACTGAAGTGATCCAGGTTTCAGAAGTATGTAGAGTTTGTAGAGCTTTAATAGTGTTAATTATTGCAGGCAATTAATGTCACACTCATCAAATTGTAGATCATCAAATGCTGTTTCAGTTATTTATATGTACGTTACATATATGTAAAAAAGTTAACATAGAAGGAACCCCTATTTACTTCAGCAGAGCTTACACTGCTTGGGTGAGCGCATATTTAAATCTCCAGATTTATGATAATTGCAGGATGAATAATTGGAATTTCTTGACTATTTGTCAGGCTTCGGGCCATCTGATTCTGGAAGTAGAAGTCGTACAAGCGGTGTTTCAAGAACATATCCCTTGATGAAGTCTTTTGTCATCTTTGCAATGTAGGAACTTAGAGCTTCTCTCTTTGAGGCAGGAGGACCTTTTGATACCTCTATAGTGTTGCTGTAATCGGCCACTCTTTCCTTCTGACCTTGCCTGATTGCAGGTGTTTGTTTGACAGGAAATAAACAGAGCAAATCCCTTAAGTATATTGTCTTCCTCCAATCCAATATATGCAGCTCTCCACAACAGATGATCATTTTTTTTTGTACTGCTTTGCATAATTCATTGTAAATGTAGTCTCTGAATATTCATTTCAAGGGGTGGTAAGATGATTAAACTGCCAGTTTTTATTACAGGTGATCCCTAGTTAACGATCACTTGTTCAGTGACTGTTCAAACCTACAGTGCTGCTGAACAAGGAGGACTTATGACTGGTCTTGAAGTTTCAGTTGGCATAGCACCCCCCCATAGTCATGTGATTGCAATTGAGGTGTGTGGCATACAGTTCACATTTCCAACACTCACAGCATCCAGTGGTCATGTGACCACTATTTGCAACCTTCCTTGCCAGCTTGCCACAAGCAAAGTTAACGGAGAAATTGGGAGGAAGCTAAAAGACATGGTCAAATGAGGTTCTTGCTTAATGCCCTGCAATGATTAGCAATGGAAATTCCAGTCCCCATTACCATCGCTAAGCAAAGAATTTACTTCTGGCACTATTACCTAAATACATTCTCCCACTATATCTCTGCCTAATGTTTTCTGAATATTCAGAATATTCCAGCAATTGGTATCTGAAATGAGAAAGTTGTTATTGTGTTTGTCAAATTGAACCGCAGTTGAAACCACTTTCAAATTCAGAACTGGATTTGAATTACTATGGAGCATCTATTGTTTATTATAGAGTTAATACCTTTTTTTTTTGTTTATTCCCATGCTCATGGTTTAATTTCATCATTTATTTCTCAATACAGAATTGCAAATTCTTTCTAACCTCCCCAAATGCTTTAAATATGTGCCAAATAAATCATTGGATTAAAAAAACATTGGATGGCTGACACTGGCTTTTTAATAAATAAATAAATGCTGGTCTTGAAACAAAAATAACTGGAAAATTATTCTCGGTTCAGGCTGAATTAGTTCAAAGCGATCTATTTTGCCATCCTATTTTTTCTTGATGGTGAAAATAATCCCAACACTCTCTATGGATTACTTAGTGAAGTTTAAGTTATATATTATATTTTTAACCGTCCAAATCAAAAACCCCAGACAGTCATTTAATGTATTAAAGAAAATTCCCATTCATTACTTTGGCAACCTATTACAAGGGAATTATGGCCATCAAAATTAACCGGCCTCATGGATTCTCAGTGGCTTTTGTTGATCTTCAGCTAAATGAGTTGTTTAGATTTGTATCCCTATATTTAGCAAGGGGTTTTTTTTGGTCTTTTCGCTGAGGTGGACAGTTTTTTTTCCCATTAGACATGGGTGGAATTTTTATTAGGCAGACATGGTCTGGTTAATATTTTCCTTACTGTCAAATTAAATCTTCATAGTTACAGTGACAGCATTAAGAAGTATCAGCACTTCATAGGAAATTTTGTTTGGCACCCTTTTGTTTCACTGTGGGCTGTCTGCATCTTCACTCACTCCTCTAATTAATTCTTCTCATTCTTTCTGCCTTGGAATTCTTGCAATCAAGAAAATTCTTGCAAATAAGAATTTATGCCAAAGCTCTGGCATGTTCTGAGAACAAAAGAAACCATCAATTATCTAGTCAACTTTCAGAGGGAGGGGCAGGCTGTAACAACACACCCTTCCCTTAAAATTATAAATGTGGCTTGCAATAGAACAAAAAGAAGAGATGTACAAACACTTTGTTGCTGCTAACTATTTGCATCTAAACATAGATCGTGATGAATGACATCTGCATGGATGTTAAAAGCAAGGAGTGAGTCCTTTTCTCTCTTCCTACTTTGTGTGTTCTTGTGGATTTGGCCTCTTTTTACAAAAAATTATTATTATTATTAACTTTATTTATTAAACATGAAACTCAGTCAACTGAACATTCAAAAATGCATCACAAATACCATTGACTGGTGCTAATGGTTGATATGGGTTGCTGCCAGCATCCTAGGTATCAACCAAGTACCTTCTTAAGATGTACGATGTTCCAAATAGAGCAGTTTTTTGCAGTTCCGCTGGTGTTATTGCAGGAAGCTGCAATTTGTTGATGTATCTTATAAAATTCTTGGACATGGTACCAAGTGCCCCGATGACAATGGGTATCACGGTTACATATTTCACCCATAGCCGTGTAGTTTTGATGGCCAGGTCACGATATTTCATGATTTTTTTCCAGTTCTTTTTCTTTGACTCTGGCATCTCCTGATACCGCGATGTCAATGAATTGTACGTTTTGGTTTTTGACAACTGTGATATCTGGTGTGTTGTGTTCCAAATGACGATCTGTTTGTATTCGAAAGTCCCACAAGATCTCCTCTCCCTCCTCTTCTTCCTCCTCCTCCTTCTTCCTATTATCATTATTATATTTATTATACTTATTATATAAAATTATTATAAAATTAGCACACAAAATTATCTGCTACAATGTCCTACCTGTCAGTGACTACTTCAGCTTCAACCGCAATAATATATGAGCACACAATAGATACAAACTCAAGGTAAACTGCTCCAAACTCAATTGTAGAAAATACGACTTCAGCAACGGAGTGATCAATGTCTGGAATGCACTACCTGACTCTGTCCCCATAACTCAAACCCCCATAACTTTAACCTTAAACAGTCTACTGTTGACCTCATTCCATTCCTAATGGAATGGAATGGTTTGTAAGAGGGCGTGCATAAGTGCACCAGCTTGCCTTCCATCCCTGTCCTACTGTCCCCATTTATTCGTGCCCATTTCCTGTATCCATGTTTATACTTATTCCTGTTATCTTGTACATGTTTGACAAACAAATAAATAAATAAAACAAAACTTTTCTGTAATTGTAACACTTTGCTTGGTACTCCTCCAGTGTAGGCTTGAGCACCATTTGGGAAAGTAAAAGAGATTGAGCGGGACAGGGAGAAATCATAAGAAAAGAGGAATTCTTCTCTTTCTGGCCCTTTAGGCTAACATTGCCTTTCCTTCCAAAGGAAAACTGAAAAATGTTTCTGGCAGTTAAGTTTGGAAACTCCTTTTTACTAATGCCTGAGACTCAGGGATGTTTGGTAAAAGGTAAGGAGTTTCTGCTGATTTTTACTCCGCTAGTCCTTGCTGACTATAGGGGATAGTGCTGATTTCCATTTCAAGACCATTTAGCCAGTACTGTTCAAAGACATTTCCATAGTCATGTGTCATAGAATACTGTTACCTTCAGTGGTGGAATTCAAAATTTTTTACTACTGGTTCTATGGGCATGGCTTGGTGGGCGTGGCAGAGGAAGGATACTGTAAAATCTCCATTCCCTCCCCACTCCAGGGGAAGGTTACTGCAAAATCCCCATTCCCTCCCGATCAGCTGGGACTCGGGAGTCAAAGAATAGATGGGGGCGGGGCCAGTCAGAGGTAATATTTACCGGTTCTCCGAACTACTCAAAATTTCTACTACTGGTTCTCCAGAACTGGTCAGAACCTGCTGAATACCACCTCTGGTTATCTTCCTACCAAAGTGGCACCTGTTTATCTACTCACATTTGCATGCTAGGGTAGCAGGAGCTGGAGCGAGGACAGGAGCTCACCCCATCACATGGCACTTGGGTCTTGAACTTGGGCTGCTGGCTTTGCAGCCAACAAGCCCAATGTCTTAACTGCTGAGCCAACGCACCATCCTTCTGGGATTTGAGAGAGACATAAATATTGTGCTAAAGAGTGAATTAAAAGAGTGGACCCAATTTTTCCTAATTTGATCTAGCATGCTAACACCACTTAGATAATGTAGATGACTCTAGTAGTTTCCTGTACAAACATGCAGTATCTTCTATATGCCTTCTATTTTCCAGGCAATTCAGAATATTTGAGTCTTATGGCACAGAATATCTAGGTCTTTTTGTTGTAAGACAATTGATTCCCAGAGTTAATTGGCTATGAATTTTTGCTTCAATACTTAAGCATTGCTAGGCTGAGAATTCTTGTTCTAATCCTTGGGGAGCTCCTGCAGCCCATCACAATGATCAGTCTTGCTTCAAGTTTGTTATAAAATTAATATACTTTATATTGAATATAAGGCTTTGGAATGATGATAATCTTGAGCTGATCCTTGCACATAATGAGGGAGGTTGGCTCTTTTTCTTTCTCTTTATCCCGTTCTGTTGTTATTGTTTTTTGTTCTGTTTTTGCCTCTTTTTTTTTATTTTTTTATTTGGAGAGTGGCTGTTCAAAGGTAACTTTTTGATCCCAAAACTTCACAACCTAGATTTAACTGAGAAGTTTGGCTTAATACCAAAAATAAAGCAAAGAATTCAGTGACAAAGGAAAAATTCTTAATCCCAAAGGTCATTGACAGCTTCAGGAAATTATTAGATAGAGAGTATTTCTCAGCAAAAATAATTTGACACAATTGATTAGAGCTGGGAAATTCTGTCTGAACTCAGGGTACATAAAACTGTGGGTCCCTTCCCTCTGAGTTTTGTTAGTTTACTGGATGGCTGTAATAGATATTTGCTTTATATACTGAATTAGATACTTAACAATATGTCAGTGTTGCATTTGGATCTATACCATATGGATTAAATATTATTGTTGTTGTAATACTTGTTCAACACATTTTAAAATTGCCTTTCAGATAAAGGGTCCTCCCAAGTATAGAGGGTGAATATTAGAAATTCAAGAGAAGCAAAGTGAAAATCACTGCTCATTCCTCAGTTTTAGCACTTAAGAGATTGCCAGATATTAACAGAAAGGTTTTTTATAACTGAAAGGTTTAAATTACAGGGCTAATAATTATATTAATTAAATTAATGTGATTACAGATAGTCTTCAACCTATGACCGCAATGGAGCCCAAAAGAATAAAGCTACATTATTTCAACAGACTTCCTTTTACGTGTCTATTCTTTTCTTAATTTTTCTTAATATCACATAGTAAAATTAATTTTACAAAGTGAACTTTCTGTCTATGATAACCTCACGAGCATGTCTATGTTTCTCTTTTTTTAAAAAAAGAAGAGGCTTGTCTCTTTCCACTCACCCAAATATTAAATAAAGATTATTTTGATACAACCCTCGTTTTTAAAAGTAGAAAAACTACTTGTCTATAATGGGGCAACTGTTTAACACAAGCATTGCCAAATATGAACCTGGGCTTACATGCATAGACATTCATTCCAATGATGGCAAAATTATGAAATGTGTATCATGATGATATGATGTAATGTCAGTCCCTTCACATTTGTGTTGCGGTATCATACACCCATGTCTAAGGACCTGTTGTGGCCCCGCCCTCTGAGCCTGTCCCATCGGAGGAAGAAAGCTCCGAGCATGAGGAAGAGGAGTCAGCCAGGCCTCCCTCTCCAGGCCCCTCCCCTCTGGCATTGTTTCAAGTGCCGGCTGAGGGAGAGGAAACAGCTGATTCGAGTCAAAGTGATAATGAAACATCATTCCTGGACGCACGCCTCCGAAGGCGTGATAAACGTTTGCAGCAGCTTGGGAGGCGTGCTAGGGATTAGAACTGAGTCACTGGACCACACCCCAGAGACTATATAATAGAGGGTAGTGGTCAAAGGATCCTTGTGACGAACAAAGCAAAACCTTGGAGTCACTAAAGCCTCGTCCGGAACTGCTGGGAGGAATATTATTTCTGTTTGGACTTTCTTGAACGTTCGTATCTTATCTGTCTGTTTGTGAAAATAAAGACCCTTGGCAGACGGTGTGTCTATCGCTGCCAAGTCGGAGATAAGACCTGGGTGCGTTCCAAAGTGTTTCCTTAACCCTCGACTGGCTGTGTGGGTGTGTGTGTGGGTACGGGGACAGATCATCTTGTTCGTCACCTCATACTCCATCGTTAACCCACGATGGACCAACAGCTGCAGCAGCAGATACAGCAGATGCTGGAGGCCAATCAGCTTCTGCAACAGCAAGTAGCACAGCTAACTGCCCAACTTGCTTTGGGAAATGCTCCTGCAGCTCCACCTCCTCCCCCTCCCCGTCCGAGATGCCCAGTGAATGTGCCAGATAGGTTTTCTGGGCAGCAGGAGATGTTTCCGGCCTTCTTGGGACAATGCCAACTGTTTATGGCAATGAGGCCGGAGGATTTTCCGGATGACCGGGCTCGGGTGGCATTTGTTATCAGCTCCCTCTCGGGCACTGCCGCCCGATGGGCCACGCCCCTGTTGTTGCAAGATAGCCCCTTGCTCCTGGACTTTCAGGGCTTTTTACAACACCTGCGCACCATGTTTGAGGACCCCCTCCGGGTGCAGACGGCAGCGAGGCGCATCAAGGACCTCCGCCAAGGCAAGCGCCCTCTGCAGGATTATATTGCAGAGTTCCGACTGCTAGGCCAGGATTCGGCTTGGAATGAGGTGGCGCTGATGGACGCTTTCCAGGACGGCCTTTCTGACGAGATGCAGGACGAGCTGGTTCGTGTGGAGGCGCCACCGACCCTCGACGCGCTGGTGACCCAATGCCTGCGCATCGATGCCCGCTTGCAACGGCGACGGCCCCGTCGGGCTCTTCCGGAACCATCGACAGCGTCGGCACCCCCGCGTTTCGCACCGACAGCGCTCCGGACCGCACAGCGTTTTGTGGCGACGGCTGAGGAGCCTATGGAGCTCAGAGCAGCCAGACCTCAACTGACGGCCCAGGAGCGGATGCGGAGACGTCAAGGGGGGTTGTGCCTCTATTGCGGCGAGGCGGGACATTTTGCCGCCTCGTGTCCCCGGAAGCGGAGTGGACCGCTCAAGCCTGTTCCGGAGTCTCGGCGTGACCTGCCGGGAAACGGGCCAGGCCTGGCCTAGGGGAAACTCTGGGTCAGGCACGTGACCATGCCCCGCCGGAGTCGGCGGCTGTGGACTGTGAGCCCCCTCGGCACCTGATTTTGAACACCCGGGTGTTGGCTAACCGGTCGGAGGGGCTCCAGGCGCACGCGCTGGTGGACTCGGGGGCCACCACGAACTTTATGGACCAGGCCTTTGTGGCCCATTACAAAGTCCCCTTGGTTCCAGTGGACCCTCCGTTGAGGGTTGAAACTATAGATGGGCGGGAACTCGTGGCGGGACCCATCAAAACCGCTACCCAGCCCTTGCGCCTCGCCATTGGAAACCACGAGGAGGCGATCCAGTTTTACGTAACGGCGGATCTGCACTTTCCCTTGGTCCTGGGGATGGCCTGGCTTCGGGCGCACGACCCTCAGGTGGCGTGGTCGAGAAACGCCATCTCGTTCCCGAGCCTGCAGTGTGTCGACCACCTTCGCCACACCTGCGCCGGCCAGGACGTCTCTGCCCCAAACGTCTCCTTGCCTCCGGAGCTGACGCCCTTCGCCGACGTGTTCAGCGAGAAGGAGGCGGACCGCTTGCCCCCGCACCGACCCTACGACTGTGCGGTGGACCTAATGCCCAACGCGCCCCTGCCCTCGGGACGCCTGTACTCCATGTCGGAGCCCGAGCTGGCCGCCTTACGGGACTTTCTGGAAAAGAACCTGGCCTGTGGGTTCATCCGGCCTTCGACCTCCCCGCTCTCGGCCCCGGTCCTCTTCGTTAAAAAGAAGACGGGGGACTTGCGCCTGTGTTGCGACTACCGGCGCTTGAACGCCATCACAGTGCGAAATCGCTACCCCCTGCCGCTGATCCCGGAGCTGATGGAGAGGTTGCGGGAGTCCTCGATCTTCACTAAGCTCGATCTCCGAGGGGCTTACAACCTGGTGCGCGTGAGAGAGGGGGACGAGTGGAAGACGGCGTTCGGCACGCGGTACGGACACTTCGAGTATACCGTCATGCCGTTCGGGTTGACCAACGCCCCCGCGGTCTTCCAGCACTTGATGAACGATGTGTTCCGGGACATGCTGGATCGGTTCGTGGTGATCTACTTGGATGACATTTTGATCTATTCCCGGACCCCGGAAAGTCACCTCCAGCATGTCCGCCAGGTCCTGCAGCGCCTGCGGGAGCACCAGCTCTATGCGAAGTTGGAGAAATGCTACTTCTTCCAGACTTCCATAGAGTTCCTCGGGCACATCATCACCCCCGAGGGCATCGCGATGGACCCGCACAAGGTGGAGGCCTTGCGCAGTTGGGAACCCCCACGTCGGGTGAAGGACGTCCAGCGTCTGTTGGGATTCGCCAACTACTATCGGACCTTCATCCCGGGCTTCGCCACCCTGACCTTGCCGTTGACCTAGCTCCTTCGGAAGAAGGTCCCGTTCCAGTGGGGGCCCCCGCAGCAGCAGGCCTTCGAGGTCCTCAAGCAGGCCTTCCTCACGGAGCCAGTCCTGAGGCACCCCAATCCACACCGTCCGTTCGTGGTGGAGACGGACGCGTCCAACGTGGCGATTGGGGCGGTGCTGCTACAGGCTCCGGTGGATGGCGGCACTCTTTTTCCCTGCGCATACTACTCCCGGAAACTCAACCCTTCCGAGCGCAACTACACCATCTGGGAAAAGGAGTTGCTGGCCATCAAGGCCGCGTTCGAGGCTTGGCGACATCACCTCGAGGGGGCCCGACACCAGGTGGAGGTGCGGACGGACCATCGGAACCTGGAGCACCTCACCACGGCACGGAAGTTGAACCAGCGGCAGATCCGGTGGTCGTTGTTTTTCGCCCGGTTCAACTTCCACGTCACCTACATTCCGAGCAACCTCAACCAGAGGGCGGACGCGCTATCCCGTAAGCCGGAATACTTTTGCCCCAAGGACTCCCTTCCCCCCCGGACGGTGCTGCCAGCGGACTCCTTGGCCGCGGTCCAGGAACCGGTGGACCTGCGGGCTCGGGTGCTGGAAGCGCAGCGACGGGACGACTGGTCGCAGCAGCGGAGAGCGGACGTCGGCCCCGCGTCCCCATGGACCGTGGAGGAGGGCTTGCTCAGACATCGGGGTCGGCTGTACGTGCCCACGAGTCCACTCCGAGCCCTCGTCATGAACCAGTGTCATGACAACCCCGCGGCGGGGCACTTCGGCTTCTTTAAGACTTTGAACCTGGTGACGCGGACTTTTTGGTGGCCTCGGGTACGGCACGACGTGCACGCCTACGTGACGTCCTGTGTGACGTGCCGACAGGCCAAAGCCGCGTCCGGCCCCCCTCCCGGACTCCTCCAGCCGCTACCGACACCGGAGAGACCTTGGGGAGCCATCTCCATGGACTTCCTGACAGACCTGCCCCTGTCCGCTACGTACACGACCGTCCTCGTGGTGGTGGATGCGCTCACGAAGATGGCACATTTCATCCCGTGCCGCGGCCTGCCCTCGGCCCGCACCACGGCTCACCTGTTCCTGCAACATATCTTCCGCCTCCACGGCCTGCCGGACCGGGTGGTTTCGGACCGCGGGGCCCAGTTCACGGCTCGCTTCTGGAAAAGCCTGATGGCCGCGCTGGAGGTGCAGGTGTGCCTGTCATCGTCGCACCATCCGGAGACTGACGGGGGCACGGAGAAGGTCATCGGCATACTGGAGCAGTACCTCCGCTGTTTTGTCAACCAGCAGCAGGACAACTGGGCCGAGTACCTTCCCCTGGCGGAGTTCGCTTTTAATAACTCCCAACACACCTCCACCCAGATGACCCCGTTCCATGCCAACGTCGGATACCATCCACGGCTTTTCCCGTTGACCATCATGGACTCCCCTGTTCCCGAGACCCGGGACTTCCTCTCGGAGCTGCAGGCAGTGCAGCAACTGGTGCGGCGGCAGCTGATCCGGGCGAAAGAGGATTATAAACGGTTCGCCGATCGCGCCCGCCGGGCGACGCCACCGCTGGAAGTAGGAGATCGGGTGTGGTTGTCCACGAAACACCTCCCCACGGACCGGCCGGTGAGGAAACTGGCCCAACGCTTTATCGGTCCCTTCCCTATCGAGGCGGTCATCAATCCGGTGGCCTACCGGTTGACTCTACCCCGCTCCATGCGGCTCCACCCTGTTTTTCATCGGTCCCTCCTGGTCCCTGAGGCCCCCGCGAGCCATCTCCGCCGCCTGCCGACGCCTGCCCCCCCAGCCGCAGCCGACGAGGACGATGCCTCGACGTACGAGGTGGACAGTATCCGGGACTCCCGTTGGCTGAAGGGGCGCTTCCAATACCTCATTGCCTGGAAGGGGTACGGGCCCGAGGATTTCACCTGGGTGGACGCATCTGCCGTTCAGGCCCCTGACCTGGTGCGGGCTTTCCACGAACAGTTCCCGTCCCGACCCCATCCCGACCGTCAGACCCGGGGGAAGGGCCCTGCGGTGGGGGACAGTGTTGTGGCCCCGCCCTCTGAGCCTGTCCCATCGGAGGAAGAAAGCTCCGAGCATGAGGAAGAGGAGTCAGCCAGGCCTCCCTCTCCAGGCCCCTCCCCTCTGGCATTGTTTCAAGTGCCGGCTGAGGGAGAGGAAACAGCTGATTCGAGTCAAAGTGATAATGAAACATCATTCCTGGACGCACGCCTCCGAAGGCGTGATAAACGTTTGCAGCAGCTTGGGAGGCGTGCTAGGGATTAGAACTGAGTCACTGGACCACACCCCAGAGACTATATAATAGAGGGTAGTGGTCAAAGGATCCTTGTGACGAACAAAGCAAAACCTTGGAGTCACTAAAGCCTCGTCCGGAACTGCTGGGAGGAATATTATTTCTGTTTGGACTTTCTTGAACGTTCGTATCTTATCTGTCTGTTTGTGAAAATAAAGACCCTTGGCAGACGGTGTGTCTATCGCTGCCAAGTCGGAGATAAGACCTGGGTGCGTTCCAAAGTGTTTCCTTAACCCTCGACTGGCTGTGTGGGTGTGTGTGTGGGTACGGGGACAGATCAGGACCAGAGTTTGCATCCCAACAGTCACCTCTGGCTACAGGTCACATTTACAATCCCAGCGGCCAAATATTTGATCAGATAGAGCAGTGATGGCTAACCTTTTTGTCATCGCATGCCAAAAGCCCACACCCATAATGCAATATGTGCGTGACCCCCCCATGTGCCCCGCCCCCACGCATGCACGCATGATCCCTCCCACCACACACACGTGACTCCCTGTGCTCCCCCGCCCATGCGCATGCGACCCTCCATGTTCCCCACTCCCCACGTGCAACTCCCCCACTTCCCCCGTGTGCATGCTTGCGCAACCCGACCTGACCCCCATGCATGCGTGGCAGAGACCCAAAAATCAGCTGGCTGGCGGGAGGTGCGTGCACATGCGCGGTGGAGCTGAGCTGGGGCAACAGTTTGCGTGTCCGCAGAGAGGACTGTACATGCCACCTGTGGCACGTATGCCATAAATTCGCCATCACGGAGATAAAGATTTCTAAACATTTCTAGCTGAATTAATAATTTAATTTAATTTAATTTAATTTAATTTAATTTAATTTAATTAATTTAATTTAATTTAATTTAATTTAATTTAATTTAATTTAATTTAATTTAATTTAATTATTTAATTTAATTTAATTTAATTTAATTTAATTTAATTTAATTTCCAATTTATATACCACCCTTCTCCCTGATGACTCAGGGCGGTGTACAGCCAAAATAAGAACATAGAATACAAATATTAAAAACAGTTAAAAATATGTATAAATTTGGCCCAGAAATTAAGAAATCACAAACCCATTAAAAGAATTTAAAAAATTTCTTCTTAAGCCAGCCCGACTTGCTGGAAAAGATGGGTTTTAAGGGCACGACGGAAGGCACTGAGGTCATGGATTCTCCTTATCTCAGGGGGCAACTGATTCCAGAGGGTAGGAGCCCCCACAGAGAAGGCCCTCCCCCTGGGGGTCACCAGTCTACATTGTTTGGCTGATGGCAGCCTGAGGAGGCCCTCTCTGTGGGAGCGCACGGGTCGATGGGAGGTCGTCGGTAGCAGCAGGCGGTCTCGCAGATATCTAGGCCCTATGCCATGGAGCGCTTTAAAGGTGATGACCAACACCTTGAAGCGCACCCGGAAGACCACCGGGAGCCAGTGCAGCTCGCGCAGGAGCGGTGTTACATGGGAGCGCCATGTTGCTCCCATCACTACCCGCGCTGCTGCATTCTGGACCAGTTGGAGCCTCCGGGTGCTCTTCAAGGGGAGCCCCATGTAGAGAGCGTTGCAGTAGTCAAGGCGAGAGGTGACGAGGGCGTGAGTGACTGTGCACAAGGAATCCCGATCAAGAAAGGGCCGCAACTGGCAAATCAGGCGAACCTGACAAAAGGTCCCCCTGGTTACAGCCGTCAGATGTTCCTCCAAGGACAGCTGCATATCCAGGAGGACTCCCAGATTGCGAGCCCTTTCAGTGGGGGCCAAAGACTCGCCCCCAATAGTCAGTGATGGAGTCAGCTGACTATATCGGGATGCCGGGAGCCACTCTGTCTTGGAAGGGTTGAGTTTGAGCCTGTTCCTCCCCATTTAGAGGTTTTTAGACTATTAATCTATTTTTTTTACAATAATTTTATTAAGAATTACAAATTAAAAGATAAAATTATTACAAAGTAAAAGAAATTAAAAAGAAAAGAAAAAAATAGAAAGAAAAATAGGAAAAAAGAACAGATTAAGAACACAGTAAAGAAAAGAAATATAAAAATGGTTTCCCCTCATCACAAATGTATAAAATTTTAATAACTTATCATTTTCTCTTAAAATACAGGTTGTCTCTTCTTCCCACGTCCCATCTCATCTATAAACAAATCCTTATTGCCTCCATCTGGTCAGACTCAATCAGCCAAACTGCATTAAAAGTTATCAGAAATAAAAGTCATTTTTAGACATCACTCTAAATGAATTTGTCTGAAGGTCTTCCCACAAAATTGAATATCATTAAGGATTGGGTTGATGTGTGTGAATAATAATCTTTTCACAATGTATGAAAAATCTAAAGGAGGTTTCTATTGATATGGTTAGAAGGGCTTTTTCTGCAATACAAAAGTAGCTATCTTACTATGAGTTTAGATCAAGAACAGTACTTTTCTCATGTGATTTGAGTGGGTGAGGGACTAGAAAAAATATGTGCCTGGAAGTGGACAGGGAAATGAAAAGGGAAATGAGAAAGGAAAGGGAAAGCAAGTGATAAAAGTGAGGGATGAGATGAAAGGGATTATTGGAATGTTCTTTGAAGTTCAAAGTTCATTGCTAAAAGAAGATCAGCATTGATCCATACAATAATCAAAAGGGAAACTTTAGTGCTTGATTAAGTAGCTGGGAAAACAAAGGCAGAATTTTAAATGCTCAAATCTTGCTTCTTGCTCATTTTAAAAATAGTTTCTTGAGAAACTGGATTTGCATGTTAAAAAAATCAAATCAATTTGACTTGGTGTTACTTCTAAATAAATAATCTATTTAGATTAAATATTGTTTTTAATGTTAAGCATAGGAGTAAATTATATTTGTTTGTTTTTAAAACTGTTTTTGTGATACTACTTTAAAAGAGTTAAATCAGTTTCCTCTTATGTGAAATGAAATTTTGAGCATATGGCTTTTGATTTTATGGAGGTTTTATGAGGAAAGGCAAATTTTTCTCTGCTGCTGTTGGAGGCTGACTGAACCATCATGTTATATGATTGGTAATCCTGCCAAGGAGTAAAATGTTGCTGTTTTTATAAATGATTTATGAAATTTTATTTAAAAAATAAATAAAGATCAGACTGATAGCATTCAGAGAAAGCTAAAAATTGAACCATTTCCAATTCTAACTAGCTAGGGAGTTTTACCCATCTTTTATTTTTACCTTGTTGCTTTCTGATTTTTCATCTTGAATTACCATATTTTAAATTGTTTCCTGTATTCTAAGACTTATACTGTGGATGATTTAATGTTTCTCTCTCATATGAATTCTCTGCTGAGAATTGGTGGGATAGAAACCGAATGAATGGATGAATAAATAATCCCATCATGATGAATAGAGCTATATTGGTTTTCAGTTCATATATATGTTGTGCTTAAGAGTCTAATGAAAATGCTGTCAGAATGGTATATTCAGTCTGCCATCCATTAAGTTCTCTGAGAGTTTAATGTGGTACTCACATCTGAAGAGTTCCAATAAGAAACTGGTCATGCGATGCCTCCTACTGGCCAGAGTAAGTGAGTGTGCTGTAGTAAATTCTATTTCATATTTGTTGTTGTTAGTCACGAAGTCATGTCCGACCCATCGCGACCCCATGGATA
Source organism: Pituophis catenifer annectens (assembly GCF_029215685.1). NCBI lineage: Eukaryota > Metazoa > Chordata > Lepidosauria > Squamata > Colubridae > Pituophis > Pituophis catenifer. The sequence continues at coordinate 70,069,129 of NW_027256887.1, forward strand.
ATGTTCCTCCAGGCCTTCCTGTCCTCTACCATCCCCCGGAGTCCATTCAAGCTCACGCCCACTGCTTCAGTGACTCCATCCAGCCACCTCATTCTCTGTTGTCCCGTTCTTCTTTTGCTCTCAATCTTTCCCAGCATTAGGTTCTTCTCCAGTGATTTCATATTTAGAAAAAATCTGTTGGAAGATTTTGAAGTAGAAGAGACCTTTGATTTTAGTTCAGTGTTTTCCAATCTAGGCAACTTTTGTGAACTGTGGACTTCAACTCCCAGTATGACCATCGCTAAGAATTCTGAAAGTTGAAGTCCACACATTTCAGAGTTGTTCTATGCTTAATGCAATGGTCAACCCAATTCAAAAAATATCCCTCAGAGCAGCCAAGTTCAGTTTTGGAGCTGAAACAAAAAAGGGTATTTTGTTTCATACAAGAATTGCAGTTTTGCACATCCTCAAGTTATAATTTCCCTGGGGTTTTATTTATTCATTATTGATACATTCATTTTTTTTCCAGTAACTATGGTCTAGTTTCTTATTGGAACTCTTCAGATCAACAGAGGTCTCTTGGCATCTGCTTTAATCTCTTTCTCTCTGTTTTGCTTGTTTTCTCTTTTCCATGTGTTTATAAATATGTCGTAAAAAGTCTTTATATGCATATGTAACTCCGTAGCATCTTTTTGTAGCCTTTTTGGCATCTGAACTAAGATTAGATCAGTCAGATACTGCCATTCCTGAAATATCTAAAATGTATATATTGAGAATAAAAGTGCTTTCCTCCTCATATAAAAATATGTGCATATTTATCTTTATAAAAATTCATGTTACTAAGGAGATAGGAATAGAGAAACAGAATATGTGATAAGTAAGACTCTTTAACTTTTCTTTTTTTTTAATTTGTAAACTTTTATTAATTTAAGAAACCACAAAATACATTTATAAATACAAGTAAAACAATATACAACAAGCATCATCTTAATGACATCTAAATGTAATGTCTGAATTATTACAATATCAATAACCTATATTCTTCAGTATATATTCTTTCTCTCACCTTATATAATGATATTATTTTATTGATATCTAGTATTTCTTTATTAAATTTCATTTGATATAGAAATTTATTTTACTCTTTTGAGATCTTCCTTTTATTTGATTTTTCTTTCTTTTTTTTCCCCTCTAACCACTGATACCACCTTTGCCAGACCAGATAATATTCAGATTCTTCCTTTCCTTGAATTTCCTTGGTGAGTCTATCCATCTCAGCACATTCCATAATTTTAGATACTATTCTATCTTGAGTTGGGACTTCTTTCTTTAACTTTTCTAAGGAATTATCTTGATAACCTAGCAACTGATGGAGAGAATTGTGTTATCATTAGCTATCTTGTATAATTTCTGATAGCACAGTGTCTTATAGAAAACTGTAACTTTCTATGTCTTCCTGAAAGGTTCCCACTGAATGGTAAATTCAGTTCTGGCAAGGTGGTTCCAGGCTTGACCCAGTTTTAATTAGCTAGAAATTTATAGATCATTATCAGTACTTTGGATTGTGCACAAATACTATATTCCTGCTTTGAAGGTGTCTTCTTCTCCTTCTCTTTGGAATGAATATTGAAATAACTCAACTGAATTCTCCAGCCAATACCTTTTTGCACCTTTTCAATTTAACTTCCAGAAAATGTGGTTTTGATTTCTTTGTTTTTGTTTATTTGGTTTGAACAAATTTATCTACAATAATTTTTAATGGCAAAATACAATTAGCTTGCATGATACTTTCACCAGCCTACCTGCTTGGGTCTTTTGTAGGGTAACTTCAGCAGCAGAACTGGGCAGTTACTTATTGTTCTGCCCCAGCTACGGACCCCAAAGAATGCAGCACACACAAAGTCCATACAAACCTTAATTTACTAATTAAAGACTACTAATGAGCTTTCTTAGTAGTTGTTCGAACACAAGTACAATAAATCAGGCTTTTCTGAACAAGAATTCAAAGAATAATAACTCAGTTCTTAGGCACAGTATTTCAGATGACCATAATCTTATTGTGGTTGGCAGAATGCCCAGAAGCAATTTGCAGGAAAACTGATAAGAGAGAAAAAAGAGCCAAATCAAACGTTTTCTGGAATCAAGATGCGAAGGAATTTGAACGTAGCTGTTTCCTGCAAATTGCCTCAGTCGTCATCCTTCCTTAAATAGGCTAGGGGAGTGGCCAATTAGCCCCAAGCCTTACCCTAGAGGAGACCTCCTCCTGAGGAGCTACTCCTGTCTTTTCACAGCTCTGCGCACTTGTGCATCGAGAAGAGGCTCCTCCTCTTCTTCCTCTTCACTTATGGGAGCTTCTGGAGGTTTTGAAGGCCCTGGCTGAATCCCTGCCTTTGGCACCACATCTTCTCCAGCCTCCTCATTGTCCAACTCGAGTGCCAACTGCACAGGCTGCTGGCGCAGCACCACACCAGCCTCCTCGCTGTCGGAATCAGCTAACTGCACAGGCTGCTGATGGGTCACAACACTCATCCACAAATGATTGTTAGTCCCAGACCTGTGGCTGGCTGCCTGGTAAATAACAATCAATATATTACTAAAGCTTCAGTAATTTATTTGTTTTGTATTTATTTGTTTCTAACCTTCAGTTGGGTGAAACTGGAAAATATATGGCAACAATTATTGAATCAAATTAACTCAAATGGACTTACTTACAGAATGCATGGACCCATGATTCTTGTGGGAATGAAATTTGAGAACGTGGGACTGCTGCAGTGCCACCATGCATGAGAACCACTTTGGTCTATTGGTTAAGGCACCAGGTTAGAAAGCATACAGTGAGTTCAAGTCCCACCTTAGCCATGAAAGCCAGCTCTATGACTTGGGGCAGTCACTCTTTCTCAACCCAACTTATCTCCCAGGGTTGTGGTTGTGAGGAAAATAGGAAGAGGAAGGTATGTTGGATATGTTCATCATCTTGAATTATTTGCAAAAATAATAAAGGTGGAAATATAAATAAATGCCTTCAAACCACACTTTGCAGAAACCCTTAGGTTGCATAGTACAGGGGAAGATGGGAGGGGTATAACCTTGCCCTCTTTCCTACTCCCTGTGGCCCCTGTTCCCAATTGACTAATAGGCCCAATCAGTGAGCAGCCATTGGCCACTTTGGAACAAGATTGAAATTTGAAATCTCTTAACAGCAGCGGCTTTTAAGAGAAAGATGAAGGAACAACTTGGATGCCTGCTAGAGAGGTAGGGCTGGCTGGTGGGGGCAACAGTCAATGGATAAGCCTTCATCCTCCCTGGAGGAGGACCTTGGGGACATGGCAGAGTAGGGAATGGGGGTGCAGTTTTCCTCGCAGTCTGTGGTTCCCTTCCCTCTTTGGAATGGGATGTTTAAGTACCAACCATTGGTCATGCCCTCTTCACTCCCAGCCATCTGCCTCAGCCATTTCACAGCTGCCTTTCCTCCTCCTCTGTCCCTCCCTTGGTGATTCACCACCGCCAATGGCCCCCTGGACGTCCACCCCCAGCCCTTGGTCCCGGCCCATTCCCCCAGGCACCGTTTGATCCGGGCCTTTTCCACCACAGGACAACCGCGATCACATGCTCTCCAACACTCCCATGAGTAAGAAGCAGCCGCAAAGATTGCCAGGAGGGCTGCAAGGCCCCCGACTGCCAATCACCCATTGTCCCCCCAGCGCCATTGCTGCCGCCCGATTATTGGGGGGGGAGGGGGTTGATACCTATATCAGAATAGGGCAGCCTAGGACCAATTGTTAACCAATGGAGTTGCCTTATAACAATTATTCTCTTTGATTTCTTCTGTCTCTTTATTGTCTATACTGATTGGTAGTAGTGCTCCCTTGTTGAGATAGGAATCATTTGTCTAAGTCGAGAGAGAGAGAGAGAGAGAGAAAATATTGGTATATATATATATATATATATATATTGACTGTGCAACGAACCATAATAACCAATTCCCTTCCCATTGCGGTTATTAAGCAGAGTATGTGGTACCTCAGGAGGTGGGGGACATCCCAACTTACATGTGGTCCTGGGCTTTCCCCCCTTTCAGACACTTTTGTACAGCTTCCCACCTTGCTGGTTCCCGTACCCTTGGACTGAAAAACAGCCAATCCACTATGCTACTTTGCTATATAGAGACCTTGTGCCTTGCTGGAAGAAGGCGCCATTTTGACAGTGGTCAAAATTCTCAAATCATAATTGCAGCTACTCCAAAATGGTGTGAATCAGTCCCTGCGACAGTCTGCTGGTTCACCTTGGGAAAGGCGATCTTCAGAAAAAGTAAGTGAAGCAAGTGTAGGAGATGACCAGGCTGAGCCCGAGGGTGGGGTCGAATGTGTCATCAGTCATAAATCCCTGTATCCCCACAAGAGATCTAAGTCAGCCCACCTTGAATTCCTTTGATTCCTATCTACTGCCAATTTGTTTTGACCAGTGGTGGGTTGCCCCTGCTTTGCACCGGTTCTATAGAACTGGTAGTAAAACCGGCAGAAGGCTCCGCTCACCGACCCCGACGTCATCAGAACGCTTCGGCGCACGTGGCCCTGTTGCGAACAGGTAGTAAAGATAAGTAGAACCCACCCTGGTTTTGACCTTTAATAGGAGCCCTGGTAACGCAGCAGACTAAAGCAGACTAAAGCACTGTTATTAACATCAGCTGCCTGCAATTACTGCAAGTTCAAATCTTACCAGGCTCAAGGTTGACTCAGCCTTCCATCCTTTCTAAGGTAGGTAAAATGAGGACCCAGATTGTGGGGGCAATAAGATGACTTTGTATAAAATATACAAAAGTATGAAGGCTGTTGCTTAACGCCTTGTAAGCCGCCCCGAGTCTCCGGAGAAGGGCGGCATATAAATAAATAAATAAATAAATAAATAAATAAATAAATAAATAAATAGCTCAGATTCTTGTAGAGAGCTTAAGCTTGCAATGTCTTTATAGTCATTTGAACTGCCTGAATCTCCTGATTTTCCCAGTGCTTGACAGCAAGGTGTGATAAGGGGGGAGGAGGGCATAGAGTGTGGGATCATTCTGGTTGGGATGAGGTAGGCTCAAAGGGCCCAGGAAGGTGGTGGTGGTAGTGGGGAAAGATAGCAAGTGGGGGCAGCTGCAATATTCCTGCAGTTGGCGGGTGGAATACCAAGCATCCAAATTTTGTTGATGTGACCATGTGTACAGATCATAAGTGTCTATGTTCAGCACCATTGTAATTTTGAACGGTTGATGAACCAATAGTCATAAGTCAAGAACTACATGTAACCCTTTGTATAGTCCTCTGGAATGTTAATAAAATGATCCATTCACCTCTAAAACAATTATATTTTTAAGCCATTACTGTTATCATCACTGTTTGTTTGGTTTATATTATACCTTTCCTTCAAGAGTTCAAGGCAGCTTATTTGCCAAGCACCCTTCATTTTATCTCCAGAATATCACCACAGTGAAGCATGTTAGGCTGGTAAGTCTGACAAGAGTTCACTCAGTGACTTTCTACAACTAGAGGTTAGCTTCTAGTCCTAATTCAACATCTTAACCCTTATAGTTGTAATTTTATTTAGTGTCTTATTTTACTCATTTGTTCTTAATTTCATTATTTTGTAATTTTAATTTGTTACAGTATAAATCTTCACAAAATAATTCATTCAGGCTCACTTGCTAATGTTCATAATTAACTTTTTATATAAATAAAATTAAATTATGAATTTACTGAAGGTATTTCTATTCTTGGGCTTTTTTCAGACCTTCTATTTCTTCTAAATATAGGTTCCCATTTCAGCTACTTTTGTGGTATAATTCACCAGATGTTTATACCACAGAACTAACATTTGTTTTATAAAATGGGCTTTGATGTGTTCTTTTGCCCTCAAGCTATGGATTAAAAAAAACCATGCACTGTTTTCACCTTGTGCCTTCCCTTGTGGTCAGGAGATTGTTCCAGAATAGTTACATTTTTTATGTAGAAAGAAGCAGCTATTCAGAATTTGCATAAATGTATAGTTTGCTTCCATTTCTTCCTTCACTGAGAATGTGACAAAATAATGTTTTTAATACTGACTATGACAATAAATTGATTGGCTATGTGCCATCAAGATTATGTTGACTCTCAGCAATCACATAGATTTTCTCTAGAAAGATTTGTTCCCACCCTGATTCTTCATGTCTTCCAGTGGTGGAACTGTTGCTGGTGGTCTCTGAAATAAGCTTGCTTGAATTGTTTTTTTTTTAAAAAACAGGAGTACACAGAATAATAGTCCAAATTCAGTCCAGAGTTCCAAGATCCAAGCCAGGTTTGTCAGCTAGTTCAAATATCAGAATTTCAGAGCAGAATCATCACACAAGACCCTTAGATGAGATTGTTGCTTCCAATAAGTGAATAGGACTGCCTCTTAAATCAGTCTGCAGACAGCTGTTTCTAATCAAAAGATTTACTCCCTTGCTAGGCAAGGAGCCTCTTAGACGTCTCTGCTCTGTTTTCCTCTATTCACTGGGTGCAGGAGTTGGAAGGCCTGATATTATCCTCATCTGACAGCTGTTCCATCTGTTCCAGCTGCTCAGGTGGTGCCTATGTTTGATCAGGCTTGGGTGATTTTTGTCTTTGTATGTCCTGGGACTGATATTACACAGGATCTGCTGGAACAGCTTCATAACAGCATGAAACCTTTGGTAGCATTTTTTTGGTCCTCTTTTGAATTTGAGTATAATTTATTTTACTGCTGCAATTTTATTTGAAGTTTTGTTTAGATTGGTAGGTTGTATTGATTTTTTGAGAAAGAAAGCCTTCATTTTTGAGAACTGTCAGCATACTCCAGGATTATTTAGCCTGGGAACTTCAAAATACATTGTATTATGCCTCCCGGAAGAGATAGCATAATTGCCAGTTTTGTGGAAAAAACGTGGAGCATTCTAAATGAAATCTAGGCAGGCGGAATATTCTGCTAGAGGACATGAATAAATCCGTAGAGATGAGATGAGTACAGGAAAAAGTGATTGGGCCTTTTTGGAGATTCCAAATAAATAAGGAGGCTAAAAATTTGGTGAGTATCTGCTTATCTGTGTATTTCAAAATATATGACTGAACATATCTATTCATACTGTACATACAGATGGCAATTAAATAGATATCAATTATATGATTGTTATTAAAAATTTTAGAGCTGCTTGGAATAAAGTAAAAAGAATTATATTATAGAGTAGCGCTGAAAAAATATAAAGTTATGTATAATATTGTCCTGAGAAAAAGATAGTTGCAAAGAATGTAAATTGAAGATCTGTAGAACAGTTAAGAATGAAAGTGGGAGAGAAAATGCAGCATAATTTTGATAGAAATAAGGAATTGTTTTGGAAGAGAGTAACAAGGGAAATAAATATAATTAAACAATTTGGTATGACACTGAGAGAAACCTGTATTTAATTTTAAATGATATTATGATATATCAAATAAATTAAATATATCAAAGTAGTTAAAGTTAAATATCGAAGAAGCTATTAATGTAACTTTCCAAGGAAAACTGATGAAAAGAAAGACATGTTAGAAAGATAGCTATAATATACCTGTTGCAAGGAATTAATATTTGTCAGGAGACACAAAAATGGCTCTGTATTGGATCTTGTTAAGCCAATGCTCTCTATTTCCCATAATAGCAATAATAATAATAATACCTCAAGTAATCCAATAATAGGGACGTGTGGCTCAGTGGCTAAGACACTGAGCTTGTCAATCAAAAGGTCGACAGTTCGGTGGTTCGAATCCCTAGTGTCGCATAATGGGGTGAGCTCCCCTTACTTGTCCCAGCTTCTGCCAAACTAGCAGTTCGAAAGCACATAAAAAATGCAAGTAGAAAAATAGGGACCACCTTTGGTGGGAAGATAACACCGTTCCGGGCGCCTTTGGTGTTTAGTCATGCCGGCCACATGACCACAAAGACGTCTTCGGACAGCGCTGGCTCTTTGGCTTTGATGAGTACCGCCCTCTAGAGTCGGGAATGACTAGCACATATGTGCGAGGGGAACCTTTACCTTTACCTTTTAATCCAACAATGTCTTGCATAGAATTTAGACAAAAGAGTTTCTCAACTCTTTGCCAAGTAATTAAATTGTGCTTTTCCCACCAGAAAGGAAGGACAGATTTTTTGGGTTTCTTCTGTGATATAAACTTGTCAAACTGGGAGTAAAATATTGCCAGAGTAATCCCCAGGAATATTGTATGCAGTAGCTTGGCTGAAGCATTTAGAGAAGTTAAGAAAGGTTTTCTTCACACTGCCTTCAAAGAAGCACCTGCTACTTTGCAACTCCCTCACCCATTCAAGGCTGTGGAAGGAAGAAGGGAAAGCAGGCAAGGAATGGCGATAAACAGTATAGCTGGCAATCAATGCTATTCCATAAATGGTTTAAGAAAGCCTTCAAGGAAGGGGACATAGACACATGGAGAAAATGGTTGGCAATGTCAGCACTTCAAGCTGCATTTATTTATTTATTTTATTTATTTATTTATTTTTTCATATTTGTATACCGCCCTACTCCCGAAGGACTCAGGGCGGTGAACAGCCATAATAAATACAAATACATATAGAAGTTAAAAACTATTAAGAAACAGATTAAGTAATTTAGGCTCAAAGATTAAAAACATCCAAATTTATCTAAAGAGGTTTAAAACCCAATTTAAAAGCCAGTTTAAAAGCCAATTAAAAAGGGAGATTTAGGCCAGACCAGCTTGTTGGAATAGAAATGTTTTCAGGGCACGGCGGAATATGCGTAAGTCTTGGATGTTTCGTAACTCCGGGGGAAGCCCGTTCCAGATGGTAGGTGCCCCCACAGAAAAGGCTCTCCCCCTGGGGGCCGTCAGTCGACATTGTTTGGCCGACGGCACCCTGAGGAGTCCCTCTCTATGGGAGCGAACTGGTCGGTGAGAGGCTATTGGTGGCAGGAGGCGGTCTCGTAAGTACCCTGGTCCTGAGCCATGGAGCGCTCTAAAGATAGTAACCAAAACCTTGAAGCGCACCCGGAAGACCACTGGAAGCCAGTGCAGCTCGCGCAGGAGGGGGGTTACATGAGAGCACCACATTGCTCCCATTACCACCCGCGCGGCCGCATTCTGGACCAGTTGGAGCCTTCGGGTGCTTCTCAAGGGGAGCCCCATGTAGAGAGCATTACAATAATCCAGGCGTGAGGTGACAATCCAGAAAGGGATGCAACTGGCGAATCAGGCAAACCTGATAAAAAGTCCTCCTGGCTACGGCCGTCATATGCTCTTCAAAAGACAGCCGTGAGTCCAGGAGGATGCCCAAGTTGCGAACCCCATCTGTGGGGGCCAACGACTCGCCCCCAATAGTCAGAGATGGTGCCAACTGACTATATCGGGACGACGGAAACCACAGCCACTCGGTCTTGGATGGGTTGAGTCTAAGTTTGTTCCTCCCCATCCAGATCCGTACGGCCTCCAGGCACCGGGACATCACCTCGAGGGCATCATTGGGGTGGTCTGGGGTGGAGATGTACAGCTGGGTGTCATCAGCGTACTGATGGTACTTCACCCCAAAACCACGGATGATCTCACCCAGCGGCTTCACATAAATGTTGAATAGAAGGGGCGAGAGGACCGATCCTTGTGGCACCCCACATATAAGGGGCCTCGGGGTCGACTTCTGCCCCCCTGTCAACACTCTAGTGCTGACATAAGAAGGAGAAGCGGAGGCGTCTGGAAAGGGATGTTTGACTTTTCACCTACTTATTTTCCCTGGAGATAATATCCCCTAGGAGATGGGATGGGAGGGGGGAAATTCCTTTGAGCTGGAGCAGTAGATTAGGGGTAGAGTGACTTGGAAGATGGCCAATGAGTGCAGAGGAGTGGGGAAAGGAAAGGGAGGGTTTTGGGTCAGGAAGTCAGTGTTGGCTACGATGGAGTCAGAGTTAGAATATCGTGCTTAATAAATGGGAGTTTTTCATCAAAGACTTTGTTTGAAATGCAATTTATTTGAGACGACCTCGAAACCTGACAGACTCCTCATGCAGTCACCATAAGACTGAAGTTAGTTTCCACACACCCATAAAGTAAATTGTTCTTGACATTAAAATTATATGAATTTCCTGAATATTGACAGTTCTTTTAATCTGCTCTTTGGATTTGCTTCTATTCTTCTCACTTCAGTCATTTGCCAACAATTATATCTTTTGGAGACTTGTTTAAACTAAACAAGTTTATTAAAGCGTTTTAAAGAGAGATTATTTGGGGGGGGGGTGAGATGAAGGAAATCATTTCCCAACTGGTACAACTTTAGGTGATCTCAGCAGTAGGCTGTGGGTGAGATGAAGACAACATGATAAAGACATGGTCCTCAGAAATGTTCAGTGAAGAACCTTTTGTCTTGTGGAATAAGAATGCAAAGATAAGCCTACAGTTAGATCATGTCTGGTCTTATATAAGCCAGACATCCCCAATTCATTTTTCTGAGGTCATTTGTAAGTCAGACAATGGTTTGTTAACATGATGTTATTGGATGTTATTGAAAAAGTCTCAGTGAGTCAGGTCTGGTTAATTCTTCAAGAGCAGACTTGTCAGGAGATTCCCAAGATCCCAAATAAACAAGATTGGAAAGTGAAAAGACAAACAAAGAAGGCAAGAGGAAGCCACTCACATATGTTTGCTGAGAAAAGTATGTGAACAGTGTCTGGGAAGTTCAACTTTACCTTTGAGTTTAAGTCTCACTTTGGTCCTTCTACCAAGATAGTTTTAGCAGATTCCTGTGGTGCAGCTGTAGAGATGTGAATAAAAATGACCCGGCTTGATTTAGTCAGGATGAAGGGAACCCAGAGCAATGATCCAAGAATCCTTTGCAAGTAAGTCAGCCAACTGTGTAATCTTGTTCTCGTATGTTCCAACTGATAAAGAAATAGCAGTTATTCAAACAGTGAGCAGAGGCAAATTGCCTTGCCTTCATAAAAGAAGCCAAAACTCTCCCTCGAAAAAGCAGTAGAGAAAAGAAAGGGTTGAACCACCTGAATTCTTGAATTGTAACTTTAACCCTCTATTAATACTAAATACTATTAATTATAGCTCTTAGATCTTTGCTTTTGAGATGAACTATTTCCAGCAGAGACTTTTCAGAGAAATCTGAATTCATACTATACACTACACTAAGCCATGGTTTAATTTAACCATAATTTGGTTAACAACCCATAATAGCATGTTTTCTTTCAATCATGCTAATACACTGAGGGCCTCATGGCTGGTAATGCTGAAGCAACAAGTGTGTAGGCCTGGAATTGTATGGTACAATGCTTCAGTGTGATAAATATTCAGTGTATGGATAGTGCTAAATGGATTTTAACCTCAATATATCTTTGGTGATTTGCCAATGGGAAAAAAATCATTTTAAAATTATTATCATTCAGAGATAATCTACATTATTTCAATGATCATCATAATCCATATTGTATTTTTGTGGTTAACTTTGAGAATTTTATGAGTTGGTTGTTCTTATGGATTTATTATAATATGACTTCCTATCTTTTAGTGTCCTTTAAAAAAAGAAAGACTTTAATATCATTTTTATTTGAAAGTTTTTTGTAATGAAGCACTTCATAAGAAAACCATGGAAATGATCTTGTTCTACAATTGTGAATTATAAATTTAAAACAACATTATTTTCCGCTGCTGTATTTGAGATATAACACTTTAAGAATTTATTCCCCATTGGTTGTATTTGTAGCAAACGATTTGGGACAGTATGGACAATATTAAATGGCTTGTTTAATGTCATTCTCATGTTGCATTAATATTCACAAATTCATTTTAACTAATAACTACATAAGTTGAGTGGGTAGTTCTCTGAATTACAAACATCATACTGAATTCTTCTGAGTTCATACTTCTTTTTTATCTGTCCTCAGTAATAGTATTCCTGATCAGGGGATTTTCCCTTTTATGTTACAGGCGGTATTAATTCCTACATTGACACTGACATGCATTCTGCGATTTCCTGCATGCAGAATTCATTTGTGTAAACCAGTTGGATTCATGGGACTTTGGCTTGTCTTATTAGGATGGATCAAACTGAGTTTATTTGAGGGTTCTGTTTTCTTCTCTTCTTTCTTCTGCTGTCTCAGTGTCTAATTTGGCAGCTTTTCAAAGTTTTATTATACCTTTATTACTTTGAAAAAGAGTTTCTTTAGATCTTATTTTAGCACATTTTATGACTGCCTTTCCCAGTTTAATAGTCTTCATGGGAGTCTGGCTGTACCCTCCACTTCCATACCATACATTTGATGCTAGTGTAGTTGTAGCTGTCTGCAGGGCCAACTGGGAAATTTGGCATATGGGTAATGTCTCGTTCAGTTTGTCACCACAGATTCCACTTAATTTACAATCACAATTGAGCCTAAAATTTATATTGCTAAGTGAGAAATTTGTTAAGTGAGTTTTGTAACTTCACATTTGTTAAGTGATTCATTGCAGTTGTTAAATTAGTAACGTGGTTGTGAAGTGAATCTTGTTTCCCCCATTGACTTTGCTTGTCAGAAGGTTGCAAAAGTTGATGACATGATCCTTGGACGCTGCAACCATCATAAATGTGAGTCAGTTGTCAAGTATCCGAATGCTAATTGTGAGACCATGGGGATGCTGCATCAGTCATAAGTGTGAAAAATGATCATACGTCGCTTTTTTTCAGTGCCCTTGTAACTGAATGGTCACTAAGTGAATTTTTGTATTTCAAGGATTGCCTGTATCAGTATCTGTACAGAGGAAGCATACTTCTTGTCTTTCAGTTTGTCATTCACCATGCCTTGAAAACGTTGCTGACACCAGTCTAGTGAACTTACTAATATAAAGAACTATGTAGTACCTTATCCAGGACAAAATAGCACTTAGCAATAGCACTTAGACTTGTATACCGCTTTACAGTGCTTTACAGCCCTCTCTAAGCAGTTTACAGAGTCAGCATATAGCCCCCAACAATCTGGATCCTCATTTTACCCACCTTGGAAGGATGGAAGGCTGAGTCAACCTTGAGCCTGGTGAGATTTGAACTGCCAAATTGCAGGCAGCCAAAGTAGGCTGCAGTAGTGTACTCTAACCACTGCACCACCATGGCTATTTTTAACTAACTGGATTGTCTGAATATCAATAGCACGTAGACTTATACACCGCTCTACAGTGCTTTACAGCCCTCTCTAAGCGGTTTACAAAGTCAGCATATTTTCCCCAACAATCTGGGCCCTCATTTTACCGACCTCGGAAGGATGGAAGGCTGAGTCAACCTTGAGTTGGTCTTGCATCTGATCCCATCCTCAAAGAACTGTAGCTTCAGTTTTTAAAATGCTTCATGCATCATGCTCTCTGAGGTAGTCAATAGATGGATGAGTAACACAAACCTGCTCTGTATATCATGTAAGGAATGCCACCAAGTGGGGTTAAAGAAAGACAATGCCTCTAGTCTTCCAGTGCATCCTGGTAGGTATTATCTATGAGCAAAGAATAGTTACAGGTAATGCCAGCTGCTCTGCTTGATCTTGAATGAAAGGACCATTCACTGAGTTGTGCTAAATTCTCTTTGGCTTTCAGTTTGATCTTAAATCAAACTTTGCAGGCATTTATTTTGTCTTCAAATGAATATGTGCATTGTTTATGCTTCATAGGGAACTTTGATCTACTGAGTGTTCTGCCAGGAAATAATTGTATTCTGCATTAAAATGTGTAACTCTGTTCTGAATAATTTTTCAATTATTGGATACTGGAAACTGTCATAAATGAGATGCAGTACTATCCTAGGGAATTACATTTTTAATTCCTGGTCTACACTTGGGTATTATTTACAGATGTCATGTTCCAAATTTGGTGAAAGGAAGTGTCGCTCTAATGGTGTAAGTGGTTGCATGGATACAATTACTAAGTAAAGCCTTTAAATTAGTAGAATGTAAAGATACACCTTTCATATGCATTATACATCTGCTTTCAGAACTGATAGTAAAAAAATCCTTCTGACTTAACAGATTTCTTTAAATAATATTTTCAGCTCTTTGGAAAGTCCAGTTTTTGCAAGTTTGGATTCTTTGCGTCTGCCTTAAAGAAATATCAATATTAAAAATCCTAAAATATTAAAGTGCACAACTCTCTGTAAATGGAAGAAACAGAATCTCTCAAGGAAGACAACTTAAAATATCAGTGAGGAGTAAAGAAAATAAGTATTTCCACAGTTCCTGGATTGTGTTCAAACAGGAGGAAAGAGAAAGGCCTGTACAATTAGTTCTCAGGTTACTACAGTAATTGGGACCATAATTTCTGTCTTTAAACAATGCAGTTGTGAAGCGAAACAAAGCCATTGTACAAAAGCTGTTACACTTATCACAAAACCATTACCATAAAAATCCAAGCCACCTGTTCAATTGTATATATGTCATAATTTTTAAGTCAAGCGAAATAGTTTTCATACAATACTAAACAGTATTGTGAAACATTTGTTGACATGCACCATTCAGTAGTATGGATTCATATCCTGAAAAAGTACATAAGTAGCATTGAAAATAATGACTAGTAATGACTAATTTATGCAACTGGCTTTTTTGAAAGTGCTGAGTCCTTAAATCCCGGTACTTGACAACTGCAATAAATTTAATTTATTTGGGGGTTGTAGTCAGCAGGATAGACAGGGCTTGTTGAGCTATTTAAAAAAAACAACCTAGTATTCTATAAGTAAAAACCATTCTGAAAAACTAGAACAGTTTTCTCCAACCTTACTCCAGATGGATTGGATTTGTTTAATGGGCACATTTAGGGAAGATTAAAATATAAAATTTAGCAAGATTTTTAAAATGGATGCAGTCTTTATTGTTTTGATAAAATGCCTCCTCCCAAAAAATAAAAATAGAATATCCCACATAATTGGTTAATATTTGTTTCTTATGAATAACAATTGTGTATTACTAAATTTGTAGACCACTGTTTTTCAGAGTTTATTTAGTATTATTCAAATTTTAAAATCTGCCTTTTAAGTTTTCCATGTTATCTTTGAGTGAGGCTCCTTTTGGTTCATCTGTAAAGGATTAAAGTACAGATAATTTGTTCGAAATTATCTTTCTGCCCTGGCTACAATGTAAATGTGTTGCCAGCTGCACAATGGTCTTATTTTTTTTTTGCAATACCTTGCATTAATGGCCTGCCAAGGGCTTTGTGGGACATTAAAAGGGCAGCTTCTTCTAACTTACTATATTGTTAATAAGGGGCTAAAGGAGCTGCATAACTATTTTCATGTAAGAGACAAAAGGAGTAGTTGTAAGTAGAGAGTTGAATTGGCTTGCTTTTCTTAATTTATTCACTTGTTCCTCCTCCTATTATTCTGTTCAGTTTGTTTCTAAGAATATTTAATTGTACAAATTGGGCATAAAACAGAATAAAAGAGAAAGGGAGATCTGTATATTGCATGATTCTAATGGTAACTTTAGGCTGGTTCAGTGGTCTGCTTCTAATTTTATTTTATAAACGGCAGACATTGGAAGATAAACCCTCTTGATGTAATATCCTTATCTGCAGTTCCACTCCAGGGTGAATGTTTCTCCCAAATAATTGAAGTTTAAGACTCTTACAACTGTATATTAGAGCATGGTGGGGATTATATTTTAAAAGACTCTGAAAGACTTATTAAGCTTTGAATGAAAACTCACCCACTCTCACATGGCTCTTGATTTTAAGAAATATATACAAGTAGGAATGTAAAATAATTTGTAACAGTCTAGTGAGTTTGTAATCATTAATATACTGTCCCCATTTAAACACATTTGTTATATATGTTTGGTGCAACTGAAGAATACTTGATATTAAAAAATACTTCAGAATGTTTTAATAATGAATACTTTCTATAAGTATACACTAAAAAGTATGTAATTTAGCATTAGTAAATTATCCCTTATTATTGTGGTAGCAGTTTGTATTTTATGAAAGCTTATGCAATTCCAGGCTTGCACTCTGGATATAAAGAAATTGCTTTATTTGTGCTGTGTTTCTGTTTTATAGGAATCAGTAGATCTTATATTAAATTATAGGCTACTTTAACCATTACATCTTGCAGTTTTGAAAACATGTTGAAAATTGGTCCAATTCTGACACTTTAGGCACAAAGCCAGATCTTGAGCCAGTTACACTCCCTTATGCCTAGGACGGAGGGAATGGCAAATGACTAATGAAGTATTGTCAAGCAAATTTAAGGGAGTTGATAGGAATCAACACTGACTCAAAGGCACCAAAAAACAAAATAGTTATAATAAATAACCTCAAAACAATAATAGATATTATGTATGGATAAATACAGAAGGGATAAATTTAATTATTATCCTCTTGATGCTGGATGAACTATAACATAGAGGTCAGATGTGCAGATAATTGCAAGGTACATCCTGCTCAACAGCATAACCTTACTCATTTTTCTGGTTATGAAGATGATGATGATTTCCTGTTTTTTTCTACATAAGCCTAGAATAAAACAGTTGATCAAAATGAAATCCATTAATAAAATCCCAGTAATAGAAGCAGTAAGGATCCAAGTATCAGATTTACATTTTAAAATGCTAGTATTTTATTATTGAACAATGAATGCTTGTTTAAGTTAATGCTGTAATTAAATGCTGGAAATGAAGGAATCAAATCTAGCAACCGGGAAGGTCATATAACATGCGTGCTGCTACTGAGGAGAAAATAATTTCCTTATTGTTGGATAAATATCTGATGTTGGTAGAGCAATGAGGCTCTAAAGCAGGGGTGTCAAACTTGTGGCATCACGTCATCACGTGACATATTGCTATTCCCCCCCCTCACTAAACTGGGGTGGGCATGGCCAGTGTGCGATGCATCTGGCCTGCAGGCTGCGAGTTTGACACTCTGCTCTAGAACAAGGAGGGGAATGAGCAAAGAATAGCTTAAAATATTTGTCTCTCTCTGGCTTAACCAATAGACTTCTTAGATATTTACAGCATAAAGAAGCACAAGGAAAAAAGAATTTGAAGGGACATACTATAGGGCAAATCTGACAATATGTACATAGATAATAAAAGCCTAATTACATCCAGGCAAGAATGGCTGTCTTATATACAACACGTTACACAACAAGGCAAATTTTGAAAGAGAGTTAAGAAACGAATCAAAAAAATAGATGAAATGATTTAAATAGCTACTACTGATAACCTCCAATGTTTAAAGTACCTATATTTGAGAGTCATTAGCAACTGGAAATAAAGAGAAGGGAAGGGGAGAATGCATTTACCAGAATTGATTTTTTTTCCCAGAACATTTTTAGTTATATTTTATTACTAATTGTTTATCTTCTACTTTGCTTTTTTATCTTTATTCTTTTTATGATTACAGTTTAAATAATATGTCAGAACCTACAGTATATCATTTTCTTGACACCTTGACATTTTTATTTACTTAGACACCAAGGAAAATGATATCCACTCTCCACTTTCTTTCAGAAACAAAACAAATGTGCCTTTTTATTCTTGTATGATTGAGGTTTAAATAGTGTGGCAAGACTTACCTTTCTGGCATCCTGATATTTGTATTTACTTAGACACTAGGGAAAATAGCACCCACTTTCTACTCTTGTCCATTTTTTTTCAGAAACAACACAGATGTACCTTCTTCATTACAGCTTGATCTGTACTAACAGGTTTTATCATGATAACTATGGGCATTTTCTCCATACCAGCATTGTTCTGTTTGTTGATGAAATTACTTTCTAGGAATTACAATCCAATACACACACAAAAAGAATAATTTAGCATTTGGAAGGAATGGTGGCATTCATTAAGTCTGCATGTTCTTCATTCTCTTTCCTTCTCCCATGTGGCTAGGAAGTAGACTTAGTAGCTATTATTTCTACTTAACTGCTGTTTGCTGAACTGGGTTGTTCAAGATGCAGAAAACATAGCTTGAAGTTACTTGTTTGAAGTAAGTCATTGTTGTCTTTAATCTCAGTTTGTTGCACCAGATGGCACAGGAAGCCATGGTTAATTGAAAATTAAATTTTCCATCTTCCCTGTAGAAATTATGAAGTTTATATGAGTATAAACCTTATATAAGGTTCTCCAAAATTTATTTCTGCGCACACGAACTCTTACCAAACTTAGTGCCTTCCAGTATACAGGGATATATAGGATGGTATATTCCATAACCATCCATGCTGATTATGGCTGGGATGATAGAAGTTTCAATAGAATATATCTGAAAGTACCAGGTTAGGAAAGATTGCACTAAATCCTGGTTTAAGTAGATACATGAACGAAATGTTATTAATATACCTTTACTTCAGCCATCACAGTTTCTGAGAATGCTGTGATAAATTCTATTATATGCTTGATTTTCTATTTTTCAGCTATGTATTAGAGAATAGTTCAATCCAAGTTCACAAGTTAAATAATATTGACAGACAGAAGTACATTCCAGTGAAATATTTAAAAATAATGCTTTCTTGAGCTGACAGGGAAGAGTTTCCTTGTACCCAGATTGGTCAAGAGTATGTTAATCTTACTTTACAAGGTCTGTTGCTTTTCTTTTGTTACTATTAACGTAATTCTTTAGTGGAATAAACTGATTCTGAAGATTTAAAGAAACTGCTCTGAACACAATGCTTGCTTCAGTCTTCTTTTAAAAAAAATCCTTGCAAAGTGGCTTAGTGCTACTTTGTACTTAGTGCTTTGTACCTTGTACTTTATGCTACTAACCAAGTGCTCCATTGCCAAAGTAACAACCAACCTTCCACAAGAGAAACAACATTATTCAGACAAATAGAAATGCACTGAAGCAACCCAGGACACCAACAAAAAAAAAAAAAAAAAAAGGAAACAGACCACCTATACAACATTGTCCAACAAAATGGATACTATCGCAACTTTTATCAAAAAGGGGCTACTCAGATTACTATGCACAGCCAAAACAAACTATGAAAAGAGTAACATTACATCAAAAACATTTTGGAAACAACCAACTGCCCAGGATCATTGTAGCATATAAATCAACAAACCTACCAGTTGCTTTAAGCCATAAAAAAGGGAAGGGAAACAATGAAACAACGTTAAAAGTGCTTTCATAAAAGGATGCTTTCATTTTCTCTCTGTAGTCTGACTGACTTTAGCTGAATTGTTTTAACAAAGTTTGGTGATTTCTTGATACATTGAATAATTGGAGGGTGCATGGCTGAGGAATGCGGTCTAGTATTTCTAAATATTTTTTAACACACATATATACACATGCACACACCATGGTATATTGTATATAACATATTGAATAAAAATATATATATTTCCTGACTATTATTTTAAAGAAGAAAATATCTACTATGGAAAACGATTCTGTCCTTTAATCTTAATTGTTATGACTACAAGTTTTGCAAGATGAAATCTGTTGAGTTCTGTGTGTAATGGAGCACGCAGTGCACCAGGCTGTCGAGGCTGTTTTTGTGATGAATATAGCTGTAAAATGAACCATCTGTAAAGCTTTCACTATACAGACTTTTCTAATAATGAAGCATTATTTTGGAATCATGAAATTACTTGAGTGGGAAGAGAAAATGAGTTTTTCTCTGTCTCCTTCATTTGCTAGAAAGTGACATCATATTCCAAGAGATAGTGATACTGTCAGTGGTCTCTGAAGAGTTACAACCACAGCCAAGACTTGCTCCAAAGATGATTTAAAGATGGGAAATAAAACCTATCACAATCTTCTATTTTTTTTAAAAAAAAATACAGTATATAAAATTCGTGTTGCCTGCTGTAGAATGTTTGGGCTGGGTCTTTTCTCTTATTCAGCCATATAATTTATGTTTCCCAAAAGACAGCATTCTAATGTATAATTCATTCCTAATTTTATGACTATAATAATTATTTGATGATGATGATGATGATGATGATGATGATGATATTATGGTATATAGAGTGTAGATCTATTTAAGAGTTGGTTTTAATTTAAAAAGAATCTGCCTTCCACCAGAGATCTTTGCTTGGAAACATTAAGAAGTCACTGTTTTTTCCTCTGTTGCTGATGGCAACCTTCTAGGATAAAAATAAAAAATGATTAGCGGATATGACAAATAGAAATTGTTCCTAGATGATGTCATCACTTCTTTGTGATAATCTCTAAATCTATAAGGTATATTAGAAAGCCGAGTTATTCAAATGTCCTTAATGTCCTTTGAGAAACCACTAGGTAGAGGATAAGCATATTTGGGAAGAGCTGCCATTGAGGGAATTGTTTACAGAATAAAAGGAAATCTGAAGGGTTTTTTAAAACCTATCTTTCCTTAAAGAACTTTGTCAAAGAAGCTTGCCTCTGTGATAATTCAGGGAATTCCAGGGAGGGCCAGAAATTATGTACCACTCTTTGTGTAAAAACAACAACAAGAATAAAGCAATTTACAAAACTGAAATGATACAAAGATGATTTTACAATAGAAAGCCATGGGACTATGTTCTTAGCAATCACAATATCGGAGCTGTTGAACACATGTCTGGAAAAACCCATATCAATGACCGATCTTGGGGGCCTGCTGTTGGCATTACATGTGTTACATCTCCATTTTGCCTTAACTATGGGTACATAACAATTGAGATGTTCCAGCAATAATTGGGTTTTATGTCATTTAGCACTTTTTAAAGTCAAGAGCAAACATTTGCAATAGGCTTAGAAATCAATTGGCAGCAAAAGGAAAGAATGAGTAATATATGGATTTGAACAACACATTATTCAGCAATCAGGCACTGTCATTTTATACCAGATGATGTCTCCTGACCTTCTGTGAGGAGTCTATGCATTCTTTGTGAACCAAAGCTATAGAAAATCCTACATTAGTTCTGCTTAGGGACTACATGTATAGTACTAATAATTAGTGATGTTCAAAATGTTTCAGGAAACAACTGTTTCAATTTTAATGGAAATCTATCACTGATGATGTTACCTAGTTAGGGTAATGAAAACAAGCAAGCTCAGAGAGCACGAAGGACCCCTTAATGGAAATCTAGTACAAAATGCTCCAGAAGTGAAATAGCCCTGATTTGAACTCTTACACAATCATTTTAGAACTTTAGTTGACACAATCAATTTGGAATTAAGGAGAAATTTCCTGACATAACAATTAATCAGTGGAACATCTTGCCTGCAGAAGTTGTGAGTGCTCCAACACTGGAAGTTTTTAAGAAGATGTTGCATAACCATTTGTCTGAAGTGGTGTGGGGTTTCCTGCCTAAGCAGGGGGTTGGACTAGAAGACCTCGAAGGTCCCCTCCAACTCTGTTGTTCTATTCTATTTACAGAACTGTTTGGAACTTGGCATAATTCTTGAATAACTAAGACAGAATCTGGACCTTTCCAGTAACAATCTACTTCAAACTTGAAACATTTTGGAAATCTCTACTAATAATATTCTGATTTATTGATCTATGAGCCCTTTACTCTTGGGGAGGATAGGCACTTAACAAGTTATCTTTTCCTGTCATGAGGATACATCTTCTCCAAAATTGTCAACTGATTTATCTGTGATCCTCTTTTTCTCTAAATCAGGGGAATCAAACTCGCAATGACACATTGTCATCATGTGATGTATCACAACTTTTTCCCCCTTCGCTAAAATGGGAGTGGGCATGGCCAGTGTGTGATGCATCTGGCCCTCAGGCCACGAGTTTGACACCCCTGCTCTAAATAAAACATGTTTTTATGAACTCAAGTATTTTAGGTAAAATGGTGATTAATTGAAAATGGTTACTCAGACCAGGCAAAATGCATTTCTGTGGAATTAAATGGCAGATGCTCTTTTCAGAGACTTCTATATATTATCTTTACATTGTAAAAATTCCTCATCAAGTTTACTTACAAATCTGACCGAATGGCAAAACGGCAAATTTTGAAAAGTTCACATGACAATATAGCTAAATTTTAATGACCATCATTGTTATGCCATCTGAGTCTTAGTAAATTATGAATAACTTGGAAAGATACTAGTGAACTAAACAGGTATGTTAGGCCTGTAATAGCAGCTTCAATTAGAAGTAGGTAATCCCTAAGAGCAAGTAGATAATTCCCAAGAGTTCTGATTAGTAAGATTTATTTATAAGGCGATTATAAAGTAACAACAACAATATTGAGCTCTCTGTTTTCAAATGTTCCAATTGGGATGGAAATGTTTTGTTTCTTTATTTCTTTTCTTCATACACTTTTTACATAAAAGGGAGAAGCTGTGTCTTTCTGCAAAGCAGGGATAAATCACCCCTGCTACTTGTTTTGAAAGTGGCTATTTGACTTTATTTTAGTCAGGGAACCATCACCTAAAAATATTCTTATCCATAAGTTTTCAAGTGGCTTGGCAGAATGGAAGAATGTGGTTGTCCAGAAGCAATATTATTTAATTGAAATAGCCATTGGATCATTATCTTTACATATTTCATGTAAAAGAGATTGGTGTATTTTTAAAAGTTCTGATATCTGTGCAAACAGTATCTGGTTGCCTGTATAAAAAGTTGATTTAAAAAAATTCTTTAATGCCAGTAAAAATATATGATAGCATGGAGAGTTTAGACAAGTCAAGTATTTGAAGTTTGTGAATGCCAAAGTGATCATTACATTCACATATAGTTCTTGACTTACAAACTATTTCTTAATAACTATTAAGTTACAATGGACTTCAAAAATCTACAAGTAATCCCCAATTTACAACCACATCTGAGCCCAGAATTGTTGTTGTGAAGCTTCTTGGATGAGTAGCGAAACGTCTTCAAAAAAAACCCAGAAAGTCCAGTTGCCTCTTGAAAAAGCACCTTTGGTACAACCATGACCTGGATGACTGAGAATCTTCATAGACAAATACCTGATGTAATTAACTACTGCATTTTGCTATCAGTACAGCAAAAAATATTGGAAGGAAATGTTGAGGTCATGTAGATCAATTTCTGCTTAATCTGAGATCTGGAAAATGTGATTCAAGCATTGCTGACTCTATCTGCTTTTTTTTTTTAAAAGTCCAGCATCTTCCAATTTGCCAAAAGTATTTATTGTTGATATATCTCATGACATTTAGCCAAAATCTGTTTCCTTGAAATTTTCTCCTTATCAGCTTTATTTCTATCTTCTGGAACAATAAAATATTTGCTTGGCAAGCAGTCAGCAATCAGTTCATATCTTCCTTTATCTTCTCTTTACCAGATTACCCAGTTCTTATTAAATTTGATCACTTAAAAACCACAAATGCTGAAGATTCTATATATAAAATTCCACCATATTTGCTCAACTTTGCATATAATCACATCCATAAAGCAGGGGACAATCATAGGAGATAGCTGAACTATCTTGCATTTCAAGATATCACACAAGGCATGGGGATATTAATATATTAAACAACAGATGGGAATTTGATTTGCTAAAGGAAACGTTTCACAAATTTTTTAAAAAATAATAATTCCACATTTCCTTAGATGTTATAAAAAGTAGAGAGGAAAAAAAAAAGAATACACTTACCCTTCATTTTATATTTGTGTCAATTTGGAATTTATTTCAGAGCTGCTGGCTTATGGGGAAATTAAAAGAAAAAAATCCTGGCAGAAGACAAAGAACTTCCATAATGCTTCCAAAATAACCAGAATTAAACTCAGCTTGAGGGTATCTTTACTTTTTAAATGAACCTTTGTGACACCTTTGATGTTTTAACAGGATTATTTTTTCCTAAAGATTTCTCGACTACAGTTCACCTCACTGTGTCTTGACTCCTTTGATTTTTTCTTTTATTTTAGGAATCTTTTTATGTTTTACAATAACTTTTCAGGCAGAAGCTTAAGTGAGAATTGCTTGCAAATTATTTGTTGACTTGAAGGGAGACAAATAATTTGTTCCTGGTTTTTGTATTACTTCCTTAAACTAAACCTTTTAAAGCCTTATGAATTTAAAGTACCGGTACATTTTCAAACTGTTACTTAAGTTTTTTGTAATTGCCTTGGACATTTTTTTAAAGTTAAATGAAATCAAATTTTCTTATAGCAGTAGAGTTTATATTTCATTTACAATGTGTCCCCCCCACTGCTTTATAAAACATGTTTATATATTGGTGCAAATTATAATAAACAGTGTTATTGAGTCTTAAAAAAATGAATAATGTTGCTAAGAAATAGCTAAAGTTGGGGAGAAGATTTGCCTATAATTTCATTAGTCCGATAAAGGAAGTTCTCCTCACAAGCTTAGGATACTGCCTATAATAAAATTAAGATGCAAAGAATTGGAAGAGGAAACATTTATCTATGCTGATGATCTTAACTGATGAGCCAAATTGGTTTAATTATTTTAAATTGTTTTTATTTCACATTATATGTATGTTATAAGTGACTGTTCACTGCCCTGAGTCCTTCGGGAGAAGGGCAGTATAAAAATTAAATAAATAATAATAATAATAATTTCAGATTAGTAGAATATATGCAAAAATTACATTTATACCAGCACATCAAATGATCAATTTTGAGTTTCTGTATCTTTTTTTAAAAAAAGATTTCCATCCTAGGGCAAAAGTTATCATTCTGAAAGAACGTTGAGATGTTACTTGGTCACCACATTGAAAAAAAATGAGAAATTCTGAAAAATTCTTTTCTGTTTTGAAATAATTTCTAAAGCAAATTCCCTTTCATCATGTTGGTTGAGAACTGATAGAAAAAAATCCAGGTATTTTCTGCATTGAATTAATTTAAAATACATTTTTGTAATAAATGATAAGCAAACAATATAAAGAAAATAGCTATTTAAATCCAGAAAAACAGCAGTTCAGGTAGTCCTTACTTACAACCATAATTGAGCCCAACATTTCTGTTGCTAGGTGAGACATTTGTTAAGTGAATTTGGCCCCATTTTATGACCTTTCTTGCCACAGTTGTTAAGTGAATCACGCCAGTTGTTAAATTAGTAACATGCCAACTTGCGAAGCTTTCCTGACCTCCCAAATTGCCATAGGCAGGGGGATGGGAAATCACGCCTTGCAGCTACATGTGGAATTTGCACCTCAGTCAAAACAAAACATATCCTAGACTGCTGAAGTCAAGGCCATCTCCACAGAGACCTGCAACGGCTGGAGGGAATGACTTCTATGACCCACGAAATTGCTTCGTTAGGGAACATGACTGGTGATACACCTTGGGGGGAGGAGACGACAGGGTCAGAGGCAAGGCACAAATTGGGTGAAGTCAGAGCTGGCTTTGCTTGGTTCGCTCCTAATAAACAACTGGATTTTTCTTGCAAAGTGACTTGAGGCTCCTGATTTTATTAGGGCATTGGTCGGAACCCTGACATAACATGGTTCTTAAGTGAACCCAGCCTCCCCATTGACTTTGCTCATTAGAAGATCGCAAAAGAGGATTACGTGACCCTGGGACACTGCAACCATCATAAAAATGAACCAGTTGCCAAGCGTCTGAATTTTGATCATGTGACCATGGGGATGCTGCTATGGTCATAAGTGTGAAAAACGGTCATAAGTCCTTTTTTCTGTGCCGTTGTAACTTTGAACCATCACTAAATGAAGTGTTGTAAGTCAAAGACTGCCTATAATTTATGAGATTTATGAAATCAAAAGCTCTTTACAATGTGACTGGAAAGGAAGGACAAATCTTTGTCAGGAATAAATTCTGTGATTGTTCCTATCAGTCAATAGAGCCTCTCTTTAGTGTTTGCTATTGGATCTTTGGTAAGAGTAGTGACCAGAACTTCAACAGCTTTCTTGAGACATGTGTAGTTCATATAAATGTAGTCATGTTTGGCAACCGTACATATATATATTTGATTTCTGTAGCCACCCATCTCAATATGTGAGCCATGGTGGTGCAATGTTAGAATGCAGTATTGCAGACTAACTCTGCTCACAGTCTGGAGTTCAATCCTCACTGGCTCAAGGTTGACTCAGCCTTCCATCCTTCCAAAGTCAGTAAAATGAGGACCTAGATTTTGGGGGGCAATATTGCTGACTCTAAACCACTTAGAGAGGGCTGTTAAGCAGGATGAAGCGGTATATAAGTTTAAGTGTTATTGCTATTGCTATTTTTCCTTTACTTACTATTCCCATAGTTAAAATTGAAGTGATTTGAAATAACTGCAAAGGCACACAAGTCTGTTATTACAGTAGCATCTCCATCCCAGAGGTGCATTAAGGTATCCAGGAATGTTAGCTGAGTGATCTGTGCTATGGTTCAACCTGAAGGATCTTGAATTGGGTCAGTTCTGTTAGGAATTAAACTGAGAGCCTGTGATTTTATGTGTGATTAACCCACCCTCCAAGGGCTATTCTTAACCTCACTCATCATCTCTGGTTCTCTGTTGAATATTTTAGAACGGAGTGAAAGATGGTTTCAAACTCTTCTTTAAAAAAAAGATATTTGTGATTTTCTGTAGAACTTCTGATTGCATATTGATTTTGAACGTTGGCTTCTTCCTTTCTGCTGATCTTGCTGTGTGACTCGTCTTATGACTGAAACTTGACAGATCAGTCTAGTTAGTTTTTGTGTTTGAGTGGATTTCTTTCCAATCCAATCCATAAGGCATGCCTACATTTGCCAAGGTTGGCAGCAGAGTGGTAGAGGGATGTATATATGTATATACCTGTATATATGTGATTTATTGCACAAACTTTTCTCTAATGTATAAAGAGGGATTTTTACATTCTTTTCTTCTTTATCCTCTTACTGAATTTTGTTTTGCTTTATAATACCAGCAATTAGACTTGCAATAAAAATAGACTGTATAACTTGATCAGAAACCTTGAGTAATTCTACCAAATCTTCTTTCTGTACCAACACCAATCTTATTTTGTCAATTAATGGATGAACACCGTTTCTAAGATGCTTTTTGCATGTTGATGAAAACCTTTTAGTGCAGAACGTTCATTAGCTGTAGCCATGTGATTTGAAAGTGTATAAACTCTAAAATTAATAGACTGTGATATATTGTAGTAGGATTGCCAAGTTATCCAGCGTTCTACCATTAATCATCTTTTTTTTAAATAGAGGTGTTTATCGGACCACCATGGGAGAATCAGATTAGTGAAGCACTAATATTAAATAGATAAACAGTCCCAAACATCTTTCCAATAGTTTTATTAAAGATCATATTATACAAAAAAAATTCCAAACTTTTAATGGCTCATAAGCAGTTTAAACCAGCACACTGGAGTGCTTTACTTTGAAGCATGGCTGAATTGTCTACTACAATGTTCAAAAAAGAGCTGAGCTGCCAAAGCTCCTTTTTGAATATTTCACATCAGTGAGGATTTTGTTAGGCATCCTTCTTGCTTTTAAGAAGTTAAGATTGCCTCTTCTGTAGTATGGAGGGAATGGACTATAACACTTAAACATGGCTGAGTCTGTTCTCCAGTCACTCCAGATTCTCCAGTCACTCTTTACCAGGGGTCTGCAACCTTGAACGCTCAAAGAGCCATTTGGACCCATTTCCCACAGAAAAGAAAACACCAGGAGCCACAAAACCCTTTCCGTGCCTGACTATTTTTTGAGCGGCCACAAAACTAGCATATGTCATTGAATTAAATGTTCTGTTTTCTTCTGAAACTTTTCTTTTCTTGGATTTATCCCTGGTTGGCCTACCAGGGGTTGAAAAACTCAATAAATCGTGTGCCGGTGGGTAATGTACATTGGCAGTTGTGATGCATATTTTGAGTGACAGGGAGCCGCAGCAAAGGGGTGAAAGAGCCACATGTGGCTCCAGAGCCACAGGTTGCTGACCCCTGCTCTTTACCATTTCAGGCCTTGGAATGCAGAAAAAAAAATAGGGATTCTTACTGCTCTCTCTCTCTCCAGTTGGCCACTAGGTTATTTAGTCCCAACCTTTGTGACTTGGGGGCCCGGCTGGAGAGGGAGGGAGGAACCAGGCTGCGTGACATACACACAAACAGTTTCACTCATGCAAGAGAAGAAAAGACTTTGCGGCACAGGCTCGGCTCTTTCAGGCTTTTTGCAAAGGAACAGAAGGCCTAAAGCATCATGAAATTGCTCCCCCTAAGCCTTTCGGACATTTGCAAAAGCTTTTGGTATGGAGACGAGAAGCCTTTGGGCTCACGGTCTTCTGCTCCTTCAGACTCACTGAGGCTGCCCGGCACTCCAAAAGCAGGTGGGGGTGTCCTCCGCAGGCAGCCTCAGTGTGTCAGCGAAGCTGAGCAGGGTGCAGTCATCCCGCTCAGATTCTGCTCACTTTTGGAGATTGGGAGTAGGTGGCTCGGCAGCCCAACTGGGGGGAGAGAGGGGAACCAACCCGCACGAGCAATGGGCCGGGGCACACGCACAGCTCCACTCACACAAGAGAGAAGCCCTTGGGGCACCGCTCACACGAGTGGGGTTGTGAGCATTGGTGTCTGCGGCTCATGTGAGTGGGGCTGTGTGCATGTGTGCACACCAGCATGCCACTCACATGGCCCAATTGCGAATAGGCCAGGGCCCGGTAGTGAGCTGCAGCCCACAGGTTGGGGACCCCTGATTTAGTAGATCTCCTGCAACAAAGAAAGCAACAAAAATCATATCAGCCCTGCCACCCCCATGTAAAATCATCATCATCCATTGCTACCTACTATATTTCCAGAATATATTCGTATTTCTCTTGTTTGCACAAAACCCTAAATGTAAGTAGTTTTTATAGAGGGTTACTTTTCAAAGCCAACTGTGATGATGAAAAGAGAACATGCTTGTAATTTTGCAGTGAGTGGTTTTCCCAGTAGTTGTGATATTGTTGCATATTCCTCTGTGGTGACTTGATAGGCACTATAAATAAACGGTTAAAAGTTGCCTTCTGAGCAGGGGAAGAGAGGGAGACATTTCGGAAGCAACAGGAGCTCCTCTTCACACCCCCCCACACCCTCTTCACACAAAAGAGAAAGAAAAATTGCTAGTATTCAACCCATCCATAAGACAATAATTTGAAGGGAGGAAGGGGGAAGCAAAATAAAGCAAAAATCCAGTAGTAACCCAACATTTTGCAGCCAGTTGGTGCACTACTGAAGAGAAGGAGAAATAGAATCATCACTTCATTTTAATTTCCTTCGTTGTGATTATTGGACATGCAGGAACAGTTAAGATAGGTGAAGAACCAAAAAAAGGGTCAGAACAATCTCAGCTGCATTTAAAGTGGAATCATGGACACTTCTTGTGGCTATTTGAAACAAAAATTCTGAGTGATTGCTGTTATGGGAGTGTTATGAAGCGGTCAAGTCTTTGTTCTCCTTTCTTCTTTTGTTACATCTGTCGAAGGTCAAGAGCTTGGAGGTAGAATGAGGCTTCTTGACAAATGGGAAAACGTACAATCAGTGGTGGGTTTCTACAGGTTCACCTCGATTCGGACGAACCGGTAGAGGTGGCGGCGGGAGGCTCCGCCCACCCGCCTGGACATCATCACAGACATTCTTACGCATGCACAGAACTGCCATGCGTGAGCAAAGCGAGCGTGCGCATGCGCACGCTCACAATTCCGAACCGGTAGCGAAGGTAAATGGAACCCACTTCTGCATACAATCCATACATTTTGCAGAATTTTATTGTTATAAATAGGAAAATAACATTTTTTCAGCATTTTCAGCTAATTTTCAGCATTTTCAGCCATCACAACATGCACACTTCGCCATTTTCAGCCAACACAACATACATGCACACTTCAAACCCAAGAATACACTAAGGCAGAAGCTTGCCCACCCCAAGGATAAAACATCCAGATACAAACTGAGCAACATGGTATATGCAGTACAATGCAGTGAGCCATGTGCAGATCTGTACATTGAGGAAACAAAAAAAGGTCATTCATAAACGCATGGCAGAACATAGGAGAATAAACCCTATGCAGGACTAGATTTAGCAGTTCATCTGATTTAAAAGACAAAGGCCAATCTTTTTAAGACAGCAAAGTCCACATTTTGGACAGAGAGGACTGCTGGTTTGAAAGAGAGGTCAAAGAGGCCATCTTTGTGAAAATTGAACAGCCCTCTCTCAAGAAAGAGGGAGAGATATGACATCATCTATCTCCAGTCTACAACGCAGTCCTTTCAACAGTTCCAAGAAGGCTCCAAACCCATTTGCACTACTCAGGTGACCCTGACAAAACAAATAAACTTCCTTAATGACTCACTAAAAGAATGCAAATGACCAGCTCTCTGCAAGGGGTATAATCCTTCCATTCCTCACCATCCAGTCAGAGCTGAAGAAGCTTCTTGAATGAGAAGCGAAAGATCTTCAAGGAAAAACCAGAAAGTCCAATTGCCTCTTGAAAAAGCACCTTTGGGACAACCATGATCTGGATGACTGAGAATCTCCATAGACATTTTCAGCTAGAGCACAGCTGAGTTAGTTGTCAGTTAGCTCAGATGCTGAACACAGGGGATGGGATGGGAATGGAGTTTCAGAACTGAAAGGATGCAAACATGCACCGAAGGGTCACGATAGTGCTTTATCTTACAGGGTTCATGTGGCTTGCAGTGAAAATATCAAGGTGATAATAATAGGAGGCAATGGCAAGGCATTTCTTAAAAGCTTTGGAGAAAACCAGTTTGGTCTAGTGGCTAGACAGTGGGAGATCATGAATTCCAGTCCCACCTTAGGCATTAAAGCTGGCTGGGTGACTTTGGGTCAGTCACTGTTACTCAGCCCAGCTGGGCTCTTGTTGCAGGAAAAATAGAAGAAGTATGTATGTTCACCCCTTTGAATTACTCATCAACATAATAAAGGCAGAATATAAATAAAATGGGGGTGTGATAGCTCAGCAGTTAAAGATGTTGACTTTGTCAGTTGGCAGCCTGTGTTCAAGACTTGAGCACTACCAGTGGGGTTTGTGAGGTCTTCATGTCATCAAAGAAAGCTGATCCTGACACAATCCTCCAAATCCTTAAAGGATTTATGATTTATGGGGAGAGTAAACTTAACCACAACAGAGTAAGAATTTGGACCTACCAGAGGAGAAGATGCAAATTAGCTTCCATTGTTGAAATGTGTGTGCATATACAAATGTACACATATGTGCATGTCCATACATATGGCACAACGCAGAATTTCTGAACTATTTGTTAGGAGTTTTTCTTGTTTCTGTTTTTTGCTTTTGTTTACAGAGATTGTATATTCATGACTATTTTCTGTCTGTAATGCAAGAGGATATCAAGTCTAGAAAGATATGATTTGCTAAGATATCCAGCAGTGAGCTTAAAAATCATAGCTTAATTTTGGAATCAAGGGGAGAATGTAGTTTTGCTTCATTGAACCTCTGTGGACAACAGCCTGTGATTGAAATAAACAGAATTAACCTCAGCATCCCATCTACCCATTTAAATCTGAGAAGACAGTTGGGAATCAGAAGTATCCATCTCTGGAAATACGTCAGTATGGTATCCACCAACTTCCAGATAATTTGTCTGAAACAGGTTTGGTCCAAGACAGGGTTAGCCATTTATTTTATAAAGTAATTTCCTTTATGTTGATATTAATATAAGAGGAAATTTTGGAGAATTTTTATTAGTTAGAATACATATGGTTTGCATGTGGAAATAGAGGCATCTATTTGGTGGTGAAATTCACATGTTCAATGGTATTGCTCACATTCATATGGAAAAATTTCCAACTCAATCTCTGGCATCTCCAATTTTTCTGGGCTGAGGGATATCCACTAGGAATCAGTCTCCAAAAGATAGTTGTTGTTCAATAAAGAAATGGTCATAGCCAGGATAAAAATTAAATTTATATACTATTTGTCAACTCGCAAAGCATCCCTGGCCTGCTCTCGAGTTACCATAGGCAAGGGGGATGGGAAAACGAACTCTGCAGCTGCGGTGAAGCAGCATGTCAGTCAAAACAAAAGCACATTCCAGCCATATTTCTGTCAAGGCTGTCTCTGCAGTTACCCACAGTGGCTGGAGGGGAGTGATCTCTACAACCCACAAAATTGCTTCGTTGGAGAATGTGACTGATAACACACCTTGGGGGTGGGGAAACAGTGTCAGAGCTGGAACATAAATTACGTGGGGTCAGAGTTGGTTTCACTTGGAATGTACAGACATGAAGCTCCTAATAAATAACTGGATTTCTTTTGAAGCTTGGCTCGAGGCTCATGATTTAATTAGGGCTTCGGTCGGAACCCTGACTCTATTTTATTTACATTGAACATTAGTAGTTTATTGAATTCTAGTTAATTCTAGAATTAAGTAGTTTAATTCTAAGTTAATTCTAGTTAACGTGGCCATTTCCTATGTATTTAATAATGAATTTCTATCTCATTAAAGATTATAATTTGGTGAATACTTTCAGAGGGAACTCTGAGGATCATTCTCAAGGTCTCATGTGTGACTTTGGAGACATAGATGGTAAATCTTTATATTAGAACGGGGTGTCAAACTCAGTTTCATTGAGGGCCACATCAGGGTTGTGTTTGACCTCCAGGAGCCGGGGTGGGTATGGCCAGCGTGACATCATTCGTGTCATGGGTGCCTGTGGTGGCCCTAGCGCTCTGCCAGTGAAAATGGGCTCCCGAGCTCTGTTTTCGGCTCTTTCCTGCGACCTTCTTCCAGCTCGGGAGGGCCGCACATGTTCTGACACATTTTCGCTGGCAGAAGCACCATGGGCTGGTCCTTTGCTGTGGATCCAGGGTGGCCCCGCAGGCCAGATCTAAGTACCCCATGGGCTGGATCCGGCACCCTGGCCTTGAGTTTGACACTCCTGTATTAGAAGGATCAGGCAGCAGGTGAGGAAAAGACATTGCTTGGTAGCTTAGCAAGCTGCTGCTTGTCGAAATAAAAAATTCAGAATAATCGATATAGTCTGAACTGTTGAGAGGACTGCTGTCGTTTTGGAGTTAAACCTTTTCTACACATTCTGTGATTCAGGTACATGAATTAGGTTAGCTTTTGATAGGAACAAGACATGAATAAACACAGTTCCTTCCAAATGTAGGAAGGCATGTCTCTATATTTGTTGATGAAGAATACTTTTCCAATATAACGAAAGATCTATTACATGTCAGGTAAATAATTGAAGTGGTGCTGCTGGAAATCCTAAACCCAAGGTCATATTGGAGATGATACAAGGAATGCAGGATCAAGGACAGGCTGTAACCAGTAAAAGGGACCGGCTGCGAAAGCATCAAACAGTGGACATAGTCAAAAACGTTCACATGATACCTTGCCTGTTCCTGTTCTCATCACTGGGTGAAATAAGAGGCTATTATATTTCGCATGCCTACTAGCCATCTGTTAGAACAAGACTGTATTGAACAGAGAGTAGCTTTTAAAAGGCATCTCTTTCTTATCCAAGGTCCAGTTAGCATTCTTTGCACAAAATTGAGGTGGACTAATCAATTCTTGACTATTTTCTCTATTGTTTCCTTTCCCACTCACAAATGCACATTAGGGCAAGGGTCTCTTTTTTCCTCAAACTTTAATCTATGATTGGCAAGCAGCCATTTTACAGTCTCTACTGTTGTAAACACACACACACACACACACACACACACACACACACACACACACACACACACACACACACACATCCATGGGAAAAATAATGAATTATTGTTGAACAAGGCAAGCAAATATACACCGGGATTTTTTTCCCCTCATTTGTCACATTAAAATAAATACAAACCCTATTACCTTTGGGCTGATTATTCCATAAAGCAAAGAGAAATACTTGCTTTTGAAATCTAGTTCATTCTTAGAATGTGTATACAATAAGCTCTTACTATGAACTAAAAGTTTAAGCTGTTTATTCAAAGGATGCAACTAGTCCAAAGTATGGAAACACGAGATGAAGAATCAGTGTGGGTTATCTTGTTTCAAGTGGAAAATGCTGACAGCTGTGATCAAACTCGCTTTAATGTATTATGGCAGGTTCAGGCTGGTTGAGAAGCTTGTGCTATTCTCCGGCAATTTTCTTTTCTATGAAATAATATGAAAAATAACCTTGTGTTTCCTTTTATACTTTTGAGCATATTATTAAACAAGAATGAAAGAAGCTGAAGGGGTGACTAAAAATAAGAGAAGACAAGAAGATCCAGTTCAGGTTGGGTACATCATGGAAGTTAAATCACTTATGCTGTCATGGGATGAGGTGGGGATTTTAGGGTTTATGGTTTTTTTGTTGTGGATTTTACTGTTGTAAACTGCCTGAAGTCACCTGTGCTTGAGTTGGGTGTCAACATACAATTTTGTTTAATAAATAATAAATAAATGTTTCATTCATCATGATCCAGATTTAACTGGCTTCTGTGTACCAATTATTGATTTTTTAGAAATCACAGATTCTTTTTTTTTAATTTGTAAACTTTTATTAATTTAAGAAACCAAAAAATACATTTATAAATACAAGTAAAACAATATACAACAAGCATCATCTTAATGACATCTAAATGTAATGTCTGAATTATTACAATATCAATAACCTATATTCTTCAGTATATATTCTTTCTGTCACCTTATATAATGATATTATTTTAATGATATCTGGTATTTCTTTATTAAATTTCATTTGATATAGAAATTTATTTTACTCTTTTGAGATCTTCCTTTTATTTGTTTTTTCTTTCTTTCTTTTTATTTTTTTCCTCTAACCATTGATACCACCTTTGCCAGACCAAATAATATTCAGATTCTTCCTTTCCTTAAATTTCCTTGGTGAGTCTATCCATCTCAGCACATTCCATAATTTTAATCACAGATTCTACTTTTCTTGTTTAATGAGCAATTTGGTACAAAAATTGGTAGATGGCAAAAAAGGTATATGCACTAGATATAATTGGTGTGAATTAAAATGTTTGGGGATCATTTGCTTCAAGAAAGTGCTAAAAAATAGGGAAAAAAAGGTAATCAATTGCATGTGCACTTTTCTGAAATGCATCTCTAATATCCCTCCTCAAGTGTCTGCTTTATATTGTACATCTATATAGTTATAATCTAGCTTCATGTCTATTTAGGTTTCCAAGCAGTTTGGCTATTAATTTTGAAAATGCACAAATAGGATCTGCTGAAACTCATGAATGTGACAGTGTAGATGGTAGCAATATTCTTACAAAAATCTCTTGTGTTGAACCAGGAGTATGAATAACTTAGGATAAAATAAGACCGTATTTCCAAGTCTACTAG
This sequence comes from Pituophis catenifer annectens, assembly GCF_029215685.1. Classification (NCBI taxonomy): domain Eukaryota; kingdom Metazoa; phylum Chordata; class Lepidosauria; order Squamata; family Colubridae; genus Pituophis; species Pituophis catenifer. Next base: position 70,104,237 of record NW_027256887.1, read on the forward strand.
GTTACACCATACCACTACTTCCCTTAACTGTTCTGTAATTTCAGACTGTAGGTAGTTTGCAAAGTTGAAAAGAAGGCAGCAGCAATCCAATTCTATGTTATTTCCCAGAAGAGAACATGGAAGTGTTCCATGCAGTCATCAGAAACTGAATTGAATTTGTAGGAGTCATTCTCTTTTATTTATTAGCCTGTAACATTCTGTTCCCGTAACTCATAGTTCTCCTTTGTGTTTTGCCATTCCAGACCTTAGACATAGTCTAAATTTACTGAAAACCCAAATCTTTTGATGTCCATTGTAGGATTTTAGGCAAAGAGGTGAAAACCTACAATAAAGAGCCAGTGCGTTATAGTTGTGTTAGTTCTTTAGGTAGTCCAGACAAGAAACATTGCTAGGAATATCAACACTATTTTTAGTGTAATATTGTATCCTCATTTTACCAACCTCGGAAGGATGGAAGGCCTTGAGGTGGTGAGAATTGAACTGCTGACCCGCTAGCAGCCGGCAGTCAGTAGAAGTAGCCTTCAGTACTGCATTATAACCACTGCGCCACCACAGCTCCATCATAAGTGGCTAAGGTGTTGGACTGGCACCAGTGGTGGGTTTCAAAAATTTTTACTACCGGTCCTGTGGATGTGACATGGCATGGCTTGGTCGGTGTGGCAGGGGAAGAATACTGTAAAATCTCCATTCCCACCCTACTCCAGGGGAAGGATATTGTAAAATCTCCATTCCCACCCCAATCCAGGGGAAGGAACAGCAAAATCCCCATTTCCTTCCGATCAGCTGGGACTCAGGAGGCAAAGAATAGATGAGGGCAGGGCCACTGAGAGGTGGTATTTACCGGTTCTCCGAACTACTTAAAATTTCCGCTACTGGTTCTCCAGAACTGGTCAGAACCTGCTGAAACCCACCTCTGACTGGCACCTGAGAGACCCAGATCCTATTTACCTTCAGCCATAGAAGTTCTGTAGATCAGGAGTCTCCAACCTTGGCAATTTTAAGACGTGTGGACTTCAACTCCCAGAATTCCTCAGCCACCAAAGCTGGCTGAGGAATTCTGGGAGTTGAAGTCCACACGTCTTAAAATTGCCAAGGTTGGAGACCTCTGCTGTAGATGACTTTGTATTAGGAATGCTCTCTCAGCTCAACCTACTTTACAGGTTTGTTATGAGGGAAAAGTAGGCAGAGGCAATGCAATGTATGTCGCCTTGAACTCCTGTATGAAAAATAGAATATAATTTTAACAAATAATTTGCTTTAGGAAATGAATACTGTTTTTCCATCCTAATTATTTTAATTATAAAATGAGCAATTTCTGAATTTTTAAATAACAGAACCAATCACAGTTGGACTTTAAAAAATCAGACAAAACATCTATAGATTTTATTAAGAATAGACCTAATATTTAACTCTTCTCATAGACACGACAATATGTTCTTTCCATTCCCACCAGAGGTCTTAACAGAAGAGAGGTTCAGTGTAAATTGGCATATATGTTATTGTTTTCCCATTCTGATTTTGTCCTTAAGTAACAAATGGCTATTCCTAGGGAAACTTTTCCATATAGATTTATTTGCTGAGGGATGCAATGCATTTCTGGTTTGCCAGTCTTCTTCACTCCAAATGAAATGTTGCCTTTGAACAAATCCAATTCTTCCACCTAGACTTTTTTTTCCCCAGGACAAAAATCAATACTAGTAGAACTGCTTTTCAGGGAGGTATTATTGACTTGTTATCCTCCACTGTCAGTGTGTGTAGTGGGAGAAAGAATAATGGTGGGGGGGGGACTAATTCCACCATAGAAGATAAGTTGACCAGCTGAATTGTTAGTTTCAGCCCTTTGCCAAATTTAGCAGGTTTAGAGAAAGACCAAATTGGAAACTATCAGACAAGCAGAAAATGATTAATAGTCTTCCAATTTCTCAGGATCTGGGAAATACTTTGTGTTTGCCAAATATCTAGTCCTGAAATCTCACTAGCTGAAGGAAAAAAGTCCACACCATTTGGAATATCTGCATTTCTACATTTTCTTCACTCATTAATGCCAATAAATAACTTGAAGCTAGAAAGGAAAAAGAATGTGTTGAATGTAGACTATGCAAATGAGACTATGTCATTTATGAGTTTGGAATTTTTCCTAAAATAGTTTCATAGTATTAGGTAGGTTATAAAAACATATTTAAATGTACTTGCAAAATTCAGATAGAAGCAGTGTGTTGCTTAGGCTTTCATCTTCTGCTATCCTCTCCCTTTTTTAAGAATATTTTTTTCCTTAGGAAAGCAGAAACTGAGTGGAGAAATATGTGGAATGGAGTATAAGCATACTTCCTGAGGTAGTAAAACTCATATTTTATAATTACATCTTCAACTTATGTGGAAGAGCAATGCTGATAAGAAGACCTGACCAATGCTAATTGTCAACTGACTGTGGGCCTCTCAGTGTAATACATTATATGGGACTCTGAAGAGTCAAGAGCTGCCTTAATCTTTGGCAAAAAGATTTCATTAACACAATAGCCTTGGAAGCAGCATATTCTGAGGATTATTGCATATATATGTTATTGCATAACAGCTCTTGGGTTAGTGAATCACTGTAGCATTTTGACACCTTAGAATGACAATACCAACTTTATCTAGCCTAATTATTAACACTTTTCTTTTTTCTTTTCAGATGACATCTACTTGGAGCAGCAGAACTTTTCTTCTCTTTTGCTGAGTCAAAGCACTGTAGGTAACAAGACACACACAGCCTTAACTGAAAGCACCAGAGATTCCAGGGCAAACGCAGAGTTCCCAGAGTTGTCATCGCCACTAACCACTCCTTTTGAAATGACCTCATTGGACCAAGAAGGGGGGAGCAGAGCCTCAGTTCAACAAAATGGACCAGCACTGGATTTTTCAGTAACAAGCAATGAAGCCATCTTAAGTGACGATAGTTTTATTAGTTTAATTTCAAATGCACAACAGACTCCTTCACTGAAGTCTTTTGTGGAAGACGATCATTTGGGTTCCTACCCAGTAAAGCCAACTAAAGAAACACTACAGACTTTATTGTTAGCACCTTCACTAGCTGTCTCCTCTTTGCCACTTGGTTATGTGGGAACATTGCAGACAACATCACAAAGGGCTGCCTTTATCTCCCATATTTCTCTCCCACACTTGAAGTCTTTTGATGGGACGAGTATTAATCTGACTCCATACAGAAACTTGCTCATATCTCAGACTGACTTACATTCTGTTGCATTAGAAACGGCAGATGCAAGTATTGGAAAAGAAGGGGAGAGTTTGCCATCTTATCTTTTCTCTTCAACTTCTTTGCTTTTTGATACTACTGTAGAACACTCACCTACATATCACAATACACAAAGAACTTACACATATCCTGAAGCTCCCTATAGTATTAATAGCAGTTTAACTGGAACACTGGGTCCAAAATATTCATCTGTCCTAAGCATTCCTATTTCATTAACAGAGGCAACTATGTTTTCAACCCACTTTCCTTTTGTTTATCCTCATACCATTTCCAACACAGAGGCACCTGCTTTCAATACTCCTTTTAATGAGATGTTTTTTACACCTGAACTGTCCCAGAAATCCTCCAGAAATTCCGCATTAATTTTTCCCAGCTACTCAGAAAACAAACTCAGTGATTCCAAAAGTCCAGTGCCTTTCACTGAACCATATACATCATGTTTGTACTGTGACTTTAACTCAGTTTCTCCAGGATCATATTTTTCAATGCGACCCACAGAAAATGAGGTGGGTTCAGGTGAGTACGGTGAGACACTTTCATTCATGGTCTCTGATGTAAAGAGTATTGCCTCATTGACATCAGAAATCAGTGATCTCTTCGACGTGCCTGAACCGCCTCCTGAAATCTTTGATACTAGTTTTCCATCAAGACCTGTTGTTTCACTTTCTTCAAGATTTTCTGAACTCTCTGAGTCAAATTCTATGGAAATTAGCCTTAAAAGTATATTTACATCCATTTCCCCTTCCCATCTCTATAGCCAGTCTTCTGAAATTATATCACTGGAAAACAGCCTGGTTAATTTCTCCTATTCTGTGTCCGAATTAGTTACAGTAGAATCTAGTACAGGTGTTATGGAAAAATCATTTTCTAAAGTGGCTACAATTTCTCCAGAATCTGTCTTCATGGAGAATGTGAGTATGACTTCCATGACAATGAGAAATTCAATTGTGCTAGAAACATCTGAATTTATGCCTTCAGAAACCACACATTTATTTGGCACTGCACTAGAGTATTTTGCCATAGAAGATTCAGCTATCAGTACATCAGACATAGTATCCAGCCTTTCATTCAGACTCTTTTCCTCTGAGCCAACTGACCTGTCCCATTTATCATCTGCTACAGATACATCTTTTCTAACAATGCCAAGTGATTTATCAACACCTTTACCTCATATTTTGCCCACACTCCTTCCATCATCTGTGCTTTTTGACAATTCAGCTGGATGGAGTTCAATTGAGCACCCAGCTATTAACATCACTAGCATGGCGGCTTCTCAAGTCTCTTTGTGGCAAAGTTCATTTTTTAATTCAAGCTCATCTTCTTTTCCAGTTACACACAGTTCTGAAGTGATGCCATCATCCCATTTCTATATGAACTCCTCAGTCTTACTAGAACCAACATCAATCTTGATGGTAGAATCTGAATTTTATTTTACCTCAGCTTTCACAGAAGCTACCTCTCACTTTGAGTCTTATTTCACTATTGATACCATGTCAACACAGCAGCTACCTGTGTCAACTTCACAGCCTGTTTTCACCAGCAACATCTATGGGGATAATACTCATGTGAGCTTGTGGTTCACATCATTGCAGTCAACCCCTGTCTTAACTTTTTCACCTTTTTTGTTAACTACAGCTATCGTTGAAGATAGTGGTGCTACTGCTAATTTCAGTCCATTTTCTTCCTTCCATGAAGTACCTTCTACCACAGATTTTATAAAAACCACTCCTTATACACCGTTGTCCACAAATATGAACAGCAATGTAATTTCACCTACTGGACCAATGGTTGTAGAGACATCTTTATCTGTGAATACTTCAGTTGAATCTGATGTTCTAACAAAAACTAGCATGACTGAGCATATTAGTAGGACAGCTTTTACTGCCACCACTTCCAGTAGCAAAATAGGACTTTCTTCAGTTACCAGCAGCACATCAAGTTCATCTACATCCTCTTCAACCTCTATCTGGACTCCTACACAGGTTACAGTGGCAACCATTCCAACTACCACAACTAAACAGCCTTATGTTTGTGACATTACAGTCCCCGATAAATATTTGGTAACAACTGGTAAGATTTTTTGTTATATATATATTTCTTATTAAATATATATTTATACTCCACTTCTATGATATTATAGTAAAGGAAAATGAACTGATACGATCAACTGCAAATCTCTTGAACAATGCTCTAACTTTGCTGCTGTAATAATTTATTATTTTTTTGTATAATCTATGATAGTATTTCTATTACTTAAAATATTGTACCTGATAGAGATTGATTGGGGAATAGAACATTCTGGTGAACTCTTAAAATATTCATTGAGACTATGCTGAACCTCTTTTAGACCCGCCCATTCCTAAAGCGCTTCAGCAGTTTCTGGGAGTACATTGGAAGTGTCTTGATTTGTCCTAGATTTGGAGTTCTGGATGAAACAAACTTGTTCTGGGGTTGTGTAAACTTCTACCCATTTCAAACCAGTTCCAGTTTGGATGATTCGATTCCAGTTTGATTCACTTCCAAATGATAAACTTTCTTCCATTTAATTTCCAAAAAGTCAACCTTCCCTAAACTGCCATCCTCTGGCATGTTGGAACTGCAATTTCCAGAATTCTATGCTAACATTTTCGACACTGCAGTTTCAATACAATGGGATGGTTCTAAATTAATAAGGTTGCTGAAATGCATATTATTATCCTTTGTTTCATTTAAAAGTGTTGAAAGTATATAGAATTCAGTCAAAAAAAGGGACAGGCTTAGCTATCAGGATGCATTATGAAGTGCTTCATAGAAGTAAGGTAATTGTTAATCCTAAATTTGCAGTCTTGTTTAACTGGATGCTAGAGGAATATTCTCTAGCCCTATTTATTTGTATGAGTGTTGAGGACTCAGCCGAAGTTTGCATGTTTAAATATGTTAGAAATCCAGTGCTGTGTGGGGGAGACCAATTCTAAGTTCAGTATGTGTCAGAAACAGGGATATCTTTGCTTTCCCAATTTTTCATTTCAGCAGCAATATTTTAATACTAAGTTATGTGGCTGCCTGAACAAACTTTTTGTAGGTAGTGCTTCCTTACAATACATCTATAGGCCTGTCATCAGGGAGGACAACTAGCTCTGGCTGACTCACCCCGGCTGATTTGCCCCAGTTGTCTCGCTCTGGCTGACTCACTGTGGCTGACTTGCCACAGCCAACTCACCCCACAACAATTCACTGTGAGACAATTCAACACGGGATAATTCAAGACAGGCAAGTGAATTGCAGTGGGCTTTGTCGTGCTTTAGGTTCAAGGTTCAAGCCTAAGCAAGACAAGGCCTGCTGCAATTCACCTGCCCCTCTCTTGATTTATTATTCTGCATTGAATTGTCCCATGGTGAGTTATCGTGCAGCAAGTTGTGCTGTAGCGAACCAGCCAGGCGAGTTGTCCCATTCCGATCAGAGAAGAAGCAATGAATAGGAAGGAATGCACAATAGAAGTGAATGATATAGTCAGTAGTAGCAGCAGCAGCAGAACTTAAAAAATTGGTCTTTGTCCTGTCTCAGATGTGAGTCTTTTTGGATGGTTAGTACTGGCACTTTGTGGTTGTATATCTCTGCTTGGTTTCTGACTCTAAAATGAGGCATAGCTCTAGGGTTTGCATTTCTTAACAGTAATGCTATTATTATTTTCATAGAGAAAATTAATTCCTCCCAGTTCTCTAGTTATCCCGCTATCTGAACTGGTGCATCCAAATCTATATATACTTCTGATTAGCATCTAATACTTATTTATTGATTTGTCTTTTCAGTGCTAGCACGGAAATCTGTAGTACAAAATATCAGTGACTCCATCAAAGAACTCCTGAAAAATGAATTTAGGAGAATGGTAGAACTAGAGGTAAGTGTTAAGACAGTTTACTCTGTGAAGATCGTTATATGAGTAAAAGACATTTTCATAGAAATAACTGATGGAGGTGATGGTAGCTTGGATATTAACTGGTAACCGACAACTGAATCCTAAGTGTGTGCATCTTCGCTTATGATGGGTGTGGCCTATTCTTTGCTGATCCTAGAAGCCTCAGAGCAAGCTCTTGAATCTGCTTCTGTGAATATTATTAAAATAATCAATAAAATTAGTGAAGTTCTACTTTACAAAACAAACCATTGCTAGATTTTTTCCTCCCAGGGTAGCAATCAAAAATGGGATGTGATTATAATTTGCAGGAATATACAGTTGCAACCCATAGACCGTAGACATTGCACAACTCATTTCAAGCTATCATAATACCCTCAGATTGTACCGCTGAAATTCAGGGGCAAAAACATCCATTTTCATGTTTCATGTTCCTGTTTCCCCCCCCCTCTAAAATAATTGATTAGCTGCCTTCCAAAGTTCCCTTTTCTCTAATGAACTGAAATACTTTGGCTTTACCTGCTTTGATTACACCATTGTGTCATTTGTTATACCTCCTGCAAATCTTGGTGTCTGAAAAAATGGTTGATCCAGTTTTGTGTAGAGGTTAAGATACCAGGCTACAAACTGGGAGTCCATGAATCCTAGCCCTTCCTTAGGCACGACACCAGTTGGGTGACCTTAGGCCATTCAGTTTCTTTCAATCCTAGGAAGTAGGCAATGGCAAACCACTTCTGAAATCTTGCCAAGAAAACGGTAGGAACCTATCTAGGTAGTTGCTAGAAGGCACTGACTCAAAAGCACGCGCACACGCACACACACACACATATCTTGGTAGCTGAAAAAAAATGATTTCTGGATGTAGTTTATTCACTGTTGTGTGTTTTGTTGCTTAGAATTAAGTCTCATGGTAATGCAGAATAGTAGAAAACCACGAGGATTAGAGAGCACAGATACAGGAAGTTATTTTTATAGCAGCAACAAAAGATGCTTCATAAAGACCATTTGCCATCTGATATTAAAAAGAAGAAAAACAGGAAAACAGAGATCAATCTTAAGAATGCACTCTTCGTTACATCAGTGCTCTCTTCATAAGAATGACAACTTTATCTTATAAGATAGAAAAATAAAGTAGACGAGAGGCATTTGAAAGTATGAAAAAACACTCTGGTTGAAAACAACAAAGAATTCTGAGGTATCTTGCAATTAAAAGATACATATATTGAAATCTGATCACCAGTTCTTAGCTGTATTAACAATCTTATTTCCAATAGATTAAAATACATCTGTACAAATGCTATTCTCAGTAGAGGTATTGAATATGGATATATTTTCCCCTTTTTGTATCCTAATGGGTAAGTCTGGATTCTACACAATGCCTTTTCATTTGTGATTCAAACCTCAGCTGAACATTAAAATCTAAAAACCTGTTTTAGCAGGTTTCTGATATCTGTAATGGCTAGGATCAGAGCAAAGCAAATGAAGCTTAATTTAGATGCTTCTGATGAGCATCTAAAGATCTATTCTCTAGTCTGCTTCTCATGAGAAGCAGACTAGAGAATAGAAATTCAAATTATGTTGGGTGGAATTTCTTAAACTCCTGGATTTAACCTTGAGTGGAGTTCCAGATTTCAGAAATGTTTAGAATTGTGTTTACATAGCTAAGGTTAGTTCATTGGATGCACACATTTCTTAAATAAAGTTTGAAGTGTGAACATTACCAAGCTCTAGTGTAACAAACACTCTTTTTGAAAATGTTTCTTGGAAACTTCCTCTGGCACAAACATCTATGGTCTAAATGTTAAACTGGGATTAGTTATAGGAAAGAAAAAAAAAATGTCCCCAACACTTTAATTTACATCATTCTATTTCTGAGCAAAATTCAAACTCCTGGTTATAGGGTATTTGAAAATTTATGTTCCATTATATAAGCCTCTCTGCAAGTCACTGTCTCTAAAATTTGCCCTTTTTCTTTAATGAAAGCTGAGAATTGGTATTATAGTTTGGTTGAGGGTCATTTGCCTTCCTACTTATCTGCCTTTATGGATGCTCAATATTGTTGATGATATTGCTGGAATACCAACTCTTTAAAGCAACCCTATCCTTTTTTCCCCCAAGAATCAAATCAAATTCAGGAGTCCTGTACTGCCCAATTATAAGTAGACATGTATCTAACATTTATGTACAATATTAAAAATATAGATAAATTAATGTAAGCTGCAACAAGAATAGGTAGTGCGGAGTCCATAGGCACCGATGTAAGTCTTCCATAGCACTAATTTTCTGAAAATACTCAATGTATGTCCTGCCAGTCCTATAAGATTATCTGCCCTTGATCTCCCCTTGAACACATTCCATCACTCAAATTTGTAAACAGAATTGAACAAATATTTTTGAAATCCTTGTTTTATTGTTTCTTATGCATACCTGTATACCCAGTTTCCCCTTGATTTACACTGCAAGCTTCTGATGAATAACATTTGAGCTCCAATCAATTCACAGGTCTGCTGCATTTTTTTAACCAATAATACACATAACCTTCCATGCTTGGTCTGTCCTCTAGAAATCATTTATCTTAAAGCAAGAAGTCATATTTCTGTGCACTTAACTCATGTTTGCATTATGATTGAATGGTATCATTGCCTGCTTTCTCTCTTGGGCCGAGAATAGTTTCCATTCCTAATTACAACAAGGTAAATCTCAACTGCTCTCACCTCCCTCAAGAAAGAGATTTATGTCTTGCAATGGAATTTTGCCAAGATAGCTATGTTTTGAAATTAACTGCTGTGCAGCTTAATAACCTCCACTAATGACTTGTTGTCAGATGGCTTGGAAATGCATTCCCTAGTGTGAAACTCTTGCAAACAAAGTTGGCTTGCTGTTAAATTTTCTAGACGAATTGGTTTATGTAAAGTACAATTCAATGGCAAATGTTTGTGTGGATTCCATGGTTTTGCTTTTCCATGGTCCTTTACATTTTGTGTGATGGCTTACAAGATGTTTTCTTTTATTTGCGGTTGTGCAAGAGAATCATATTTTTTAATGCAACACCAATTCATGCTTTAAAAGACACAAACATGTGTGGCTCAAATTTAACATTAATGATTCAGCCTTAACATAAGAAGCATAAAATATGCAAAGTTGTAACCTTTTATTACAACAGTGCCTGGCAGAGAAAAGTAATGCAAATCTCTTAGACTCAGCAAGTCTTTACTGTGATTAAGAAAATGTGAGGTTACATTTAAAAAAAAGTCATCAATCACTCTATAGTTTTAGAAGTGCATTCCTATTGCATTATTTAGGAATACCTATATTTGTGTTCAATTGATAATATGTAGAAATATTATTTTATTATTGTTGTTACTATAGGGATATGACAGAGTCTTGGGGACTAGGTTAGGCTGCAAAAGGAATGGGGAGAGGGAGTAATTTAAGATGGATAATTATGGAATCATAATGGTCATATAAATCTATGGTCCTGTTGTAAAATAATTAATTCACAGATACAGGACTTATTTATGTAAGTTTAGAAGAAGTTGAACATTCTAGATTTCATTTCAAAGAAAGAAATGATGCAACAAAAAGCTTTGCAAATTAAGCCAAACTGTTTACATATCAAACGGTTAAGGCATGTGCCTTCTTTTAAAACATTTATTGTAGCTGTTACCAGAGTTCAATCACCTGACTTAATGGGATTTCATGATTATGAGAAAAGTGTGCCACAGTGTCAAAACACAAGAGTCTACAATGCGAAAGTTGCATTTAGGCATTAGTGAAAACATGTACAAAGTGTGCATGGGAATGCTTGTTATATGAGTAGCAACTTTAAGCCATATGAGTCCAGAAAAAAAAATCACACTTCATTAAGTAGTTGCTATCCATCTTTGACATGAGCATTCCCCTGCATTCTAAAGTTATCTTTTCCCCTTTGAACCTGAATTGCTGTATAGCAACCTTCCCTTTATGTTTAAATGCAGATTACTAACCTGACAACACCTGGAAAAAACAGGTGTTGAAAATTGAAAAGCAACAGCAATATACTGAACAGACTGGCTAGAACATTCTGGGGTGCTGATGCTGACACCCTACAAACAACAGCCTTGTCTTTGGTTTATTCCACAGCTAAATATTATGCCAGCATGTGGCTTAACAGTGCCTACACTCAAATGGTTGATGTCCAACTCCTCCAGACAATGCATATCATCTCTGGCACATTGCATCCCAGTCCTGTGCACTGGTTATCAGTACTTAGCAATATCATACTGCCCCATATTAGAAGACAACAAGCTCTCATCCCGATATGTTCAAAGATGCTGTACAACAAGGCCCTCCCTATTCACCGGGACAATGCGCAGCCCATCAAAAGATTGAAATCTTGTAGGCCACCATGGAAAAAAGCTATTCGCTTAACATCTACCCAGTTTAATCCCAAGAATGTCTGGAGAGAGGAATGGTCCAAGGCACCTTCTTGTGGCCTGACCATTAGTGATCCCTCTCTCAAACCACCTGGTTTTAACCTGTCTCTCTCTGTCTGGTTGATATTGAACAAAATTTGGTGAGATAGTGGGAAGAAGTGCCTCTGTTTCAGTGGGGATGGAAAGATTGTGGTGCTGATATGCAAACTTTTAAACATATTGTGCAAGATTGCCCATGACATGTGTTCTCTAGAAGACCTGCCCAAAGCAGTGCCAGAGGCGATCGCCTGGAAACTGAATTGGACATCCAGTTATGAGACCACTGCCATACCCCTATAGAAGTTTTGTATAAAATTATGTGGATTGTGTGTTTACTTCTCTTCTGTCATGTTCTCATCATACGCTAATAGTGGCTGAAGACATTCATTACCACAAGTAGTGCACAGAAATCTTTCTATAAAAAGATGAGAAAATAGTGCTACTTTTAGGGATTTAAAACTCTCTTATTTTTAATATAGGTGTATACGCTTTCTCCCAAATTCTCTTTTCTGGTGACCTCGGGGCCTTTTGTTTACACGGCAATTGCTGTCATCAATGTATTGGTGAACAGCAGCCTTCTTTATGGTGAAACACCTCTCATTTTATCACTGCAACCATCTCTTCCTGCTCCTGCTCTCCAGTTCCGAGTGCAAACTGGTAAGCCCCATCACCTTTGTACTATTTCTGTGCTGATAAAGAATCATGGACTTTTGGTGATCTAAGATTTGTTGAAGGGAAGACATTTGAAGCACAATTTAGGATTAATACATTTCAAATCTAAGATGTGTGCATCTGTTCAAAAATAATATTATTTAGATCTCCTGCTATTGGTAGAAAAATCGGTGTATAAATGAAAAATGGAGAATAGAAGTTATTTCCTCCAAGGTGAGCTCCTATATATTAATTCAGCTCCTGCAATTTTCATTCACCTGGTGATGATCTTTTTAACAACATTGGGAGGTCCCAAAGGCTTCATTAGCCCAGGGCATTCTTTTGTCCATAATGGATAATACAAGCATGACTAAAAGAATCAGTGGAAGGAGGTGCAGAGGTATAAGCATTAGTATAGGATTAGTATAGATATAGCAAGATGCTAGAGAGAAATGAGGATGAGTCTACAATAGCTTGCATTAGATTGGCTATTAGTATTCATTATCTTATGTACATGACTAGATGACATAAATTAGATAAATAAAAACTGTGTTGCTAGATTTTACTTGAGGGGTGAATTATAGAATTGGAATACCAAATAAAGTATTGATATTGCTTGGATTTCCATAATATACTAAACCAGAATGTGGTATGTTGGATTTTGGATTTTGGCTAGCATGTTGTACGAACTCAGCCATTGCAGATTATAAATCGTGTATTATTTAGAATGTTATGCAGATCCAACCATTTGTGGGTTTTTTCCCATTAAATCATGATGTAACCATGATGTATGAAATAGGTCATTGGGGCTAAAGACTGTTCCTACCTTCCAACCTTACAATAGATTTCCCATTCAAGTCTTGTCATCTCTAGCCAGAATTACCGTACTTTTCAGAGTATAAGATGCACTGGAGTATAAGATGCAGCTTAGTTTTTGGGGAGGAAAATAGGGAAAAAAAATCTGCCTACCAGGTATTCATCTGGCTAGTGTCCTTAGTCTGGTCAGCTTCAGCACATTAGCTTGCCGGTTTTGTATCCCCTGCTTGAGGATAATAAACAGCTTCTAAGGCATAGCTGAGAGGAAGCAGCAATGAGAAAAGCAGGCAAAGCACAGGAGGAAATCGCTTCACTCGACTAGTGCCTAGTTAGGGCTGAAAAAAAAGCTTCTAAAGAACAGCTGAGAGTTGGAGCAAAACATGGAGATCGCTTCATCCGCTAGCGCCTGTCGCTAGTGCCTTGTTAAAGCACAGCAGGGAGTCAAGGGAGCAGGCAAAGCTGGGAAGATCGCTCGCTAGTGCCTCGTTAGCGCCTCATTAGGGCTGAAAAAAAGCTTCAAAAAAGCTACATTCAGAGTATAAGATGCAAATTTTCAGCCTCTTTTAGGGTGGAAAAAGGTGTGTCTTATGTTCTGAAAAATACAGTACTAAACTTAAATCTAGTAACACAAACATTTAATTTTCTACTTCTAGTCCTTCAATTTGTACCTCGAAGTATTGACATTGGGTTCTGTAACTTCAGCCAGCGCATTGAAAAAGGACTGAGGTTTGCCTTTGAGGAGGTGAGAAAGCATCATCAGGATATTTCCAACTTCACTGTGCAGGTGAGACAAGCATCTCCTGAAATGGAGACTGTGTACTTCTCTCGTGTACTCTCTCCCTTCTCTCGTGTACTCTCTCCTCTGCTTTCCCCAATGCTGAATTTTACGGTGATACTAACCGTAGAGATGTTGATGCTGATGATTATGCTGGCTACATGCTGAAATGCTTTCAAAAGTTCCTTCTAACATGGTCTTTTCAGATACTAAATATAACTCTGGATCAGCCTAAAGCAGTGTTTCGGCAAGGCCCTGTGCAAATTGTATTTGCCGTTCGAGAGAAGCGTGGATTCCTGAATGGGTCTGAAGTTAGTGAACTGCTAAGAAACCTGTCTGTGGTGGAGTTCAGTTTTTACCTGGGCTTTCCAGTGCAGCATATTGCAGAACGTGAGTAAACTTGAAGTTATTTTTATTTTATCTATTCATTAAATTTATATCATCTCATAAGAAGTGCTCTGGGCAGTATACAATAATGAAGAAAAAAACCATACAAACAGTCATTTAAAAATTATACAAATCAGCATTAAAATAGAGATTAATTAAAACTAAATTTTATTAAAATCCCCAAGCACAGAAAGAGTGAGTATAATTTAATTAATTTAATTTAATTTATCGAATGTCTGTGCCGCCCAACTCCCAAGGGACTCTGGGCGGCTTACAGCAAAAAAATAATACAACAAAGAACATAGGAAAATTATTAAAAAAACATTATAAAAAACATTTTAAAAACATTAAAAGCCCATGCACACCATTCATGGCCGGATCTCGCAAGATTGCAACAGCAAGATCAACGGCCCCAGGCCTGCCGGTTGAGAGAGAGTAACTGGCCCAAGATCACCCAACTGGCTTTCATGGCTAAGATGGAACTAGAACTCACAATCTCCCGATTTCTAACCTGGCACCTTAATTACAGATCAAAGTGGCTCTTCAAAGATAGCTCACGTAGAACACATTACAATGGTCCAGTCTGTACATGATGAGCATATGAGTGACTGAGCAGAGCCTCTTGATCCAGGAACAGACACAACTGGGGCACATCCCAAAGCTGTGCAAAGGCCCTCCTAGTCACAACTGCCACCTGATCCACAACCAAGAGTCAAGAGTCTAGTAGGACACCCAGATTGTGCACTGGCAAGTGTGATTCAAAACTGGCACCAAGGATATTGCCTAAATGAAATAAATTGAACAAATAAAAATATCTGGCATATTATTTGCTACGTTGAACATTTTTTACTCCTGGCATCTTAAATCATGAAGTTCTAAAATTAGGTTTCTATAAGCCTATCTTAGCTATCTGTCTAATGTTATAATTTTAAAATTGCCACATTTGCCTTTGGCAAAGGTCAGTGTTCTTCCCTCTGCAGTTCTATTTGGAAGAGTCCACAAAAGGCCTAGTTTGCAATTCCTTGCCTTGTAGTAAGAGTGCTAAGCAAGGACACTTTGAGTCATGTATTTCACTGTTGCTCGTTTTATAGGGACTGAGGGAGCGTAGCCAGTGGTGGGCTCAAATTTTTTAAGAACCGGTTCTCTGCCCTAATGACTGACTGGGTGGGAGTCATGTGACTGAGTGGGTGTGGCCAACTCTACATCACTTGTGTGGGTGATACCTGTATGGGACAGGCAGGGTTGGGGAGGGAAAGATCCAACCTGTGTGTGTGTGTGTGTGTGTGTGTGTGTGTGTGTGTATGAGAGAGAGAGAGGGGGGGGAGAGAATCAAGCTAGACTGGGAAAGCTGGCTGCGAGAGGAAGAAAAGCTGGGTAAGCTGGACCCAGACACTTCCCAGGTCCCCTCATATCAGAAGTAGCAACCTCACACTCTCCCCTCTCTACTAGCCCCCTTCTTCACACTGGATCACCCAGCAGTGGAGACGGAGATGGAGAAGTGGGCAGCGGCGGCTGCTAGCATTGAGGTGAGAGTGCCACACAGAAATGGGAGCACACAGAAATGCCGCCCCCTTCTCCCTCTCTGTCTCCGTTGCTGGGTGATCCCGTGTGAAGAAGGGGGCTAGCAGAGAGGGGAAGAGTGTGTGGTTGCTGCTTCTGGGAGGAGGGGTCCTGGGACACATCTGGGTCTGGCTTACCCGGCTTCTCTATCTCTCTCAGCAAGCTTTTTTGGGCCATTTTCAGGTCATTTTCCGGGCTATTTTGGGCCGTTTTCCAGGCTTTTTTCTGGGCCGATTTTGGCTGGAAACACAGCCAAAAAATGGCCCAGAAAATGGCCTGAAAATGGCCCAAAAATGGGTGGGGGCGAGGCCAGCCAGTGGTCCAATTTGCCGGTTGTCCAAACCTCACAGAATCGGAACAACCAGTTCAGGCGAACTGGTCTGAACCGGCAGCAGCCCACCTCTGAGTGTAGCTGATTCATCCTGTTCTTCAGAGAATTCCAAGATGGAAGCCTTACCACATTATCTACTTTAAGCTAATATATATTTTGATATCACCTTTAGAGTACTGGTTTTGTATCTCTTTATGTATAACATGCCTGTGAGATTATCTGGCTAGAGTTTATTATCTTGGTCTTCTGCTTTATTTTAGTTGTAAACTGATTGTTAGCCATGCAAAAACATCACCAAACTATATTTAATTACTTTTAATTGCATATAAATAAAATTGAATTTAGTTTAATTCCTGGCCCTGTCTAATTCTTGGCCCCAATTCTCAGCATGCCCTCTAAACCTAAGTGCAGTCTTCATCCCAATAAGGACAGACGGCTGGATGCACAGCTCTGCTTAGGAACTGTGATGTACATAGCATTAATCTTTCATTTTAGCCTTCTGTCCCAACAGTACCTTTATCATTATATTACATTGCCAGTTTTTTATTCCATTTGCGGGGGGGGGGAATAAAGTAGTAAGATTAATTTTAGGTCAAAAAAAGGGAATAAAGAATACATTATTTCATCATAGAATTTTACACATTGAATCAGATGCTATTAATGCTTAATGCCACTTTATATATACACATACCAGATTCCGGAAAATAATACATTTAGGCAGCCACTGTGTTTGTCTAGACAGGAAGCCTAGCCCTTATGTGCAACTTGTTAATTTTATACAGTACAATTTTTTCCCCTCTCTGGTATTTCCTAATATGAAAGCATATAATAGCTCTGTGGGATTTTAATTAATTTAGTTTAATGGTCAGAACATAAAACTGGTGGTAATTATTATCTTGGTCAATTGATTTTTCCCTAGGATGGTGGCCAAGTTATTTCACTGTTTTACTATGAATTATAAAATGCTCTCTTGATTCTGGTTTGTTGTCTCTCTGGGTCTTTTTATATTTCTTTACCCCTTCTCTCATTTTTTTAAAATTTTCCAGCTGTTTATTACCCCCAACTGAATACATCACACTTGATGAAATCTTCCTGGGTAAGAACAGGTATGTATCGTGTAACTGAATAATCTCTCCACATGATATTATCAGAGTAATAGAGAATATATAATTAATATTTCCTTGTATTTTTCAAATGCAGATATGAATAGCAGTGGCCAAAGTCTCCTTTGCTCTCCTTGAAGTTAATGCAAAGGTGATCAACTAAGATTTCAATAATGGTCTCCATTAGCCACCTTTCCCCTTACTAATTCTTCCTCTTTTACTGACCATTGGCCAAGCGAATAATGTTAGTCAGGAATAGCACAATGGCTGTTGTATTGATAGCCTTTTAGCCTATGATACTTTCTGAGTCCGGTCCAAAGATTGCCTAATTATGAAACCCCTTTCATAGAGCAAAGTGACAGAGTGAAGAAACACTGAAAATTTATGGCACAAGAAGTGTGCTTTAATTCCCTAGAAGAGAAAATTTATCCTGAACCTTCTCAATTGAATTATTTCTCAGTACAGATTATTATAATTTCTACTTTTTTCAGGCCCGATAATGATTAAACATCCAGAAATGGAAGATATAACTGTCTGTGAGGCATAGTATATAGTACTTGCTGTAGGACCACTGCCAGATATTTTAGTTTAGTTACAGATGATCATTTGTCTCTGTAATGTGTAATTATGTGAAGTCACAGTGTATACAGTGTGTATGTCTGCACTTTACTCCATATGGACAAGAGAGCGGAAGTTGCCAATGCTGCAGGCAAGAAGATTTTGATCAAAAGGCCTATAATCAAAATATTGTGCAGTTGCCTTCCACATCCTAGGTCAAAAAGGGAATGGAAGAAATCCATAATAACATAGGAGTGGAAGGAAGAGACATAATATTTAAACTCTGGGTCGGATATAAATATGACTTGATTCCAGATTCTGCAGTTGGTGATCTTCGTTACTAGAGCTTCTTTGTTATAAAAGCAGCTTATTTTTTTTGGATCTTTGTTCTTCACTGTTCTTCACTGTTTCTTTACAAACGCCTGAATTTTCAGAAGATAAATTTTCTAAAATAGACATTTCTTTCTGTATGTGAATGAAGCTTTGACAGCCTGCCACTGTGAGGGGTTGATGAAATCGATCATCATAATGTCAAGATACAGGATGAGTAATGCCACATCATGACAGAGGGAGAAACTGAGTAGAGCAAGCTGCTCCTTATTCTTTGAAATGCATAACTCCATACTCTAAATAACAAGAATCATTTTTGCTTTTTTTTTTTTTTTTTGGTGAAGAACATCCCTTCGCATGTAAAAAATGTCTAGTGAAATATGTGGGTGTAAAATATTATTTTTCAGCACATAGCAGACCTACATTTGTGTAACTTTGAATTATACTAGATATAGCATAACATGTTTTGATAGAAAGGCAGTGCAGTGTGATATGATTAGAATGAACATTAAATTTTAGGCTGACAACGTATTTTTATCCAAATCCTGGATAGCCCTGTGATCATTTAAGAAGAGTATATAAATTCAAAAAATCATAAATTCAAAAAAATATTTGTAATGGCAAATTCAATAATAAGTCAATATTTATTTACCGAAGCAGATAAATAGAATGACCACAGGCAGTCAAAAAAGCAGCAGGTGTGGAAGTGACTTCTGGCTTCCTGCTGGCTTCCTGCTGGCTTCCCCATTGACTTTATCAGAAATCATGATCACATGACCACGGAGATACTGCAATTGCCACAATTTTGCAAATAAAACTGGTCTGAACATTGTGAAAATTTCAATTCCACAGGAGTAATGGCTCCCTGAATTTTTATACATTTTTTAAGTTAGCGGATTTTAGGTACCTTGATTCAAAAACTATATGTATGTATAATGTATAATATGTATGTATAAAACCTGAGGGTACAGACAGATAAAGAGATAAACACAATGAGAGATTTAGCAGTGTTATGTGATCCTGGGTACTTTCCTTCATGACCAGAGGCAAGCTCACCTTGCCAATAACCAGCCAAAACCCAGCGAAGGCCTTTTGTTTCATTTATTGCAACAAACGAGGAGAAAAACTTTTCAAAATGTTCTCTCCAAAGTTCCAACCCAAAATATTCCCTTCTTTATACAACCCTATCCCAGCTGCCACATCCTTCCTCATTCCCCATTGGCTGAGGTACTATGAGGCTACACTCTTCCCGACCGCCTCCTACATATTTCCTGCTACCTTCCTTAAACATACTAAATCATACATCACATGTACATCAAAATTAGCAGATAATATATGCAAGGTGTGTCAAATAATATTAATCAGTTCATTAGGCATGCTCAGTTGTCTGTTTTCAGTTCTGAGTTATTTTATGGATTCTTAGAACAATAGATTTTTCCTGTTTTTCAGTTTTAGCTTTGCCTTTCCTGTTTTACAATTCAGTTAATTTTCCCTGGCTAGCCATTTCCTCTTGCAGCTGTTTTTACAGTTTGTATTCTTTCATTTCCCACTCTAAAGACCCAGCTAATTTTTGCCTACATGTCTATCTTACATCCTCCTTTTATGCTACCATTTCTTGCTCACATCCATTGTAGATTCTTGGGCAGGCTTCATTTTCTACTCAGTAAGTTTCCACTACACACAGATTCAATTTTAAATTTTTTCTTTCAATATTAAATTTTGAAGACCATTCACTTAATCCTATCAGTAGTAAATACATAAGTTCTGAATAATGAATCATTCATTTACTGTGAGAGTTCCTGATATGAACAAATATGCAAGGAACTATTAGTAGGGTTGAACTACATTTGACAGTAGTATTTGTGTTCATTCTTTAATGGGCCTGTTTTGCATTAAATAGTTTGATGATTTAAAAAAAACTTGGAAGGCAAACACTGCAAATGTCCCTACTATCCCAAAAATGGAGAGGCAGGTAAATTTAAACATCTGCATGGCCAACAGAAAACCATCTATTTCAAAGGTTAATTCCATGATGTAATTCTTAGAGCCAAAGCTAAGGATTAGTAAGGATCAATAGAGAAAATACCTAGTAGGTATGCAAAGTGAATTTTAGGAAAAAGAAGTGATAAGTAAAAGTACAATTTATTATACTCTAATGCACGGGTGCCAAATTGCGTCACATGATGTCACATGACATATTATGACTTTTTTGCCTTTCCGGAGCCAGGATGGGTGTGGCCTGCGGATGATGCAATTGGCCCATGGGCTGCCAGTTTGATAACCTTGCTCTAGTGGTTTTTATGAGAGTCAGTTTGGTACAGTAGTTAAGTTACTAGACTACAAACTGGATAAATTGTAGTCCTGCCTTGAAAACTAAGTCAGCTGGATCTCCTTGAGTCAGTCACCCCTGAACCCTATGAAGTAAGTAATGGCCAACACTTCCAAAATTCCTGCCAAGAAAACTGCAAGGATTAATCCAAAGTTGCTAGGAATGAAGACTGACTTGAAGGCGTGAACATATGCACACACAAAAATAGTTTGGCTAGCTCTTTTTCCTAATTTTTTATACCCTTTATTCAGGTCAAAGTTCTATATACAGTAATGGGAGTTGGCAAACCTTTCAGATACTAGCCATCATCTAGGGCAGGTCTGTCAAACTCACAGCCCGTGGGCTGGATGTGACAAGTGCTGGCCACGCCCACACCCAGTTTAGCAAAGGGGGGGAAAGTTGCAATATGTCACATGACGCCGCCGTGACGATGCAAGTTTGACACCCCTGATCTAGTGATTATTGTGCAAAAAGACATAAGTGCCAGAAAATATAATACTTTTAAAATGACCAGAATGTTATGTGATGGTCACATTTCACATAATTTCAGTTATTCCCATGTATTCACTATACAATTTGAAATTTCATGAGACTTCAGGTGAGAATCCATGCCTCTTATGAAAGTTAACAGTCTTATAAAATTTCAGCTGTGTTAAAAATTATTTACTATGAGGATCTCAGTGGCCTTCTAGAGATGGTGTACATAAGCACCTGATGGCACTATTTCCCATCCTTTAAATTATTATACTGTACTCAAATCTATGCACGAAACTTTTTTAGAACCAGATTCTTCATGAAGTACTTCCTGATGTAATAGTTAGCGAAGATATAGTTGCCGTTTCCCAAATAATAAATCGTCTCTTTACCATTTTGAATATTATTCTAATGACAAGAAATTGTTCTGACCTAGGCTTCCCCAAAAAACACAAAGCAGAATCCTGGTCCTGACAAAGCCCCTTTTATTAAACAAACAGTGAATTCCTCTCATTCACCTTCAGCAAAGTCTGTCAAGGGAGAATTTACAGTCACAGACCTTATCTGGCTTGGAGAGCTGCCAGGCCGATATCTTCAAAACTTGGCAGAGTCTCAGAGAGTCACAAACCAATTAGGCGAACTAATTGTCTCCTGCAAATTCCACTCCCCTTTAGCTCCTCTTTTATTCCCTCTGGGAGGGTCCATTCATTGTCCACCTGTGGCCTTACTCCCAAATCGACCCTTGTTCTTTAGCTCTTCCTTTCATCAGCAACTCTGCGCATGCGCACACTGGGAACAGGCTCCAACTGTCCGCCTGCCTCACTGATGTCTGACGCTGAAGGCAGCTGATAACTGGCATCTGGCCCTGGCCCCCTCTCTGCGTCCGACGCAGAGCCCTCATCAGAGCCTTCCCCAGACTCCAGGACTGGCCCACGTTCCTCCCCAACCTCCTCACTGTCCGAATTTGCTGCCAGCTCTGCTGGCCGCTGGCAGGCCATAAACAGTAATGTCTAGTTTACCTATGATGTCAAGGTGAACATTCCAAGCATCTTTTAAAAGCATCCTTTTTTTTTTTCCTATTTGAATGCTTATTTCAACTTAGTTGTTCTGGGAGTTGTCAACCAGAAAGTTGAAGAGGAAGTTTTTCAGGCTGAGATGGAACGAAAGCTAGCCCATTTGTTGAATGAGGCTACGGGCCGAGGGCGAAGATGGAGAAGAGCAACTTTCGCTGGGAAGAACATTGTGCAGGTATTTCAAAGAAAATGGAAGTGAACTTAAGTTGGGAAAAACATCAATAACAGTAATTTTTGGAGTAAATCATCATCACCATCGCCATCAACTCTTTTTTTAAAAAAATCTTTCTCATGCCCCAAATGCTTTGAATTTCATTTTATTGATGCTGCTTTTTCGTTTGCTGGGGTTTAAACAGTATTAACTGTGACATGCGTAAGCAGAATTTGAATTTGAATTAATTAGGGGTTTGTTTCATGTTGTTCTTTTGTTAGTGTTCAGTAAATTAATTTTTTTGCTTGTTATTCTTTGGCTTTCTCAGCTGTTATTCTCAACTCCTCTCATTCTCCAAAGATAGTAAGATGATGTCAGGATTATTTTTCTCCTTAGCACATTGTCACCTACAGTTGCATTAGAAAATAGAATAATGTGAATGTTTCCATGAACAGGAAGTCGACAATCAGAAAAACTATAACCGTTAGCAAGATACTGTAGAAAAATGTAGTTTTTCTTATTTTCCCCCTTAGCCATGGAAGAGGGAGAATGAAGAAAAGAGAGGGGAGGGAACAAAAGGTTTGGAGAATGGAAGTGTTTCCAATTTTTCCCCTGGGTTTCTCGATATGTGCAAAACTGTGAGCAGATGGTTTTTAGACTTCAGCCTTGGACCACAAGTCATCTTTCATATTTGACTTTAATGTGGGTATTCAGACTTGCTATTAAGTATTCATAACTAATTTGCAAATATTTCCACATTGATGAAACTTGGCAAATATTTCTGCATTGGTGTGTGTTTTTTTTAAAGCCGTTCTCAATTTATTTCATCTTCATGGTTTAATTTCCATTTCTGAGTTGTGATGTTAGATTTTATGTTCTATTGACTGTGGATTTTACATTAGATTTGTTAGTAATTTACCCTGAGCGTCTTAGGCAAACTTGGTTGAAAAACAGATGAATACTCTTCCTTTCTGAATTTTAACAAATTTTGCATCTATTCTTCTGGCATTATCTTGTGTTTTATGTATTACCTGGGTAATTGTCTGTCATTGGCCTGGTTTAAACACAAAGATAATATTTAATTTTCTGTGAATGACCCTGCTCACTTCTTCCCTCTCCTTCTCCTATGACAGTGTGAAGGAGACTGGAAGCAACCATTTTCAATCCTAAAGTAATTATGGTTCATAATTGCATCAAAGCCAAGAAATGTAATAAATCACAACTAGAATCTACCATTTATTTTTGATTCAATAAATCGGAGAGTCCTCATTTGAATATTGACCATATTTGAGTACAAAAGACAATAATTCGTTTAAATCAGAAAGTAGATTATTGAAGCAATGTCCTTATAGTTTTGCTAGCAGATGGAGAGGGGAGTTAGAAAATTTAAAGCATACTACTACCACTGCCAGCTTTTTACCATTACATATTGTTTCCCTTAGCAAGTGAGTGCTTTCTATAAAAAGCACTGAGGTATAGCCTCCCACTGTTGGTTTTGAATAAGTATTGTATTGTATAAATATGCCTATAAAAGATATTCTTGAAAATAAAGATGATGAAGCCTGGAGCTTTGCTCTGAAGCATACTAGCTTTTGCTTTTTTTAAAAAAAGAGTATTAAATATTTATTTCTTGTTTTAATACTAACACAATTTAAAAGTCTTTGCGTAAGCTACGAAATAAAATTTCACATGGAATCAATCGGGCATCAACAAAATTATGTGTGGTCATTTGGTGTCTTAAGATATAGATTAGGAACTCCAGCTTTAAAACAGTGGTTTCATATCAGCTTGTTTCAAACAAACCATATTTAATATTAATTGAAGTTGGTCTGTTGGACAAAACAAACAATGGGCTATAAATCAAATAAACTGTAAAGCTAAGGCGCAAAATAAAAATGGACGTAAGTGTGCTCAGGTGTTCTGCTCAGCCATGCTGGAGAGGAGGAAGGCAGGGCAGAAGTCCAAGATTTTATTTACATGATGCTAAGTCAAAGTGACTCATGGATGCTTGTGGATATCATTTTTAGTGCCCTTTGGGCTTATTGCCTCACCTGATTTTTTTTTTTTAATTTAAAAAAAATGGAAACCTGGGACCCTGCAAAATTAGACATCAGTCTTTATCTTCTTTATTTCCAACCTAGACTGTTTTGGGATCCTAAACAAAAAAATAAAAATGATTGTAAACCTGTGCTCTCTTTGGAAGCACATTCACCTTTCTATCAAAAAGAAAAAAATGTAAGCAATGATTGGGAGTGCATGCTAGAGGAGGTGTACATACATCTAGTAAAATGGTAATACAGGTAGTCCTCAATTTACGACCATAATTGAGACCAAAATTTCTGTTCATTTGTTAAGTGTGCTTTGCCCCATTTTAGGACTTTTCTTGCCATGGTTAAGTGAATAACTGCAATTGTTAAGTTACTAACCCGGTGTTGTGGCCCGTCAGCGGCCTGTGCGGATTGTAGCTGATTCTGACAGCGAGGAGGCTGGTGTGGTGTTGTGCCAGCAGCCTGTGCAGCTGGCACTCGAGCCAGACAATGAGGAGGCTGGAGAAGATGTGGTGCCAGAGGCAGGGTTTCAGCCTCCAGAAACTCCCTTAAATGAAGAGGACGAGCCTCTTCTCGATGCACGGGTGCACAGAGCGGCCAAAAGGCAGGAATGGCTCCTCAGGAGGAGGTCTCCTCGAGAGTAAGGCTTGGAGCTAATTGGCCACTCCCTTAGCCTATTTAAGGAAGAACACCGACTGAAGCAATTTGTAGGGAACAACTTTAGTTCACTCTACTTCACATCTGGATTCTCTGCAAATGACTTCTGGGCTTTCTGCCAACCTTAGTAAGATTGTGATTACTTTATCTTTGTTTTTTTGTTTAAAGTTTATTAACAGCCTTTGTTTTGAAAAAGACTTGAGTTATTTTAGTAAATTAAGTTTTGTACAAACTTTGTGTGTGCTGTGTTCTTTGGGATCCATAGCTGGGGCAGAACACCCGGTTGTTAAGTGAACCTGGCTTCCCCTTTGATTTTGTTTGTTAGAAAGTCACAAAAGGTGATCATGTGACACCAAGACACTGCAACCGTTATAAATATTAATGAATTTTAATCATGTAACCATGGGGATATTGCAACAGTCATAAGGGTGGGAAAACAATCATAACTCACTTTTTTCAATGCCGTGGTTACTTCAAACTTTCATTAAAAGAACTGTTGTAAGTCAAGGACAACCAGTATTCTCTGTGATTTTATAAATGGATAAATCCCTCCTTCGAATTCTTTTTTTTTTTTAAACAATCACAATATATTCTAAAATTCCAAAATCCTACCACTCCAAAAAGTGTTTTGTGTGTGTGTGTGTGTGTGTGTGTGTGTGTGTGTGTGTGTGTGCGTGCGCGCGAACCTTTTTGCTAAAGTATGTGACACTCAAACACAGCCAATGGCTATCAATCAAATAGACAATGGCCTATCTCACCCCAAAGAATGGGGTGTCAGTGATCCAAGTCCATGACCCAAGTCACCCCAAAGTATGAGATGGTAAAACATAATGAAAATGGAGTCCTTCACATTTCTAGCATGATTTTTAATTGAAATTCTTGTGCCTTTTCAGATGGTGAATTTGTCACGCTTAAAGGAAGCCGACAGCCCAATTATGCTGGTCTATTTTGTGGAAGATCAAGATGGGGAAAGGCTCAGTGCTGTGAAGGCATCAGATTTGATTAATAGGGTGGATATCCAGAAGGCTGCCATCATCCTGGGTTATCGCATTCAGGGTCCAGTGGCCCAGCGTAAGTCTCCAAACAAATAGAATAATAAGTAATCCTTGCAGTATGTTCAAGAAAACAGTCTATGTGCATACAGTTTTGTGGGGAACTGCTTGCGTGTGTGCCAATGTTTCAGCTTCTATGATGTGGAGAATTTTAACACCTCTGTTTCCCTGGACTCTCTGGAAGTGTAATATTCTCCTCACAACGCAAAGAGGTGTTACATAACAGCTCCCTACGTGGTTAATTGCTCACTATGGTAACTGTTTAGTCAATGCTTTCTGGAGACACAGCAACCTAAATTTCTTGCAGCAACACGCACGCACACACACCATCTTCAAATGGTTTATAGCAGGTTGAGGATTACATCATTAACATTAAGTATTATGTCCCCGTGAACTGTATTTTGCCATAATAGATAGGTTGGTTTTTAAGGCTTTACGGTGCTTTTGTTCTCTGTATTAGATTATTTTCATTCTGATTTCCCTCTGAAGTTGTGACTACAGTAGTACAAATAAGAGAGGAGGCATATGCAACACTGAGAAACTGAGCTATGTTCAAATTAAAAATGACTTTAAACATTAGGGATGTGTAGACTGAACCAGATTTCCAAACTTTGAAGTGTTTAATATCATTGAAATCAGTGTTTCTCAACCTTGACAATTTTAAGATACATGGACATCAACTCCCAGGATTCCCCAGCCACCATGCTGGTTAAGAAACACTGATTTGCAATGTTTGGTTAGATAACTCCTCAAGGTAAACACTCCTTACTTATTTATTTAGGACCTGTTTTCTTTTCATCAAGAAGCCTCCTTTGGGAAAATACCCACATATTTCCTGCAGTCTTGAGGGAGAAAGGGAAGGCTTGGACAAAACCAATACGATTGTAAGAAGCTCCCCTGCAATCTCTTCTGATCTAGGATGGTTGCTTCTGCTGGCTTCTCCAGCAAGGATCTTCCTCACTGGAAGAAATGCATGTGCCAAACAAGCTGTTCTCTGTGTCTGCTACTCTTCCAGCAAGGAAAAACTAATAATGTCCAGGGTGGGAGTTAGGAGAGAACATTATTGGAGCTGTTACAGAGGTGGGTTTCAGCAGGTTCTGACCAGTTCTGGAGAACCGGCAGATGAAATTTTGAGTAGTTCAGAGAACCGGCAAATACCACCTCTGGCTGGTCCCGCCCCATCTATTCTCTGCCTCCCGAGTCGCAGCTGTTCGGAAGAAAATGGGGATTTTACAGTAACCTTCCCCTGCCATGCCCACCAAGCCACACCCACCAAGCCATGGCACGCCCACCAAGCTACATCCACAGAACCAGTAGTAAAAAAAAAATTGAATCCCACCACTGTGCTGTTACTTCATTAAGCAGCATTTCCTAATATCACTCCACCAGCTGCATGAATTGGCTTGGATTTCCCCTGAACTGAATCTAGGCTCCCATGCCTGCTTTAGGAGAAGATTTACTTTTCTTTTATTATTTTAGGTGGATACCATCCTTTCTTCCAGAAGTTCATAGTAGGAGATATGGTTTCTCCTTCCCTTTGATTTGATTGTTACAGTAGCTCTGTAATGATTGTCAGATTGATCAACAGTAACTCCTCCATAGTCATGACTAGCTTCCCAACAGACATAAATCTTACCTCCCTAAACCAGCTTTCCTTCAATGATGCTCTTTAGAAATTATAGGTGCCATGTCACACAACAAGAACAACATATAAAGGAAATCTGACTGTAGGCCCTTTGGCACCTTGCCTAGTTTGGCCAATGACTATTGTTTACATTGAGATTTCAATAAATATGGCTAACTCGGTGGTGTGCATCACATTTTTTATGCATAGATTTATTCTATCTTTCCAAGTAAGTCTGCATGAAAACTCATAAAAATGTTTGTACATATCTTCTCACAATATATACATGCTGAGCAAGTACTTTCCCTAATATATGCCTTTTTGGGATATAATTTTTCTTAATGGATCAAAAAAAAATTGAGAAAAATTATATCCCAAAAAGGCATATATTAGGGAAAGTACTTTCTCAGCATGTATATATCGTGAGAAGATATGTACAAACATTTTTATGAGTTTTCATGCAGACTTACTTGGAAAGATAGAATAAATCTATGCATTAAAAAAAAATTGAGGAAACCCAGTTCAGATAGCTTAGACTTTACAAAGAACCTCAAGACTCTTTTTGTCCTCTTCTGGTTGGCTCCGCGAGCCTCAAAGACGCTCTTTTACGAGCGCCTGATCCTCGGTTCTGTAAAAGCCCCAGAACAGCTGAAAAACAGCTGTCTGGAGGCTTGGAACCCTCTCCCCAGGCAAAGGGGAGAGAGAAGAGCCGACAGGTGGAGGTAGAGCCCCCCAAGTGCCCTAGGAGAAATCCTGGGGCGCGAAGGGTGTGGGCTCCCTATTGAAGCCTGTCAAGCTGCTCTGGACCAAGGACGACTCCGCTAAAGCGGAGCTAGAAGCCGCGACCAAAATCTGCTGAAAATAAATGAGGGGACTTTTAACATCTTTACCTTGATTGCAGACAGAGCAAACCAGGAGAAAAAAGAAAAAAAATTGCAAGTAACACTTTAACTCCATTTTAAAATGCAGAAAATGGCTCCTGAGGGCGGGAGGAGAAAGCTACTAGGGAAAGTGCTTGTTACGCTTGTTAACATTTGCAACATTGATACAGCTACTGGATTATACCTTAAGAGAAAGTTTTAAAGTGGAAGCGCCTAGGAAAAGAATTTGGTACTGAGGAAAAGAATTTGGTATTGACTTTAACTAAAATTTTGCTCTTATACTGTGTGGAAAATAGTTGGAATTATCGACCTAATAGCTGGATAAATACAAAGTGGCTGAAACATGGCTGACATCAGGGCTGGTGAATCAGCAAATTCTCAAGCTGTGACTGTTAAAGCTTTTCAAGAACTTCTAGAATCTTTTAATTCTGCTCTTTTGGATACAATTGAAAGAGCTTTTTCAAAAAACAGCTTGGAAAATTATAAGGAGTTGTTGGATGTGCAGCAGGAAATTTTTCAGAGGAGTTTGCCCTTGGAAGATCAAGAGGCTGTTAGGACTGAAAGGCAGGCTGGCACAGCTGAAACAAAGGACTGGGTAGACGCTTCCATTCAATTGATAGAAAAGCAACAAATAGACTCTTTATCGCAAACTGACAAACTTTATGGCAACAAATTTTGGCTATATGGACAAAGGAATGGACTGAAGGATTATACAAGCAAGAAGAGTCGAAATGGAGATTTCAAATTAGAAAAAGTGATTTCAAGAAGAGAGCGAGTATTTCCAGAAACATCAACCTCAAATCAACATTTTAAAATTTTCCAAAATAAAATTGGGGGGAATGTTGAAAGAATTAATAAAAAAAAGGATTGGAAAAAATATAGAAAGAAGAGAAGAATAGAAGATTAAGTACTTGCTTTTTTTTTCTCTTTGGGGAAGGAAGATTCTAGTAAGAAATTGAAAAGTTTAATTACATTGGTATTAAAGGCTACTTTAGGAATTGAAAATTTGAAAGATATCTTCCTATAGATTTTGACATCTGCATTTGGCAAATATGTGTTTTAATGGTATTAAGAGATTTTTAAAATGTTTAACATAAGATTATATTATTTTAAAAGATATATGAGATAAAATGTGTAAGCTTTCAAGATGCCCAACTTTTTGAAGCAAAGAGGATTAATGTTAAATTCAGAATTCTATTACAAAATGATAATTAGTTTTGGATAGTAAAAGGGCTGCTTTCTAAAAAGTTAGAGGTATTAAAATGATTAATTGAAAACTTGAAAGATATCCTCCTGTAGATTTTGAAATTTATATTTGGTAAATAAGTGTTTTAATGGTATTAAGAGATTTTTAAAATGTTTAACATAAGATTATATTATTTTAACAGATATATGAGATAAAATGTGTAAGATTTCAAGATGCCCAATTTTTTGAAGGAAAGAGGATTAATGTTAAATTCAGAATTTTATTAGGGAGTAATGTTCAAAAAAAGAATGATGTTTGAGGGTATGGAAATGAAATTTACTTATGATTTTTACTGTTTGTAATATTGCTAAAGTATTGGATTATACATCAAGAAAAAGTTTTTTTTATAATTAGGAAGAATGAATTTAACTTAATTGGTCTTGAGGATTTATAAAAGGGAGGTTGATGAATTGGAGCAAGGGGAGTTAAAGAACGTGTGGGAGTTTTGAATTTTATAATTAGTTAGTTTATTTTAGCATATGTTTGTTAGATGCTATACCCTGTTTTTGCTCTGGGAAGTCAGGGGTGGGTGGGGAGGGTGGGATAAGGGTTGGGGTGGGGGAAAAAGTGATGAATAGAGAAATGTTTTAACAGAAGAAAGTATCTACGATTAGAATACAGGAGTTGCTCAGATACTAAAGGAGGAGAATATTTCACAGCAAAGAAGTTAGAAAGGAGAGAGGAGGAGAGGCTAGGAAGAGGAGAGGGAGGGAGAGGAATGGAAGAAAGGAGAGGAGGAAGGGAAGGGGACAGGAGTAGGAGTGAAGGTGAGAAGGGGGAAAAGAAGAGAGAAGTGGGGGAAAGGAAAAGGAAGTAAGAGGAGGAAGGAGAGGAGGAAGGAGAAAGCAGGAGAGAAGAGGAGGAAGGGAAGGGAAAGAAAGGAGGAGAAGAAGAAGGTTTGTTGTGGAATGAGGGAAGAAAGAGAAGGAGAGCAACTCCGAATGTAATTAAAATGTCTTATTTTAATGCTTTCTTTAAGGGAAACGTATAAGTAGGATTTATTATGTATAAGAAAATGTACACTTTCTATTATGTGGGGAGGGGGAAAGGGTGGGGGGGGAGAAAATTGTTTGTATTTCTTATAAAACTTTTCAATAAAAAAAAAAGACTCTTTTTGTCCTGCAGCCATTGCAGTTACTTTGACTGATTCCCAGACACAGAATATTTCTGTTATTAGCCAGTGGTGAAATCTAAAATTTGTTACTACCGGTTCTGTGGGCGTGGCTTGGTGGGGGAGGTAATGTCACTGGGTGGGCGTGGCCAATTTTTTTTTTTTACTTTTAAAACCATTTTTTACATGTAAAACCATGTAAAAAATGCTTTCAAAAGGCTCTGACGATCCCAGCTGAGTTGTCTGATCATCAGAGGGTTTTTTAACCCCTCTGCCAATCAGGCAACTCAGCTGGGATCGTCAGAGCTTGGATCGTCAGAGCCATTTAAAAGAAAAAAAGCCTCTGATATTCGCGCGGTTCAGCTGGGCATGGGGGGCGGGGGCTGGGATCTTTGCTACCGGTTCTCCGAACTGCCCGCCGCCATCGCTACCTACTCGCCCGAGCCGGTCCGAACCGGGAGCATTTCACCCCAGGTTATTACCAAGATGGTAATTCTCATAATTCTGTTTGGTGGCTTATACAGTATGTAGATATTTAAGAAAGCACTGTAGCACTTCAACTTTTCCAGATATGGAAGGGGAGAACGAATGTTATGCTTTTAGCACTGAATGCCAGCATTTATTATATCAGCACATACTATATGAAGTATTTATAGCTAGCTTACTTTTTCTTTAGGGACATTAATAGATTTTCTGCAAGATTGCAATTTATCAGCATATGTTCTTATATAAACTATTGAAGTTGGTATGATATGTAGCTTTTATAAATCTTCTATTTGTATGAGCAGTTAACAAAAATAGCAAATATCTGCAATTTTTATAAAGATATTGCAATGCTTATCTTGTTCAGAATTCTACAGTTTGCTGTCAGCCTTACAATACATTAATATTTATATAACAGGGTTTTAAAAACAAATTATGTAATTTGACTATTCGATATTTATGAATTTCACTTTGAACAAATTTTTTAATCAGATGAGAAATCAAACCATTGAGATTGTTTTCTGAGGTACAGTTTGCAATTTATAGTCAAATTTAAATCCTGTTGTAGAGGCTGCCAATAATTATAAAAATTTCAGATAGAAATTCCTTCCCTCAATCCTTTATATCCAATTGATTACATATTAGTTGATCATACATTTTTGTACAATCTTCCAGATGTCTGTGAACTTTAAGTCCCAATGTCTATGGAGATTCTCAGTCATGCAGGTCACGGTTGTCCCAAAGGTGCTTTTTCAAGAGGCAACTGGACTTTCTGGTTTTTGAAGACGTTTCACTTCTCGTCCAAGCTTCTCATCCAAGTTTACGTCTTCAAAGAAAAACAAGAAAGTCCAGTTGCCTCTTAAAAAAGCACCTTTGGGATTTTAAAGTCCCAGTACATTCCAACCAGCTGAGGGCTAGGAATTCTGGGAATTGTAACCCCAATTCATTTGGACAGGATCTGTTTCAGAAAACTGCTCACCTATAAATATGGCATACTGTCAAAACCCAAGTATAAAATGCTGAATGCCAGGCATTTTCTTGTGTTGTTATGGCAAGTTTCTCCAAACTGACCTTGCTGAGAACTGATTGAAGTCTGGATATCTGCAAGAAAGCCAAGTTTGAGAAGACAAAGGCAGTGTAAGAAACCACAAATATAAGAAAAGCTTTGTTGGATCTGACCAAGAACCTATCTAGTTCTATATTCTGTTTAGTGTTTCCAGTTGTAATGGGAAGCTAATAAGCATAAACTAAAATATGCTCTCTTCCACTGTTCCATCCTAGCGGTAGGTAGGATATCACTTCCATGATAACAGATATTATATTATAACAGATGTTCAGATAATAAAGAGACAAGCTCAGTTATTTTGCCCCAGTTTGGCTGTCATACTGTATATAACCATCTGTGCATTCACTTTCTTATATAATTGTCTATGGAGATTCTCAATCATCTAGGTCATGGTTGTCCAAAGGTGCTTTTTCAAGAGACAACTGGACTTTCTGGTTTTTGTTCTTCAGTTTCTTGGATGAGAAGTGAAATGTCTTCAAAGAAAGAAACAGAAAGTCCAGTTGCCTCTTGAGAAAGCACCTTTGGGACAACTATCGTATTTTCCGACGTATAAGACGACTGGGCGTATAAGACGACCCCCAACTTTTCCTGTTAAAATATAGGGTTTGGGCTATACTCGCCGTATAAGACTACCCCTCTTCCAATGCACACCAAATAAAAATTAAAAAACATCTACTGGCTCACCCACAATGTAAAAGCAGCTGTGCTGGATCCAAAATGGCCCCTGCAACAAGCAGGAACCTCACACAGCCACAAAAAGCTCCCCAAAAAACTTTCACACTTTACACACACAAAATTCCACATACAGTTTTGTGAGATTTTGTGTGTTTGTGTAGTTAGAGTGAAACACTACAGAAACACACTAAATCTCAGAAAGCTGCACAAATATTATTTTATTTTATTTTTATTTTTATATGAAAGCTAAATTTAAAACTTCCTAAACTTTAAATGGCTAGGTCTAAAAAAGAACAACTAAAAAAAAACCCAATTAACTATTTTTTTAAAGCTCCCAAAGGGGGGAAAAACTTACCCAATAGAGCAGGGGTCTCCAACCTTGGCAACTTTAAGACTTGTAGACTTCAAATCCCAGAATTCCTCATTGCTGGCTGAGGAATTCTGGGAGTTGAAGTCCACAACTCCCTGCCTGCTTGATTGCAGGCAGGGAGTGGCTTGCTGATGGAGTGGATTCAGGCAAGTGAAGCAAGGCAAGCGTTGCGACTAGCAGCTAAGGTAAGCAAGCTGGAGGGGGAAAACTTTTTTCCTTTTACATGGCTCTGGCGATCCAAGCTGAGTTGCCTGATTAGCAGGCAACTCAGCTGGGATGGTCAGAGCTTGGCTCGTCAGAGCGTTTCGGGCTGGTATGCCTGGTTACAGGAGAACGACACCCGGCATATAAGACGACCCCCAACTTTTGAGAAGATTTTCATGTGTTAAAAAGTCATCTTATACGCCAGAAAATACGGTATGACTTGATGACTGAGAATCTCCATAGACATTTAGCTTCTTATATAATTGTTACCAATTTACTGAATGTGAGAATAGATGAAATGAGATTGCAGTGGATAGCCATAAACTCTGGATAGCTTCTGACCTTGCTTTTGACCTCAGGATCTTTATCTCACTGGCAGTTCTCTCATACATCAGGAGAACATCATTTGGAAAAGGTTGGCAGTGTGATTTCATGAGACTAAAGTACTAAATGTTCATTCCTGATAAATATATTTTAGATGTTAATGCTTTAGTGCTATGATTAAACACTTCTAGAATTCAGTACATAAATGCTAACCTTTTCCCATTCCCCTTGATAGCTGTAGATCAAGTCAAAGAACCTCCTCCTGAATCACAGAATAATCTATGGATTATTGTTGGCGTTGCAGTCCCTGTAGCTGTGGTGCTATTGATAATCATAATTTTATACTGGAAGCTTTGCCGCACAGACAAACTTGAGTTTCAACCAGATACCATGAGCAACATACAGCAGCGTCAGAAGGTAAGAATTGGAGAAGTGGGATTGTTCTAAAATGCCTAGGTGTTTTGTGACTTGCTAACAACTATTAAGAATATTCTTATAAAATGGCTGCCATTATCTGTTCATAAATAGAAGGACATAAAATGCTTATTTTGCAAGCTAGTGAAGCTAAACATTTATGATCCCAGGTCTAGAGTTTGCAAGGCTGTTATGTAATAGACAATACCTTTTAAAAATTATCTCAAGAAAGTTCTTTATGAATAAGGAAACCTATTGCATCTTAACAAAATTAGTTGTCATTAATTAACATTTGACATATAGAGAGAATGTTCATACTTTTTATGAGGTCTGTGTATTATTTAACAGCATACATTTACAGTATAAATTGAATATTAATATTTGTAAGAAAGTAAAAAAAGAGCAAACACTATATAGAACACTAACTATATCACAAAATTTTCACAATTGCTGAAAAACGAAAGAACCAACTCCTGCCTATTTATTGATTGAGTCTATTTTGAGAAGTTGTCCTCCAAATATCCCCATTGTTATGTAATGTTTTATTATTTCTTCTTTTTATGTTTTGTATTCTGAACTACCTAGAGTCACGAAATTGAGATGGTCAATCACTGTATTGTAAATCCTAAAATAGGAACAATACAGATAAATCAAAGGCAATGTTTTTTTCTCCAAAACATGGATGATTTTGATCTCACTCATAAGTGACATGGCCTCGCCCACTTTGCGTAAAGCCTTGCTCACTGTTCTCCTCCATCTTCCCCAAAAGGTTAAATATAGATGCAAAAGTGGCCTGGTGCAGATCTAGTTCATATTTTCAGACCAACCCTCACCTGCATCATAAGAGCATTATTATTACCTCTAGTAATATGGATTCTGCAGCCTTTCAGAATTGCCTTCTTTTTATACAGATTATGACTTATAGTGAGGAAGCTAAGATCTGAGAGCTGTTCCATTTTGCACAATTTGATAGGTCTGGGAATATTACTGCCCTCCTGTTTACAGGAATTGGTTTGTTGTAAAAGTGTTTTTCTCCATTTCATATTTCATATTTTCACCATGTTTCATTAATCATGGGAAAGATGAGCGAGGTTGAAAGTGATTGTGATTTTGTTAGAAAGCTGGGTAGCTTTTATTTTCATTATTGTAACAGAAGAGAAGAAGAAAAATCAACAATAACTTTCACCTTTGGTGACTTTTACACCATTGACTTGTGTTGTCTCTGCTTTACAATGCTTGTGCTAAAAATAGAAATCAGTCTAAGAATAAGGCTTAAATGCTACCTTTATTTTACTTAAAAGTAGCTATTTTATGTTTATTAAAGTGAAATACTATCCAAACTGCTTTGAGAAGTGCCCATAAGTCGTCTTTAACATACATTAAGTTCTTTGAAAGCAATAGCAATAGCACTTAGACTTATATACTGCTTCATAGTGCTTTACAGCTTTTCTAAACATCTTATAGAATCAGCATATTGCCCCCAACAATCTGGGTCCTCATTTTACCGACCTCATAAGGACAGAAGGCTCAGTCAACCTTGAGCCGGTGAGAATCGAACTCCTGGAATGAGCAGTGAGTTAACCTGCAGTACTGCATTCTAACCATTGCGCCACCATGGCTCTAGAGTACTTTGAATGCATTATGCATTTAATTTCATTTCATGAGCTTGTGAAAAGTCATCCCACTCATGGTACCCATCAGTATAGCATAAATCAATGGCAGGTGGATTTCAGCCCTCTCAAGGTTGGAAAAACGTATTTAGCTTGAAGCGTGACAAAATTGATATAGGGACTTTAAACTGAATCTTGTGGGGGTTGGAGATTAAAACCCCTGAAGTAAGACACTT
This sequence comes from Pituophis catenifer annectens, assembly GCF_029215685.1. Classification (NCBI taxonomy): domain Eukaryota; kingdom Metazoa; phylum Chordata; class Lepidosauria; order Squamata; family Colubridae; genus Pituophis; species Pituophis catenifer. The sequence continues at coordinate 70,140,375 of NW_027256887.1, forward strand.
AGATAAAGTGGTTTCTATTAAAGAATGAAATGGAATTATAAAGAACTTTACACATGATGTTTTGGTTGTTTATACCTTTTAGAGGCTTTCCAAAATTGAACTGCTCTTTGGACAGGCCATTGTTCTTTACTAACCAGTTGTCTAAGTTTTAAAAGAGATGCCTGGCATAGAAATTTATTAATTATTCTTGAAATCATCTGCTTGAATGATAATTGGACAGATACATTTGACTTTTTTTTTATAAATGGGCACAGTGATTGATAGAATTCAATCCTAGCGAAGTGGAAGAGAATAATTTATGTGTATAAATAAATACTAGTAAATACTGGTATTAGCAGGGACGTGGTGGCTCAAGGGCTAAGACACTGAGCTTGTCGATTGAAAGGTCAGCAGTTCAGCAATTCGAATCCCTAGTGCCGCGTAAGGGGTGAGCTCCTGTTACTTGTCCCAGTTTCTGCCAATCTACCAGTTCGAAAGCATGTAAAAAATGCAAGTAGAAAAATAGGGAAAAATAGTGGAAGGTTACAACGTTCTGTGCGCCTTCGGCATTTAGTCATGCCGGCCACATGACCACGGAGACGTCTTTGGACAGCGCTGGCTCTTCGCCTTTGTAACGGAGATTAGCACCACCCCCTAGAGTTGGGAACGACTAGTACATATGTGCGAGGGGACCCTTATCTTTACCTTTTACTGGTACTAACCATCTGAATGTAGTAACTCCTTTAGTAGTTAGCCAGAATCAGCTCTCCCCAGTGCTTTATCCTTTTCAGTTGTTGGATACATTTGGAAATCTCAGAGGTGACATCGACACCCAATCTGGAATATATTCTAGATTTAGCTCAAGAGATGTTGAAATGAGCAAGGCATCATTGCAGGATTTAGCAGTGGGCACAATCTTCTGGGTTGAAGAATATTCTCCTCCAGAAAGACCCATCAGTCAAAAAAGAAACTGGAATCTCAAAAGTGAACAGTCTCAGAATATATCAACCTTTTTATTTTCTTATTTTTATGTTAAAGCAACAGGGTATTCCACATACTCTGTGCCTAAGTGTTGCTAAACACTGCTTTGCAAAGTTGAATTGTTTTCAGGATACAGTTGGAAGGAATAAGTTAAAAATAGTTCAAGGTGGGGAAAATGAGTCAGAATTATTTGGAATCTATTTGGAGGGAGGAAAGACATAAAACATGGGACTGAGTTTCTGAGATGGAAGTAATGCCATAGTCCTTATTGTTTCAGTGATTTCAACACAGACCAATCTCTCTGAACCCTTTTAGTTGAATAGTTGCATAAAAGATACATAAAATGTTAATAATCCACTCTGCTGTGAGTCATCTTGTTTTTTCCCCGACTGAGCTTTGACTGGATGTGATCTCCATCGTCATACCGAATAAGAATTTTGTTTCCTTGGAAAGAGAGAACAATTCAGCAGTAACATCTGTAAATAACCACAGTTTTATTTTCTCCATGTTTAGCTTGCAAATTGAATTTATTCCCTGAAAACCTATCTTTTTCAGCAAGCCGGGTTGGCTTAAGAAGAAATTTTTAAAATTTTTAAATCCTTTTAATTAGTCTGCGATTTTAATTTTTTGGGCCAAATTTTATATATATTTTTAAATGTTTTAATATTTGTATTCTATGTTTTTTTTATCTTGGCTGTACACCGCCCTGAGTCCTCAGGGAGAAGGGCGGTATATAAATTCGAAATTAAATTAAATTAAATTAAATTAAATTAAATTAAGGGGTCAATATAGTTGACTGTTGAAGTCTGGCTGTGCGTGTACACATCCAAGCTTACGTAAAATCCTAACTTCAAAGGTTCTTTTTCAATTCATGAGCTTTCATTGGAAATCAGTTGTCACACATATCAAGGCTAAACTATCTATTCCCCCAGGTCCCACCTTCAAGTTGATTAGGACTGTGACCTTCTTCCTCTAACAGTTTCTTTTAATTTTATCAATTGATTGACTCGACTACTGCAATGCTCTCTACCTAGGGCTGCCCATGAAAACCACTCAAAGGCTTCAACTGGTGCAGAATGCGGCCATGCAGGTTGTGATGGGAGTGTCCTGACACTCCCATGTTACACCCCTCCTGCGTGGCCTGCATTGGCTACCGGTTGCCCTTCGGGTAAGGTTCAAGGTGCTGGTTATCACCTATAAAGCCCTTCATGGCTTAGGTCCGGGATATTTGTCGGACCCCCTGCAGCCAGCAACAATCCCCAATCGCCTGGTGCGTTCCCACAGACAGGGCCTCCTCAGGGTGCCGTTGGCCAGACAATTTCGGCTGGCGACCCCCAGGGGGAGAGCTTTCTCTGTGGGTACACCCACCCTTTGGAACCAACTTCCTTTGGAGCTCCGGATGGCCCCTGACCTTCGCTCGTTTCGCCGTGATTTGAAGACCTGGTTATTTTGTAGCCTGGACTGATGAGGGGGGGTTTTCTTAATAGTTTTTAAACTGATTTTAAACTGTTTTAATTCGGACTTTTAATTTTATATTGCATTAATGTCATTGTGTATTTTACTGTTGTAAGCCGCCCTGAGTCCATTGGAGATAGGGTGGCATATAAATTGCATTAAACTTAAACTTAAACTTGATTAGTCTCACAATTGGGGCAATAAATTAAGCAATATGAAAAAATACTTTTAAATTGTCATTTAATGGTAACAGTGCCAACTACTTGTTTAACTTGGTTAACAATATTAACTATTTGTTAACAATATTAACAAATTAAAAATAAGCACATAATTAGAGAAATCTGGAACTGGTAACTATTACTTATGTTAAGGATATTGTTGTTGTGTTACCAACCAGCAGAGTAGATTGCACAGAGAAACGTTGCTGAGAGCAATGAATAAGAGATACGCAAACTGGTTTATCAAAAGCTTACTTTATAGTAGAAAAACAGTCTCATAGTCTTTAAACAAATTCCAAGTCTTTGCCAGTAAATCAGTCCAGTAATTACAGATATCTTCTTACTCAACAAACAGTAGTTGGTTAGAATAACAAACTCACTCTGGTTCACAAACCACGATGGTTGCAGATCCATCAAACGATGATTACAGATAACTCCTCTCAATGGTAGCTTATCATAGCAGCTTCATCATCAAACTGATGATACAGATTAAAGTTACAATACACTTATATTGCCTGGACAACTGTTAGGCTCAAACCATATCCTAACATGCTCCCCTTTGGACAGGTCAATATATACAGTTTAGATTCTTAATCCATAGCTTTTGCAACATGTTTTATGTTTTATAGCACCTTGGGCTTTGGTAAAATTATCGGCAATATTGTTTTCCGACATACAATATTCCAACTTAATCATGTTGCTTTGGATACACTGACAAACATTTAGATACCTAATGTCAGTATACTTAGATCTAGTTTTAACTGCTAAATTTGTTGCCATTTTTATAGCAGCTTGGTTGTCCTCATGTATTACAATTGGATAATCCATCTTTAAACCAATATCCATCATTAGTTGTTTGTAATAAATTAAATCAGTACAAACTAGTGACAAACATGAGAACTCCGCCTCCATAGTCGAAAGACTAATATGTTTTTGACGAATTGATTTCCAGCCAATCAAACAATTGTCTAATATGATAGCTATACCCAATGTGGACTTTCTGGTGGTCACATCAGTAGCAAAACCGGCATCAGCATATGCGCTCAATACTAAACCATTGTTAGGTTTTAGATACAATGCATAATGCATCGTCATTTTCAGATACCTTAATATACGCTTTGCAGCCTGCCAATGCCTATCAGTTGGCTCTGCATTATATCTCGCTAATTGGTTTACTCCAAATGAAATATCAGGTCTCGACCAATTGCTTATATAAGATAGACTACCTATAAGAGACTGGTAGATCTCCTTACTAAATTTAGGGCTTTGGATTTCTCCTTGTTGAAAATCCTGTGCCATAGGCGTTTTAGCTGGCTTACATAGCTCCATGCCATAACGTTTCAACATTTGGCTTATTTTACTAGATTGAGATATTTTATAACCTCTAGCTGTTTGATTGATATCTAAACCTAAATAATGCCTAATATTTCCCAAATTTCTGATCTTAAATTTGGTTTGTAACTGTTTAACAATATCTATGGCTTCATTGTCAGTTTTTGTTATTATGGCTATATCATCTGTAAACAATAACAAAAATGATACTAACCCATTATTTTCTCTTTTAAAGAGACACTTATCCGCTACACCTTCATGAAAACCGATCTTATTTAGCTCTTTCACTATACATTGGTTCCACTCAAACCCTGATTGTCTCAAACCATAAAGGCTTTTATTTAACTTCCAACAATCAGTGTGGTTTTGTGTTTCAACTCCTAAAGGCTTCCTCATATAGATGGTGTGTCTCAATGGAGCATGCAAGTATGCTGTCTCTATGTCTATATGGTTAATACTATATTTATGCTTAGCCGCCCACACTAGCATTGTTCTTAAAGTACTAGCACATAAACTAGGAGCAAAAACCTCATCGAAATCATTTTTGGTCTGAGAAAAACCTTGAGCTACAAGGCGAGCTTTATGGGTTACTGTCCCATCTATGCTTTTCTTAATTTTGTAAACCCATCTACAACCTATTAATTTTTCACCAGGTGGCAATTTCACAGTTTCGTAAACACCTAACTTAGTTAAAGAATTAATTTCCTTACTCATTGCCTCCTTCCAAGCATTCTGCTCCTTTTCAGGATAAAGCCTGATATCTTCATAACTTGAAGGTTCAATGTTAACCTGGCAAACTACGGTTGCTTTATATCGATCAGGTGGATGCCTTTCCCTAGTAGATCTCCTAGGTAATACAGAACTTACTGCAGATGATTCATCTGACTCCTCCCCTAAAACTACCTCCTCTAAACCTACCTCCTGTTCTTCTTCCTTGATAGAGGATTTTACATCATCTAAATCTCCAGGAATATCATCAGGAATATGATGCTTTACACTAACAGTATTATTATCATGTCTATAATCTGCACGCTCTAGTTTATCCCATCCTTCGTGCTCTAGAAATTTAGCACTTGCACTACAATACACACTAGTAGTTCCCTGTGCCCAAAATCTAAAAGATCTATGATTCGATTCATAGCCAACGAAAAACATTTTTCTGGCTCTCTGTTGATCCTTTCTCCTTAAACTAGATGGATACCCAAGCTGGGGTTCCAAATGTGTGAAAGTAACAGATTTGGTTTCCTCCCATGCCATAAGGTGAATGGTATTTCTCCTGTAGAGGAATGAACCATGTTGTTTAACACATGGTTAGCACACATAACAGCCTCACCCCATAAATTTTTAGGCAAAACAGAATCTGCCAACATTGTTCTAGTCATGGCTTGTAATGTTTGACCTCTTCTTTCGATATAGGAATTAAGCTGTGGTCTGTACGACGCAGACCGTTTATGCTGGATCCCTGCATCCTGCAAAAACTTTTCTAACCTTTGGTTGGTAAATTCTGTACCATTATCAGTCACTAAGCATTTAACCTTAAATTTCTGTTTCCTTTCCACAAAACGTAGCCAGTTGTTAATATGCTGGAATGTTTCACTTTTTGTTTTCATAAGATAACAGAATCCGTATCTTGAATAATGGTCTACTATGCTCAGAATATAGCAGGCACCTCCTATGCTAGGTTTCTTGGGTCCAATTAGGTCTACAAAAACTACCTCTAATGGATTTTTGGTTTTAAAACCATTAACACAGTTTGCTGGTGTAACCCTACTCTTTTGCTGACTACAGGCATTGCAGTTTAGATATTTACTACATGCTTGTAGTTTTAGCCCTTCAGATAACTGAACTGTTTTCTTTAACGTCCTGAAATTTAAATGCCCAAGTCTCTGGTGTAACAGATGAATACATTCATCATGTGGTTTAACATTCTTATAAACAGACTTAGATTTAGCCATCAATACTGGGTTATCCTTTAAAACGAATAAATCATTTTCTAACCTTGCAGTAACAATTTTGCCATCTTTCTCGATAAAACACTTATCATTTTTAAATGTTACTGTAAACCCAAAATTCAGTAATGATTTAACAGATAATAAATTGAATTTTAACCCAGGAATATATAACATAGGCAATGGTTCATTATTAAATGACCAACGAGCAACACCCTCTCCAGCTACCTTAACCTTCCAGCCATTTGCTAGTTTAACATGTTGGTTACTTTTCTCCATTTTAACAAAAAAAAATTTCTATTTCTAGAAATTGATTGAGAAGCACCACCGTCAACAACCCAACAATCCTGGTTAACATCAGTAGTTGAACTGGATATCGCTAAATTACAACCCTTCTTGGGTCTAGTATTGTACCTAACAGACATTTTCTTATTCTTACAATACTTAGCTATATGCCCTTTAGCCCCACAAGCAAAACAACGTTTTACAAAATAGGCAGTTGAATACATTTTTTCTTCTTTTGGTTGTTGCACTCTCAACTGATCCCTTTCTTGTCTTCTTTTGGATTCTTCCAATAATCTACCGGTTATGCCAGCCAATGTCAGTTCATCTCTGGACAAAACCTCTAACGAAGAAACATAGTCGTCATAACTATTGTTCAAGGAAGAAAGAATTATATAAACTTGTTGTAGTTCTGAGAAAACAAGTTCCTTTTCATGCAGCTCCTGGAAAATTCTGGTCATGGATTCCAAATGAGCCATCATATCTCCACCTTTAAGAAGATGTTGTTTAAATAATCTCCGTGTGAGATAAATATGAGCATCCACAGAGTCACGAACACATAGTCTCTTCAACTTGGTCCAACACCTAGCAGCAGACTCTTCTCCACAAATATGGACAAGTTGCTGGTCACCCAGTGTTAGTCCAATAATGCAAAGAGCTCGGTCATCGTCTCTGTTAAACTTGGCTGTTTTCTTCTCATCTTCCTCATCAGCAGGATTCCATGATGTTACATCCGGTGGATTATTAACTATGTCCCACAGTCCTTCTCTACGCAGAAGTAGACTACATTTTGCAGACCAGGATACATAGTTTGTTCCATCCAGCCGGGTTATCATGGAAAAATTTGCTGCTTGTTCTAGTGCCATCTTCACTTGGATTGTTTATCACAAACACAGTTTGTTCTATTCACATTAACTCTCAGTTTAACTCTTAACAATCCTAGTTAGTTCTGGTTGGCTCTGGGCCCATAACCAATGTTAAGGATATTGTTGTTGTGTTACCAACCAGCAGAGTAGATTGCACAGAGAAACGTTGCTGAGAGCAATGAATAAGAGATATGCAAACTGGTTTATCAAAAGCTTACTTTATAGTAGAAAAACAGTCTCATAGTCTTTAAACAAATTCCAAGTCTTTGCCAGTAAATCACTCCAGTAGTTACAGATATCTTCTTACTCAACAAACAGTAGTTGGTTAGAATAACAAACTCACTCTGGTTCACAAACCACGATGGTTGCAGATCCATCAAATGATGATTACAGATAACTCCTCTCAATGGTAGCTTATCATAGCAGCTTCATCATCAAACTGAATACGTTACAGTACCTTGCTTAAATACTCTCACAACCAGTCATTACCTAATTACAGCATGACTCAGCATTAAAGTCACATAATACATTTACAGATTAAAGTTACAGTACACTTATATTGCCTGGACAACTGTTAGGCTCAAACCATATCCTAACTTTTATATAAAATAATCATTGATTTGTGAGTATGATCTCAGGTTTTAAGTTGTGTACACATCACATAAACCAAAGCTTCATTCTTTTCTAGAGCAAAAGGACGGTGAGGGGGACCAGTAACAGTAACAGAGTTGGAAGGGACCTTGGATGTCATCTAGTCCAACCCACTGCTCAAGCAGGAGACCTGTACTAGGGATTCAAACCGCCGGACTGCCTACCTTTCTGATCGACAAGCTCAGTGTCTTAGCCACTGAGCCACCTAGTCAGGCTAATCATTGTGTTTTCTTCTGACTAAACTTACATAGGATTTCTGAATCTGGCTCAAAGATTCTCATTGCATTTCCTAGCAAAGAGACCCTTTCAGGTCACTAAGGAATGCATGTAATTATCTTGTTTTTTCATTCTTTCTTTGTTTCCTTGAAGAATAACAGCAGGCATCACCTAAATGTACGGAAACCTCTGAAAAGAGGTCAACTTTATCTCTTGATACACAGAAGAGATCTAGCAGGCTACTTGAGTGAGCTGAGTAGTATGTGTAAGGGTATATATAGATATTATCCTTACTCCTAAGATTTGAAGATTACCTTTGAAAATTAAAGAGACTAGGAGCAGACTAGCAGTGTTACTTTTGTTGTCTCTAGAAAACCACGGAGGATGATTATCAAGAAATTCCTTTGGGAATCCTTTCTTTTGAGCAAACTCATACAAAGATAGACTAATTTAGCATTAAAATCTCCAAGCATTATAATTATGGCTTGAGGATACAATATGGATATATCATCTAGTATTACTTCTAATGTCCAATAGTCAGAGTTATAATACAGGGATGTGTTTGGAGGAATGCATACCTTTACCAATATTAATTCAAATTCCTGATATCCAAATTTTACAACTAGAAAGTATGAGAACTTCTCTTCATTATATAGTTTCCCCCCTATGCCATTGCAATTCTTGCTTAATATAGAATCATAGTCCACCAGAGGGTCACCCCTTATTCTTGGTTTTTTTTGGGTGGGGGAAGTCCATCCCTGAAACCCCGGAAGTTATACTAATTCATCCTCTTCAGTTAGCCAGGTTTCCTGGATGGCTATTAACATCACATTTAGATAAGAAACTCACTAGTCAACCACTTCTTTCTAGCCAGCTATGTTTCAAGTCACAATTTCTTTGGGACTCCCGTCAGCAAGATACTCTGACTGGGTGGGTTGACTAGGGAATAAGGGTACTGAATGTCAAGTTGTTTTTGGAGCTAGATCAATATTCACTATACTTCCTCTGTAAACACAATTATTATAGAGTTCAATATTCAAACTAGGATAAAGAATCATTTAGTGACTCTCCATTGATCATTTCACAACCAGTACTTTGCTTTGGAAGCTTTCATTTTCTGAGGATGTGATTTATTTTATTTATTTATTTTATTAAATTTCTATACCGCCCTTCTCCCAAAGGACTCAGGGCAGTGAACAGCCACAAGATAAAACACATAAATACAAAAATTTAAAATAAATTAAAAATGAATTAAAAAATTTGGCTGAATTTAAAATACCCCATAATTTAAAACAAATTAAAATTTACATTTAAAAAAAGAGGAGAAGATTTAGGCCAGGGACATCAAGAGTTAAAGCATCTCCGCTCCATCTTAAAAGCCTCCCTCCTCTTTTTAAAAAATATTCCTGCCTGACATCTCTCTGTCACCCACAAACATGCACACCGGTCTTCTTTAACTGTGTATACTAGCATTTTTGCCAGGTCATAAATTCACTAAGACAATTTTACTGGGTCTCTAGAGCTGCTCAGAGATTAGCTGCCAGAGCTGAAATATTACTATTCCTGTGATCAAACGTACAAAAGCTCTCTCATTAAGCAACCTGCTCTGGCAGTGTTCTTATCAGTATATGTATCAAAATAGAGTAAATGGCATTTTCTATGTAACTGTGTGTATATATGGTGTGTAGATAAAACATACACACAAACATCAAGGTACGCTTTTATAGGTAATTCTATATAATTATATATAATAATTATATATATAATCCATGCCAAATTACTATGTATTGTCAAGAAATTATGAAACTAGTTTTCCCTTGGGGATTCCCCATATCAAAACAAGTTACCTTATGTGCGGCCAGAATCTGAAAATAACATTTAACACAGTGGTGTTCGGTTGAGATCGGCATATGTGGGACTGATTGGGGTAGATTGTAGGGGTGATACCGAAATATACCCTGTTTCCACGAAAATAGGACCCAACCGGAAAATAAGTCTTAGCATGATTTTTCAGGATGCTTGTAATATAAGGCCTATCCCCAAAATAAGCCCCAGTTAAGATTGTCAGCCAGATGGATGCATTTAGTACCGCATTTCCCCAACAATAAGACCTAACCAGAAAATAAGCTCTAATGTGTCTTTTGGAGCAAAAATTAATATAAGACCCGGTCTTATTTTTGGCGAAACATGGTAATTTCATCATATTTTATTTATCTATATATTAAATTATTGTATTTTATTCGAATTTCATTTTAAATCATATTTTATTCCCATGTCATGGGCCCAGGGTACTTGCAGGACCATCTCCTACTGGCCTCCCACCGCCCAGTGCGCTCACATAGGATTGCCCTCCTCCAGGTGCCATCGGCCAGACAATGTTGGCTGGTGGCGCCCAGGATGAGGGCATTCTCTGTGGTCACACAGACCCTCTGGAATGAGTTACCCACTGGGCTCCGGACAGCCCCCAACCTCTGTACTTTCCGCGGTGACCTGAAGACATGGCTTTTTCAGCAAATTCCCTGATCTGCCGGGAGTTTTAATTGCTTGGGGATTTTAAATTGGATTATTTTGATATCATTTTATTGTCGTGTTGTTTTATCTTGTGAGCCGCCCCGAGTCCTATGGGAGAAGGGCGGCATATAAATACAATAAATAAATAAATAAATATTCCAATTTCATTTTAAATCATATTTTATTCTAATTCCATTTTAAATTCTTTTTATCAGATTTTAATAATAATTTGTGTCTGGAACTCTGCACTTTGATATGGCCCAAGGGCTAATCAATAAAGTAAACTGAAACTTCTTTGGTAATCTGTGATCATGTGTGGCAAGGATTATCTAAAAGCAAAATTACATCCTAACCCAGCTTCTGTATTTAATTTTAAATGGAGGTAGTCAAATGTTTTTGAAGGCTTTTGATAGCCATCTGAATTCTAAATTCCTTTGGAGATAACAAATTTCTGAAAACTAAGCAGAGGCTGGGTTGGTTAATGTAAAGTAGGAAAGCATCAAGATGGCTACCTTCAGACCCCCTTCCAAACATTGCCTGTGAATTACACGTCCTAATGTGAGAGAAGATTACTATTAGTAAATAAGTGGAAAATAATCATAATAGTAAAAGGGGTGTGATGGCTCAGTGGTTAAAGATGCTGAGTTATCAGCTGGAAAGCTGATAGCCCAGGTTGATGCCATTGCTTTCCCCAGCTCCTGCAAACCTAGCAGTTTGAAAACATGCATATGCGAGTAGATAAATAGGTACCACTTCAGTGAGAAGGTAACAGTGTTACCTTGGGGTATGGCCATGCTGACCATATGACCATGGAAGTCTCTTTGGACAACACTGGCTCCCTCAGCTAAGAAACAGAGATGAGCACTGTCCCCTAAAGTCGGACAGCTTTAATCATAATACTGGTATTTCATTAAAAGTTTCTTTAATATCATTTTGGTTCTGACTCTGCCATTTTTGGCTGCTCTGAGTTCAATTATGGCTGTCAGCCTGAGCAAGATTGTGCAAAGATTTAAGAAAGACTCATTCAAGGTCACTCATAAAGAGAAATTATACAGTAAAAATTGTGAAATCACGAATACCTGAAAGTATATTTATGCATTTATTTGGAACGGTTAAGAGACTTATGTGCTACTGATTGGCTCTCACCTCTCTGCCTTCCCCACACCTGCAGATCTAATTCAATGTCCAGTCGTGACTCTCATGCCCTTTATCACATCTCTTTCAGAAGGCCCATTTCTCTGCATGTATTATATTACTTACAGGTGAATGCATTTCTTTCATCAGACATGATTCTGAATTGTTAATCCTCTATCAGACTCTGTAGCCTCAGTTACGGGATTAGGGAAAGAAAGATATGTCATTGCTGAAGGCTGCTACAAAAGGCATCTCAGTAATCTTCAGTCACTGAGATACAGTACCGTAATCTCATTGAACTGCAGTTTCTGTTTGAGCCATTTCAGCACTTTGAGTTACAATTTAATTTACAAAGCCCTTAATGGCTTGGAGCTGGGATATTTATACATAATACTTCCTTAACCTATCTAAATGTATCTGTCATATGTCTAAGTCTACCTGTAGATCTTAGTAATGCTGTTTAGGAGATCATGTCCTTTGTTTTAGAACTATATCTATGAACAGCTGCTCTGGACTCAGCTGACTATATAAAAGGATTCTTTTTTTATTATACATAGTAAGATCAAAGTGTTTATGGATTGAGATGACTGATTTTGGCAAAGCTTGAAGGGCCACAGATTGTTACAATTTGAGGAGTCAACTGTCTATCTTCCTTTGAGTGCAGCCAATAAAAATGAGCAGGGGGAGATATCCCTTCTTTCTCGCCAATATCATGCACAATATGAATCAAAAAGGAAAAATGGAAACAAGAGAGATAAGCGAATAGTTTTGCTTTACAATGGCCTTCTCTGACTTACTGCCATGTAGATATTTTGGACTACAACTCCCATCAACCTCAAACTTTTTGGTCACTCATGGGAAGTGCTGAAGTCCCTGGATTGGATAGCATTTTGATGGGAGAGTTTAACATAGTATGTGTTCATTGTTTATTATTAATACCGTGTTCCCCCAAAAATAAGACCCTGTCTTATATTTTCTTGAACCCCAAAATAAGCGCTTGGCCTTGTTTTCAGGGAGGTCTTATTTTTGGGGGGCACATGGAGCAAGATGGGGCTCCTCTTGCCGTCTTGCCTGATTTCCAGCTCTGCGTTTAAATGTTTTTGGGGAGGGCTTATTTTAGTGCATGCGCTCAAAAGCCCGATTGGGCTTATTATCAGGGGATGTCTTATTTTCGTGGAAACAGGATAGTAATAATAGTACATGCATGTATTGTCTAGTATTGCATTTAGATCTTATCTATTCTCTGAGAGCTCAAGGCAATATATATGGGGTCTCCCTACAACAACCTCTATCAGAGAGAATGATGTGTGGGGGAGTGGTGCAAAGTCACAGTGGTTAGAATGCAGTACTGCAGGCTACTTCTGCTGACTGCCAGTTGCTTGCAATTTGGCAGTTCAAATCCCACCAGGCTCGAGGTTGACTCAGCCTCCCATCCTTCCGAGGTGGGTAAAATGAGGACCCAAATTGTTGGGGGCAATAGGCTGATTCTATAAACTGCTTAGAGAGGGCTGTAAAGCACTGTGAAGCGGTATATAATTCTAAGTGCTATTGCTAAAGGGATTGCTTAACTGGGACTCCCTGTTTCAAGTTCAGCATTTTAACTATAGCACACTAGCAATTTTTATAGATTTTCAAATATAGTAGGCTGCCTAATTGGAAAGCCAGAAACACCACCACTGTCAACAGATGTAGATATTTCACAGGATTGTATTATTGTCTATGCTATTATCCTAAAATCATAATGTTTTGTAATATACCAGCAAGTAGAAAGTACCTTTTCCTTCAAAGCTTTTTATCTCCATCTGCTGGTTTAAACTTGTCAGTAGAATGCTCTGCAACTTGACCAGTTTTAATAATCTTCTTCAAGGTAGCATCTTCCAGGTACATTGTAATTTACTAGTATGCACAAAAGGCATTCTGGAAATTGCAGCCCCAGTGTCAGGTTGGGAGAGGTTGTGTGACAAGATGATTATGGTGATATACTTTACTCAGTAAGAGCCATTTTGGTGCTTAGCTGAGAAATAAATATTGTGTGGTTTTTTTAAAAAAAAACAAATAGAACCTTTAAACTGAGCATTCTATGTGTTTATTTACATTGCTATGTTTTGGGGATCTTAATTTGTCTTCGAACAAAAGTGGATTTTGTTAATATAGGAAAAAATGGTATAAACAAACAAAGGGCTACAGAAGCAAGAAATAACCATAGCAGAGGTGTTAGGCATAATAAATCAGGAAGCAATGAAATTCAAAAGACTACATATTGCTTGTTAACATTCTCTACAAGAATCTGAACTACTAACAGTCAAAGCAAATTGGAGGTAGATGAGAGTCAGCGGAATTCAAGGTGGGCTGGACAGCCTAGACTTAGATCTCTTGTGGGTTCAAAGGGACTTGAGACTGATGATGAGCTAGACCCCTCTTTTGGGCTCACCCTGGTCATTTACTACAAGAAAATCTACATTCAGGAGCACAATATTCACATTTAGTGGGAATCTTACTGAAACTGAGCCTGTTTCATCTTTTCAGTACAATTTGATCTGTAAAGATCATTCATTTCAGTCTTTTTCCCCCCATGAGATGTCTTTAAATGAGACTTTCCTAAAATTGATGCTCTGCAGAAGCTCTAAACTACAGTTTCCAGGAAAAGTACCATAACTCTGGAAGTATCAAGCTGGGGAAAGCTTTGATCATACCAGGCAGATCGCTCGAGTTTATGTCATTTTATAATGACTTTGCTTCCAGGGATATTTCTGGACAATTAAATATCCTCAAAAAGCTGTCGATTGAGCAGCAGTCATAGTGAATTTTTAATTTTCTGTGACCTAAATTCAAACTCAGCATATCACTGGGCTGTCTCAGACTCTCCTTATTCAGATCATTCTTTCACTTTCCCAGGAATGCCCACATTTCTGTTCATTTTACTTATTGTTCTATTACTCTGCAGGCCTTTTGATTCATTTTAACTTGCATACTTACAGTGTCAGTTCAGGAGTGCTAATTTTTTTGTCTTAATAATCTTCATTTTTTTTTTCTTTCCTTTTTTTTCCCCTTCCACTTTTAGCTACAAGCTCCTAGCGTAAAAGGCTTTGATTTTGCAAAGCAGCATTTAGGCCAGCATAACAAGGATGACATCCTGATCATCCATGAACCAACTCCTCTGCCAGGACCAATTAAAGATACCACACCTTCTGAAAATGGTGACCTGCCAAGCCCCAAGACCAAGTTATCTTCAAAGCCTTCCAAGAATGTCCGACATAGAGGGAGGTCAGTTCAGAGGATGAGAAATTGCTCAGCACATTTTAAACTTAATTAACTGTGAAGGATTTATTTTATTCTTTGAAGCTTTTTCCTCAGTTTGAATAGGTTTTTTTGCTCAAGAAGGTTTTTTATATATATAAGCCCACAAGGATTTGTTTCCTAGGCTCATCTGCTGGGTTCCAAATTTTGTGGATTTTTTTTTCCAGGCTACACGTGTTGAATGCACCAATGACATGACTTTGGGGCATCAAGTTCTGATGTGATGTAATAATGTACCTAAACTTTCTGAAATTTCCAGATGGTTTAACAACCTTCTCCAATGTGATTCGCTCCTAATATGTAGAAAGATTCCATCATTATCCAAAATAGCCATGGTTGCTACAGACACTCTCACATAATTAAAGGGAAGGGTACACAGTTCTTCATTCCACTACTTAATGACTAGTTCTGCTGACTTCTCTGTATTGTATATGGAGATCCTTTTAGCAATTGGTTCTTTGAGCTTGAAAGCTTAGTACCCTGCATTTGGTGTTTGTCCTTCACTGAAAATGGAGGATCCATTATGTAAATTATTTTATACACATATCCTCAAATGGAAGCTTAAAAAATGAAAATAAGAACCTTGAAAGCAATCATTACCCCAAAATGCAATTATTCATACTGGTTAAAAAAGAAAGGAGAACAAATATTACATCAATTTTTAAAAGGTAAGAACAGAAATGTACTGTAAATTCAAACAGTGAAAGTCATATTATATCACAACCTACATTAAAATGTTTATCAAAAATCAAAGCCTTTACTGGATGTTTGCGGGTTTCTGAAGATATCATTTGCATGGATATATTCTACTTGTTACATCTGTAATTGACAATTAGTTATTTATCCCATGAATCTATCTCATCCTCATACATGGAGCGATACTTTTTGCAAAGCCATTCAAAGCATTTGAAAGGGGCATTTGAAAGTGTATTGAGACAGACAAAGCCCTTAATGGTTTTGTAAAAAGCATTAAACCTTGTTCTTGGGGAGTTCCAGCAAAATACATATCCATGCATGTGTGCACATGACTAAGGAAGCTTCCAAAGCAGCTGTGTCAAGACTTCTAAAAGACACAGGTACTTTAATACTTTAAGGAGGACTGCTTCATTCATACCATTGTGCTTTGCAGAATCTCCCTTTCAACTGATTTGTGCAATGCTTAGTTTGTCCGGAATCTACTGCCATCCGTATAGTGCAGAGGTGAAATTCAGCGGGTTCTGACCAGTTCTGGAGAACCAGTGGTGGAAATTTTGAGTAGTTTGGAGAACTACCTCTGACTGGCCCCGCCGCCATCTATTCTCTGCCTCCCAGTCCCAGCTGATCGGGAGGAAATGGGGATTTTGCAGTATCCTTCCCCTGGAGTGGGGAGGGAATGGAGATTTTACAGTATC
Source organism: Pituophis catenifer annectens (assembly GCF_029215685.1). Classification (NCBI taxonomy): domain Eukaryota; kingdom Metazoa; phylum Chordata; class Lepidosauria; order Squamata; family Colubridae; genus Pituophis; species Pituophis catenifer. Next base: position 70,156,637 of record NW_027256887.1, read on the forward strand.
CTTCCCCTGCCACGCCAGCCATGCCATGCCATACCATGCCCACCAAGCCATGCCACGCCCACCAAGCCATGCCCACAGAACCAGTAGTTAAAAAATTTGAATCCCACCACTGGTATAGTGAATCATGCATGTTAATGGATGCAGTGGAAGGTAGAAGAAAAGAGACTTATTTAAAGGAGAAAGAAATACATTAGTTGTACATATCTCTTTAATTAACTCAAGAGAAAGCTAATTTGGTGTAGTGGGTAAGCCATCAGGCTAGAAACTGGAAAAAACTGTAATTCTAACCCTGTTTTAGGCCTGACTTCAACAGGGCAACCTTGGGCCAGTCATTCTCTCTCAGCCCTTGGAAAACCAATAGCAATTCATTCCCCAAATTCTCCAAGAATACTGCAGAGACTTGTCCAGAAAATCTACAGGCCCAAATCTCTCTCTCTTTCTAAAGTCCCTCTCTTTCATGGACTTTATTTGAAAGTGTATAATAATGCATTACTGTGGGTGAAAGGAAACATTAATTAAATCCACACTCTTTAGTAACCTTATTTATATCCTACTCTATTGTTTATTATATAGTATAAATATGAAACGTACCATTTAATAATAATAATAATAATAATAATAATAATAATAATAATAATAATAATAATAATAATAATAATATTGTTTTGGTATATACAGAGTTTCCCCTTCTGATGCTGATTCCACAGTGAGTGAGCACTCGAGTGGCCGAGACACAGGAGATGAGAATGCAAGATCTCAAACAGCTGCCAATGACGTGAAATCTCATCGAGTTAGCAAGCCTGGTAAGTTACATGATTATACTTTTATATAACATTGAAATAATTTACAGGAATATAAATACCTATTCATAAATCATAAAATACTACAAATACTGAAACAGATTGATATTTCTCCTGACCATCATTTGCAAAATACATTGATAGATCCCTGGATTGTTCTTTGTTTTGTTTTGTTTGTTTTGTTTTGTTGTTTGCATTGATTGTAAACACTCAAAGTGTTCAAAAGATGCTTATGTATTTGACTTTGTCCAATTTTTTTTTCTGTTCTAGCTATGCTATACAAGTTCATTTTAACCATAGTTCTACCTGAACCAAATAGATCAAAGATACTAGTTTTCTGGAAAAATTGAATCCTTTTTATTCCTTGGCTAATTTTGTTAACAAATGACTACTAAGAAGCCCTGTATTTATTTATGCAAATAAATGAGAATATTGTAATGGTAACTATACAAGTGTATATTATTCTGTCCAGAATGTTATGCAGTAGACCTTCAAGACCACATTAGAATATAAGGCACTTATTAACTTATTTATTTTTATTTATTTAATTTGTCAAGCATGTATAAGATAACAGATATAAGTATGAACGTGTTTATGAATACATGAAACGGATACAAATAAATGGGGACAGTGGGAGAGGGATGGTAGGCACGTATGCACGCCCCTTACAGACCTGTTAGGAATGGGGTGAGGTCAACAGTAGACAGTCTAAGGTTAAAGTTGTGGGGGTTACAACAACACTGAAAAAAATGACTTACAGTTGGGACTTATAATTACAACTTTCGCAACATCCCTATGGTTGCATGATCAAAAGTTGAGCGCTTAACAATCAACATTCCCTTATGGTGACGGCAGTGTCATGGGGTCATATGATCACCATTTGCAACTTTCCCAACTGGCTTTCAACAAGCAAGTTGATGGAGAAAGCCAAATTTGCTTGATGGGCACATGATTAACCTAAAAACTACGTGATTCAATTAACCCTGGTAAAAAGATCATAAAATTGGGCATAACTCACTTAACAACTGCCTTATTTAATAATGGAAATTCTGGTCCCAATTATGGATGTAAGTTGAAGACTGCCTGTACATCCAAATGATCTCAGAAGGGTTATGGTATGTCCTTGGTCAAACTGTAGAAACAATTTCCTTGTGTTAACTGCTATCTTAGAATACTTCTCAGTAACATATGACTTTCCTATCATGATTTGGTGAATTGTAATGATATCCTTTGTTTTTTTTTTTCCTTTGGATGCTATCAGGATTAAACAAAGTGGGTAAGTTTAAAAAAGAATATGAACCTGGACCTAGCAGATTTAAACATAGAATGAGAGGTTCTTTATAGAAGTAAATGTAATAGATTTTCATTTAGGTGTCTTTACTGTGAATATTGACATGAAACAACTTTACTCTAAATAAATATGTCTATTGTCTCATCAGCAAACAATTGTCTATCCTTAACAATTTTCCGTGATTATGTTCAGATCTTTCATATGCTTAGCTACTTAACTGACATTGAATTTCGGATTTTGTGCATGTAAAACCTATGCTTGACCCATATACCGTATTTTTCGGAGTATAAGAAGCACTGGAGTGTAAGACGCACCTTAGTTTTTGGGGAGGAAAATGGGGGGGTTGGGAATCTGCCTATCAGGTATTCATCTGGCTAGTGTCCTTAGCCTGGTCAGCTTCAGCACATTAGTTCGCTGGTTTTGAGCTCGCACCCACCTGGTTGGGGCTTAAAAACAGCTTCTAAAGCACAGCTGATCGTTGGAGGGAACAGCAATGAGAAAAGCAGGCGAAGCTCAGAAGATCGCTAGCACCTCATTAGGGCCGAAAAAAAACTTTGAATGCACAGCCTTGTAGGGCTCTCAAAGGGAGCGTTTGGAGGCTGAAAATGTGATGCGCGGAGCCCAAAAACACAAGCCATTGTCAGTGGCAATCTCTGCAGGCAGGAAGAGGATGTGCAGAGGCCGAAGGGTGGGGGCCGGCGGGTGGGCGGGGCTACATTCAGCGTATAAGACGCACCCAAATTTTCAGCCTCTGTTGGGGGGGGGAGTGCATCTTATCCTCCAAAAAATATGATACTTATCTTTGCAGCATATTATTGCATGATGCTTTGCTAATGGAGGAGGAATTTAGAAATGCAAGGTATCTGGAGAGGTCATTTCTTTTAATCCTTAGGAGGATTAAGCTATCTGTAGGCCTTAGACCAACAACTGAGGCAGCTTCCCAAGAGGGAAAGGGAGAGAGGGGGAGAGACACAGAGAGAGAGAGAGATTATCAAAGAAAACATGTCTGAAAGAAGATAAGCGGAAAGTCAGAAAGAGGGAACAGGTGGCCCCACTTAACTGAGGCCGTACCTAGACATATAAAAGATCTCAACTGTAGGCTCTGATCTGTTTGCTTAATCTCCTTCCAAAAAGTGCCCATCCATGTCCTCAACATTTTAAAATATATTCCTAAAGAAAAGTATTTGCTGTGATTTTATTTGTGCACACATATGGTCTGACCTCGAACAGGTGGCTGTGCATAAGCTTTCTCCTCCCGCATTTTATATGCAGCGGACTTTAAAAGATTCTTAGAAGAGTTTTGGGTGACTTCTGTGAGGCTACAGATTTATGAATAATAGTTGTCTGAATAGAGGTTTTTATTTGTAAAACTGAGGTTTGTAGAGGATCTAGCTTTCCATTATCATGGAAAACAAAAACTTAATCCTAAATCTTTGTACATCACGTTGTAATTACAATGTTCTTATTACTGTTAAAATCATATTCCTCTCTTGACAATAATCTTTATTGCTTTACTTCAGCCAGTCATTTAAGAGTTGTACATAAAACCTTCTTTCAGATGTAAAGCTAAACCATAACTTAAAGGGTTTTTTTCTCCCCTTCATGATTTAACTGCAAAGTAAAAATTGGAAATATTTGGTTCTATATTCAGTTGAACCAGTGGTGGATTTCAAAATTTTTTACCACCGGTTCTGTGGGTGTGGCTTGTTGGGCGTGGCATGGCTTGGTGGGTGTGGCGTGGTGGGCGTGGTAGGGGAAGGATACTGTAAAATCTCCATTCCCACCCACTCCAGGAGAAGGTTACTGCAAAATCCCCATTTCCTCCCGATCAGCTGGGACTTGGGAGGCAGAGAATAGATGGGGGCAGGGCCAGTCAGAATTTTTACTACCAGTTCACTGAACTACTCAAAATTTCTGCTACCGGTTCTCCAGAACTGGTCAGAACCTGCTGAAACCCACCTCTGAGTTGAACCCTCAACTGTGGCTAGTTTGAATTCTGTTTTTTTTTAAATAATTCAGCTTCATAAAGTAATAACAAGTAGGTTTATTTTAATTAAATGTAACTTAAGATGTCATGCTCCTGCAGTTTGTTAAAAGCAAAAGTTAAGTTTCTGGCTTTGTGACCATTTCAAAGAGGCCTTGTGTAGAATGTTCCTTTTCATAGTAAAGCCATGGTCAAGTATTTTGCTGAGATAGTCGGTTTGCTCTCTCATACTTTTTAATCTTCTTTTGACATCTTCTCAGCATGGCCAAGCATTACTAGAAAAGTCACATGGCTTTTACTGGCAAACACTTATAATTCTAGAAAAGCAATAAAATTTTGGCTTGGAGAGGCATTTTGAATACAGTTAATCAAACTTGTACAGATACATTAACTTGATATTTATGTTGTAAATTAACTAGCACCTCTGGCATTTGTTTTGTTATATAATATAAGAGAGGGGGGAGGGAGGGAGAGAGAGAGAGATACCTGTGGGAAGTGTTATTCAATGCATTGCAATATTAATTGCACATCTCACTTACAATAATATATAAACTGACAGCAAACAGCACTCCTTACTAGCACTGATGTTGTTACTAGTTAGGGTAAAGAAATATCTGCAAGAAAACAAGCAAGCTCAGAGAGCATCAAAGACCTCTCCAAAAAAAATAGTATCATGGTTATTAGGGTAGAAGTAATTTTATAGTAATTTTATTAGAAGTAATTTTATAGGGACGCGGTGGCTAAGATGCTGAGCTTGTCAACCGAAAGGTTTTCTGGCCAAACTGTTTTTCTGTTTGGGTAAGGAAATATCTACGAAACAGTGACCTAATGGGGCACGGGTTGTCTAGCATTACATTATTTTTTTCTAATTTCAATGGTACTATTCAAATTATGATTGTTGCTTTTTGGCCCAGAATGTTTTGTAAATGTCACGTGCCCTGGGATTTGAGATAATGTTTATTAAACCAATATATTTTTCTCTTTTTCTCTTTTTATTTATAACCCAGGCCCTCCTCAGATCACTAATGGAACGGAGCAGCCATCTTCAGCCTCTATCTTTGAGCATGTAGACCGAATGTCACGATCCTCTGAAATCAGTAGAAGAGTCCCTAGCAAGATCCAACTGATTGCTATGCAGCCTATCACAGTGCCTGCAGCACAAAACCAACCCCTTTCTGACCGAGTTGCCGAAACCAACAAAATTAATAAGGAGGTACTCTCCTCTTTCATAGCCTCCCCTTTCATAGCATACATCTCACAAGAAGAGTCTGTTTAAAATGAAGCCAACACAAAATCATAGAAATACTTGGAAGAAAGGAGATACTTTGTTTAGAATTATAAAAAAAAAAAAAATTAGGTGGGCATCAGGTCTGCTCTCTGGAGAACACATTTCATAAATGAGGCCCTAACTGAGAGGACTCTCTTTTTGTATCTACTCTGCCTTGCATCCCTTGACAGGAAGAGAATGACCTTCAGTGAGTCCTCTGCCACTTTTACCTCAGGATTCTTTGGTTGAAAGTCATGATGTAGGGATGTGGTGGCTCAGTGGCTAAGATGCTGAGCTTGTCGATCGAAAGGTCAGCAGTTCGAATCCCTAGTGCCACGTAAGAGTGAGCTCCCATTACTTGTCCCAGCTTCTGCCAACCTAGCAGTTCGAAAGCACGTAAAAAATGCAAGTAGAAAAATAGGGACCACTTTGGTGGGAAGGTAACAGCGTTCCGTGCGCCTTTAGCATTGAGTCATGCCGGCCACATGACCACGGAGATATCTTCGGACAGTGCTGACTCTTCGGCTTTGAAACGGAGATGAGCACCGCCCCCTAGAATCGGGAACAACTAGCACATATGTGCCAGGGGAACCTTTACCTATACCTTTACATGATGTATATTTAGTACTGTGCTCCTAGGCAACCCTGTGTCAAGCCTATCTATTTCGGTGTCTCTTGTGGCTTTTTAAAATTTTGCTCTGTAAAGTAAAGTTACCCTCACCTTGATGAGGTTAACCTCATGCCAGGTATGACTGTGGCTCCTTCAAGAAATGAGGAGGGGCCCAAAATGTAAAGGTAAAAATAATTTGTCGCAAAGGTGCTTTTTCAAGAGGCAACTGGACTTCCTTTGTTTTTCCTTGAAGACATTTTGATTCTCATCCAAGAAGCTTCTTCAGTTCTGACTGAATTGTAGAGAATTGCAAGGAATATAAATCCTTCCATTCTCCACCATTCTGTCAGAGCTGAAGAAGCTTCTTAGATGAGAATCGAAATGTCTTCAAGGAAAAACAAAGAAAGTCTGGTTGCCTCTTGAAAAAGCACCTTTGGGACAACCATGACCTGGATGACTGAGAATCTCCATAGACATGTAAAAATAACTTGGACAATGTCTCCTGTTCTCAACATCAGTGGCTTCTTTGAAAGAATAACCAGGCATGAATCCTGGCCTTGTGGATGAAGCTGAAAAATAGTGGGGTTTTTTCCCTTTTTAGATTTCCCATGTGCCGAAAGTTTGATGCTGTAGTTTCTTATATAAGATTGCCTCCATTTTTCTAGGATATTGTGCCCTAGGGATACATCCAAGTTCCCATATCTGTATGTTTTTGCTACACTGAAAAAAAAACCATATAGTCACACTTACTTGTTAAATCTACAAGTCCATAAATACATAACCACATGCTCTACCTCTCACTGAGGGAGATCATTATGATTTCTTCTTCAAATGGCCCCCTAATTCAAATGCATTAGAAAATTGTTAAATGAGGGAGAGAAAGTAGATTTCAATTCCTGTAATAGCAGATTCTGTGAAGCAAGATCAATATTTTAGTAATGCGGATGAAAGTAAGAAACAACAGAAATAAATGTTGTTTTCTCTATACGATTAACTACTTCGCTTTTATCTTGTCTCAGTGAGGTTTTGCTGTAGTGGCTCCTCAGACAGCGGTACAGGAAAATTACCTGTAATCGGAAGAGACATCCAGAACAGAAACACATAATCCCAAGCACCATTCTTATCAGACGGATAATTCTTAGCTTTATACAAGCACAGTCTTTTTTTACATAAGCTTTTACCATAGCCCGGATTCTCTCTGATTTCTTTGCTGCTATGCCTCTCCGACAGGTTTCAGGAGATGCAATTTGCATGCTGTTTGTCATGCTCTTGTTATTAATATGCTGTGCTCTCTCTTCTGATTGTCCTTGCTGTATGAATCATACAGGGCATGATTTCTTTTTTTCCACCTGAAGTTATATACTGGCAAGCATTCAACGTTTTCTTCTCATATTTTCCTTCTCCTGTCTGATCCGTTTTGATCATGTCAAGAAGAAAAGCACCATGTTCCAGAAGAGGTTTAATGCATCTCCCTATTTTATTTTCTTGAAAGATACAAACAGCTCTGAGGCATAAATCTGAGATTGAGCATCACCGTAACAAGATCCGGCTACGTGCCAAGCGCAAAGGACATTATGAATTCCCAATTGTGGATGACGTGGTTATCATCGATACCAAAGAACAGCAGCAGATGTACCGCAAGGCACAGATGCAGATAGATAAAATCTTGGACCCGAGTGGCAACATGCCAACTGTTTTCATAGAACCCAGGAAGAGGTAAGATGGAGAGAGTGGAATTCATTCCCATTGATTTAGAAAATGTGTATATTCCTGAGAAGATTAAGAAAATATGTTAAAATATTTTATGTCAGATTCCTAAAATACGAAGAATGTTAAAATATTTTGTGTCATGCTTCATCTATAAATTTCTCACTTGGGAAGACACAAGGAGAAAAGAAATCAAGGCAACAGAATATACTGGACAATAAAAGGAGCCTTGGTAGTACAGTGGTTTAATGCACCCTGTTATTAACACAGCTGCCTGCAATTTCTGCAGGTTCGAATCTTACCAGGCTCAAGGTTGACTCAGCCTTCCATCCTTTCTAAGGTAGGTTAAATGAGGACCCAGTTTGTGGGGGCAATAAGCTGACTTTGTATAAATATACAAAAGTATGAAGGCTATTGCTTAACACATTGTAAGCCGCCCTGAGTCTCCGGAGAAGGGCGGCATATAAATCAAATTAAAAAAAAAAAAAAGGGAGCTGTGTGCTCCTTTTCTTGAAATTTGCCTCCCAGATCTGCCAGGGTCTTCAGTTTTCTTGAGCATGGCTTCTGCCTGGTTAATATTAAGATGTACAAATGGTAGATCTATTTCAGGTGCCTTCCTTTCTGGTGAATAAAACCTGGCATTTACTACCAACATGGCCCTCTTAAAGGTATAACATCGATTACTGAACCTTCTTGTTTTTTGGAAACAAATCAATGCTATTCTGTTTGATAGGGCCGTCTATTGTGATTTGTTTCCTTGGCCTAGTTTTCTGTGTATTTTAATGAGTTAGTTTTGAATATATACCACATATCTTAACTATGCTTGCTGTTTGTTTATTCTTATTCTATACTTACTTTGGAGTCTCTCTTGGTGAGGAGGCAGGATCAACTGATTAAAATGAATACTCTATTAATGTTTTCTCAAATCAGTGGCCCGTACAAAATAAGTAGATAAAATGTTAACACCTGCCAAGATGCCACCAACAGTTCTGCATTCATGCCAATATTTAGAAACTTGGTTCATTTTACAATAATATCTAAACTAGGTCTATCAAATGGAAAACGAAATGAATGTTCTGATTTATTTATTCAAATTTCAGATGATGAAGATGATTCCCTTGAGAATTTGGATAAATGAGAGCATATCACAATTAAGCTAGCTATTTATTTTATGTTTATTCCATTATATTATTCATGTCCACTCATCTGCCAAAACTTTTGCTGCAGTTGCAAAAACAAAAGCAATAAAAAATAGCCTATAAAACGGGAAGTAGTGATAGGAATAAAAATTCCAAGCCAAACCGTCCTTAGATAGATTGCCTTAAAATTTTTAGAGGCTTAGATAAAAGATGTTTCACATGCTACAAACACTTTGAGGTAATGTTTCATGGTAATAAGAACACAATTTAGACAATGCTGGCAAATCTTAAGGCATTTAAAGAAACTATTTGTTCTTTAGTTCACGGGCAAAACGATCCCCAAAGCAGCGTCGGAGGCATCAGATGAATGGAAGCCCAATGGATGCAGACAAGGACAGGCTAATCACAACGGACAGTGATGGGACGTATAAAAGGCCTCCGGGTGTCAACAACTCAGCCTACATTGTATGTTTAGATCTTTAGGAAAGCTATACGTGATAATATATCGTAACATTCAACTTGCATGTAAATGTTGCATGACTGTATGGTGAAGATTGTAAATGTTGCATGACTGTATGGTGAAGATTGTTAATGTAAAATTGGTTTTTTCACAGATATTTGAAGACCTCTGATTTATAGACGTGTCTCAAATCTATTTTCTGTCTTAGAAGGGAAGGCATAACTAGGGCCTCAAAAAAACGGGATTCATGCACTGTGGTACCACTTAGACTTGGAAGCCTAAGCCACAATGTCCAACTCTTTGGTCAGTGCAAGAATTCTAATTAAAACATCTGCCTGGCTGCTATTTCCAGTGAAGGGGAAGTCCTGGGTAACAGCTTTCAATTCTTCATTTTGGAATCTGTAGCTTAAATCGATTATTCCTGACCTGTCCCATTCTCTCATGTGATAAAGTCTGGGCTGCCTTCTCGGTGACAAACTATTTGAAGAGTGCTGTCATATCTTCCCCATTCATCTTTTCACAAGGCTAAGAGTTCCCAGTGCCGTTAATCTCCCTTAATAGAATTTATCAGTCCCTAATCTTACTTGTTGCCCTTCTCTTAACTAGTCCAATTTTTCTGAATCCTTCCCATTTTTACCTACCACTGACCAACACGGCTTTCCTCCTACAGTATTCAAAGTGAGGTGTAATCATTGCAGAACAAAGTGAACAAATATAGCCTTAAATTTTAAATTCTACTGTGATTCAGCCTAAAAAAAGTTATTTGCTACTCCACTGATTCATGCTTGGTTTACAATTGACTTTTTAAATGTTCTTTCATCCCAACCCCCCCCCCAAATTTTAATCTTAAAACTGGTTACTGTTGACCTCACCCCATTCCTAAGAGGTCTGTAAGGGGCGTGCATAAGAGCACCAGCGTGCCTACCGTCCCTGTCCTAATGTTCCCTTTAATTGTATTCATTTTATGTATTCAATTCATGCTTATACTTATATATATTATCTAATACGTACTCAACAAATAAATAAAATAAATAAAAATAAACTAGAGTTTCTGGATCAGATATACTGCACTCGGAATTTATTTTTTATTCTGATTCCTTAGCATATAACTTTGTATTTGCTCCATTATTCTTAGCAATTTCTCTAATCTATGAAGGTTGCTTTGAATTTTGTTTTGGTAAACTAGGGTATTTTTGAATCATCTGCAAATTTGATAACTATTCCTTCTTCCTTGTTACTTGAACTGTTACTAAAAATGACTACCATGTACACTTCATTGGATACTTCCCTTCACTTGGTAAGGAATCATAGCTGAGTGTTCCTTGAATAAGATTTTTAAACCATTTCTGTATCTACTTCCTTCTCATGTTATTCAGCCCATATGCAATGAGCTTGCTAATCAGAATGTCACAGGGAACTTTTTAAAACACTTTGCTGTAGTCTTCCTTCACCTTCCTCATATATTTTAAAAAATTCACAATCCCAAAACAGTTCTGGCCATATATATTTGCAATCCAGAACTGCTATATCACCATTATTTCCCCATAAATTGCATGCGAAGCTTAGGAGAAATGGTTGGCTCATTGCTCAGCGAAGAAAGCTTCAACCTGCTTGTACTAGAAGTATTCTTTGTGTTGAATTTATATTTACCGACAAAGAAATAAATTCAAAACAAAAAATACTGTAGTTTGTCGTGAAAGCGACTGCCTGCGAAGGCTCCTGGATTGGGACTGAAAGGCGAAAGCAGAAGCAGTATGCTCCGTCCCATATTTGGGTAGACCAGGTTGCCCTGATAGACTGGTCTCACCGGAAAAAAACACGTATTCTTTCTTTGGTTTTCATATTATGTGGTATTCACATAGTATGAGAAGAGCCATGATGGCGCAGTGGTTAGAGTACAGTACTACAGGCTACTTCTGCTGACTGCCGGCTGCCTGCAATTTGGCAGTTCAAATCTCATCAAGATCAAGGTTGACTCAGCCTTCCATCTTTCTGAGGTCGGTGAAATGAGGACCCACATTGTTACGGGCAATATGCTGACTCTGTAAACTGCTTAGAGAGGGCTGTAAAGCACTGTAAAGTGGTATATAAATCTAAGTGCTATTGCTATTGATGCATTTCAGTCATCTGCAAATCTTATTAATAATACTTTGTGTAATGCGCAAAATGTAAAAATATTATCTGTGAGTAGTTGAGTAGTTACGGCAAGCATACACTCTTCAATTGGTATCTTGGGTACACTGTTTCTTGGGTACACTGTCATCAGCTCTCATCTCTGGAGAAGGAGATACTGCTAATGATACTCAGAATATGCGCAATAAAGTTTGCACAATGTAACACATAGATGTTGTTACGACAAATTATATCACACCCATATAATACTTAGATAATGTGTTTGTTCTTGCTCCCCCATCTTCTTTTTCCCAGTCTGATCCTGACCTTCCTGCAGATCCCCAGACACCTTCTTCAACTGAATTGGGAAAATACTCAGGCCTGCCTTCCCATGCTCTCCAATATGTCCCTCCTCAGCCATCTATTGAAGAGGCCCGGCAGACAATGCATTCTCTCCTGGATGATGCCTTTGCTCTGGTGGCTCCTAGTACTCAAGCATCCATCACCCATCCTGGAGGGTCAGGAGGACAGTCAACAAGCACTCCTGTCCGGGCTCCAAGAGATACCCCCAGCAGTCAGTGGGGGTCACCCTACAGCCAGGCTCACACAGTTAGTAGTCTCATTGATGCTCATCTCAAGAGCTTCCTTGTGAGAAAGAATAGTTCCTTCTCTCCTCAAGAATTTTTTTTCCTTCTTCTTCTTCTTAAAGGTATCCTACATTTTCTGCTTCTCAGCATCTGTCCAATTGTGTCAGAGCTTGGAAGTTAAATAAAATAGGGTCTCATTAGTAACTGGATGGAAGACATCCAGGAAATCGTTAGGCTATAAGTTAGACTAGAAAGTTAAAAAAGATGCAACATTACTTATTTAGTATTAACAGAAAATTGAATGATTAGGTCCTCATGGACATCAGGAATTGAATTCAAGGGCATCTGCATTTATGCTTTAATTAGTATTTAATTAGTATATAAATTTTTGAAAATATGCTTATCAAAATCCTTTCTTTTCTTTTTTTAACCCATTATTGTTTTCTTGTATTTTATTTATATAACATTTTCTTTCTTTCTTTTCTTTTGCTAAGATTGCCATTTTCTGAATATGACTACAGGATGAGGAACTATGGCCCCATTATGATTTGAGCCAGCATGGAATTCTGGGAGTCCACACATCATAAAGGGGCCATAGTTCCCCACCTTTGCTGTAATAGGTTCCTTGATTTGCTTCTATAATATGCCGACCAGTATTTTGATTTGATAAACGTTTTCTTAACTTAAAGTATTCAATATTTGGAAATATTTTACTCTTAACTTTTCCTTTTGAGTTCTATTTCACAATACCCTGATTATTTTAGAAGATATTGTCATGGCTTTTTTTCCCTGACATATGGTCTTTTTTCAGAGATACATGGATTTTGGGATGACTCCACCCTCAGCTCCAGGCCTGTTGCAGAGGTACTTTGCTAGTTATTTGATCGGTGTATTTGCAGAAGAATTATTTCTTTTTCTAAGAATAAAGTAAAGGTAAAGGTTCCCCTCGCACGTATGTGCTAGTCATTCCCGACTCTAGCGGGTGGTACTCATCTCAGTTTCAAAGCCGAAGAGCCAGCGCTGTCCGAAGACGTCTCCGTAGTCATGTGGCCAGCATGACTAAATGCCAAAGGCGCACGGAACGCTGTTACCTCCCCACCAAAGGTGGTCCCTATTTTTCTACTTGCATTTTTTATGTGCTTTCGAACTGCTAGGTTGGCAGAAGCTGGGACAAGTAATGGGAGCTCACCCGGTTGTGGCACTAGGGATTCGAACCACTGAACTGCCGACCTTTTGATCGACAAGCTCAGTGTCTTAGCCACTGAGCCACCACATCCCTATGTTTTCTAAGAATACCTCTTCCTTATTTTGAACCAAATTGCAAGCTTGGTAAATGTTACAAGCCAGAGAACTCCACCTACATAATTTGGTCCTTTCTCAGAGAACTCCACCTACATAATTTGATCCTTTCTCATTCTGCTAGTTAATATGTGTTTTGATGCATTTCCTTACCTTTCCAATGATGACAGCCAGTGAACTGAGACATATGTACACAAATGCATCTTGTAAATGCATGGATAGATAACTACTTAGAGTCAGTAAGACTGAAGCACTATAAAAGTCTTCTTTATGAGTGAATGGATGGATGAAGGAATGTGTTTCATTATTTTTTTACTAGCAGGCAAAACCTTGGATCGGGGTTTCTTCCACCTGTTGAATTAATACACCCAGACTCGCAGCCATCAGATGTCCAATATTCCACTCGAGGCATCTACCCAGAAGAAATGCCATCAGTGGCACGGCCACGACCAGTTGGAAGCACTGCAGGTAACGATTTCTAAGAAATCATTATTACAAGGAGTCTTATCTGCTACAAATTAGCCACAACTCGATGGCTAAGTTAGACCCTAAATTTAGACTATAAAGAAGAGACATGATTAGTCCCCTTCATCTTAGCTTAGTAACTTGTGGTCCTGGACTGGGGAGAATCTGGATGGCTAAATACACAAATGTTGCACCCCCAGCAAAACAATTCCTCTAAGCCTCTGTGTGAAACTCATCCATATTTGGGGGGTGGATTTACCATACTTTTCTGATATAAGACGCCCAAAAAAAAAGAGGGTGGAAATGTTGGTGTGTCTTATACACCGAATACAGCCATTTTTGGCCTCCAGAAACCCTGCCCCGCGCGTCCCGTTTTCACAAAACACAGGCCTGTTTTTCGCAAAAACAGGGCGTGCACAGGGTTTGGGAGGCCTGCAAAGTGCTCCTGGGGGCTGGGGAGGGCAAAAACGTGACACGTAGGGGGTTTGGGAGGCCAAAAATGGGCCCGTTTTTTGCAAAAAAGGGGGGTGTTTTTGCCCTTCCCAGCCCCCAGGAGCACTCTGCAGGCCTCCCAAACCCTCTGCATGCCCCATATTTGAGAAAACCGAGTACTTTTTCATAATCCAACTCAGTAGTGCAGTTCCAACGTGTGTATAGACCTATAGTTTGTTTCCATACAACAATGAGGTTGAAGAGAAAGCAATAAAAGATTCAAGAACTTTCATAATTCCAAATGTTCGAGATATCCTTCATCCATATTGCCCCAAGAGGCTTTTTAGTATGAAGATATCTGTAAAAGGTACAAAAGAATTCAACCATTAGCTGGGTGGTGGGGACGCAAAGAGTATGGTAGAATTTTATAAGAACCATGATATTTCCTTGCCACAGAAGCACCAGGAAATATGCCTATCATGCACTTAGAGATAGAGTTAGTTTGTGCAGCCTTCCAGCATGTGTTTTGATTTATGACATGAGGAGATGAAAAGGTTGCCTCAGGAATTAACTACTTCAACTGCTATTTCTAACAGATGAAGAGTGGTGACTTCTCTCTTATCTATCAGAAACCAGACCAAGTGAAAAGTGTTAGATTTGCCTTTCCAGATGAGGGCATATTTTATACGCACATATAAAAACAATGTTATGTATGGCATCATATATATGAAAAGCAGCGTGCATGGCTGTAAGCCCTTGTTTGGTGGTTGTTTTTTTCCCTTTCAAAATACAGGTAGTCCTCGACTTACAACAGTTTGTTTAGTGACCATCCAAAGATACAACATCACTGAAAAAAGTGACTAAAAAAATCACAGTTTTTCACACTTACGACCATTGCAGCATCCCATGGTTACCTGATCAAAATTGGGATGCATGGCAACTGGTTCATATTTATGACGGTTGCTGTATCCCGAGGTCACGTGATCACCTTTTGTGACTTTCAGACAAGCAAAGTCAATGGGGAAGCCAGATTCACTTAGCAACCATGTTACTAACTTAACAACTGCAATGATTCGCTTAACAACTGTGGCAAGAAAGGTCGTAAAATGGGGCAAAACTCACTTAGCAAATGTCTCGCATAGCAACGTAAATTTTGGGCTCAATTGTGGTCATAAATTGAAGACTACTTGCCGTGTTTCTCAACCTGAGCATGTTGGCTGGGGAATTTCTGTAATCTGAGTCCATACACCTTAAAGTTTCTAAAATTGAGAAACACTGCTTTAGAATAAACAAAAGAATATACAAAATCATCCCAAGTTATGATCTGAGTATGTTTTAAAAGGTAAACAGGACAAAATGTCTGTGCATTATCTTAACTAATATCACTGGGTATCGTTTGTATAAAATTAGCACTAGAAACAACTCAGGACTTCAGTTTCGTTCAGGTCAGTATTCCTTATTCCAGGAGACAATCAGTAAAAGCAGCCAAAAGAGTTTTAATAATCACTTCTAACAGGGTTGGCCACACACAGACAGCCCAGTTTCATCCCTCAGAGCTCCTTCAAAATAAGTAAAGCCAAACATTTTAGTTTTGGGGGGGATTTTTGGGGGGTGAGCTTTTGGGGTAGTTTTAAAAAGTGAGTTCTTGCAGAGATTTAAAACTGTAACAGCGCTGCTCAAAATATTAAGTGGCATTATTTCCTCATTTGTGTGGGGTTTAAAGAGTAAAGGTTGATTGAATCTCAGCCTCACCTTCCATTCACATAAGAATATAGATATGAAAACCCTTCTCCAAAAAAGTGGATTCTGCTTTGACTGTGCAGCTGAGTATCCTAAATTAAGCAAATATTTTCTTGTATTGAAGGCAAATTGCTAGCATGAAGTAAATTCTCCTAAACTGCACATTGATGATGATTAAATATTGATAGGTCAGAAGTGTTGCTTTTCTGACCCTTTCTCTTCCCCTCTTCTCTGCTCTACCACGTTTGCCTTCAGCATGTTCCTTTAAAAAAAAAATCACACAGAAAATACCCTCCATTTGAGGGGGGAAAACCCACATTTAAAAATTTGCATGTAAGCAGATGTTTTTTTTTATTTATCCTAATTTGTCAATCTTTCCAAAAAGTTAATTGAATCATCCCCCCTCCCCCCCCGTGAGCCCCATTTCTTTGGTTATGTCTTATCTCCCCAATCCCTGTTTCTCAGATTGTTTGCCCCTCACTCTTCTGATGCTGCATGGTAAGATGAAAACAAAACAATATTTGCTTTTAAGGTTCTCAGATACAGCACCTCACTCAGGTGGGAATTGCTAGCAGGATCGGAGGTCAACCAATGGAGATCCCCTCAGGCAGAGCAGGGCATGGCCAGCCAGGGGAACAAGGGTGGCCCCCATACCGTGGAGAGGATGAATTTGCTAGGAGAGAAGCAGTGAGTACTGTGCTTCGTGTTTGAATAGTTTCTGAAGCAGTCTTGTGTTTCCTTAATTCAATTTTTTTAGTTGCTTCTCTGGTTTTTTTTTTTTTTTTAGCTGCTGCTTTTGTCTTTTTCATACTTCAGCCCTTAAACCTCTGCTTTTTTTGTCCTTCTCTTACTCAGTCTTAGCTCTCTTCCTTTATGCCAGGTTAGGCAACCTATTATTTGCCCTGATCAGCACCAGCAGCACTGCATCATCTAAGGAGCCTCAGGTTCCCCATTTCTCCTTATGCTCTCAGTGAAGATGGCTCCTCTGAACATGTCTTTCTGAAGCCACTGGCTCTGTCAAACCTCATGCCCATCTGAAAAAAGATCAAAATCACTTGGTTGGTGTGACAGAGTATTGTGACTTTCTATCCTTGGAAAGACTTCAGATGAGACTGAAAAGGTTTTTACTATTACAAAATAAAAGCCGTGTCTGGTTGTGTTCTTCTGTGATGTTTTATTTTTGCAAGCTAATTCCATCGGTGCAAAATCCTGTTTTTAGAGCATGGCTTTCTTATTGACATGCATGTTTGAATTATCATGAGTTCCTCTTTATCCCTCCCTATATGGTAGGGGTATCTTTCATTCATGTTCCTTACATGCTTGCTCTTCCCTGCGTCAAAGACTATACCTCCACCCCAGACTATAGTTTCCAAACATATCAAAGGTGTTATGATGGAGGCATTGTGGCTAGTATTTGTACTCCTTTCTGTTTAGCTGGTGTCTTCTCTAATCAAATAGGTTTTATATACACTGCTCAAAAAAATAAAGGGAACACAAGCAGAAGACATCCGAGATCTGAATGAATGAAATAGCCTTATTAAATACTTTGTTCATTACATACAGTAGTTTTGTGTTCCCTTTAGTTGTTTGAGCAGTGTATAAACTACTGTATGTAAAGAACAAAGTATTTAATAAGGCTATTTCATTCATTCAGATCTCGGATGTCTTCTGCTTGTGCTCCCTTTATTTTTTTGAGCAGTATATATTTGAAGCACTGTCAAAAATTACTTGACTCAGGGATAATATTAGGATTAAACACACTGTGAGCAGTGAAATTTCAGTCACGCCACTGTCCTTTATAAAAGGCAGAACTATTGTTTCTCTCTCTCTCATAAATTCTTTTCAGAATTTGTCATAGTAAGTTAGTGATTTTATACATCTCATTGTCTATTCTTCCCTCACTAAAAGAAGGTAATCCTGAAATATATTACTGTCAGCAATAGTGGTATTTTTGTACCTTCTGTTCAATCTGTGAGTTAAAATTTACTTTTTGATTTCCTAAGAAATCAAAGAAATAGCAAGACTCAAATAAAAATACAAAACCTAGACCAGATTTTCAAAAGGAAGAGTTTAAATTCTCAATATTGCTGACAGTCAATCATATATAATGTAAGGAAGAACAGTTGCTCCCAGTTTTGCTGCTTTGAAGTAAACTTCTAGCCGATTTTGTATTATGTAATATGAATTTAACTGATCCAGTGCAACCTTGTATGATACTGTCATACAAAGAAGGGGTAGGAAGGGGATTTTCAAGGCCTGCTACATGCAAAAACATACAGCTTTGTTTAACATAATTTGTGTGGGCAGAAAACTGACTACAAGTAAGACTAGTAAAATTGGTCCTGAATTTTCTGGACCCATCACTTTACTTCATGCTCTAGGCTGCTATGTCCTATAACTGTAAAATAAAAATCTTCCAAATTAATTCGTAAATAATGGTGCCCAGGCTGGTGAGGCATGTGCCTTGACAAACAGTGAGGAAATAAGAGGTCTTATGTAGTAGAAAGACCAAAACTTGGTTCATTGACAGTGTAGAAGCAGAGTCCAAGTCAGTTGTTCTTTCAGTTTGTGTAGAATGAAAGAAATTAGCTGGTGCAGAATCTTTGGATTAATCAGCAAAATCCATTTGGCCTTCTCTTGTTACTTTCCTTTCTAAACCTGGCAAGTTATGTTTTCTTCTGTGGTTCTCTCAGCAGCTTCTTTCTTTCAGTAATGTAAGGTAACGTTTTCAGTTTTATCCCTACTACACTGGTAGAGCCAGATCTGAAGCAGGGCCAAAGTACTTGGCAACTTAAGTCAGTGAACAAAATAGAATTATTCCCCCCTTTCTACGCACAGAAACTGACTTAATGGTTTGTTCAATTTTATTACAGTATTGGTGACAGGGGTTTCACTCTCCATTTCACCTAAGGGAGGCCAAGCAAATTAAGAAATTAACGCAGCCCCTGTAGCTCTAGCCTACAACACTACAAAAGCATCAAGAACTGCCTGGCTTCCACCACTGCTTCTGCCTCTGGCCAGTCTTGATATATTTATACAGTGCTCTGAAAGATAGAGTTGAATTCCTCCCTCTCACCTGCAGATTCCCACTGGAGTAAACTCTTGGGTGCTTGTTTTCCTCTATCGCAGCACTTAGCCAAGTCTGTCTCTTCTGCATGCCATTTGCCATTGTTAAAATTGTGGCCTCAGTGTTTCTTTGCAAGTCCTTCCTTCCTTCCTTCCTTCCTTCCTTCCTTCCTTCCTTCCTTCTTTACTTATTCAGCTCAAGTCTCACCATTTTAATGGATTTATAGATTCCAAGGGGGTAAGTCTCCTTTTTGAAAGCACATGCAGCATTGTTTTGTTGGTACTGATTCTGAAAACTGTAATGTGCCTATAGAAGAGGCTTCTTAACCAATTGTCTTCCTGATATGTTAGATCAGGGGTGTCAAACTCACATCGTCATGTGATGTATTGGGACTTTCCCCCCCCCTTTGCTAAACTGGACGTGGGCGTGGCCAGTGCATGACGCATTTGCCCCACGGGCCGGGAGTTTGACAGCCCTGTGTTAGATCAACTTCCATGAGCTGAGGATTAGGGGAATTAAAGCCGAACACATCTAAAAGACATCAGGTTGAACAAAGTTGCTATAGTCCACAAGGTTATGAAATACCTTTAGTTTGAATAAGTATGTATTTTCTTTTAATCATAAATGCACATGAATACAAAATATGATTAGATGCTAATAAAAGTAAGTGGTGCTTGTTTCATCACTACGATTAACTTTTGAAGCCACTGTGCACTATGACACTTAAAGACTATTGTCTTTAAGCTATTGTGGCATAACTTTTGCAGACTTTAAAATCCATTTCATCAGATTCATGAACTCTTTTCTTAAGCTGATGAGTAGAGTATATACTTACATAAGTATAAAAGGAAGAAATGTAAAGCAACAAAATCAGAAAACTGGACTTTTTTTTAAAAAAAATACAATCTGTAACATTTCCAGTTGAGCTTTATATGTATGTAAAATAAGTGTATCTAACTGTCAGTTCAGAATACAGGTAATTCTGATTTAGTCGGGACCAGCAACTCCATTGTTAAGCTGAAGTAGATGTTAAATTAAATCATGATTTTTAATTTATGATCTTACTTCAGTTTTCCTTCGGTTTACAGACCTTAATAGATCTTTAATTTCAAGGAGTGGTCACAAAGTTACTATTTTATCACTGCAAATAATCACTGAATGAGGCAATCACTAAATGAGGATTACCTGTAACCTTTTACTCCTTTCATAAAGTTTATTCTAACCCATAAAAATGTATGCCGTGTGACATTGTTTTCATGGCAATAGAGCTAAGCTTTTGGCAATAATCTTCTAACATTTGAGGAATTCTAGAAAGAGGCCAGCAAGATCAAATATTCCTCTTAAAAAAATGTTCATTCTTCCAATTTTGTATTTCAAATCAAAGGGAGACTTTCTGCTTTCTCTGTCACTGCGTCTTTTTCTGTTTTTCTCCTTCTGTGCATTTTTGTCTTTAAGATGAACCTGGAATAATGTTCTGTGCCTTTCTCTAGACACATACACCTGGACATCACGAATATTGCTCCTCACCAGTTTTCCAGATGCCGCGGAATTTGGCTCGACAGCCTTCAGCTCCACCTGTTCATCTGCCAGCCAGCAACCAGCAGGGTCCAGGGCTTTGCTACAACACCAGCTCCACTGAGGACCTCCAGACAGGACATTCATCTGCCTCCCTCATCAAAGCAATCCGAGAGGAGCTTCTCCGGCTCTCTCAGAAACAGACCATTGTACAGAACTTCCACAGCTGATTTGTTCTGTCCTTGCAAATTAGCCAATTATCTGCTTCCTGTGGAAGCTCGACTTGCAGGAAAATCAGCAAGAGCCTGCTGTTCTTCTGTCAGAGGAGTAAACATGTACAATACCAGGGATTTATGAAGCAAGAGAAAAGAACTCTTCGGCAAGCAGCTGCAGCAGTGGCAAGAGAGATTCCTGTGAACGATAAAAGTTGGGAAGACTCAGCAAATGACAACCATCTTTTAAACTTTCTACTTTTAAGCATTTTGGCATTATAATTGTACTTTGACTAGGAGTGTTCTTTCGTAATTCTGATCTGGAAATTCATATGCTGCAAAGAAGGCAGTACTACCCTCTCAAACAACAGTCATTTGAACATGCCAGCCCTTGATTAAGGAAAAAAAGGCACCTCAGATTAGTGGTAGTTCCTGAGTGGAAATCTCTGGCTGTTGGTGGGGTGTGGGGGGGTTATATACTTCTGACATGTTTCTTTCCACATACAATGCAAGTGGTGTTGTTCCTGTGCAAACAATTACTTTAATTAGACCATAGCGAGACTTCTTGAAGAAAGGACTTGGGAAACTTGCTAAACCAAGAGAATAATCATTGCTTAATATTGCTTCCAAACGGAGCCAATCGTTGAACTTTTCTTGTTGTTCTTCTGGTGCTGAAGCTTCAAAGTGTCCCTTGATCCTGGTGTTTGCAAATGTAAAAGAGAGAGAGAGAGAGAGAGAGAGAGAGAGAGAGAGAGAGAGAGAGAGAGAGAGAGAGAGAGAGAGAGCAGTATGAAGACACAAACGAAGGATATAATCATTTATTCAGGCTGGGGAAACCATTTCATCCTCTTTTTAGAAACTGTACTTGGCACTAATAAGTTATGGATGGACAAGTAGCAGATGGATCAATAAGTGGAGAGACACACCCAGGGCCATTTCACAAGTGACGCAGAGAACATTAAATGTGCATGATGATGGCATTACTCTACATGAATTATTTTCCCTTGGGATCCCAAAATCCATGTGGGAAATCTATCATAGATAATATTGAGCAGACATGTGGGTAGCTCCAGGTTTGTTTGTTTTTTTTTTTTGTTGTTTTTTTTTTGTCTTTTCCCTTCCTTTGAAAGTGGATGCTTCTAATCTGAAAGGTTGTAATCATACATGATCAATGATTTAATGCTTCTTGATGCTGCCTAAAAAACTGAGTATGACTTAGTAGTCATTTTAAAGAGGGTCACTGGAGTTATGTACTTTCCTGGATCAAAATATTTGAACATTTCATCCTGAAATGTTTTCTTATATTTACTTCCCACGAAGTAAATTTCCTTTTCTTGAAAAATGATTGCAAATAGATCGGTATAGACCCACACATCCAAAGATGTTTGCTTAAATAGAGGCTTCACTTTCAGGAAGGCTATAGCACAGAGTTGTCAAACTCAAGTTTCATTAAGGGCTGCATCAGGGTTGTGTTTGACCTTTTGGGGCTGGGTGGGTGTAGCAAGGTGGGTATGGCCAGCTCAACTTCACTTGTGTTGAGGGCGCTTGTGGTGGCCCAAGGGCTCTGCCAGTGCAAATGGAGCTCAGGAGGCTGTGATGTCCTCCTGCAACCCTCTGCCAGCGAAAACAGAGCTCGGGAGGGCCGCTCATGGCCCACCCAAGGTCCATTTTCACTGGCAGAGGGTTGCAGGAGGACATCACAGCCTCCTGAGCTCCATTTTCGCTGGCAGATGCACCGCAGGCCAATCCTTCGCTGCTTCCAGGGCGGCCCAGCAGGCCAGATCTAAGCACCCCGCAGGCCGGATGTGGCCCACAGGCCTTGAGTTTGACACTCCTGGTATAGCAGTTTAAAATGGTTTGTCATTGTGAGCAAATTAGGTACCAGATGTTAATGTAAAACTCACTTTCCAGTTGCATCCTCGCTTGAATTTTATAATGAATGCCTAGAGTGTACTCTACCAGATTAGACAGAAGGAATGGCATTCTTGCTGAGAAAGAAAATGCATGCTAACAAATCTAAAACTGCTGAAAAGGCATTTGCGGTTTACCTGTAGGATACCTGGTACTGCACATATGGTCCTATGAATTTGTGCATTTTTTTTTACATTTTTTAAAAAAGCATAATATTTTCAGCACCCCGTGTTTTTAGGTATTCCCTTTGAAAACATTCAGTGCACAACTGAATGCGTCCCTTGTAATAGCGCTTGAAGGTACTCTTGAGATCACTTGCGAAAGTTCCTCTAGGATCTGAGATTGAGGCTAAAGTTTGGATGGCTAAGCTATTTGTTCATTTGCCAAAGGTCATAAATGTAGAAATGCTACCAGTGGTGGGTTTCAAAAATTTTTACTACCAGTTCTGTGGGTGTGGCTTGGTGGGCGTGGCAGGGGAAGGATACTGTAAATCTCCATTCCCACTCCAGGGGAAGGATACTGTAAAATCTCCATTCCCTCCCCAATCCAGGGGAAAGTTACTGCAAAATCCCCATTTCCTCATGATTAGTTGGGATTTGGGAGGCAGAGAATAGATGGGGGCGGGTCCAGCCAGAATTTTTACTACTGGTTCTCCAAACTACTCAAAATTTCCGCCACTGGTTCTCCAGAACTGGTCAGAACCTGCTGAAACCCACCTCTGAATTCTACCTGCTTTTTGTACAAGGATAACATAGGAAGAGGCTTAATGGTTTGAGATGAACAGAAAGCCAGCCTGAGTGGTATCATTTCACCAGCAGTAGTTCACCATAAGCCACACTCTGTTTGGATTTTAACGGAAGTGAAACTAACAAAATTAAAATGATAAAATTCTATTTTAGAATAACAAAAGCTTAGTTTCATCATTAGAAGCAGCCTCTGCGTTTGTATGTGCTGCTACTGATAGAGTGGTACAGGCCATCCAGGCACTAGTTCTTACAGGATTTTGATTTTACTGTTTGTTGTGAGATGTAATTTACTGTCACATGGACATTGCTTTAATTATAACCCACGTAATATGAGTGAAAGTTCTAACTAAATTATTTTATTTGTTGGAGTGTATTTTACTTCTGTTCTTAGAGTAAATTAAAGCTAAAGCAGTGGCATAAAGTGTCATCTGAGTAGGAGTGTGACATCAGTGCATTTGTATTCTTGTGGATGCTAATGGATGGTTTTACGGTGTTACATTTTGCCTACCTGATCCTTGAAATTGCATTTCTGTTATGCAGTTTGTCCCACATCCAAGAATGTTCTCCAAACACTGTAGAATCAGCATTGTTACCAGCAGGATTTAAGTTAGTCAGGATCATCTTCCCATAAACCTCAATGGGATTATAGATACTCCTCCTCAGTTATTGATAGAAATTGGGATCAGTGTCTCCATCGTTAAACAATGCGGTTATAAAGTGCAGTGACATGCCAACATAGTTGTGATAGTTTTGTAAATCCCAGTGGCTACCTAGATGAATCCCAGAGTCACATGATTGCCTTTTCTGATTCCCTAGCTTTAGTCTGGTGGGATTCATGTCAGACTTAAGCTCAAAGATAGATGAAAAGGTGCAATCTAATTGACTTCTGTTCCTTATTTGCTTATACCTAATAGACTGATTCTTGCCAAAGTAAAGCTACAGCCGTTTCTCAGTCATCCAGATCATGGTTGTCCCAAAGGTGCTTTTTCAAGAGGCAACTGGACTTTCTGGTTTTTCTTTGAAGACATTTTGCTCCTCAAAATGTCTTCAAAGAAAAACTGAAGCTGAAGAAGCTTCTTGGATGAGAAGCAAAATGTCTTCAAAGAAAAACCAGAAAGTCCAGTTGCCTTTTGAAAAAGTACCGTTGGGACTTCTAACCTAATAGATATACCTGAGAGATTCTAGGATATGGTTATCCTCAAACTTTTTGTCACTCCCCCATCCAGTTCAAGACTATGCAGTCCCTTGTTTTGGACCTTTGTATGGAATGTTCTGCCTCCTCTCTGGAAAGCCATCGTGCTATTGTCAACATTCTTCCTTCCATACATACACACTCCTTCTCCAGCTGCACATTCCATCACAGGAAGACCTTATCTAACCTTGATTAATGACTGTGCTCATCATGCTGTGAGTGTGAGTAATTTCCCCATGCATAAAAACACTGAAGATCTTAATCATGTTTTTAAAACAATATGAAATGATGCACCCAAATGTAAAAACCAGGTTTCAACAAAAAAAAATCTATCATTAGTAAAAAATGTTATTTACTGAGGTAGGTGAGTATCACACTTCTAATTTCCTACTGGAGTGGTTTCAACTAATTTCAACAAAAAGAGTTTAGCAAGTTCATCCTGGGTTATTGACACATAAAGAAGCCTAAGAACATTTGTAATCCATATGTTTCCTTCTCAAATTCCCTCTCTTCTATTTCTTATTTGTTACCTTGAAAATATCAGTTTTAAAATTCAGGGCAACTGGACTGTGTTTAAAAAGGAAAACAAGAAAAAGATAGGACTGCTTAACTCTTTCTGTTCCTCCATCAAGCTGACAAAGGGAAAGTAGAGAAAGGCAACTCATGTGCAAATAGCCAGTTTGGGCCAATGGTTCAGGCACCAACCAGGCTAGCAATAGCACTTGGACTTATATACCACTTCATAGTGCTTTACAGCCCTTTCTAAGTGGTTTAGAGTTGCCTCACAATTTGGATCATTTTACCAACTTTGGAAGGATAGAAAGCTGAATCAACCTTAAGCCGATCAGGATCGAACTGCTGACAGTTGGCAGAGTTAGCCTGCAATGCTGAATTCTAACCATTGTGCCACTATGACTGGGAGAAACCAGGAGACAGAGTTGTAGTCCCATTTTAGGTAACTGGACCAGTCACCTCTCAGCCCAGCTCCCCACATAGGAGTTATGGGTAAAATAGGAGGAAGAGCTATTAGGTATATTCACCACCTTGAGTTATTTATAAAAATAAAGGTGGGATATAAATAAATAAGAAGAAGATGAAAAAGGACAGGCCTCTGATCATACAAGCACAACCATTAACTTGTACATTTGATCCTTCCTGCAGACACAAACGTTAAAATGTGGCAACAACTTTCAAGAGGTTTTAGAAGTGATACACAAACTTACGAATGCTACCCATGGCTGGCTGCATAGGCTGGTGCATTTATTGATGAGATACCACACTGTCACAGAAAAAAAAGAAGAGATATACAGTATAACCATTCTTTATTACATACAACAACTTTCTTAAGCATATCTGACATCCTTCCTGGCTTTTTTAGGACTATTTTACGCATGCCACAATTTTCATAACATAATGGAAAGACCCTGGGTTATTAAACAGCACTCACAGTAGGGCCATTGAGAAATGAGGAGGAAGAGAATAGAAACACAATTTGGTTGTTTTGCAAGCACCTTGTTTCAGTGTTGACTATACTACAGTGTTGATATTCCCCAGAACCGAAAACATTCGGATTCCCCAGCAAGCTCTGACTAGTTTACATCATCCCTGGCTCAGATTCAGAAAGGGAAAAAGAAAATAAAAACTAAAAAGCTACAAGCTTTGATTCCAGTCATGACCCTGACAAAAATTATCACCATCTGTGTCAGCAGAAGGAAATGTCAGCTAGCTGACTCTTAAGCCACTTAAGATAGAGGACAAATGGTCCTTTCAGTGATAGCTGTTCAATTCACAACCAGAAGAAAAGAAAGTGCATATTCTTGCTTCATAGGACTGCAAATATTTCTGCAAACCAGAGCAGTGGTTCTCTTGTCCAGTGTTGCCAAGTTGGGAGCAGGATTAAAACCATAATCCTCTTCGTGGGCATCATACTTGGGTCGTTTTGGTAGAAAGCACCAACGTCAGCAATTGAATAGTCGAGGGTATTTTCTCCATCCAACTGCCTTGTGAAAGGCATCAAGAAGTGTGAGTTGGTTTTACTTAGCATTGTGCTTCCTAATATTTGGATTCGTCAGGCCTGAGCTTGGTCATTTTATCAATGCAGAAGATGATAAGGGTGAGAAACCAGAGACTCCACCCAACCGCCGCAGCAATCCAACCGTACCCATCCATACCAATCTGGCAACAAGTGGTTGCTTCGGAGCAGAATTCAGGATCTGAGGCACAGAAAGAGAAAAGTGTCTTCTCTATCTTTATTACTGTATATCAGAGGTTCAAAAGCACATGCCTTCAATCACCATAAAACTAATAATACCCCAGAGGCTGTGTAAAATTCCAAATTATTTTTTTTAAAGTTTCTTTAAATTACTGAAATCTGTTTTGCTTAGAAAACCAGGGTCTTAGTAACTAACGTTTTGTGGCATTTTGACAAAGGCTATCTACAATTAGTTCAGTGATTGATCCAAACCCAGAGAACTGATTTGAGCAAATTCTGATTTGGTTAATTTTAATTAAGTGCCATGTGAATGTATCCAAACCAGGGGTGAAATCCAGCAGGTTCTAACAGGTTCTGGAGAACCGGTAGTGGAAATTTTGAGTAGTTCGGAGAACTGGCAAATACCACCTCCGGCTGGCCCCAGAGTGGGGTGGGAATGGAGATTTTGCAATATCCTTCCCCCAGGAGTAGGGAAGGAATGGAGATTTTGCAGTATCCTTCCCCTGCCACATCCACAGAACTGGTAGAGAAAAAATTTGAATTTCACCCCTGAGCCAAACTATAGCCATCCAGAAGGGTGGGACCAGAACATTTTGTTTCCAACCCAAAGGGAGACAGTGGGTTACTCCAACATTATCTGGATGACATTAAACTGGTCGGAGAACTTTCCAAAAGAATTACCAAAAATTCTTCCCAAATTTTCCTGACTTAGAAACTTGCATTTCAAAAATGTGCCTCATTCCAGCATCAACTGTGAATACTTACGAGAACATGAAAAGTTGGTAGATTCTACTTCCATCTCTAGGGGGGAGAAAGAACAAAATTGTGTTTGAAGGCATGTACCAGGTGCAATGATAATAAAGTAAACTAAACTAAACTAATGTTTCTAGAGGAAACTCAACTTGTAAATCCACATGCTCAACGAAGGTATTACTCTTCCTATTATTTAATTTCACCAGACAGCTAAAATATATTGCATTGCCCATGTAACACTTTAAATTCTTTTTTTTTTTAATCCCTAAAATGATCCTGCAAGAGAAACCATCAGCTGCCTGGCCTGTTTAAAAATGAGAAGAAAGAACAGAGGAGTTCAGTAGAGGGTGGAGGATAGGGATGGGGATAGGCCCACAGTTTGGTATTATAGACTTAAATTCCCAGCCAGCACTAACATTTATGTAAAACCATAGATTAGGCATGGAAAATCTTTTGATTGCTGCAGCTAACTTTATCATTTGGGGAGATTTTGAGGGTTGCGGTAGGTAGGTAGAGATTTTTTAAGTTCTTATTTTCTTGGGAGCTTGTGGGTTTCCTTTTTTGTTTTACCATGTTATTTTTATATTGGGGCTTGCACAAAAGCCTGTGTCCTACTGTTTCCTCTGCCGAATGGCAAGAGACATCCCACCAGTTAGCAATGGTGGTTAAAAGTGACTTCAGGACTATCAGAAACGGCCATATTTGGGGCCAGATGTTCACCTCAGGCTAAATGACATAGGATCATAGAGTGCAGGGTTGTACAGTGATCCAGATTCGGTGGGGGGGGGGGGGAGGGATTTGGAATTTGTGTATATGTGCATGTTTCACCAGTCTACAACTCCTTAAACAAAATTGGAAAGTCAGACTTGAAACTGAAATAGAACGGTGAACTCAGAAAAAGATGTAGCTTGTTTAAAAAGAGTTGCCAACAGTGCAGACTCCAAATCATCTTTTCTTTCTGAATCTAGGTCATCCTAAATCACTAATACAAGGATGTTTATGGCAAATTGTACATTTTAATGGCCTTTTAGGCTAGTGAAACTCTTTCCCTTCTGCCTTACCTAATTTCATCAGCACCGGCTGGCTGAGATTTTTCTCCTTACTTTTTCCTTCAACCTGCTATCTGAACAAAACCTAGCAAAAACATTAATCAGACAAAGCACACAGCCTGACACTGAGCTAGACTTCCATTATATTTTACAGTGTTTTGATGTCATCTCTTCCTTTTCATTAACAAATGCCTCCCACAGAATGCAAGTTCTTAAATTCTTTTGCAGCCAACTGCAAACACTATTTTTAGTACCATATCTAAGATCAAGTCTTTGCACCTCCATATTCCAACTGAAATATATTTTGCTCTTTATAAATTAAAAATATCAGAAAAATGACCTAGTCCAAAAAAATCACTTCCTCCTCCTCCTCCTCTTCTCCTTCTTCTTCTAAGTCTCTGGATTTCAAAAGTATTTCCATAATATTGGAGGATGTCTTATGCACTTAAGAGATCTAGATACTGCATCTTCTAATTTCTGTTCAGGTTTGGCTGCAAATGAAGGCAGCATTCATAGGAATCTTCAGTTGTTAAATGACTATTTTAATCACTCATTTGCTTAGGAGGTATATCAGATCTACCTGCCTAGAATTTAGATTATTTAAAAATCAATGAAATAAATAACCTTTGTATTTTTCCTAGCATCTCCCTATTATCCCATCACATGCTACCCAGTGCCTTTCTTTTCCTTTCTTCTCTTCTCTGGCTTTTCCTATCCCAGGGTCTGAGAATGTCATCAAACAAACACACTAATCTGAATTAAGCTTTTTTTCTCCATTATTTTGCATGTTTTCTGCCAAACCTCAATTTTATGATACGAGTCAAGAGTATAGCCTCTTTTCTCTCGACACTTTCCCTTCACAGTCAAGAGAAAAACATCATTGCTGAGTATTCCCTCAGTTAACCCAATATGAATTTTCTTCAGAATAAAAATGTAATACTTTTCTCCCTTAGAAACTGTTTTTTTTTCAAATTAGTATTTGCAACACTGAACAGCTAGAAATAATTTTCAGACAACATTCACCTAAGAGAAAGAAAGAAAACAACAACAGCAGCACATTTCCTAACACAGCACAGTTATTTTGTAAAAACTCTTGTCTCCCAAACTCTTATTTCCAAAGGTTCTAATTATGTCATATTCATGCTAATCTCCTAACCACAATGTTAACTATGATAAACCATGAGAGGATTGGTCACCTTTTGAAAATGCGTTCTGGCAAGCTGAAGAGAGCAAAAGAATAGAGAAGGCAATACAGATCAATGGTTCCATTTCAGGATTTGGGATCCCAGCAGCAACAGTTGTCCCAATGAGTCCCAAAGCTACCAGCATCAACCAGCAGTAGAAGGGGAGGTACTCAACGCAAAGTCAAATTTTGAATCCAGATCTGTGGGTGGAGAAAGTTAATTCCTGCTATGCTTGGACACCTTGAATTCACCTGCAGCCAAAGAGTTTAATTCATGCAAAACCTCTCCCCTGAGGCTGTGCAAGAGTTATGAGGAAGTGTGAGGCATGCAGGAAAGTTAATAACAAACAGAATACTCATATTTGCAGCAGTTCTAGTTCCACAGGTGAATTTTGTTTTTTTTAAGGACACATTGCATTCATGTTGTATCAATTAAAAGGGCATAGAAGAAGGAAGGAAGGAACTGGGTTTTGGATGTTTTTAAAAGAGGAGGCCAATTATCCTGGCCCCTACACAGGGAAAGGACCCCAATTTAGGATATGAAATGATCAAATGGGTTCTATTTTTTATTTAAGACAACAAGGTTAATCAGTTAAAAGCTATCATGAACTATGTCAGCATTTCAGATTTTTCCATACCTTTCTGATTATTGGACAACTAACTTCAGTCAAGAAAAATTGCCATAGCTAAGAGGCAGCAAAAAGATAACGGGGGCAGGGGGGGAAACGGGGTGGGGGACGGACGGACGATGGATGGACAACTTAAATAAACCTTTTGCTCCTGGCAGCTAAGCATTTTAGAAAGAGCCTGATGGAGTATTACTTACTAGCTACATTTAAACACCATCCTTTATTACTGAATTCACCAATGACTGTGCTTGCTTGATATATTAAATCATAGAATCATAGGGCTGAAAGGAACCTTGGTGACCCTAACCCTAACCCTACCCCCCCCACACACACACAACCCAAGGCAGGGATACTTATACCATCTCAGACAAATCATTTATTTTTTTAAACAATGACAGTTATTTTAAAAATTGGGTTCTTTTTCCTCCTAAATTCAACTAAAGCAGGGCCTCAAGGCCTGCGAGCCAGATCCGGCCCGTGGGATGCTTAGATCTGGCCTGTGGGGCTGTCCTGGAACAGTGCCTCTGCTAGCAAAAATGGAGCTCGGGAAGGCAATGTGCGGCCCTCCCGAGCGCCACTTTCAGCTGTGACAGCCTCCTGCAACCCTCTACCAGCGAAAACGGAGCTCAGGCCACCACAGGCACCCCTGACATGAGTGATGTCAAGCTGGCCATGCCCACCCTGGCCATACCCACCCATCTCCCCAAGCTCAAACAGAACCCTGATGTGGCCCTCAACGAAATTGTGTGGCCCCGTTGCGAACCGGTAATAAAGGTAAGTAGAACCCACCCCTGGTTGGATTCTCTCAGTTCTGAGAGGAAAGCTATGGAGAGAGGTACAGGCAGTCCTCATTGTACAACCACAATTGGGACTGGAATTTCCATCATAAGTCTTTGCAGTTGTAAGTTGAATCATTACATGACCAGATTTGATTCTACGATCATTTTTCTGTAATCGTAACTCCAGTCACATTGCTGCAGGTCAAATTATGTGGTTTGAATTGAATTTGAAGTGTAAATCCAGTTTAATTTATGCCGGTTTTTGTCAGAAGATAATGAAACAAATGGCAAATTGAAATCACATGAAATCACTATGGGATGCGGCAACCAGTTGTTAAGGAAAGCTAATTGCCAAGCACCTGAATTGCAATCATATGAATATGGCGAAGGGAGAGAAGAACGATTGTAAGTTCAAATCTAGATCGCAACTGACTTTTTTGGAAGCCGTCATTAATTTGAACTATTGTTAAGTGAATGGTCGTAAATCAAATAGTACAGATAGTCCTCAATTTACAACAGTTCACTTAGTGACTGTTCAAAACTATGGCGGGATTGAAAAAAGTGATTTATGACTGATTTTTATCCTTAAGGCTGTTGTAGCATCCCTCTGGTCATGTGATCAAAATTCAGATGCTTATTTATGACGGTTGCAGTGCAGTATCCTGGGGTCATGTGATCACCTTTTGTGACCTTCTGATAAGCAAAGTCAACGGGGAAGCCAGAGTTACTTAACAACCAGGTTACAAACTTAATTTCAGTGATTCACTTAACAACTGTGGCCAGAAAAGTCATAAAACGGAGCAAAACTCACCTAACATATGTTTCACTTAACAACAGAAATGTTGGGCTCAGTTGTGGTCGTACGTCGAGGACTACATTTACCCTCTGGGGCATGTTTTCTTTTTTACAAGTATGAATCCAATTTGCTTACATTATGTGAGCAAATATTTAACTGTAAATCAAGGCAGAAGAACAAGAACATGTAAATCTAGCTTTTCACCTAATCAAGATGGCTTTAAGTTTCATAATTCACAATGCTTGTGACAGCCTCCACCTGACTCCAGTGGGTTATTCTTGTTAGATCTGCCTTTTTGTTTGTTGATATTGTGGCTGGATGAGGATGGTTTGTTCTCCCCTTTCCATGCATGACACAACCGTCCTATTTACACAGCAGTCAAACGGCTCACTGAATGCCACAAAATAGCATTCTTCTTTGAACCCAGGATCCCTTGATTCTTGATCTTGTTTTCCAAATAGCCTCCTGTTTTTAATATATACATGTGCACATTCCTATTTGTGAGAAATAACAATATTTGAAACATTGGGTTTCATCAAAATTCAAAATGCCAATTCAAATGTATATTTCTATTTTTTTCCCCTGATGATATTGACTTTTCTCTTGATTTGGCCCCTGAGTAGTAACATACTCCGCACATGGCCAAAAGTGAGGAGGAAGCAGTGGTGGGTTGCCCCCGGTTCGGACCGGTTTGCAAGAACCGGTAGTAAAACTGGTGGGAGGATCCGCCCACTGACCCGGACGTCATCATAGGGGATCTGCACATGTGCAGAAGCTTCTGTGCTTGCATAGAAGAGCAGGCGCGGGCGCAATGCGAACTGGTAGTAAAGATAAGTAGAACCCAACCCTGGGAGGAAGAGAGGGGAGCATCTTCTAAGAAACTAAAGAGGGGTAACAGTTTGCCTGATTCATATATTCGGATGAAAAATTAGAAACAATAATAAGATTAAACCAGCAGTGGGTCTCATATTATGTTATTACTGGTTCACCATGTGTGCACACGCTTGCTTCGTGTGCATGCGCATCTGGTTCGCGCGCATGCCTGTCTTCTACACATGCGCCCAGCCTTCTGCGCATGCACTTTGCTCACCCGCGCACCTTCCATGCAGGGGTGGGTTCTACTTATCTTTACTACTGGTTCGCAGTGGGGCCACACACATGCGCAGAAGCATTTTGATGATGTCGGGGTCGGTGGGCAGAGCCTCCCGCCGGTTTTACTACCGGTTTTATAGAATTGGTGTGAACCGGGGGGAACCCACCACTGCTTCCACGCATGCACCTGGCTTCAAAAATGTGCCTAAACAGGATGGCATAGAGCTGGGACGGGTGGACGGGTGGGTGGGCCCACCCGCAATTTCCGCTACCAGTTCAGGTGAACCCATCCGAACAGGCTGAATACCACCTCTGAAGTAAACTATATCCCAATCTGATTATCTCTTGATTTGTTGAACTTCAATTCCCACCATCACTTTGGTCCCAGCTTGAACATTGGATGGGAAGCAAAGTAAATTGCTTTAATTTCTTTCTCCAACTCTTGAGTGAAACAGTTTACAGGTAGTCCTCAACTTACGACCACATTTGAGCCCTTTCAGCCCCTTCTCAAGCCTCGGCAGTCACCATTTAAAAAATTTTTTTTTTCTTTCTTCAGTAACTTTTTTTCTTTTTTAAAAAATAAATGAAAATACTTGCGATTCGGGGTCACAGGTCCAGATCTCATCCTCTTTAATTCATCTGTTAATTTTCTTTAATAGGCTTGTTCTCGTCGCCTGGCTCTGCAAAAAGGCAGAGGTCTCCCAAAGCCCGGAGCGGCGGCAGGGGAATTAGGGAGCCTCATCTGCTTCGTCCCCAAAAATAAAAAAAAAACTTTTGGGGCTTCGCAGAGAGCTCTACCTACCCTCGCCGGCTCTATCTCACATTTCCTAATGGAAATGGAGTTTTTCGAGCCGCCTTTCCGTTGTAAAGGCGGCTCTTTACAGGCGATGGGGCTGGCGGTCCCAAGGGACCGTCTGGCAGCAACGAGAAGCAAACCGGAAGTCAAAAATTTCTGTTGTTAAGTAAGATATTTGTTAAGTGAGTTTTGCTCCATTTTATGACCTTTCTTGCCACAGTTGTTAAGTGAATCACCGCAGTTGATGTGTTAGTAACCTAGTTTTTAAGTGAATCTGGTTTCCCCTATTGACTTTGCTTGTCAGAAGGTTGCAATCACATGACCTTGGGATACAGCAACCATCTTAAGTATGAAACATCTGAATTTTGATCACATGATCATGGGGTTGCTGCAAAGGTCATAACTGAAAAACAGTCATAAGTCCCTTTTTTCAGTGCCGTTGTAAACGTTGAACGGTCTCCAAATGAACTGTTGTAAATTGAGGACTACCTGTACATTTTGTTAGCTGTACCCACGTTAGAGTTGTCACCTTTTAAACTAGTAGCCACAGTGTGTAAAATCAGTTGCACATTGTTACCCTTTAGATAAGAACTAGTCAGATGACCAGGAGTGGATAGGACCTGTGCAGCATTTATTGGCTCCTTCATCCAAGGTGGATATTCCTTGCACATTTTTGTCCACAAATGTCCACAGGGTGGGTCAAAATTTCACATTGATGGCTACAGTCATGCAATCAAAGCCCACAGGAAGTCCTTGACTTATGAACACAATTGAGCCCAACATTTCCATTGCTGAACAAGAGAGTTGCTAGGTGAGTCATGCTCTGTTTGATGGCCTTTTTTATGGCCTGCAGTTGTCGCAAAGGTGCTTTTTCAGGAGGCAACTTGGACTTTCTTGTTTTTTCTTTGAAGATATTTCGCTTCTCATCCAAGAAGCTTCTTCAGCTCTGACTGGATGGTGGGGAATGGAAAGATTTATACTCCTTGCAGACAGTGATCATTTGCATCAGAGGTGGGTTTCAGCGGGTTCTGACCAGTTCTGGAGAACTGGTAGCGGAAATTTTGAGTAGTTCGGAGAACCGGTAGTAAAAATTCTGACTGGCCCCGCCCCCATCTATTTTCTGCCTCCCAAGTCCCAGCTGATCGGGAGGAAATGGGGATTTTGCAGTAACCTTCCCCTGCCACACCCACCAAGCCACACCCACCAAGACATGCCATGCCAACCAAGCCACACCCACAGAACCGGTGTGAAACCCACCACTGATTTGCATCCTTTTAGTGAGTTGTTAAAATCACCGGGAGGCTTATCTGTGTCCTCAGGGTCACTTGAGTAGTGCTCCTGGTTCCTGTAGTCTGCAATTTTTGCTCGGGAAATTCCTATTCCCACACCATTCAAAGGGTGTTCATCCCAGGTTGTAATGTCTTCAAAGAAAAAACAAAGACAGTCCAGTTGGATGACTGAGAATCTCTACAGACTTTTCCCTGCAGTTCTTCACTTGGGCTTATCCATTAGACATGCCAACATACAGTCAAGAACCAGGAGGCAGAAAGGTCGATGGTTCTCTCCAATTGAGCACACAGACGGATTCTGCGAGCACAAAGCAATGTAAAGATAAAGGTTCCCCTCACACATATGTACTAGTCGTTCCCGACTCTAGGGGGCGGTGCTCATCTCTGCTTCAAAGCCAAAGAGCCAGCACTGTCCGAAGACGTCTCCATGGTCATGTGGCTGGCATGACTAAATGCCAAAGGTGCATGGAACGCTGTAACCTTTCCACCAAAGGTGGTCCCTATTTTTCTACTTGCATTTTTTTACATGCTTTCGAACGGCTAGTTTGGCAGAAGCTGGGACAAGTAACAGGAGCTCACCCCGTTACGTGGCACTAGGGATTCGAACCGCTGAACTGCTGACCTTTCAATCGACAAGCTCAGCATCTTAGCCACTGAGCCACCGCGTCAATGCAATGATACGTTGCCATTTCCGACCTGGCCCGTAACTGCTTTGAAACAGGATTCCTCATCCATTGATCTGCCTCTACAATAGTATAGGGCAATACTGAAATTGCTTGCAGTTGTAAGCCCTTGGTTATCTTGTCACAGATGAGCATCCCCAAATTAGAAAACCTCTATAACCCATTGTCTCTCCCATCTTTTTCTGTCTTGCTGTACAACTGATAAACACCTTTCCCTGTAACCCAGGAATGTCAAACTCAATTTCATTGATGGCCGCCTCAGGGCTGTGGTTGACCTTGGGCGGGGGGGGGGAGGGGGAGGGCGTGGCTGACTGGGGGGGCATGGCCAGTTTGAAGCCACTCACTGGGTGTGGCTGGGTGGGTGGGCGTGGCCAGTTTGACGCCACTCCCCAAACTGCTGGCATGTTTCCTCTTTGCATTGGGAAGACCAGGCCGAAGCCACGCTGGCTTGATGTTTTGTCTTCGCAATGGGTAGACCGGACCAAAGCGATGCGGGTAGACCTGGCTGAAGTGACACGTGTTGGCCCCTTACATACAGGATGACCCCATGGGCTGGATCTGACCACATCACGAGCCGGATCCGGTCCACAGGCCTTGAGTTTGACATACCTGCTGTATAAGGTGACCAGATTTTAACATTGGTAAAGAGGGACATTGTGGGCGTGGCTTATTGTGTGGGCGTGGCTTGGAGGCCATGTGACTGGGTGGGCGTGGCTACCTGGTCATGTGACCGGGTGGCCATGGCTATGTGTATAGGGACTACTCAGAGGGCTGAAAAGTCATTTCTGACAGGTCCTCACACTTTTGACTGGTCCTCACATTTATGACCATCCTCACATTTATGCCCGTGCAGCATTCTTAACAACCATGTCACTCATTTCACAACTGCTTCTCTTCAACAAGGTGACAAGATAGGGCAAAAATGTAAAATGTGAGGACAGTCGTAAGTTCGAGGACTGGTCAAAAGTGTGAGGACCAGTCAAAAATAACTTTTTCAGCCCTCTGAGTAGTCCATATGCATTAAAGGATTACAGCAATAGAGAGGGATGAAGGAATGGAAATTAGAGTAGGAGTGAGGGTAAGAGAGGGAGGAAGAGAGGAGGAGAAGGAGAAAGAAAGAGGAAGTAGGGAGGAGAAAAAGAGGGTGGGGGGAAGAGAAAGTAAGAAGGAAAGAAAAGAGAGGTGGTAGGTTTGAGGAGAAAGATTGCTGTACAATAAAAAAGATGAAAGGGAAGAAAGCCAACCCCAAGCAAATATAAAGATATTAAGATAAAGAATGAATTGTTAAACTTTAAAGAATAAAAGAGAACAAATATGAATAAATAGCAATAATTAGAAACACACATACAAACATACAATGTATTTTCTTTGAACAGAATATTTGGCTGGTTCACAAATTTAAACAGCGTTTAGTCATTTCAATTAAATTTACAATTTCTATATTTCCTTTTTGCCATATTTATTCCTCATCTATTTTTTTAAAAAACCAATATTACCCTTCATCCTCATCTCTAATCTTAATCAAATTCAATTTTTCCCTTCTATTCTATATTATACCCCTTCCCATTGTCATCTATTTTTATATCCATCCTCACATTGTTTAATTATGTAATTATGTAATACAGTTGTTTAATACAAATTCAACATTTTAATATAAATCAATTAGTTATAAAACTATCTTTTTTGTATATTAATCAATATGAACATGAATATTCCAATTATTTCCATGCAATCCAATTTCTTACAAATCAATTAATTATATTTACCAATAATAATAAACCAAATAATTTCTCCCATATATTCCTCCGAACCACAATTTAACCATTTCTGCTTTCAACACAATATACAATTAATAGTATCTCAATTATTACAATTCCCTAGTTAAATACAGCTTTTTTTCCTTTGTGTTTTAAAATCTTGAACTCTCCTCCTAAATTTCCCATTGTTTGCAGTTTTTCACCTACCTTTTTTGGGGAGGAAAAATAAAAATAAAAATAAATCTCTCTCTGCCTCATTTTGTCACGCTGCACCAAAGACCCTGGTTTCGTTTTCGTTTCTGAAGCTTAGCTAGGGGAAAAAAAAACTGCTTTACACTGATTGCCTGTAGGGCGGCCCTTTGAAGCCCCGGGCAAGAGTTTAAACAGTTTTTTTTTCTTCTAGCCATCAGCTGGGGCTCAAGAAAAATCGGGACTTTTTTGAAACGCCGCGGGCCGCGGGACAAATTGCTCAAAAGCGGGACTGTCCCGCCAAAAGCGGGACGTCTGGTCACCTTACTGCTGTAACCCCTAATCTGACTCTGGAAAGGAGGAAATGTATCTTTAAAAATATGGCTTGAAAGAGCACAACAAAGAACATTGGGAGGGAGAAGTTTCTTTTAGTTTTCTCCAGATTGAACTTGTTTCTTTCTCTCATGTATCTAATTTAGCACCTTACGCTGAAGAAGTGTGAAGTGGATCTGATGATTTTAAATGACTCAATTATATGCTTCTATAGGTAGCTTCTGACTTCTTCAGAACTGAGAAATGGTTAATGTTTCTCCTAGGGACCATTTTCTCCAATATAAATTGCTTTGCAAAATCTCCTGAATGCATTTAGAACCTTATGTTTTACTTCCTGTAGCTTTAGATTTCTTCCCAATGGTGGCTTCCCTCCTTGGAGATGCCCAACATTTGGGTAAGATATTTTATTGCCATATCATGGTCTTGGTTTCTTCTCTGATCCAACAATTTGCATCACCTTGTAGTACAGGCAGCAATCTATTCTTGGACACTTCTATCTGCATTGGTTAGGTTTCTTAACATATACCTTTCATTCTTTTTCCTAATTAAATTACAGCAAAAAAAAAAATATTGGTATGTTACAGAACAAAAGCATCAATTTTTAGCAAGCCTTGAGTTAGTTTTACATTTCAGTAAGGTAGACCAAGAAAGGAGCAGAAAGGATATCTAGCTTTTTAAGAATAGCTTAACATTTAGCAAGGGGTATGTGCATCTGTGTCTGTCTAAGAGAGAAAAAAATTTGAGGCTGACGGTGAGGCAGCCACTCCTAATTCCACTTTAACTACAACCAGTGAACCAAATCAGTGTACGGTTTTACAAGATGTCCAGATAGCTCATTTTAGAATAAAAGTAAATAAAATTAAAAATATTGGATGGCTGCGACTTAGAATATAAATGATTGTAATCCAGCATAGCAGGTTCTGCTGTCTCCCAAAGAAGTTTGAGATCAAGATGACAAATATCCTAAAAATCAACATGCATTTAGGAACACTCAGGGGTGGGTTGCCCCCGGTTCGGACCGGTTCACAAGAACCGGTAGTAAAACCAGCTGGAGGCCCCGCCCACCGCCCCGGATGTCATCATCAGTGATCTGCGCATGTGTAGAATCTAGGCACGTGCACATGCGATGTGAGCACGCACCCACAATCCCATTGCGAACCAGTAGTAAAGGTAAGTAGAACCCATCCCTGGGAACACTGCATTTAAAAACTATGGAAGAGCTAAATTAAATTTAGTCCTCAAATTGGGTAGGAAGAAACGTACATTGAACAAAAATATATGGACTGAAGTATTGAATTTGTCAGCGCAAATCAGGAACATTTTAATTTTCTTTATTTATTACAAACTTTGCCAAATTCTGAAAGCTCCATTAACAGAGAAGGAAAAAATCTGAGATTAAAAGAGGAAGAATGAAACAGGAAGAATGAAACAGGGAGGTGCCTCCATTTCTATCAAAAGTTTATTATGTTGTTTATAGCAACACCTTGCTGCTGACATAACATTATTTGTGTTTATCACACAGGTCTCAAGTTGAAAGGTTTTTAGGCAAAGAGTTTGTCTTGGTTTCTTTCCTTTTTTTTTCTTTCCTTTTTTCTTTTTCTCTTTGCAATTTATGACTAGCAGGCAGTGTTCTTTTTAGTCCAGTTTGGTGCAGTTTTAAGCCACATATCTAGAAACCCCATGTCATCCCAGTATTTCATTTGCTGCTCTGTTATGCTGGAAGAAGCTTCAGACTTCTCTGAAACACCCAGAACCAAGAAAAAGACACTGGATAAAGGAGGTGAGATTTTAGCGTGGATATAACCACCACAGTCCTGTGGTGAACTGTAATTTCTCTGCATTTTAGGGCCTACTGCATTTTCCTAAAGAAAATTACTTTAAAATATGACAAATATTTTTCTCCCATGAACAAGATACGATCTCCCTCTCTCTTCGCAGACATTAAATAATGCAGGCCTTGATCAAATAGTTGAATATATATTTCAAAACCAGCAATTAACACTTGATGGGGCTGGATGTTTAGGCTCTCTAATTGCTAGTGTGCTGATCTAATTATAACTTTAAAATAAAAAAAAGCCAACAAGTGCCTAGGAGCAATAGATGAATGATATAGATGTGATTTTAAATAGCGTGATGATTCATTAGTAATGATTGACAAGTGTATCAGTCTGATAATATTTATATTATATGGATTTCTAAGCTTCACCATAATTCACTTGCACTGGAAGCATCTGTGGATATTTGTAGTAGGGAAGTTGAGATATTTTCTACTTTAGAATGGTTTTGTGAATGGGTAGCATTGATTCAGTCTTTGAGCACCTTCTTTGCTTGCTGCATATATGAAATTAAATTTCAAGTTTAGGTAACAGAGATATAGACAAAAACTGTGGAGAGCTGGTTTTTCATCTGGTGTACGGTACGTTCTTGTGTTGGCATTCACATATAGCAATAGCACTTAGACTTATATGAGCCGCCCTGAGTCTTCGGAGAGGGGCGGCATACAAATTGAATTAATAAATAATAAATAATAAATATATACCGCTTCACAATGCTTTACAGTCCTCTCTAAGCAGTTTTACAGAGTCAACATATTGCCCCCAGCAATCTGGGTCTTCATTTTACTGACTTCGGAAGGATGGAAGGCTGAGTCAACCTTGAGCCTGTCAGGATCGAACTCCTGGCAATGGGCAGAATTAACCAGCAATACTGCATTCTAAATACTGGGATTTCTAACTTTGACAGTAGTTTCTAGTGACTACAGATTGATTTTTTTTATGGCTATATTTGAACTCCATAAGATAAAATACTATTAAAACCCTGCCATATTATAAGTTTAAAAAGCAAATACTGAGAAACAGATTAAGCTTGAATTGTGTTTGAGCCTGAAAAACAATATATAAACAAAGCAACAGGCTAACATTGGTACTCCTAAAGCAATTTAGACCATGTCTCAAGAAAACTTCAGTTCATAGTCTAAAAACAAGGGTCATTCCTGACATTTCCTTCCCTCTCCTCTTATTACCTAAGGCCTTAAACTTTCATTGGTAAATTTAGTAATTTCTGCATCAATGAATGAATACCAACACAAAAGCATGAAAGTAATGCTGGAAATATTTTTAAATGCCTGCTCTTCACACAATTACTTGCTCTTCACACAAGTACTGTGTATGTGCTTGCTGACGTTACTGAAAAGCCAACAGTAGATCTTATACTGTGGATCTTATACTATGTTGACTGCATGCCCCGTGCTTACAAATTCAACCCCCAAAAATGAAACCTTTCAAGATAATATGCATGGTAGGTTCTCCTTTGGTGGATGTAGCTCTTGTTTTTCTAAGTTCTGGAGCTTCCCTGTTGTAAGTCTCCCTCCTTCCCTGAAGGGGATGCTATGCTCACCCATAACCAATTCCCTCCTTCCTTACTCTCTTGCTTGCAGGAAGACTAGGACAATAAATAGCAGAAGGAAAGGTTTCTGGGAAGGGTTTGAGGAAGAACTAAGCAGCAAGAACCTTCCTCATTTCTGTTTCTTCCAAGGTTGGTTGGTTTCTTTTCTCTTTAACCAAAACTTGTGGTAAGGAATAATTGAGATAGCAGGTCTGCAAGGATTCCATTCTTTGTCAACCCAACCCATTGCACAGAGCTGTTCTTGCAGGAAAAATAGGAAGAGGGGATACTATGCATGCCACTTGAGCTCCTGTACAAAAAAGGCAGGATCTAAATTAAATCTTAACTGTGAATGATGATAGCATTGCCGTTTCAAATATATTCCCCAGTCCTAATCCAAAGCCACGCCTAGCTATGAATACAATGTTAGGGAACTAGTCAAGGAGAAAACAAAACTTTCCCCTTTTCCTAGATGTTGTGAATTTGATTGTGAATGCTTGAAACATAGTATGTTTTTAGGCAGCAGAGATACCTGGAAGCATGCCCTACTGAAAGCAATGGGATATGACTTTGGCGTAGGATCACAGCCTTTGTTGATTAATGGGTTGCATTTAATGACTCAAAGAAGCCAAGTACTAGGTGGCTTCTCTGTAGCATGGAATTTTTAAAAATAGAAATTGTGTGTATGTGTGGGTGTGTATGTATACACCCACACACACACAGAGAGTGTGTATATATATATATATATATTCGGAGGTTTTCATGGGTGTTTGTATGTAGGTGTTTGGTTATTCTGGTTTTCTCCCATGTAAAATTGGAAGTGTCTTGGTGACGTTTCAACGAAGTCTCATTCGTCATCTTCAGGCTGGTGTTTTCAGCTTCGTGCTTCTAGGAGCACGAAGCCGAAAACACCAGCCTGAAGATGACGAATGAGACTTCGTCGAAACGCCGACAACTGAAGATAACAAATGAGACTTCGTCGAAACGTCGCCAAGACACTTCCAATTTTACGTGGGAGAAAACCCGAAGAACCAAAGACACACACACACACACACACACACACACACACACACACCCTGTTTCCCCCAAAATAAGACATCCCCTGATAATAAGCCCAATTGGGCTTTTGAGCACATGGCAATAAGGCCAAGTGCTTATTTCAGGGTTCAAAAAAACACAAGCTTTTACATTAATTTCCCTATTTTATGTCTTGCTTTAGGAGTAAACCACAAACAGTATTATACACTGATAAGTGCAGGCAAACCATATAACATTGTTTGTGGTTTACTCCTAAAACAAGACATAAAGATAGGGAAATTAATGTTGTAAATCAGGACCACAGTTAAGTTCCAATTAAGCTGATTTATTAGTTATGCCTATACACAAGGAATCTGATCAAATAAGCAATCAGCACTCAATTGGTACTAGATAAGAGTTAATGGAATTCAAAATAGGCTGGGCTTGTGAGATTGTAACAATTCCAGAATGATTCCTCTCTTGACTACACCCACCTCCATGTTCTGCCTCTCCTCCTACAGCATGTGATCTTAGCTTCAGCTAAGCCTTGTTTCTTAACCTGGCAATTAAAAAATAATAATACATGGGCGTCTACTCCAAGAATGGGAATTGAAGTCCACATATCTTAAAGTTGCTAAGGCTTTTTTTGTATTATGCTGTTAAATGAAATGTTCCTCTCCAAATTTTAAAATATAGTAGATAATTGTGGGCCTTAAAGAGTTGCTGTTTTGGTATACATAACCTGCAGGGGTCATTGAGATTTACCTTCTTTTGCTCCTGCAATTTTTGCTAGGATGTACTTAGACTGAATAACTTGGTATATATATATATACTTCAATATATATATTGAAGTAAACATGTGAAAATAGTTTTTCTTTGCAGGGTTTTGAGATACTGCTACCAGACTGCATGGAATGAGTCTGCTGATCTGTTTGCTCCCTATTTTAGGCAACTCATAAGTTTACAACACAGTCATCTTATTTTAATTATGTGTTTGCTTTTTCTTTTGAGTCTGTGTTGATTCCTGGCAAGTGCCTGGATAAATCCCTGCCGTTTTCTTGGCATGGCTTTTTGGAAGTGGTTTACCCTTGCCTCCATCCTAGAGCTGAGAGAGAGTGACTGACCTAAGGCGAGACTAGAACTCATGGTCTCCCGTCTTCTAGCCTGATGCCTTCACTATTACACCAAACTGGCTGTCATGCAATCATATTATGGGCCTACATAACAGTAAATTCTGAGGAGTTCAATGAAGATATCGAAGGGGATATTGGATTGTATTTGCAGGCCCCTTCACATGTGACCTTCACTGAAGAAGCCTAGAAAAGTGCAGAAGGCCATCCAGTGTTGCTATTGCTTTCCCCAGGCTATTTAGTTCAGCCAAAATAATGGCTTGTCCATTATTCAGAACTGATGTTTTCCAGGCTAACCCAGGGGTGAAATCTAGCAGGTTCTGACAGGTTCTGGAGAACAGGTAGCAGAAATTTTTAGCAGTTCGGAGAACTGGCAAATACTACCTTTAGCTGGCCCAAGAGTGGGGAGGGAATGGAGATTTTGCAGTATCCTTCCCCTGGAGTGGGGTGGGAATGGAGATTTTGCAGTATCCTTCCCCTGCCACGCCCAC
This sequence comes from Pituophis catenifer annectens, assembly GCF_029215685.1. Taxonomy (NCBI): domain Eukaryota; kingdom Metazoa; phylum Chordata; class Lepidosauria; order Squamata; family Colubridae; genus Pituophis; species Pituophis catenifer. The sequence continues at coordinate 70,200,735 of NW_027256887.1, forward strand.
CAAGCCACGCCCACCAAGCCACACCCACAGAACTGGTAGTAAAAAAAATTGCATTTCACCACTGGGCTAACCCAAAGCATTTATTGTGTGAACTAATGAGCCAGATGTTTCTTTCTATCCATTCCATTCCACACAGAGAAGCAGATTGAACCAGAAGCTGAAATGAACTTCAGTGCTGCTATAGCCCTTCGACCTGAGATGACTAGCATACTCTATCCAGTAATAGAATTAACCTTGCATGGTTTCTGCAGTTTTTCCCCCTACATCAAAAATAACCTCTTATCGACATGACAATGCCTTGTGTTATTTAGCATTACTTATATGCATCCCCTTCTGTCTTTCTCCATGTCTTCGCCCCAAGAGAATATGAAAGATGGCATCCATGTTTCGGAGTGAAGAGATGTGTCTGAGGCAACTTTTTCTTCAGGTGGAGTCTGCCTATTGCTGTGTTGCAGAACTTGGAGAGCTGGGTTTGGTCCAGTTCAGAGATGTGAGTAGACACTAAAAGTAACCCAGCCTGTACTTCTCAGTACCCATAGAAAGGAGGGGAATGTCATCTCCGAGCTCCCCCCGGACATATGGAGGATCCCGGATCTGCGCACCTTCCGTCGCGCGCTCAAGACTTTCTTATTTCATCAAGCTGGCCTGGCCTAAATCTTTTCCCCTTTTAAATGTAAATTTTAATTTGTTTTTAAATTATTGGGTATTTTAAATTTGTCTCAGCCAAATTATTTAATTCATTTTTATTCTATTTTAAATTTTTGTATTTATGTGTTTTATTCTGTGGCTGTTTACCGCCCTGAGTCCTTCAGGAGTAGGGCGGTATATAAATCCAATAAAATCAAAATAAAATCAAATCTACAGCAGCAAGAACGGGGATATTGTAGAGTTTGAAGATGCTAGACTAGATCTAGGGAGATCCCTTTGGACCGGAAATGGGACAAATTGCCACAGCCAACTTCCTGTGGCTAACTCGCCACAGCCAACTCACTGCTGCGGGACAATTTAATAATTCTATTTAATTATTTAAAATAAATAAAAACTATTTTTATTTTTGCCATTCACATTTCAGCCTGTCCCTCCTTTTTCATCCTTTCTTTAATGATTCTATTTCCCCATTTCTTTAGAATTAGTGTAACTCACTAATACTCACAGCAGTGAGTTTTCCTATGGCAAGATGGCCATAGAAATTTGCCCTGCCGTGAGTTGGCTGTGAAAAGTTGTCTGTGGCAAGTTAGCCATGGCGAGTAGGCCGTGGTGAACTGTCATAGACCCTGTTGAAATCTGCCCTCAATTAGTCACTGTTTCTCAGTGCAGTTTGGCTCCCCAAAATAAATTGAAACCCTCTGGTAAACTGCCTTGAGCACAGAAAAAGGCATGGTATAAATTTAATACACAAGAATGACAGGAACTGCAACGTTTCTTGAGGGGAAGAAAAAGAGGGGAAGAGAAAGTAGCATTAGAAAAGAAAAAGGAATATTCCAGAGGGAATTATTAACCCCACCCACTTTGGGTCTACGTGTTCTGCTACTGTTGGCATGAAATACCCAACAATTTATTTGTAAGGGAATATGGTTCTTGATAAAATGAAATGGTGACCTTTGCTTGCGTAATATGCTCTACTCTTGGGAGGTGAAAATGCATCATCTTGAATATTTTATAACCTTGCATAGCAGAATGCTGAGTCGAAAGATCAGTAATGACAAGCAAGTTGAGTTTCTGGGAAATTCCTTTATTGCTGATTTTTCTTAAAGTGGGGGGGAATCTTCAAATGTTTAGATGATAAAACGATCTTTCTTAAACTACAACTCTGAAGTCACTAAGAATAAGAAGAATGGGAATGGTATAGTCTTTAAAACCAATTTTTAAAAAAAAAATTACAAAAAGATGTGCTTTTCAGAATTCTTCTCTGCATTAATGCACTACACAAACAAAAAACAAACCAATGCAAAATAAGGCTAGGAAGAAAGTGTTTGTGTTATAGAACATGACATGTAGTGTAGAATATTGGTAAATTGTTGATTTAGGATGCTTTTCATGGACTGTTCATTAAGTTTGCACTTAGCGCTGTTGTGTTAGCTTTGTTTTCAGCATGACTCCCTTGAAAGAAGGAAAAATAGTAAATAGTAATTTAAACAGACACTATCAAGTCAGGACCAGTTTCAGTGACTCTACCATCTTGGCCTGACCCAAATGATAACCACTGGCTGGCTCTTGCAAGGATATTTCCCTGATACCTTCCAAGTTCCGACTATCTGCTTTATTCTTTGTCTCTCCATTTTTATACTTCTCTCAACCTTGCCAAGCATAGTCTCTTCTAATTGATTGTTTGCTTACATCACCTATTTTAAGTGTCTGAATTTCTGCTTACCAATCTTTGCCTCAAGGGACCAATTGTCCAGGACCAATTGATTCATTCTTCTTGCTGTTCATGGTACTTTTAATAACAGTTTCCTTCTCTCATGTATTCTTTCTCAATACCCAACATTCGCAGTTTAACACAGGAAAACAATTGCTTTTATTATTCTGATTATTATTCTTTTTATCTGAGAAATATGCTCATTCTGCATTATCTTTCCTAAGACAGTTATTATTTTCCTCCCTGGGATAAATCTCTTTATTTCTTTATCGATCTTGATTCAAAAAAAAAAATAAAGTTATTCACCATCTTGATTACTTTGCTCTTCAGTTGTGCTTCCACGAGGGATATTAGCTGGTATCTTTTTTTTTTAAATTTAACATCGTTTTTTCACTTCCTCCTTTTAAACTGAGCTTTGCTAGTGGAGCCATTCCACTCTTGTCATTCTTGAAGTACATTTGCTAATCCATTAAAAAGATCTAAAGATCATATGCCTTCTTAGCTCAACTCTTTTCTGAATCACTCTGTTTCTCCAAGCTCAGTTCTTAGTAACTTGTTTATTGTAAATATTTCTCAGAAGAATCAAATGTTCTGCATACCCATTCAGCATTTAATTAGGAAACTCAGCATTATTAAATTATATTTTGTTTAGCAACAGGCCTGTTAAGTTCCACCCTTTGTACCTTATGATTCTTGATGAACGTATCTTTTATTTTATGTACACTGAGAGCATATGCACCAAGACAAACTCCTTGTGTGTCCAATCACACTTAGCCAATAAAATATTCTATTCTGTTCTGTTCTATTCTATTCTATTCTATTCTATTCTATTCTATTCTATTCTATTCTATTCTATTCTATTCCATTCCATTCCATTCCATTCCATTCCATTCCACTCCACTCCACTCCACTCCACTCCACTCCACTCCACTCCATTCCATTCCATTCCATTCCATTCCATTCCATTCTATTCTATTCTATTCTATTCTATTTAAATTCTTTTCGTAAAAGTCTAAGCGCTACCTATGTAGAAAGCCAAACATCACATTTTTCACCCTATTTATAAATAATGGATTTAAGGGAACCTTTGTTTGTGGTCTACAATGCGGGCAAATATATTACATGAGAAAAATATATGAATGACCTACAAAATTATGAATGTGAAACTATCTGTATTTATAATCTTTAAAACCAATTTTTAAAAATAATCAGTTTAAACTATCATTTGCCAGCTCTGTAGGCCTTTTCTTAAAGAGAAGTTCTTCACCTACCTTCTGGTTGCACAATATTAGTTATGATATTCTCCATAGTAATACATTAGTTTGAAGAAATAAGTTTACATTGATCTGCTAGTGGAGATGTCCAGTTGAATTCTTTGATATGCACTTCCACTAAATTTTCATGACTTCAGTTTTCTTTATTTTCATGTTATCTGATGTTTTAGAATAATAATTTCTAGAGTTCTTAGCCATCAGCCTGGATGGATGGGTGGGTAGGTGGATGATAGATAGATAGATAGATAGATAGATAGATAGATAGATAGATAGATAGATAGATAATATTGCTAATTTGGCTAATCTTTTATTTTTATATGAATTTTCTTTAGTTGAATGCAAATGTGAACAACTTTCAAAGAAGGTTTGTGAATGAAGTTAGAAGATGTGAATCCTTAGAAAGGGTCCTTCGTAAGTAGCTTTTAGTTTATTGAAAAATTAAATGTATAAGGCAAGAGAGCTATGCTGGGGCATGCAGAAGATCTGGTTGTTACCCAATATGATGATGGGAATTAATAATCCTGATGAAAGCCACAATTACAACTATATGGAATATAATTATAATGTCACTCGGGTGGTTGTTTTTTTTTTTTTTATATACATATGAGGATATTCATTACTGATGGGGGCAGATGATGATGGAGGATTTTGAACAAACTGTTGCACCAGGAAGCTATGTTACCCCAATATGGATGATGGATTCAACAATCCAGTGGAAAGATATCAAAGAAGATATTATATGGATTATAAATTTAAAGTTATTGATTTTTTTTATATAACGGAATATATTTTTTTTAGCAGGGTGGGCAGTGGTTTAAAGATTGTGCATGGCAATTTTGTAGGAAAGTGGGTGGAGATAGGTTAGTTTACTGATTGTTTAGTTTAAGAAAAGGGATGTTTAAGTGATATATTTAGGGGAGTGGAGAAAATGGATAGAGTTGAATAAATGTTAAATTAGCATTTATGGGGAAGGCTGCTTTGAAATGTTATATTAATATACACAAAAGATTAAATGTTAAAGTAGGATTTATTATATAGTTTTAAAGTGGAAGGTTGTTTTGAAATGTTGTATATAAAAGTATGGGGGAGGAGAAAAAGGGCAGATTATTACTAAATTGGGAGTTATAATAATATTATGTTAAATTAGAAGTTTTCATACAATGTTATAGATGAATGTTTTTTTTGAAATGTATGGTAAAAGGGGGAAGTAATAATATTAATAATATTATTAGTAAGTAAGGGTCAGTATTTAGAGGAGGGAGTAAGGGGATGGTAAAATATTATATAATCTGTTATGAATTAGGTTTTTGTTGTGAAGAAGTCTCGGGGGGATGGGTGGTGAGGGAGGGTTAGGGAGGAGGGGGGGAGAAAAATGGGGGGAAAATTTGTATTTGAAAACTTTTTCAATAAAAAAAAGAAAAGAAAAATTAAATGTATTGAGAACTGTTCTTAGTCCAACAATCTCTAGAATGCTTTAGCTCACAAAAACAGCAATTATTAGCACTTTTTGATTAAGCATTTTAAAAGTCCCCAGAAATTGAGCAAAAAGTGGAAATAAGGTACAGTATTAATTGGAAGGGAGGCACTGTTTGCTGCAAATCACTGTAGACCGGGGATCCCCAACCTCCATCAGTCCATGGCCTGCCAGGAACCAGGCCGCGCAAGTGAATGGAACCAGACTGTGAGTGAAACTATGCCACCCCTCCAGTCCATGGAAAAACCATCCTCCACAGAACTGGTCCCTGGTGCCCAAAGGTTTGGGGGCAGCAGCTGTGGACCATGCCCAAGTGAGTAGAAAATCCCAAAGGCAGAGTTCAGATTCCTAAAAATGTATTGCAGTAAAACCTTTTGCTGCAGATCTTGTGGAATCTGCTGTTCAGTGCCGACACTAAGGCTTAGTTGCCTAAATAAACTTTGCTTAGAAAAAGTTGCCTCCTATGGGTTAACATTCAAGGATGTCCCAAAGGTGCTTTTTCATTCAAGGATGTAGTTACATAATCCACATGGGGCAATTATCTATGTATGAGTAAGGAGGAAAGTTTAAAAATGCAATTAGCTTTCTTGGGAACCCTCTTCGTAAACCCTTCGCCACCATTCTTCCCAGACCATTTTTGTTTTTGAAAAAGTTTTGTGATTTTCTGTAGATCCTTGGCAAACTAAGCAATAAAAACAAATATGTTCAACTTTCCATAGGTTTAGCCTACCTGTTTTTTATAAGAGATGTCTTCTGCCTTGTAAAAATGAAAATATTTCCTTGTGTTTCTTCCAGTGATGCCATTATAGAATAGAATAGAATTCAATTCAATTCAATTCAATTCTTTATTGGCCAAGTGTGATTGGACATACAAGGAATTTGTCTTTGGTGCATATGCTCTCAGTGTACATAAAAAGAAAAGATACATTCGTCAAGAATCATAAGGTACAACACTTAATGATAGTCATAGGGCACAAATAAACAATCAAATCATACTAGGAAACAATCAATATAAACCGTAAGGATACAAGCAACAAAGTTACAGTCATACAGTCATAAGTGGGAGGAGATGGGTGATAGGAATGATGAGAAGATTAATAGTAGTGCAGACTTAGTGAATACTTTGACAGTGTTGAGGGAATTACCGTGTTTCCCCGAAAATAAGACCCTGTCTTATATTTTTTTGAACCCTGAAATAAGAGCTTGGCCTTATTGCCATGCACTCAAAATCCTGATCAGGCTTATTATCAGGGGATGTCTTATGTTGGGGGAAACAGGGTATTTGTTTAGCAGGGTGATAGTGTTCGGGAAAAAACTGTTCTTGTGTCGAGTTGTTCTGGTGTAAAGTGCTCTATAGCATCATTTTGAGGGTAGGAGTTGAGTTATACCATTGCCAATTAAGAAAACCAGAGATTTACCACTCACAGCCTGGTTGCGCCAGTGATTAATGCAGAGGATATCTCTTTAATGTGACACAATTTTTGACTCCATTTATTAAAGAGGTGAAAAGTTAAGCCTATATCTATATTCATACAAAATCCTTAATCACCGAAGTTACAACTAACCAAGTTTCATATGGTGTGGAAAAGGCAGCAGAGTGTGTTTTGTGAACTTAGCCAGTGTGTTTCCATTTGTTTTTCCTCCCAGGTTTTCTGGAAAGTGAGATGGGGGAGGAGATCCTGCCTGTCATATATGGGAAATATCCAGACACTCCACCACCACGAGAAATGATTGACTTAGAGGTAGGTTTTGCATGTTTCTGGTTAGAGAAGCATAATAGACAGTTGCGTTGAGCCAGCAAGAGACGACAATCCAAAATAACATTAAGTCAAGATCTTTATAACACAGAGAATTGTTTGTTTGATATAGAAAGTTTATAAATGCAACCACTTATTTAATTTTGTCGTTCCTAATTGTAGCTCTGGCTTTATCATGTTTTATCATTCTTAGGCCTACTACTTTTTCTTTTTTAAAAAAAAATATTTCATTTTACTATTCTATTGTTATTTCATGGTATGCTCTACATTATGATTACAAAAATAGTTATGTACTTACGGTTCTCATCTTCTCCAGCCATGCTGCAAATTATGATACCAATAATCCAATATATTGTGAAGGCACAGATTGGGGGATTGCTGTAACTAATATTTAAACCTGGGAGGGTAGGAATTGGGCAATCTAGTACTTCTTTCTCAGTCTTAAAAGCTAAGCAGGGTTGCATTTAATTGGTGCTAGATAGAAGTCCTCAGGAATACCAGAATTATAGGCTAACCAGGGAAGGTATAAACACTTCTGGAAAAAAAAAACCAATGTCAATGAAGTAACAAGAAATCACCATTGATTCAAATGAATATTTTCTTTTTTTTTCTGTTAGTCTAAACAGACTATGATCAGAAGGGTTAATGGTTAAAGTTGAATGAAGAACAAAAAGTAGAATGAGTTGGAAGCTTAGTGCTTAACTAGCAGAGCTGTAAAAAAATACACGTTAGAATCCCTCATTGTTTTACCTAATGTAGACAGAAGAAGATTTGTTGGATTTCCTGTTAGTTATTTTGCTATCTCCACTTAATTTGTGTCATTTGTGAATCATTCATACCCAGAAGTAGGGCTGAGATGTTAATATTCACTGCAAAATTGCCTAACATGCTGAGATGCATTTCGAAATGTTTGCTGTATAATAATCCATCTTTAGAGTAATCTATTTTGTCAGCAGTGAAGTGTGTGACAGAATGATTGGACATACAGTACTTCTGTTTCTCTCCGGCTATAAACAGGCTGTCTTGGAGAAACTGGAAGGTGAGTTGGAAGAAGCCAACCAGAACCTGCAGGCATTGAAGCAGAACTTTCTAGAACTCACTGAACTTAAACATCTCCTGAAGAAAACCCAAGACTTCTTTGAGGTGACCCAATTTTTGAATGCATTCTTGTCATTTGGGTTTAGCTCAACCATCTGAGAGAATCTGGGTTTAGCTCAACCATCTGAGAGACAAACTGTGGGCATTACCATATTTGCAACCTTGAACATCTTGACGCTGTTGTCCCTTCTGTCATTGAACAAAACCACACAAATGCGTGCTTAGTTAAACAATATTTTCCCTTTCTCCCCACCCCTGGGTGATCACACTGTCCAATTATGAGATGTCCTTTTGTTATGAGAATAGTCCATCTCTTTCTCAAGGGCCTCCAGTGGTGACCTTGATGGTTGCCAGGCTTTCACAGTCGACGCACACATTCTCAGGATTCTATACCCCCTCCCCTCCCCTGGGCAAGTTGAAAAGTGTTAAATTTGAAAGAAGCAAAGCAGTTGAATCTTGACAGAATTAACAGAATCTTGCAAGTCTGAAAGTATATCTCTCCCCTCTTACCTTTATGGTCTAAGAAACTAGAGAGGGTCCCTACTGAAACATTTGCCATTCTATGTTCCATCTATGGGCTAAGCTTCCTTGTATTTGACTGTTGCCCTGACTGCAGCTCTTTCCTTGTCTCCCAAGGTCATTCCCATATACTAGTGATGGCTAACTTTTTCTGGACCGAATGCCCAAAGTGTGCGTTAACCCGAATCCCCAAAATGCAATGCATGTGCGCCCCTTGTGCATGCCCCCTGCGCATGCGCATATGCCCCCCGTGCATGCATGGCAGAGACCTGATGGCTAGCTGGCCGGTGGGAGGCGTGCGCACATGCGCAGCGGAGCTGAACTGGGGCAACAGCTCGCATGCCCACAGGGAGGGCGCTGCATGCCACCTGTGTGTGCCACAGGTTCACCATCATGGACATGTACCATTACATTAGCTCCAACAATGATTCTGGGAATTCTTACTGATCTACCCAAGTGTCAGCCAAGGATGGCTATGTATTGCTGTGCCAGCCCTCCCTGGTAGACCAGGTTAGGAAACCAACTCTTCTGGAATATTAGAGCTTACTTTTGGAAGTAACGGAGCCTGGTAAAAATAGGCTGTACCTCCTTTTCTTGAGCCTGCCCAAGTCTCTTTCTAACATTATCTTGCTTCCCTGAAAATAAGGCATGTTTCCATCTTCTCTGATGATGTAATTGTTCTTGCTTATTTCCAGTGTTATCTCCCAGCTGGTTATGCCTCCATATGTCCTTCCCCAACACAGTGGCCTTCAGAAGCTCTGGATGTAAGCTTCTGTTCATCCGCTCGTTAGCCTCTAATATTGCTGTAGTATCTAGAGGATGCTAGGATAGTGAAAGTTGTCCTAAAACCCCAATAAATAATAAAGAGGTCTTGGACTGGCTGAGTTTTGGAACAGGATTTTAAATTAAGCCTTTCTCCTGCTTTCAGACTGAGACTAATTTGCCTGATGATTTCTTCAATGAAGATACTTCAGGACTATTGGAATTAAGAAGCACTCCTGCAGCAGTGGCTGCGAAACTGGGGTAAGTATTGTTTCTCTTGTATTGTATCCACCATATTTATATCTTAGTCATATAGCCCATAGTTCAAGTATCTCACTGAAGTGAACGTACTTCCTCCTGGCTGAATGTAGTTGACGGAGAAGAAAATTCTCCATTTAGCCTATTTATTTATTTATCAATATTTTCCTTTTCTCCCGGAGCTGGGCTGAAGAGGCCTCCATGAGGCAGCAAATGATGCAATGAGGATCATATCATTGTAATATAAGAAATATATGAAATATATTTCATATAAGAAATATATGAAAGTGGCTGAGGTTATGTCGTGATGCTGATTTCATCATTGTGCTGAAAGCCTTCAGTCCTATAGCTCCTTCTATAGAAATGGCCATCTCTGCTTGGTACCCAAGCCTTTCTAACCACACCACTAAATTCCAAAGTGCTATCATTTTGAGACCAAAAAAAAATGAGAAATGCATATAGAATAACCCTTACATAGGCTTAGTTTAAAAAAAATATGGGGGAACACCGCAACTTCTTCCCCACAAAATATTTATTAATATCTAAAACCTGACCCACTTACACATGTGAAGCTAAAGTTAACCCTGTCCTACTACTGCACGGATGTCAAACTCAATTTCATTGAGGGCTGCATCAGGGCTGTGGTTGACCTCGGGACCAGGGGGGCATGGTTGACTGGGTGGGCGTGGCCAACTGGGTGGGCGTGGCCACCTTGACGCCACTCCCCAAACTGCTGGCATGTTTTCTCTTCTCAGTGGGTAGACCGGGCCGAAGCTACATTGGCCTGATCTTTCTTCTTCGCACTGGGTAGACCAAAATGGCCCTGCGGGCCAGATCCAACCACATTGCGGGCCAGATGTGGGCCGTGGGCCTTGAGTTTGACACCCCTGTACTACTGCATCTCTGTCCTACTAATGTGACCATCACTCAATTGTAAAGTTCCTCAGAGCATGCCATCCTTTTGCTCCCAAAATTTTCCCATTCTGTTTTAGGATATTTCATGCTATTTAAGAATGCTGGGAGTTATCAGTCAGTCAGTCATTTTATTTATATTAATAAAATAATCCCAGCGCATGCAGAAGGTGCCTTGGTGAAGAAGGCCAATCCAGGAACTGGTAGTAGGATGACAATTGGTATAATTCAATAAACTAATTACTTCTACAAGAGTATATTATACAGGGTATTATGTTTGTTTTGCATTCCATAGATTCATAGCTGGTGTGATTAAAAGAGAGAGGCTGGTGACTTTTGAACGTTTGCTGTGGAGAGCCTGCAGGGGAAACATCTACCTGAAGTTCAGTGAAATGGATACACCCTTGGAAGATCCTGTCACTGTAGGTACCGATAGGTTTTTAATTTTGTTGCCTCAGATCTTTTACCTGGGATATAATGCTAGGAAATTGCTGGGATTGTATTTGGTTGCCTCTGTGATTATTTTGAAACGGTTTCTCCTTAAATCATATTTCCTTTCCCAGAAAGAAGAGATGAAAAAGAATGTATTCATCATCTTCTATCAAGGGGAACAGCTGAGACAGAAAATCAAGAAGATTTGTGAAGGGTGAGAAAGAGCATTTTGACTGTAACTGAAATTAATGAATCTTGAGTTGGTCAATTAATGAAACTTGAATTGGCTTTCAGATTGATCTCAGTGGGATTTTAATGCCCACTGTTTTGTCTTGCCTTAGACAAGACCCAGCCTGGAAAATTCAAAGTGTAATTAAGTCCAGAGTTGGAACATGCTGATACAATCCAGGTTGGCTGTGTGAGTTCTAAATCTTTATTCACAACTATCTGATAGAGAGATTATCGCTATCACAATCGCTTCTAGTTCTGTAGCTGAAATTGATATTGAACATGTCGTCCCAAAGGTGCTTTTTCAAGAGGCACTTGGATTTTCTTTGTTTTTCCTTGAAGACGTTTCACTTCTCATCCAAGAAGCTTCCTCAGTTCTGACTGAGAATTTAGATAAGAAGCGTCGGAACTGAAGAAGCTCCTTGGATGAGAAGCGAAACATCTTCAAGGAAAAACAAAGATAGTCCAGATGCCTCTTGAAAAAGCACCTTTGGGTTAGCCATGACCTGGATGACTGAGAATCTCCATAGACATATTGAACATGCCCCATTGATTACAAATGTTTGGGGGTGAAAACAGCTCCTTAAAGAGCCAGCATGATATCATCCATGTCCAAATTGAAGATAGAGGTCCTCCGGGATTTACAGTATCTTAGAAAACTTGAAGCACCACATTTCTAAATCCAAACCAATTATTCACAGGTTTAGTGGGGTACAAAAAAAATTGTCTTTTTTGGCAAGGGGTGGGAAAAAGTGCAAAAATTCTGTTAAAGCATGTACAAGAAAACCCCATCTGCTGTTCAATATTCTTTGTCCTATAGAAATTCAAGATTTGAGATTACTGCTAATGTTTTTATCTCTTGTTTTTTTTTTTACTGCAAGTTGCTCTTAATTTTAACGCTAGAAAAAATTAATTAGTGTTAAATTTTACCTACCAGATTTATTAAGATTGGAAGCAGCGCAAAAGATAAGCATTTCCCTAAGCCATCTCTCTTTCAATTGAGGATGCTGAAACACTAATAGGCGTTCTCCAGAAGATTTTATCAATTTCAAAACTCTCCAGTGAATGGTTCGTGTGCTTTCCTAGATGAAGGTGTCATTAAAGTAAAAGTGACAGTCTGACAGGCAAAACCGGCATGCAAAAGAACTGTGAAAAGATCAAAGCTATCGGGCTGAAACCTTGTCTGTGTTGGGGAGAAGGGAGGGAATGTAGCTTGTGTGGGCTCTTTTAAAGAGAGAGATTTTTTCCAAGTACAATTTGAGAACTTAAAAGTTCAGTTTAAAATATGGGGTAAGCACCTAAAGCTTTTCCTAATGAAAAACTTAATTAATATGCTTCAGTTGACAGTTTGATTTGAATACATTAATGATAAATCCATGCCATGCTTGAAGCTGAAATAATATAGGCCAGTGGTGGCGAATTTTTTACTCACTGAGTGCTAAACAGGTGCGCTGCGCGTGCAACCGCACATTCTCCATATGCGTGCGGCTTTTGTGTGGCTCCCCCTGTGCGCTGCAGGCGCAATTGCACCATCTGTGCATTCACATGGTTTTTGCACGCACGCAAACGCCATCTATGCATGTGCACGCTGCGTGCAAGTACTCTCCTGCGCATGTGCAAATGCTCGCGCATGCGCGGGAGAGCTCCGAAGACCAGTTGGGTCCCCTGAATTGCGCGCATGTGCACCAGAGTTCTGAACACCAGCTGGGGTGTTGGGCAACATGCATGCGCAGCTGCAGGTGAGTTGGGCGACAGCTCGCGTGCCCGGAAAGATGGCTCTGTATGCCACCTTGGGCACGCGTGCCATAGGTTCGCCATCACAGATATAAGCATGGATAGCTGCATCAAGGTGGGGTGGAAGAAAAAGTATTGTGATGGTAACCCTACCACTGTTGTATGCAGATGTACAAAAGGAGAAAGGTTTACATGAGCCACGATAACACAATGGTTAGAATGCAGTATTGCAGGCTAATTCTGCTGACTGCCAGAGTTCGATTCTCACTGGCTCAAGGTTGACTCAGCCTTCCATCCTTCCAAGGTTGGTAAAATGAGGAGCCAGATTGTTGGGGACAATATGCTGTCTCTGTAAACCGCTTAGAGAGGGCTGCGAAGGGGTACATAAGTGCTATTGCTATTGTAATATTGTGCGCACCATCCTGCAAGTTTGATGGTGCCACTGACTGGATAGGTAGCACTTCCTTCTTGCAATGAAGCACTTTCCCTCCATGTTTAAGCTTTCCTAGTAATGGAAAGTCCAGGCATTCTATACAGCAGTGGAACAAATCAATTTGGCTATTAAAATAATCTACTCTAGAAATTACTGTATGTAAAAATATATCTTAAACTCCAGTGGTCTGTGCAGCCACTAGTGGCATTGTGATATTTCTGCCTTGCTCTCTCTCTCTGGCCCACAGTTCCTGAAAAATAATTAAAATATTCAGACCTTCTCTTTTGATACATGTTATGGGGGAAGGTCGACAGGCAGATGGAGCTGAAAGAGTAAATATTACCTTTTATCCCAGAACTTGACTTCACCAAGAGCAAAAGAGTAGCGTGGGAAGCTTCATCTGCCTGCTTGTGAGTAAAATATGCTCAGAACACATACATTCCAAAAGTATATACCATAGAAACCTGGTATATTTGTTCATTACAGATGAGAGACTAATAGGGTGGACAATTTGCAGGATCAATAAAAATGAAAAGTTTAGCAAAAAGCAAAGCATTTTATTGATTCTAATAACGCTCCCAATAGAATATCCCTCGTAGCCTGGGAGCAACACAGAGGAAGCCTTTTCCTGCATGTCAAGTAGATGAGTCTTTTTTATTATTATTATTTTTTATTATACATTTTTCTTTATTATACATCACGTTTCCGTTTCTGCAACAACAGTGTACTGTCTGTATCAAGTCTCTTTTAAATATAAAGGTAAAGGTAAAGGTTCCCCTCGCACGTATGTGCTAGTCCTTCCCGACTCTAGGGGGCGGTGCTCATCTCTGTTTCAAAGCCGAAGAGCCAGCGATGTCCAAAGATGTCTCCGTGGTCATGTGGCCGGCATGACTAAACGCCAAAGGCGCACGGAACGCTGTTACCTTCCCCCACCAAAGGTGGTCCCTATTTTTCTACTTGCATTTTTTACGTGCTTTCGAACTGCTAGGTTGGCAGAAGCTGGGACAAGTAATGGGAGCTCACTCTTTATGTGGCGCTAGGGATTCGAACCGCCGAACTGCCAACCTTTCAAGCGACAAGTTCAGAGTCTTAGCCACTGAGCCACCGCGTTCCCCTTTTAAGTATATATAGTATTATACACCCTGATTATAACAATTGTTCTCATAATTATACAATGTAGTCTCTTTTAAATATACATAATCTTGTACGTCTTGTATGACAGTTATTCTCATTGTTATACCATAACACTCTATACCTGTGATGGCAAACCTATGGCACACGTGCCACAGCTGGCATGCAGAGCCCTCTCTGCGGGCACGTGAGCCATCCCCAGCTCAGCTCTACCACGCATGCGCCTCCTGCTGGAGCAGCTGATTTTCAGGATGTGCGGGGCGCATGAGGAAGATGCACGCACATACGTGGGGGGGGGTCACACATGCAGGCGCAGGAGTGGGGGAGGTTGCGTGTGCATGCGTGGGGAGCATGGGGGGTTGTGCATGCATGCACGGGGGCGCATTGCATTATGGGTGCCGGCACGCACGCTTTTGGCACACAATGAGAAAAAGGTTAGCCATCACTGCTCTATACACTTGTCACTCTATATACTTTAATCTATAGTCAAGTACAGTCCAATGGTAATATTACTTATAGTATATAGGCTTATATATCTATATCTATATGTATTTATTTCTATTTTGTTAACCTTCTTTTGTTATTAAATTACTAATCTCTGCGCCTGTTATCTAAGGTAGATGAGTCTTTGAGAAGGATGACTCCAAAACCTTTCTCCTATTAAGAGCTTGATAAGCTCTTAATAGCCCTTAAGTCATTTAGCTAGTCAAGTCTTAAGCCATTCAAGATTTACTTTAAAAAGCAAATTTATCTTAAATTGTCCATTAAGCAGTTGGAAACCAGTGTAGAACTTTCATCGGAAAGCCTATGGGATCTGTGTACCTTGTACTGGTTAGCAATCTAGCTACTGCCTTTTTTAACAATTACAACTTCCATACCCTTATTGTAAAGTGCATTTCAGTGGACACAGTGGCTGGAACCAGGTATTGTTTCTTCATTAGGTTCCGTGCCACTGTATATCCCTGTCCCGAATCAGCTGGAGAACGCCGAGAAATGGCTGCTGGCGTGAACACAAGGATTGAAGATCTCAACACAGTAGGTAGTCTTTAGCCTTGCTTGGAGTAATATGTTTAGGTCAGCATGTGCCAATCCTTAACAGCTATTGGAGCTCTGGCAGAAGTGGACAGTATGTAGTTCAGATATGTGTCCTAGCATCCTTCCTACGGTGCCAGTCAGCAGGTAGTTGGGTCTAGAGACTACCCGTTGTGTTTCTTATAAGGCTTCAGAGCCACATCACTTAGGGCACTATGGGAGATTTAAATGGCAGCTGACAATAAAAATAAAACACCACTGTGGTTGCCATCAGGACTAATAGCAGGTAGAACAATAGGTGGGCATAGTGTGGAAGCTGCTGATATGGGATGGGAGTGAAATGTAAGAAGCTGGAAAATTAGTCAAATGGTCCCAATAACGGGGTAGAGCAGGAGTGTCAAACTGGCAGCCCGCAGGCCGGATGCGTCATGCACAGGCCACGCCCAACCTAGCTCCGCAAAGGGAAAAACGTCATGGCAACATAACACCACAGACTTGACACCTGTGAGGTAGAGCAAATATAAACTATGAATCTAAGCCAGTTCTTTCATCCTACACATGTGTCTGTCTGTAACTGCCAGAATTCCTCAACCAGGAAGGGCATTCTGCAGGTTGGCCGGGGAATTTTAGTATGGTAGTTGTAGCTCATACATTTGTTGGGTTTCTAATCTAAACTTTTGCCCCTACTTACAGGTGATCATCCAAACTGAGTCCCATCGACAGGGGCTATTGAAGGAGGCATCTGCGAACCTGTGGGCCTGGGGAATCAAAGTGAAGAAAATGAAAGCCATCTACCACATCTTGAATTCTTGCAACATTGATGTCACTCAACAGTGTGTCATTGCAGAGATCTGGTTCCCTGTGGTAGATACTCCCAGGATAAAAATAGCACTAAATCAAGGAATGGTAAGGAGAATTCTGTCATTCTTAGCAAACAATATTTACTCAGCTGAGCGCCCTGAATCTGCGGCAGAGTACTTACTTTGCCTGCAGAAAAAAAAGACTTTTCATTACCTAACTAGAGAACATGACTAATACTGGATTATTACTAGGTCAACAGTCAAGCAGAAAACAATACTCTCATCAAGGTACTACCGAGGAGAAAACCACATCTCCACCAAAGCTGGCAAGGCAAGCTCCTGTATATAAACAGGGAGCAAACCCCATAGTCTCTAGCACTGAAGATATTCCCTTGTTGGATAAGGAAAGCAAACAACCAAGCTAATATATCCTCTTCTATTAGAAAAAGGGCTGGTGGGTGTTGAATACTGCAGAGTGTAAGGAAAATGACCTTAATGGAGAGATGTAAGCTCTGTTAAGCAAATCAACAAAGGGGTGAAAAAATGTCCACAACAGAGTGATGATAATATTTTGACGAGACTCCGCCAGATACCTCCTAATTCACAGGTGTATAAGAAGGAGGAATAGGTACAACACAGACAGGCTTGCAAGATTCTGTTGTTACAACCAAATGTAGTAAATATACTAAACAAGAAATTGTTTAGAGGTAGGACAATGGGTGGAAACTAATCAAGGAGAGAAGCAACTTAGAACTAAGGAGAAATTTCCTGACAGTTAGAACAATTAATCAGTGGAACAACTTTCCTCCAGAAGTTGTGAATGCTCCAACACTGGAAGTTTTAAGAAGATGTTGGGTAACCATTTGTCTGAAGTGGTGTAGGGTTTCCTGCTTAAGCAGGGGGTTGGACTAGAAGACCTCCAAGGTCCCTTCCAACTCTGTTATTCTATTCTATTCTATTCACCTTTTTGTGGAGTTGATTTCCAGATCTGGCCTGCTTAGACAGATAATTTATCCCAGTACACCAAATTATTTTTTTCATGACTGCAGAATAAGGGAGGATCTCCTGGTACCCAAACTTCTTATCTCTGTTGGAAGTAGAAACGCTACTGATATATACATTTTGCTATGTACTTAAAAAGGTTCAAGCTGGAATAACTAAATCTGGAATAAATAAATAAGTGAAAGGGGTTATCTGTGCTAATTATTACAGTATTGTTTTCAGGGGCTCTCAAAAGTCTCTTTTTTTATATATAAATACAAGTAATCTAGATTGTTGTTATAAGTCCCCTGCTCTTTTTAGCTTTTATCTGTTGTTTATGTGTCTTTCTTTTAGATGCTTTTGTCCGATTCTGACAATTTTTGATATTTGCGAATGTTTATTAAACATCAAACTAGCTAAATTGCTTAACATGTGAGTGGCTCGTGTATTTGCTTGGATCTAGATACAGGGATTCTGAGACAGTGTGTTGGACACAAATTAAACTGGAAATAGCCTGCAGTTGTTTTCCAACAGTGGGAAAGACTCCACAAATTCTCACTGACAGCTCCCTAAAGACTTTTGTTCCCATTATTCTTTGGTAGAGGCTACAGATGTGAGTGCAATA
Source organism: Pituophis catenifer annectens (assembly GCF_029215685.1). Lineage (NCBI taxonomy): Eukaryota > Metazoa > Chordata > Lepidosauria > Squamata > Colubridae > Pituophis > Pituophis catenifer. Next base: position 70,218,544 of record NW_027256887.1, read on the forward strand.
TACAGCCAATTTTAACATTGTACTGTAAATGTATTTATTTATTTAACTGTTTTGGTAACCTAAGACCCAATCTGTTAAGATTCTAGGCAGTAGACCAGTGTTTCTCAACCTTGGCAACTTTAAGCTGTGTGGATTTCAACACTCAGAATTCCCTAGCCAGGATGGTGGCTGAGTAATTCTGGGAGTTGAAGTCCACCCAGCTTAAAGTTGACAAGGTTGAGAAACCCTGCAGTAGACTAACAGAAACATGGAGTTGGAAGAAACTGTGGATGTAATGACTGCCTAATTCTAATCATTGTTGACTTGATCTCAGGAACGAAGCGGTTCTACAATCAACCCCATCCTGACTGCTATACAGACCAAGTTGGAACCTCCTACCTTTAACCGGACCAATAAATTCACTGCTGGATTCCAGGCCATTGTAGATGCTTATGGTGTTGGGAATTATAGGGAGATTAACCCAGGTATATGGACTCTGATTTATTTTTGATCCCTTTTTTAAGATAGCAGCAGTGGTGGGATTCAGCCAGTTCTGGCCAGTTTGGGTGAACCAGTAGTTAAATTGCTGGCTGGCCCCTCCCCTCCCCACCCCTCCCTGCCCCCACCCCTTCCAGGAGTCCCCACGCCCCCCATTTTGGCTCCCAGGTAAGTCCTAGGCCCAAAACAGGATGCAGGGGGGGGGCGTGCATCCCCCACACGGCCCACGGGCCAGTGACTCTCTCTCAGTCCGACCCATCTCACAGGGTTGTTCTGGGGAAAATAGAAGGAAAGGGTGTTGGATATGTTTGCCGCCTTGAGTTATTTGTAAAAATAATAAAGGTAGGAAATAAACAACAAACAAAATATTAGTGCCTAAAATTCTCTTACAATATACATCTTGGGTGGGATTCAGCCGGTTCAGACCAGTTCGGGCATACCGGTAGCTCCGACGATCAGCTGGGAGAGAACCGGTTCGCTCCGACGATCAGGTGGGCCTGCCCGCCTGTCCCTGCGCGCTTTACTAACCTTTATCCTCTCAGCTGATTTGTGTGGCAGAGCGGATTGCCATGCCTCAGCTGTGTTAGTCCCCAGAAGTAACATGGAAGTTTAGTTTTGTCAAAACTGCGCATGTGTCCGCAGTGATCACCGAACCAGTTGTTAAACCGGCAGGATCCCACCACTGCATCCAATATATATCACAGGTAGAACTCAGAGCTAGCCTAGATGAAATTCAGAATAAGGCATTAAACCTTTACATCTTTAAAGGTCACTATAAATAACCGATATAGTAATAGACTGCCTCGAAGCGCATAAAGGATTTTTTGTCTTTTTTGTTTCTATAATTGTCAGAGGCAAGGGTTTTTTTTAATAGAGATTTTTGAGGATTAAAATTTTTAAAAAATTGAGAAGTCTTGATCTAAAAAGAGACCCATCCATATACCTATTAAGTCCAGATCCTAAAATTATATAATATCTTATCTAAAAACATTCAATTCCAGATATTCATTATAGTTACCCATATTCTATTTTATAGAAGATAATTATAATTGCCACTTATAATTCATTCCCTACTTGGGGTACTTCAACCCAAAGTAAAACATGGTTTTAAATTAACAGCATTTCATTATTTTATGTGTATGTGTATGTGTATGTGTATGTGTATGTGTATGTGTATGTGTATGTGTATGTGTATGTGTATACATATACTGGTATATGGAAAACAAGCATAATATACTGTGTAACAGTGCCATCTGTTGATTCCAACTGAGAAGGCATGTTTTAAAATTTTCATTGAAACCCAGTTCATTAGTCTCTGTTCAAATTTTGATTAAAAGATGGGTTGGTCCTTACTTAAGTTAGCAGGTTTATCTCTGATTCCCAATTGTAGTCCAATATGTACCTTCTGGCATCAATAAATAAGGAGAATGTTGAAAAGTGTTCATTGCTTCTCAGAAACTTGAGAAACAAACTTTCAGTGTCAGGCAAAAAGGTTCTTCGATCCATACGTTGAATTTGGAGGCTCCAAAAATTGCTCACCACTTAAAAAAACAAAGGTGTTTGTGAACCATTTGTCTGAAGTGGTATAGGGTTTCCTGCCTAGGCAGGAGGTTGGACTAGAAGACCTCCAAAGTCCCTTCGAACTCTATTATTCTGTATTCTGAACTGATTTAGAATCCCTTGCTTTTGGGGGGCCTGGAAATAAGATTTGTCCCTTCCACTAAATTAGTTGAGCAGAGAAATGTGATATTGTATTCCTGGCTCTTCTGGAGTGATCCTTAACAGCAAGACTAGGCAGTCACTGCCTCCAACTAAACTGGACTTCAATTCTAATTTCCAACCACAGAAACCATGATTTTCCAAATTAAATCAAACTGGTGTATTAGGTAAGGTGTTGACTGGGAAATCAGGACGCTATGACTTCTACGTAGTCCCACCTTAAGCATGAAAAACCTTGGCCCAGTCACTCTCTCTCAATCCAACTCACTTCCTGAGATGGTTGTTGTGGGGAAAATAGGAGGAGGAAGGAGTATCGATACATTATCCACGTGGAGTTGTGTATGACAAAAAAAAAGGCAGGATAACAATGACAATAATTAGAGGCATCCATTTTTTAAAATGTTCTCTCACTGAACCATCAATTGATTTGCAATGTGTACATGTTTAACAAGTGATGTGATAGGGTTTTTTTTTCCCCTCCCACAGCTCCCTTCACTATCATTACCTTCCCTTTTTTGTTTGCGGTGATGTTTGGCGATTGTGGTCATGGTACAGTCATGCTGGCCTTTGCACTGTGGATGATCAGCAATGAAAAGGTTTTTTTGGCTCAGAAAAATGATAGTGAGGTAGGTGACTTAGGATGGTATCTCAATGCTTACAGCAAGCAGCATTCAAAAGTGTTTTGTTTTGTTTTAAATTTATTACCGGTATATTCTACTCTGCCCAATCTCTGAAATTTGTGGGTTAGATTACTAAATTCTTTAAAGCATCAAGTTTCTAAAAATGTATTTTAAAAATTACAGAAAAAACAATTAAGCAATGAGAGGAAGCCAATCAACCAGTTCAGAGGTGGGTTTCAGCAGGTTCTGACCAGTTCTGGAGAACCAGTAGCGGAAATTTTGAGTAGTTCGGAGAACCAGCAAATACCACCTCTGGCTGGCCCCAGAGTGGGGTGGGAATTTTGTAATATCCTTCCCCCAGGAGTGGGGAGGGAATGGGGATTTTGCAGTATCCTTCCCCTGGAGTGGGGTGGGAATGGAGATTTTACTGTATCCTTCCCCTGCCACACCCACCAAGCCACGCCCATCAAACCATGTCACGCCCACCAAGCCACACCCACAGAACCGGTAGTAAAAAATTTTGAAACCCACCACTGAACCAGTTACTGACTGTTATCAACCAGTTGATTTCAAAGGAAAGATATTATTTATTAAATTTATGTGCCACACAACTCACTACCCAAAGTGACTTAAAATATGGGCAATGTAAAACTGAGAGCAATCCTCTAGAAATGCTGAGGAATATCTTTACCCAGAACTGAAAAAGATGTAAAAGGGCCAGTCATACTTCCTGAAGAGGCATTTCATAATCAGAGTCCCATATCTAAGCAGGCTTTCTTCTTGGTCACCCATCTCACTTCTCATGGTGAGAAGAAGGATCTCCAAAGATGACTCATTTCTTTCCAAAGCAGTAAACAATAGGTGAAGAACTGCTTATGCAGATCTCTTCAACCTGATGCCTTCTCAGCTAGCAGGATCAGTTTTGAGAATTGATGTCCCACATTTCTAGAAGACGCCAAATGGAGAAGGGTACCATAAATGAGGCTGCAGTAAACTTTGTTCTTGATCCTCTCTTGATTATATATAATATTCCTGTGCAGATCTGGAACATCTTTTTCGGTGGACGCTACTTGATCCTTCTCATGAGTATCTTCTCCATTTACACTGGCTTTATTTACAACGATTGCTTCTCCAAATCGTTCAACATATTTGGATCTTCCTGGCGTGTCCGCCCCATGTACAACAATGGTGGATGGACGTAAGTGGCAAACAATGCTTGATAATTGCAGAACATAGCAGCTGTATACTCAATTTGCTCTTTTGTTTCACAATCTCTGAATTTATCCCTAATGATCTCTATTTTTCAAATTTCATAAAGGTCTTTAATCAGCAGCTGACTATGATTAAAAGCAAACAGGAAACAGTAGTTACTAGAAACTTCCCTTAGTTTGATTCAGAAAAGGCATGGCTATAAAATATTTTTTTTCTGAGCCAATTCTAAACTTTTGATTCTATGAAGCTCATAATAGAAGCCAAATAGATTTCTCAAATTATTCATAACCCCTAACCCTGGATGTGGTGGTAGGAATTATAGGTCCCCAAGAGATCCGGGGGATGCAGTGGCTCAGTGGCTAAGATGCTCAGCTTGTCGATCAAAAGGTTGGCAGTTCAGCGGTTCAAATCCCTAGAGCTGCGTAACGGAGTGAGCTCCTGTTACTTGTCCCAGCTTCTGCCAACCTAGCAGTTCGAAAGCATGTAAAAGCAAGTAGACAAATAGGGGCCACCTTTGGTGGGAAGGTAACAGCGTACTGTGCACCTTTGGCGTTTAGTCATGCTGGCCACATGACCATGGAGACGTCTTCGGACAGCACTGGCTCTTCAGCTTTGAAACGGAGATGAGCACCACCCCCTAGAGTTGGGAATGCAATGGAGAACTATTTTACAGGATCTCTAGAATATTCACTTTTAACCACCAAGGTGACAGAAACATATAAATTGAGGGCTACCATGTTGTACCTTCTGCACCAAACTACCTTGAGAAACATATCACATCTTTTCTTATAATGAGTGATAGAGAAGAGTTCTTAAAGTCATCATACTCCAAACTTCATCAACCTCACTTAGGGAACGGCATCAACACAGAACAAAGTGGGATAGTTTATACAGTAATAGATAATATTGAAAATGTGAAGAGTGACTTTGGGCCCATCGAAGAAAGAGCAAGCTGATTCAACATAAGAAATGAAAGAACATACACCAATTATATAAACTGTTTAGTACAAAAAGTCACCCGTAATCTGAGCTGTCCACATAGAAACTGCACAGCCAATGTTTTGGAGTTCAGTGTGTTTATATTGTTTTTCTTATGTTATTCATTGTGAGAAAAGGATATCGCATCTCAGTGACAATCTAATTAACATTTTTCTATTCATCCATAGGGACGAAATTGTTCATGAGAGTGGTGTTCTACAGTTAGATCCAAGTACAAAAGGTGTATATTCTGGAAACCCTTATCCTTTTGGAATTGATCCGGTAATTAGAAATAATTATTTGTCAATTCATAGGAAGAGAGAGATTAGGGGTGAAATGGTTGGGACTCCAATTTCAAAGGAAGAAGTCCGCAAAGACAGGGCTCCTCAAAAGGTTTTTAAGAGCCAAGACGATTATCTTCACTGACTTTTTTTTTTACTACAGATATGTAAACAATTAAATTGTAGGAAGTAGGAAAATGCTTTGTGTATTGACCTTTTTTTTTGTTTGAAAAAATGGAACAAAAAATTGCTAACATTTTTTTTAACCTCATGTCATGAGGCTTTCTTCCAAAAACTCAATTTAATTGCCTTATTGAAGGTATCTGGAAAAATCTCTGATTATGAGGAAAGACCAAAGACTATAAGACAGTGATTATTAAAGTGTGATCCTAGGACCCTTTCAGGAATATGTTAAATCAAAAATATTTACCAGCCTATACTGAAAAATAATACAATATTAGAGCCCCATCAAACCATCATTAGTGGTAGTAGCAGTGAATGCTTCAATTTTAATATTTAATATGATAGATATTGATAGGTATAACCTCCTCTTATTATAGAAATAGCCATGATTACAACACAGAATGACTTTCAGCTGGTTCATTCTTAAGACGACTTATAAAATATAAATCGTAAAATGAAAATATTTCTGCAATACATCGTGCACAAATCTTTTCCCATCCCATATTTTGTGAAATATGTGAGATCTTGAATACATTCTGGAAGAACCAGAAATCGATCATTTTCTTTTGAACTTCGAATAGCAACTTATGTTAAGCTGAAAGTTTTACCTCACGCTTCATTATCCTCAACAAGAACTACTGAATTTTGGTTGAGATGCATTTTTATTTAAGTAGAGTGGATTGGCTAAGGGTATGAATGGGAAGATCATTAGCCCCTGAAAATGATATTCTCAAACACTTATTCCTAACTTGTTGCTTTTCTCCACGGAGAATATACACAGTTTCATGTTTGTAGCCTACAGTATAGCATTCCTGGAAAAGCTTCATTGATTTTGGGGAGAAAAATGGATTTTTGTCCAAATAGACGCAGAGGCATCTGTGTTGTTATAATTGTCAGGGTTCTGATGGATTCCCTAATTAAATCATGAGCCTTGAGCCAAGCTTCAAAAGAAATCCAGTTATTTATTAAGAGCTTCATGTCAGCATGTTCCAATTGAAGCCAACTCTAAACCCACATAATTTACGACCCAGGCATGACCCTGTTTCCTCCCTCCCCCCAGGGTGTGTCATCAGTCACATTCATCAATGGAGCAATTTCGCAGGTTGTAGAGATCACTCCCCCTGGCTGCTGTGGGTAACCCTGGGAGACAACCTTGAGAGAGAGATGTCTGGAATATGCTTTTGTTGTTGGCTGCCGTGCTGCTTCGCTGTTTTCCCATCCCTCTTGCCTATGGCAACTCGAGAGCAGGCCAGGGATGCTTTGCGAGTTGACAATAATAATACAACAATCAAAGATTTAATGTTTACTTTCTAAATAAACTTATAACAAGTGAACTATACAGGTTCAATTATTAGGTTCCAATTCTTCACCCTAACAGAAGTGATCTTCAATTTCCTTTCTCCCTGTGTTTCCCCATTGGTAAAAAGAAAGCAAGTTTTATGATTTCACTTGTCTTTTATTCTTTGCTTTCCTTATCTATTTCTTTCAGATTTGGAATATTGCCATCAATAAGCTGACTTTCTTGAACTCATACAAAATGAAAATGTCTATCATCATGGGAATCGTACACATGGTTTTTGGGGTGGTACTTAGTCTCTTCAATCATATGTAAGTATTGGTGACTTTATAGGTACAGCAAATGTTTGGATACTATTCTACTGCACCTGTCCCAATCCACTCCATCTAGATGTCAGAGTGATTGACTTACCTTAGTCTTCCACATACTAATCTTTATGTTTCCCTACTCCGCCTTTTAGACTTGTTTTTATCTATCTTCTTATATATACATGCACACACATGCATACACAAAGTTTTCATATTTTTTTTAGACCCTGATATATATTGTATGGTTTTTAATTGACTGCGCCTCACCTTTCTTATGGTAGTCTATGGAACAAAAATTTGGTTTATTTTGATTGACTTTCTCTTTCAACAAATTTACTTTTCAACATCACCCAAAGGATGGAAGATAAAGCCTCCCAAATCCTTACAAAACAGGATTGTGCTCATTCCAATTGTTATAATGAGAGTATGATTTCTTTTATGCCACCCAGCATGGACTTTTATTCGACTTCCATGTTCATGATAACTCTAGCTGGATGCCAATGGCAAATGGTTTGTGGGCATTGTAGTTCAAAACCTCTGAGGAGTACTAACTCTTTGCAGAGTAGGAAATCTTTGTGATTCAGTGCAAGATCACAACTCCTAGTAGTTCTGTCTTCTGCAATACTGCGAGGAATGTCAGAAGATGGAATCCTTGTACTTCTGGAAGCCTACAGGCTCACCATAATCTCATTTCTTCCACTGCTGAACAGTGTTATTGGCACCTGTGGGACTTGTGAGCAAGGCATATGTTGTAATGTCACAACACCAATCCCATTATTTACGTAGTTGGTCTTTTTTTAAAGAAATTTTAAAGAAATTTCCCCATAGATAATAAGAAAAACATTTAAAGAAAGAAAAATTGTTTTTATTGGGCATAGTTAAGGACTTTTCACTGGGTGAAACAAAATTGATATTGTATATGGTGACAGCAGCTAGGTTACTGATTGGTCAATATTGGAAAATGGATGTTATGCCTACTATTGAAGAATGGACTTTGAAGGTGGCCAGTTTTGCAGAAATGGCGAAGATATCAGCATACTTAAAAGACCGGACTCAAGAGACCTATGCATGGGAGTGGAAGAAATGGATAGATTATGTGCAGAATAAATATTAAACTAGGAAGTACCAGATAGCTTTTAGCTGAATGTTGTGTAGAAATGTATAGTATACAGGGGGTAGAATAGTTGAATGTCATGGAGAAATGCATAGTATACAGGGGGTAGAATAGATGGGCGATAAAGTATGATACAATATGATTTGGATTTGGATTTCACCTTGGGGAAGTCATGGGGGGAGGGGAGGGTTAAGGAGGGTTAGGGAGGGAAAGGGGGGGAATGGGAAAATTTGTATTTGTAAAACTCTTTCAAAAAAAATAAAATAAAATAAAGAAAGAAAAATATAGTGAGGTAAATGTGAAAAAGGAGAGAAAAAGCAGAGAGAAAAGAAGAAAGAAAAAAGGAGAAAGAAAATGAAAGACTACAACATATTACATAGGTGTGTGACTTCCAATCTTCCTCTCAGCAATTATGCATACAATCCTAATCCAACTTCTCCCTCCAGAATTTCATTGCAATCAGGGGTAAGTTCTACTTACCTTTACTACCGGTTTGCAACGGGGCCATGCACGCTTGCTCACTTTGCTTGCACGTATGCATGTTTTTCTGTGCATGCGCAGAAGCTTCTTGATGACGTCCGGGTCAGTGGGCAGAGCCTCCCACCAGTTTTACTACCGATTCTTGCAAATCGGTCCGAACCGAGGGCAATCCACCACTGACTGCAATCCCCTTCTTTCCACAACCTATTCTTCCTACTCATCAAAACCACAACCACAAGATCATTTTCTTTCTTATGCCCCCCCCCCAAAAAAAGCCCGTAAAGATTTTTTCATCATTGATGGAATGGCTGTAATGGCTTTTCTCTAATCAAAGAAATTAATTAGTCTATCTTAGCAAGTTTGACCACTTCACCCACTATTCCTCCATGCTGGAGAATCCCAAATCTTTCTATCTGTAGTTGGTCTGAAGTTGGGATATGAATACAAAAAGGCTTGGCTTTGTGTCCTTATGTTATGATACTTGGGTTGGGTCTTTCCCCCCCCCCCCCCCCAAGATCACACCATGTAATGGATATTTATATCCACCCCAGTAATGTTTTCTTTCTCTTGTTTCATTATTTGTCTAGTTACTTCAAGCAAACAACCAACATTGTCCTGCAGTTCATTCCAGAGATGATCTTCATAATCTCCCTATTTGGTTACCTCGTCTTCATGATTATTTTCAAGTGGTGCCGATTTAATGTGTATAATGTCCAGGATGCTCCAAGCATCCTCATTCACTTCATCAATATGTTTATGTTTAGCTACAATGATGCAACAAATCCTCCTTTATATGAGCATCAGGTAAAAATGTCTATGGAGATTCTCAGTCATCCAGGTCATAGTTGTCCCAAAGGTGCTTTTTTCAAGAGGCAACTGGAGTTCCTGGTTTTTCTTTGAAGACGTTTCGCTTCTCATCCAAGAGGCTTCTTCAGCTCTTGGATGAGAAGCTTCTTGGATGAGAAGAAGAAGAAGTAAAACCAGAAAGTCCAGTTGCCTCTTGAAAAAAGCACCTTTGGGACATCAGGTATAAATGTTTCATCTTCAGCTAAGAGTGTTAAATGAAATCTGTCATGCACCTACTCATTTCAGCACGCCTATGTAAAGGTGGATGGATTTGGAATATCATCTCTTGTCTTGCTCAAGGAAGTGCATTTCAGTCAACCAGAGAGCAAACTTATTATACAGGTAGTTCTCAACATAATTGAGCCCAAAATTTCTATTGTTAAGTGAGACATTTATTAAGTTAGTTTTGCCCCCTTTTACAACTTTCCTTGACCCAGTTGTTATGTGAATCATTGCAATTGATAAATTAGTAATCCGGTTGTTAAGTGAATCTGGCTTCCCCATTGGCTGTGACAAGGGTGGTATTCACTTACCTTCGCTATCAGTTCACAAATATGAGCACATGCGCCTTTTCCATGCATGCACAGAGCCTTCTGCGCATGCACAGAGAGTCAAAAATGGGACGTGATGACGTCCGGGCGGGTGGGCGGAGCCTCCCGCCGCTGGCGCTACTGGATTGCGCGATCCAGATAGAGCCAGCTGAATTTCACCACTGGACTGTGACCTTGGGACATAGCAATGGTCATAGTAGGAACCATTTGCCAAGCATTTGAATTTTGATTTCATGACTATGGGGAATGCGGATACTAAAAAGGTTGCAACTGTGAAAAATGGTCATAGGTCACTTTTTTCAGTGCAGCTGTAACTTTGAATGGTCACTAAATGAACTGTTGTAAGTTGAGGCCTACCTGTACCTATGGAGAAGAAAATATTTCTTTTTAAAATGGTGGCTTCTATTAATCCATGTTTTCCCTGAGATACAACCTTGTATTGTGTTAGCGGCAAATACTGAAGTTAACTGATTTAAACTCAAAGAGATTCAGTCAATTTTCTTTAGAGAGACAGGTTATTAAATGGTGACGTCTCTAAACAATATTTTGTATCATATTTCTGTTCAGTTGATCCTAACATAGTAGTTAATATGACATAATATCTCAGTTTAGAATGATTACAAACACATCTTGTATTTTGAAGTTTGAAAATGTTCAGGCTTATGAATGTTTTGCATTACACGTCTGGACACAAGTACATAATGGCAACATCTGTATGACGATGCTATTGTCCACATGCTGTCATTTTGGTGTTATGGTAGTTTGTTATAGACAGTGCTGCGGATAAGCGTTCAGTATCATAATGCAGATATATTGCAATAGCGATATAGATACTAATTCAAGTGTGTAGATATACTCCCTGGGACCACATATCAGGTTGGACCTTGGCTTATTATATAGCAGGGCTGTCAAACTCCTGGCCCACGGGCCGGATGTGTCACACTGGCCATATCCACGCCCAGTATAGCAAAGGGGAGAAAAGTCCTGATACGTCACGTGATGCCACCGTGACGATGTGAGTTTGACACCCCTGTTATATAGTACAACCCAGCACGGATATCTTGTTTTGTGTTGTCAAGTAGCCGTGAGGTGACTCAACAATTTTTCAATTGCTGCAGTATCACTGTAGTTTTCAATAATGTATTTTTATCTATATATTTATTGTTAGCGGCTTTGAGTTATTTGTTAAGATGGGCATCTGTACAAACTTGTTAAATGAATAAGTGGAGCAAATATCTGGATTCACATAACATGTAAAGCCAAACAAATCCAATTTTGGCTTACTCTGAAACTAACCGAAATTTGACCATCTTTATATAATGCAGGGAAATAGAAAGTCTGCATTCACAGATTGTACAAAATCAAACCCAACAAAATATTTTACAGTTTAAAGCATTATGTCCAATGGAAAGCCAGACTCAGAGAAACATTATTTATCATAAAAACTCAGATTATTTAGCTGGCTTTGGAATCAGTAGCAGAATGGTTGGCTGAGCAGGTCATGAGCTGGCTACAAGACTGGGCAGCTGGTATATAATCCTCCACTTACCTGCAGCCTGGATGTTTTGGACCATTAATTATGTTTGTAAAAAAAAAAAAAAAAGATATTTAGCTCTAATAAGTTTTGAATATGCAGGAGGTATGAAGTGATTGTTTAGAGAAAAGTTATTAAATAGCCTGTCTTGAAGACATCACTCAAACTGAAGGATAATAATTTAGGCCAGGATATAGAATTAGCATTGCAGAGAGAGAGAGAGAGAGAGAAAAAAAAAAAGTCAGACAGCACATATTTTCAAACACAGATGACGAATTGGGTTGTTTATTTACTCAAGGGCAAAATTGCAGTCAGTTTGCTATCTTTGTCTAACCATCTTGCATTCTCTTGAAGCAAACTCAGTATCATATCTGTTCACTTGCAGCTAGGAATGTCAAATTGGAAGGGAAATAATTTTCTTTGGATCTGTGGTATTCATGGGAACGGTTCAAAAACCAAGATGGCCTCCGCAACTGCATGAATAAAATCCCTGCCCCTTGTTTATGCATACTGTGCAACGTGTTATTAAAAAGGCAGGATTTCAATCATACAACCAGTTGCTTAATTTTTGTAGAACCCCATTCCTACCCGCTATGAACACACATGCCCAATTTCTATTTAAAACATATACTGTAACTCCTTATAGATGATTGATTTATTCCTTCAGGCAGAGGCTGACTTGAGAAACCTTTCTCATTCTGACCAAACTGAGTTATCTCTTGCTCTCAAGTCTATTACATACAAGTATCTAGGAGTTAGACTCATTGAAAAAGTCATAATTTAAGATAGTATATCTAGGCTTCCAGACATCCACTAGATGGCAGCAAAGAGTTAGCGTTCTGTATCTTTTTTTTTTTTTTGGCTGCCATCTAATGACTATCCAGATTTTTGCATCCCACTTGTGGTAACCCTACTGTAATATCTTTTGTCTATTTCTGAAACTTGTTGAACAAGCCATGATAGCTTACTGCAACTCACATACCATGTACTGTAGAAGCTATTTTTGCATGAAAATATGGTATAAGGCCCAGCTGGACATTTAAATATTCCAGCCACATTTTGTGGGTAAAGGATCTCCATCAGATCATGAAACTTTTCTGCAAATAAAATCCTACTTCAAGTAAGAAACATGCATGCAATTAGCTGCAACCAGATCAGAGGTGGGCTTCAGCAGGTTCTGATCAGTTCTGGAGAACCGGTAGTGGAAATTTTGAGTAGTTCAATAGTAAAAATTCTGACTGGCCCCGCCCCCATCTATTCTTTGCCTTCCAGGTCCCAACTGATCGGGAGGAAATGGGGATTTTGCAGTAACCTTCCCCTGGAGTGGGGAGAGAACGGAGATTTTACAGTATCCTTCTCTTGGAGTGGGGTGGGAATGAAGATTTTACAGTATTCTTCCCCTGCCATGCCCACCAAGCCACGCATACCAAGCCACACCCACAGAACCAGTAGTAAAAAATTTTGAAACCCACCACTGAACCAGATCATTATAGTTTTCTCATAGACGTCATCCTGTGATTATAGCGAAACTTGAAGTATGTGATTATAGTGAAACAGAAATTGATTTCATGTAACTTTTAATAGGTGTAAAAGAAGTCTGGAACCTGCAAATCTTTGATATGGAAAACTTATAGATTTCACACGTTGCACCAGCCATTATTTCTTTAGACATGGTTTGTTGATTAGTTGGGTTTATTTGGCTTAGAGCATTGTATGATAGCATCAATTGCCTTTTTTTTTTTTTTTCCTAGCAAGAAGTTCAAACTTTCCTGGTCATTTTCGCCTTGATTGCCATACCATGGATGCTTCTGATTCAGCCTTTTATTATTCGAGCCAAGCATCAGAAAGCTCAGAATAGGGTAAGGAAAAGGGTCTTTTCTGCCAAGTGATTGCTACATAAATAAAGACAGAAGACGGGGGCAAAATGTCATAGAAACATTGAATTCTAGAGTTGGAAGGCATCCCAAGAACCATATAAGAGCCACCGTGGCGTAGTGGTTAGATTGCAGTACTGCAGGCTGCTTCTGCTGATCTCTGGCTGCCAGCAGTTTGGCAGATCGAATCTCACCAGGCTCAAGGTTGACTCAGCCTTCCATCCTTCTGAGGTTGGTAAAATGAGGACCAGATTGTATGTTGGGGGCAATATGCTGACACTGTAAACTGCTTAGAGAGGGCTGTAAAGTACTATGAAGCGGTATATAAGTCTAAGTGCTATTTCTATAAGCCAACCTTTTGCAATGTATGAGGAAAAACAGATAAATAATCAATGAGAGATAAAAATCCATCCTCTTCTTAAAACCCTTCAGAGGTGGGGAATCCACAGCTACTGTAAGAAGACTGTTCCACTGTTTACAAATCTTATCATCAGGAAGGTTTTCTTTTATATTTAAATGAAATTTAGGTATCTGTAATATTAGAACATAGAATAACAGGGTTGGAAGGAACCTTGAAGGTCTTGTCCAACACCTTGCTCAAGCAGGAGACCCTATACCATGGATGTCAAATTCACAGCGTCACGTTGCCACCACGTGACGACTCGTGATGTTTTTTCCCTTCATGGAGCTGTAGTGGGCATGGCCTGCATGTGACGCATCCAGCCAGTGGGCCCTCAGTTTGACACTTCTGCACTATATTATTCTGGAGAAATGATTGTCTAATCTCTTTTTCTTGAAAACCTCCAGTCATAGAGAACACACAACTTCTGGACGCGAGCCATTCTACTGATTAATTGTTCTCGCTTTCAGGAAGTTTCTCCTTAGTTCTAGATTGGATCTCTCTTTAATGATCTTCTACCCGTTACTTCTTATCTTGCCCTCAGGTGCTTTGGAGAATAGGTTGACCCTCTGTTCTCTGTGACAGCCCCTCAAGTATTGGAAGACTGCTATCATATTACTATAGTCCAGGGGTGTCAAACTTGAGTCATCCTGGTGGCGTCACATGACATATTGCAACTTTTCCCCCGTTCGTTAAACTGGGCATGGGCCTGGCCAGTGCGTGACGCATCTGGCCCACGGGCTGTGAGTTTGACAGCCCTGCTCAAGTCCTTCTCTTTCCTGATTGCTTATTTGTAACCTATGACTATCCTTAAGAGTTGTACCTTATGATTCTTGATGAACGTATCTTTTCTTTTATGTACACTGAGAGCGTATGCACCAAAGACAAATTCCTTGTGTGTCCAATCACACTCGGCCACTAAAAATTCTATTCTATTCTGAACTAGACATACCCAGTTCCCACAGCTGTTCATTGTATGGTTTAGCTCCACACACTTAATCTTCTTTGTTGCTTTTCTCTGTACTCTTTCTAGAACCTCAAAATCTTTTTTGTATCATGGTGACCAGAACTGGAGACAGTCTTACAAATGTGGTCTCACTAGTGCAGTATAAAACGATACTATCCCTCTGCTGATGCATTGGCTTTTTTGACACTGCTGGCTCACACTTATGGGTTGTGCAGCAGAACACCTAGATCCCCCTTGCAATTGAGCAGGTATCACCTGTTTTATACCTGTGTGTTTGGCTTTTTCTTGCCTAAATGTAGAACCTTGCTTTTCTCACCACCGAACTGTATTTTGTTACGTAGCGCTCAGTGTTCAAGTCTGAAGATCCTTCTGTATCTCAAGCCTATCTTCTTTACAGTAGCCTTTTATGCACCCGAACATTCATGAGATTTCCCACCCCCCTATACCAAATACCGTATTTTCTTACACTCCAGAGTATAAGACGCACCTTAGTTTTTGGGGAGAAAAATAGGGGAAAAAAATTCTGCCTCTGCCTACCAGGTATTCATCTGGCTAGCATCCTTAGCCTGGTCAGCTTCAGCACATTAGTTCACTGGTTGTGAGTGCGCTTTAAAAGACAAGGCAGCACCTATTCTGGGTTGCCATTTTGGCCTCTGCCCCTCATGTTTTCAGCCTCCAAATGTGCCATTTGAGAGGCGTTCAAGGCTGCAGGGATCACCAAAGCACATTACTGCCCGATGGCCGCCCAAAAACGCAATGTGCAGAGGCCAAAACAGGGCGTACGGAGGCCTAAAGCACAATGCGCAGAGGCCAAAAACGCAATGTGTGGAGGCGGCGATCGGCGGCAATGTGCTTTGGCGATCCCCGCAGCCTTGAAGGGCTCTCAACGGAGCGTCTGGAGGCTGAAAATGCGGGGCGCGGAGCCCAAAAACACAAGCCATTTTCTGTGGCAATCTCTGCAGCCAGGAAAAGGACGCACAGAGGCCGAAGGGTGGGGGCCGGTGGGTGGGCGGGTCTACATCCGGAGTATAAGATGCACACAAATTTTCAGCCTCTTTTAGGAGGGAAAAAATTGTGTCTTATACTCCGAAAAATACAGTTCTTCAGATTTCTTCAGCCCATCCATATAAGATAGGGGAGCTGCAGAAACCATGGCTTGCTTATGTGTTTGGAATATAAATTATGACTTAAATTCCAGCCGGAGGAAGTCAAAACATAGCATTGTATCTGAACCAGTATATAGAAATGAGTACGTAAGATTGTGATCACAGGTAGCTAGAATCCAATAGGTCATATTTATTATTTTTGTGATCAATGCCTTGTCATGTGAATTATAGGGAGGTATCCTACACCAGTCAGAACATAGTCCCAAATCTGTCTTCATTGGCTAGACCAGGGGTATCAAACTCACAGCCCGTGGGCCGGATGCGCCACTCACTAGCCACGACCATCCCCAGTTTAACGAAGGGGGAAAAGTTGTGATACGTCACGTGGCGACAATGTGACAATGTGAATTCGACACCCCAGGACTGGAAGAAGCTCTCCCATGATTCCAGGAAGTGCATGCATGTTTTTTTTTCACATCAGGTTAGAAATATTGAGGATTTAATGGAGATTTCCTGTATACAACTGATGGGCATTATCATGGAGCCTCATTTCTTGATTTGTACAAGTATTGGGAAAAATATAGGAACTCAAAGGATTATTATTGGATACTGATAATCAATTTCTGTTGGTTTCTCTTTAAGTTGGCTTCATCAAGTCTGTCAGAAAGTCCTACTGGTGATATCGAAGTAAAGATCATGGACTCCAAGCATTCTGAGAAAACAAATCAAGAAGTTGATAGCGGTGGAGGCCATGGAGGCCATGAACATGAAGAAGTAAGATGTAGGAGTTGGAAGATTTAAAGGAAGGGACAGTGCAATAACTCAACGAATTTAGTATAATTTGGTGGTGGTGTGTATGTGAGGAGAAAGGGGGAAATGCTTAAAACTTTTTGGGGTCTGTGGAACTCATTTACAATTTATTTGGAACCCATTTAAGTTTCTAGATGTTGTGCTGTTTAGAACCCATGTTCTGTTTCTAGATTTAGTGGTATTTAGAATAAACTGACTGAAATCAATAGGATTTATTGAAAAATAGCTAAATCAAGTTCCACTTATTGCAGTACAATAGAAATGGAAATAATCACTATAGGAGTATTCAACCATATTTTCCTTGTTTTCCTAAAAACCTTATTGCAGTTCAACTTTGGAGACATCTGCGTGCACCAGGCAATCCACACCATTGAATATTGCTTGGGTTGCATTTCCAATACAGCTTCCTATCTCCGGCTTTGGGCACTTAGCCTGGCCCATGCACGTGAGTTTGCAGCTATTGATCCTCTTGCCTATGAGAAATAGTTGGGTTGGACCATCAGTTAAAATACATCAGTATTTGGTATCGACTCAGGACAGCCTTCACCAATCTTGTGCCCACTGATGGTTTGTGTTGTAGTTCCCCAGGCATCACGGACATTGATTATGCTAGATCAGGGGTGTCAAACTTGATTTTATTGAGGGCCTCATCAGGGTTGTGTTTCACCTCGGGAGGGGGCATGGCCAGGGTGGGCATGGCCAGCTTGACATCACTCATGTAGTGGCCAGACTGTTCTCCCAGCGAAAACGGGCTCCCAAGCTCTGTTTTCAGCTGGGACGGCTTCCTGCAACCCTCTGTCAGCAAAAATAGAGCTTAGGATGGCCGCAAGTGGCCCTCACAAGCTCCGTTTTCGGCTGGGACAGCCTCCTGCAACCCTCTGCTAGTGAAAACACAGCCCTCCCAAGCTCCGTTTTTGCTGGCAGAGGCACTGCGGGCTGGTCCTTTACTGTTTCCAGGGTGGCCCCACGGGCCATATCCAAGCACCCCATGGGCCGGATCCGGCCCGTGGCCTTGAGTTTGACACCCCTGTGCTAGATGGACATGATGGAAGTTGGACAGCACCAGGTTACAGAAGATTCATAATGATCTCTTTTAATCAGGGTTGTAACCTTTTCAACCAAAGATTTTAGTTATGTTTTTATAATTTGCTGATTCCTTCAAGATACCAATTAGATGCTTCTTTTAAGGCCACAAGTAGAGAGATTAGTTGTAACATTGCCCTTGAAAACTGCACTTTGATGTTGCAGTTGTAGGAAAGCACTGATCCAGTGATCTAGACCTGATCTAGTTTAGTCACAATGACAAAGAAAACTTGCATCAGTTCCAGGAAGTGAGGGAGCAGCTGCAAGGCATTAAGCAATGTAAAGTTAAAACTGGAAAACGTTGAGTCCAGTCAAAGTTTGCAGATTAGGATGAAATTGAATTATCTTGAGCTCTGTTGTGATTTTGCTAATTTTTTTCTCCCCAAAGATATTTGTGCACTTTGGTTCTTAGCAATTTTACCCTGAGTTCCTAGTTTATTTATTTATGTATTCATTGTCATATTTATATGCCGCCCTTCTCCCAAGGGACTCGGGGTGGCTCAAGAATAAAAGAACCCAACAATAAATAGAATTAAAATGTTAAAATCCAATTTAAAAACCCCAAATGCCCCAAATTAAAATGCACGGTAGATCAGGGAATTTGCTGAAAGAGCCATGTCTTTAGGTCGGCGCGGAAGGTGCAGAGGTCAGGGCCGTCTGGAGCCCAATGGGTAAACCATTCCAGAGGGTCGGTGCAACCACAAAGAACGCCCTCATCCTGGGGGCCACCAGCTGACACTGTCTGGCCGATAGTTGTAATTCTTTCCTTGCTGTTGCTTATTTAATAGCTGCTTGGATTTGTGTTTCTAGAGCATTGAAATCTTTTATTGGAATAGGGAAGGGTGGTGGTACAGGGACATCTACAGGAGGGATCAAAAACATTAAATGGTCTCTGGGACCATGCCATTCAGCCTGTGATCCCATGGTCATAATGGCTATCTTGTATCTCCCCAGTGGACACTTAGTTAGGAATATCACTTCGGTCAATGTTTTCCAGCTATCTGCAATACTTGACATTTAGGTCAACCAGAACAAGACCAAGATGCAGTAGAGCAGGGGTCTCTCCAACCTTAACAACTTTAAGACTTGTGGACTTCAACTCCCAGAGTTCTGGCTGAGGAATTCTGGGAGTTGAAGTCCACAAGTCTTAAAGTTGCCAAGGTTGGAGACAGGGGCGAAATCCAGCAGGTTCTGGATTTCTGACAGGTTCTGGAGAACCGATAGCGGAAATTTTGAATAGTTCAGAGAACCGACAAATACCACCTCTGGCTGGCCCCAGAGT
Source organism: Pituophis catenifer annectens (assembly GCF_029215685.1). Classification (NCBI taxonomy): domain Eukaryota; kingdom Metazoa; phylum Chordata; class Lepidosauria; order Squamata; family Colubridae; genus Pituophis; species Pituophis catenifer. Next base: position 70,237,666 of record NW_027256887.1, read on the forward strand.
AGGGTGGGAATGGAGATTTTGCAGTATCATTCCCCTGCTACGCCCACCAAGCCATGCCCACCAAGCCACACCACGCCCACCAAGCCACTCCCACAGAACCGGTAGTAAAAAAATTAGGATTTCACCACTGATTGGAGACCTCTGCACTAGAGTGCATAGAGCTTAAATTTTGGGTCCTTCTCTGCAGGAATTGAGGATTTTAAAGAATGAAACGAGTGCCTTAAGGCCCTCTTTGCATCCACTCCCGAATCAGCCTAATTCTTTTGGGGAAAATGGGAGTTTCATGATCTGAAATGAGCGCCTTAAACATAAGCTTTGGCACTTAGTAAAAAAAAGTCTCCTTTGAGCCAATTCTGTGTTCCCAATGACTACGTAGGTATGACCTTGAAGCTTCTTGGAATTCAGCTTAGCACTAAGTTCTTCTGGGATGCAAGGGGATATATTAATGTGTTTCTCTCTTCCGTTTTTTTTTTCTCTTGTGTTTCCTTGTTCTTCAGAGCTCTCAGAGGTTCTTTGGCAGTTGCTGTTTTCAATAGGCTTTAAAATGACTGGCTGGCTGGGACTCATTGGGATTTTTGTCCTCTTTGCCATATTTGCTGCTTTGACAATAGCAATTCTACTCATTATGGAAGGTCTTTCTGCCTTTCTACATGCACTCAGGCTTCACTGGTAAGTTGGTTGTTTGTATAAGGACTTTAAGGCACAGCTGTTTCCTTCTGAGCCAGCCCAAAAAACCCTCAAACCACAGTAACAGGAAGGTACACACATTTCCTGTAATGTTTGCAGTGTACCGCTCAAAGAATAGTTGACATGTGCATATAAAAATACATGTTATTATGGGTTAACTGGTTTTGTGAACTATTGATAGGGCCCTAGACTGGAACCATATTGAGTGAGTATGATGGGAGTTATACAGGGGTGGGCTTCAAAAATTTTAGCAAGGGGTTCTCTGCCCAGTTGCTGGGTGGGCGTGGCCATGTGGGCGTGGCCTAGTCAGCCTCCTGCACCACAGCAGAGTGTGTGTGTGTTTTTGCCCTCCCCAGGCTCTGGAGGCTTTCCTCGAGCCTCCAGGAGGGCGAAAATGACCTCCCCAGGCCCTCTGGAGGACCTTCCCGAACTTCTTTTAGGCCTGTTTTTCACCCTCCCTGAGCCTCCATGCACGTCCTGCACTTACCTGCATCCAAAATGGGCCGTGTGGGGACTCCTGGGAGGGGTGGGGAGGGGCAGGCAAGGCCAGCCAGGAGTGGGATTTGGGGGTTCTCCAAACTGTAGAAAATTTTAGCTAGAGGTTCTCCCAAACCCCTGCGAACTCCCAGCAGCCCACCCCTGGAGTTATAGTTTAACATATTTGGTAGGTGCAAAGTTGGGGGGAAAAAAACTAGCCTGAAACAATCCCACAACAATAACGCCACTCCAAGGTGCCTGCCTTAAGTGGTCCCAGTATCAATGGAGTAGTTGGAAACTCTAGCCTTTTTTATTTCTCGTGCACTTTAAAGTTCGTTCCATTGAAAGATATCTTAATTTATTTTTATTATACTCTTTGTCCTTTTTTGGGGGGAGGGCAAACTGCTTTTTTTTTTCCCCCAGAGAAAAATGGAGTTAAAAACAATAAAACTAAAGAAATGATTTCCTCTTTTTCCTATTAGGGTGGAATTCCAGAACAAATTCTATTCTGGTTCTGGCTCTGTTTTTTCACCATTCTCCTTCAAGACCATAATAGAAAGAAAGGAAGAATAGACTCCTGTTAATGATGTTGAAATCTGAAACTTCTGAGGTTTCTCTATTCTTTTTCTTGGTGAGCATTTCCTGGAGAATTAAGAGCCAGAAGGGATACAGAACTTCCCCACTAGGACTTCAGACACCAAATGTGTTGTCAGGGACAAGCATAATAAAAACTCTACCTATTCTCCAGATGTGTTGGGACTATGACTCTTCTACTGCTTAAGAATTCTGGAAAATGTGCTGCTAGCACTTCTGGAGTGTTCTAGATTGGAAAAAGGCTGCTTTCCCTTTGCAACCCATTTAGAAAAATAACCCTATTAGAGTAGTCTTTTTCAACCTTAGCAACTTTTAAGAGGTATGGAGTTCAACTCTCAGAATTCCCCAACCAGAAGTTGAGGTTGAAGTTCACATCTCTTAAAGTTGCTAAGGTGGAGAAACACTGACTTAGAGGCATGTGAAAAATCCAACCATTTTGTCAAAATGATGAAGAAAGAATTGGGAAAGTTGAGGGAAACTTCATCCCTCCCATACATGTATGTGATGTCACAATTCATATACTAAAGGGCAAGACTTGCATCATGGTCTCACAATACTAATTTCTTTGCTTGCCCCTTTGAGATGATCTCCAGAACCAGTGATTTGGTTTACAACAAATGTGTAAGGCACACCTTTTCTTTCACTCTTATGTTTTGGGTGCTGATGACTTCACTGAAATTGTTTCTGAGCGCGATATACCATTTGACTCTGCTGGTGTACACTATCATATGATTAGGTATTCTTCCTTTTTAAAAAAACCCTACGAAAATTAAAAAAACAAAGCATATTATGTCTCGAATCACATAACAATTGTCAGACATTCCTCACTTATTGTATTTTTCAGACTATAAGACGCTCCAGATTGTAAGAGGCACCTAGCTTTTGGGGAGGAAAGCAAAAAATAAATAAATAAATAAATAAAAATCTGCCTCTGCCTCCCAGCAATTTGCCTCCTTGCAGCAAACAGCCTGGTCAGTTTTAGCGCAGCCTGATTTAGCACGAGCAACTGATTGGTGGTTGGATCTGCTTCCCAGAATACTGCCTATCAGTTGTTCCAGGCCTTATTGCTGCCTCCACGCGTCCCATTTTCAACCTCTGCGCATCCTGTTTTCAGCCCGTTCCAGGCAGCGGAAATCGCCACCACTGCCGCCTATCCCTGCAATGGGCCTAAAATGGGGTGCGTGGAGGCCAAAACGGGGGCGCGTGGAGGCTGAAAATGGGGCGTGCAGAGATGGTGATAGGTGGCAGTGGCGATCCCCGCAGCCTAGAACAGCTGATAGATGGTATTCCAGGAGGCAGATTCAACCACCAATCAGCTGCTCGTGCTAAATCAGACTGTGCTGAAGCTGACCAGACTGTTTGCTGTTTGCTGCAAGGAGACAAATTGCTGGGAGGCAGAGGCCAAAGGGTGGGGGCTGACGGGTGGACAGGGCTTCGGCAATATTCGCTCTATAAGCTGCACAGGCATTTCCACCCACTTTTGGGGGGCAGGGGGAGGGCATCTTGTACACCGAAAAATACGGTAATAAACCATACCTCTGGAATTATCAGTAGGTCCAAAAAAAGCTAAATGGTAAATAAGGCATGAAGCAGGATTTCATTATCATCACAGGAAATAAATTATTCCAACTTTAATTTACCACTATTAGAACTGCTTGATTGAAACTGTCTCACAATTATAACATCACTATCACATATTCAAACAGCATTCTGAAACTCAGAAATGAATATAAAACTAAGGACAAACACTGCCTATTTGCTTCTCTGTCTCTTTTCCTAGTGGAAAAGATAAAATGTGTGGTTGACAACAACTGTCAGATCTTCCTATTTGCTCCACTCAACTGCTTGTTCTTGGATTTAGTCACAAAACAAAAATAAATGGTTCTTGGTCTCTCTCTCTCACATACAAACACATACATACACCTCTCATGTCAAATTATTCCCCAAAGCACCAGAGGGCAGGACAAGAAACAATGGTTGGAAACTAATCAGAGAAGCAACCTGGAATTAAGGAGAAACTTCCTAACAGTGTGGACAATTAACCTGTGGAACAGCTGGCCTTCAGAAATTGTGGGCACTTCATCACTGGAGGTTTTTATGAAGAGACTAGATAGTCACTTATCAGAAATAATATAGGTTCTCCTGCTGTAGCAGGGAGCTGGACTAGAAGACCTCCAAGGTCTCTTCCAGCTCTATTACCTATTCTATTCATACCACATGAGCTGAGAAAAGATTTCATTTACCTTAAAATACAATTGGATAACAAAGTATTCTTTAAAATTAATCTTTTCAGGGGTTTTTTTTTTTGTATTGGCACCTCAAGAATACGAACAAGGAATGACAGGCAAATAGTTGGTATATAAACAGGTTTGGCTGTTAGAATCCTTTATTATCGTAATTGCTCCGTAATTTATCATTAACTGGCTAAACGCTTTAATCGCTGATCTGAGTTGAGAGAAATAAGCAAGAACTTAGATAAGCAAAAAGGTCTGAAATGTGCCTTAAGTTCTGGGAAACAAGATCACATTCAGAAGAATCTCTGGCAGGCTCCTCTCTGAGTCACTGGAGAATAAGAAGGGGAAGTAAAGCACAATTAAGTACAATTAGGCCTGTAAGAATCTGTTATCATAGCCTATGTCAATAAAGTCCCAATCTTCCCATGGAGTCAGTTTCCTACTCTGTTCTACTCCAAATGGCTGACCATCAGAAACAAGCTGAGATTGTTAGTCATTGCGACTTGAGATCATACTCTGCACATCGCAGCCAGAGGTTGGATTCACTTATCTTCCCTACCGGTTCGCGAATGTGAGTGCCCGCCTCTGCGTATGCATAGTCATCGCGCATTACATCCAGATGGGTGGGCAGAGCCTCCCATAGTTGCCACTACCGGTTCGTGCGAACCGGACAGAATCGATTGAATCCCACCACTGATCACAGGCCAGGGATGTGCATGGTTTAAAACTAACTCAAAATAAGTTTTTTTCCCCAATTTTTCTAGGGTGACACGATCTGTACTATTCAATAAATAAGTGAAAAAAAGATGCTGATGTTTTAAACATCCCATTCCTCAGAACCCTCTCACAGCAACTGGGATTGGAAATTACCAAGAAACAAGACAAAGGATTACTCTAGGCCAGAGGTGTCAAACTCGCGGCCCCTGGGGCCAGATGCATCACATGCTGACCATGCCCACTCCCCATTTTAGCAAAGGGGGAAAAAGCCGTGAAATGTATACGACAACAATGTGACTCCATGAGTTTGACACCCCTGCTCTAGGCAGACAACACTGTATCTTTTAATATGAAGCCTGGGGATTTCCTATGCATGCCACTTGCTCTCTTGATCCCGCCTATTTTGAATGATATGAATTTGCCAGTGGGGATTGCCTGTTGGCTCCATAACTAATAAATGAATTTTCGCCAGAACTTGGATTTGCTAGAGTATTCCTGACCTAAAGGAGCCAGTTATCAATCAATCCTGAAGAAACCTTGGGTTCACTTACAAATACTCCCTTTGGGGACAACGTGCTTAAGAGGATGGTTACAACTCAAGATACCAAGCTGAGTTCAAAATTTGGTTTACTATATGCCTTACAATGAGAACTTACTAATGAGAAGGAAGGACTCACTGGAGAAGAGCCTAATGGTAGGAAAGATTGAGGGCAAAAGAAGAAGGGGACGAAAGAGAACGAGGTGGCTGGATGGAGTCACTGCAGCAGTAGGCGTGAGCTTAAATGGACTCCAGAGGATGGTAGAGGACAGGAAGGCCTGGAGGAACGTTGTCCATGGAGTCGTGATGGGTCAGACACAACTTCTCAACTAACAACAAGAACAACAACATTCCTTACAAAGAACTAAGCAATTTTGGATCAGGATGCCTCTCAGAGCATCTTCACCATTAAAATTGGATAAGTCACTGAACTCATGAGTGCCTTGCTAAATATACCAAGACTCATCTAATAGCCTCTTAAGCAGGCTTTTTCCTGAGCTATTATCATGGAATTCACTTCCATTTATGGCAATTTCCACTGGAGATAACGAGGTTATTGCCAAGTAACAATCACTGGTTGGACAGAGGGTACCCACGGCAGAATGTAATTGGAAATTTGAGAAGCCAGGAAAACATTCTTCAATAGAAGACAGGTCACCTAAGTACACTCTAGCTACCTTCTAACTAAGATAAATACAAAATCCAACTTTCCAAAATCCACTCCAGAAATATCATTACAACTTACTTCTTTTGTGGAAAGCAAGTATGCAATAGTACTTTCTTTTTAATCAGAGATTGGAAGGAAATTCTCAAAATAACCCAGAGCTGAACTCAACACAAAACATACTGTAAAATGCCTGCATTTTACATTGAACATTTGCAGCACCTCGACAATGCCTGATTGATTTCCCTCAGAGTGAAATCTTATGTATTACTGGACAAGGAATTGCACCCAGAATGTATTGACCATCTGTAAACTGGTTGTGAGAGTCCTCCTTTACATGAAAGCCTTATGACAAATAAAACTTCATGTACAATCACGACACTTCATTGGTGTATCTCCATCAGTTTCAATCAACTCTGAATTTTATAGGACAAATATAACATGCTCCAAACAAAAGACAAGCATTCTTGATGTAATTCTAATTTTGTATGCGAGGTTTTCAGATGCGGCTGCTCAAGATTTTCTCTTTACCCCCATTTTCTGGGCAACCTGGGATATTGTTGCAATGGCTTCTTTCCAAATGATCAGAATTTAAGTGGAAAGAAGATTATCTGAAACGGAATATGTTTTTGTACTTCTGAAAGAAAGGATTTCTTTTATCCTTTCAAATACAGCCTACAGGTTATATTCGGGTTGCCAAGTTTTCTTTCCTGTACAGCTAAACATATATCTGAAACAGGATCCAACCATTTTAAGTAATAGTAGTTTATTGTCATTGCACTTCGTACAATGAAATTAAATGCAATCTTCAGTATAAGAAAACTATAAGAAAGAAAACTATAAAAATAAAACAAAAACATACATCCTTCACATTCTATGCAATTGAGTTGAAAACCCCTGATATTGCATTAATATTACACTATACAGTAGAATTCAATATAATTACTGCTCTGGGATAGAAGCTGTTTTTCCAGCCTATTTGTCTTTGTTTTTATTGTCCTGTACCATCTGCCAGATGGTAATAGTTAAAAAAAAAAAAAACCAGGATGAAATGGATCTTTAAGAACGCTGTGAACTTTCTTAAGTTCTTACCCCATTGATGAGTAGAATATGCTCCTAAATCTCTGGTTCTAAATTTAAATCTCTAGCCAGAACTGGCCAGAGCTTTTTTATCATCTGATAGAAAGGAAAGGATGGCACCCGAAATCAGCTGATTTATCCCAATTTATCAGCTGACTTTTCAGCACTGATGATGGGACATTTGGATGCAGAAGGCTACCTAAAGATGCTCTGATCCCACAGCATGGAATGGTCTCTGTAAGGGATAAAAACTAACTACAGACTCAGGAGGAAAATCAGAAACCATTTCCAGGTCCAAATCTGCTTCTTGAGGTGGCAGCTTCATTTTACAATTCATGCAATTTATTTAATTGTTCACCACCCTGAGTCATATTTTGTGAGATGGGCCACCATATAAAGATGATAAATAGTAAAATAAAATAAAATGTCCTGTGAAAGGGCGAGACAGATTTTTTTTATCTTCTCAGTATTATTAAACCTGTTATTCTCAATATGTGCTCCTGATCTTGGCAGCCAAAAGATTTTACATCCATCCTTTTTTTTTTCTATTGCTAAACATTCACTTTCATCTCTCATTCCATCATCTGGTCTTTCTATATGCTCAAAAAGAAGAAATGTTATTGTACAGTAAATTGCTATTCTTAACTGCTGTCCTGTTCAATTAAATGTATAGGTTTGTCCAACTTATCAATGGAATTGAAAATGTATTAAAATTATGCTATATATTGAAATTTGCTGCTCTGTACTGATAGACCAAACCTTACCTATCCTTCAGTTTTTGCAGTTTTCCAAATTTGACAATGTTTACACATGCATACATACTACACAGTATGCTTCAAAAATTTTAGCAAGGGGTGGGCATGGCCATGGTGGACGTGGCCTAGTTGGCATCCTGTACCATATGGGGGGCATTTTTGTCCTCCCTGGACTCCGGAGCTTTCCTCGAACCTCTGGGAGGGTGAAAACGGCCTCCCCAGGCTCTGGAGGCCCTCTGGAGGATGGAAACAGGCCCGTTTCTGATCTTCCCAAACTTTCAGTTGGCCCATTTTTCACCCTCCCCGAGCCTCTGCATGCGCCCTGCACTTACATGCATCCAAACCAGGGTGCATGGGGACTCCTAGGAGGGGCGGGGTGGGCAGGGCCAGCCAGGAGTGGGATTTGGGAGTTCTCCGAACTGCATAGAATCTTAGCTAGAGGTTCTCCCGAACTCTTGCGAACCCCCATCAGCCCACCCCTGATACTACACCTTTATGAAGCCTCTGAAAGGACATGTTGCGATGTGCACTAATATTCTTGAAGAACTGTGGCAGATGGATCCCCTCTGAAAGGCTTGCACAGATGCTTCAAGGACTTTCCTAGGACATCTTTATAAATGTGTACTTGGACAACTGCTTTGCTTCCTGGGCTGTCTCATTGGAATTTTTTGCCTGTGAGGCATGTGCAGAAATTTGAGGAAGCCCTTAACTTAGCAATGCCAAGTTGTTGTTGTTGTTGTTTTTATAAAAAGTTTTTTATTTTTTAAGACAAACAAACATAGTCCTTCCGTGTGTCATCTTCGTGTTTCTTTGGTGACAACTTCTTTTTGTTACTCCTCCTCTTCTTATTTCTTCTTTAATAAATCCCATTTCTCTATTTCAGTATTTCCTCCAAAATACATATATTTAATGTAACTTTCTCCTGTTTGCTTATCAAATTCTTTATCTATATCTCTTTTCTATCCAATCATAAAATTTCCCACATATCTTAAAATACTCCGTATCCTCTTTCTCTGTAATCATTAAAGTTAATCTATTCATCTCTGCGCAGTCCAAAATTTTTCTAATTACTTCCCCTTCTAAAGGGATTTTCTCTGCTTTCCATCTTTGTGCAAATACTGTTCTTGCTGCAGTTAGTATATCTGTATTATTATATGTCTAATCAAATATACATTTTCTTTACTAATTTTCTCTGGTAGGTTACCCAGTAGGAACAACTCAGGTTTTAAATCAATATGTTGTTGAGTCATTTCTTCTATCCATATCTTAATTCTGCTCCAATAATTTTTAGCTTTTGGACAAGTCCACCACATATGATAATAAGATCCTGGTATTTGATGGCATTTCCAACATTTAGCTGATTTATCTTTAAACATTTTTGCTAATTTTTCAGGAGGCATATGCCATCTATAAAACATTTTATATTGATTCTCTTTATATGCAGTCGACATGCAATGCCAAGTTTCTGAGGATGTACTGAGCTCAGTTCTTGGGAAATTGTAAACAAAATGCAGGGACCCTTGGAGAAGGCCTCCAGAACAAGCCAACAGCAAATACAGTGACAGCATCCATTAAGCCCAAGGGGTCAAGAAAGGATAACAAAGAAAGAATAAGAGGGGGAAAAAGAAAAACATGGGCAGACCTGTAAGATTCTATTAATATGTCTTATCTCAATAAACTATATTTCTAGTTGTCCTGTGGAGTCAGTTTTCTGTTTTATCTACCCAGGAGGGCTGACAGAAAAAGCACGTATGCTTTGGAAAATAAGCACACAAATGCTTTCTAATTTTAGATCATCTTTAAAGAAACATTGCAACATCGGATCAATAAAATTGAGGAACTGAAAATAAATATACATGAAAGATTTCGCAAAAATAAGAAATGGAGAGAAACAGATAGACAGATCCATCCATGTTACTTTCCAACTAGTTCCCTTCTTAGAAGATTTGCTGAATTCAGACTAGTAACATACAGTGCAAGATATATGTGTGAGCAACGCATTTGCATTATTGCAATTTGACCCTGCTCTGCTTCCTTCTCTGGCTTCTTTTAATCAATCACTGAAATAACAGAGCCAACCTTTTGTGAGAATGCAAGGGCAGCAGTGATATATGGGACTGAAATAGAAATCCCAACTTGCTTTAAAAGAAAAAAAAAAGTAAACCTACAGCAAAAGAGCATACAATTACACATTTGTTAAGAAATTCCTGATTTGGCCACCTGCTCTCTAAGCAGAGGGAAATAATTACTAGGAAGGTCTTAAACCTGAAATCTGAAGAGGCAAAGGTGTTATAATGGGAACTGTACACCTTCAGCCATGAAGGAAAGTGGTAAACCCAGGTATATTACATGATTATAGCAAGCACAGATGAGCTACATATTTGAAAAGGCAAGGGGAGAGCAAGACTTAACTAATTGTTTGACAAAAGGTAAGAAAGATATTCAATGTGGAGGTATGAAACAAGTTAGGCCTCCAATTTTTTTTTCTCCTCATTATAAGAACTTAATTTACTTAACTTAATAATTTAGTAATTATTTTTATGATATTAGTGTGGTGGCAACCCAATGTTCTCCAGATGTGTTTGGTTACAACTCTCATTACCTGCAGCTACGACCTGGAGGGCATGAGGTTAGGGGAAGGGGATGTAATGTCAGATTGTGAAAAAGTATTGGTCTGGAAATACAAATCAGCCGCAGAGTTTATTAGGTTTCATTTCTCAGTCTAATCTACCTACAAGGATGGCTATGGAGATCAAGTGGGGATGGCGTGATAAATAAAAATGTAATAAAGTTGTAAATGTGTACACATTTTCCTGCGACTAATTCCTGTGGAACCCAAGTGTTCTTCTGTATTAAGATATAGAATTACCCTGCATGATAATTCTGACCACTAAGGAATTCATACATTTGCTAAGTATTGCAAGATTCTCTCATACTGTTATAATTATCGATCCCTTCAGTAATAATTATTTTGCAATTAGCATTCATTATCATAACTATTGCCATCTGAAATGAGGATTAGCCATTTTATAGAATTTACAGTTTGTTTTGTATAAAGCCAGGGGACGTATTTACTTAGATTTAAAACTGGATTGAATGAAGTGGGCATAATTTACAAAGCAGTGTCCAGTTTAAGCAGAGCTTAGTATTGATCAGCTGGTTCTGTTCTTCAACTGAGGAGTAGCAGCCGATAGCCCTTAAAAAAACAGTCTTTTATATCAGAGACGGGGGAACATTTGGGAACTTTTTTTTTTAAGTAATTCTTTTTCCAACAATAGCAGATGAAAAATAGGTGAGCAGGAGAAATTCAGGTGCAAAATAATCTCAGGGAACAAAGTACCATATGTAGTATTGTTCTTAATTTACCATTCTCCGAGCCCACAACTTTAAGAAAATTCCTTTATATCTTCTGTGTAGTTTTCAACTGAATGAAGAGTTTCTACATACAAAAACTCCAAGTATATTAATGCAAATTGAAAGATGTCAGTCAAGCACCAACAAGGAACAAATGCTGTGACTGTTGAGGAAATGGGAACTCAGGAACAGGAGCCAAAAAAAGGTAATCTAGTTTGGTGGTCATCTTCTCTCTCAGTTGTGAGTTCTTGACTAAAATTCCCTCAAAGTCTTAATGATTTCTTACAGAATTACAAGTTTTGAAAACTCTAAATTCTCTCTCTCCTCAACTGAAAAGTTGCAAAATTGCCAACAAAATGTAGGCATCCTTTAATATTATGCATAAGGGGTTAGACGCTGAGCTTGTCAATCGAAAGATCGGCAATTCAGTGGTTCGAATCCCTAGTGCCGTGTAACGGGGTGAGCTCCTGTTACTTGTCCCAGCTTCTGCCAATTTAGCAGTTCGAAAGCACACAAAAAAATGCAAATAGAAAAATAGGGATTACCTTTGGTGGGAAGGTAACAGCGTTCCGTGAGCCTTTGGCGTTTAGTCATGATGGCCACATGACCATGAAGATGTCTTTGGACAGCGCTGGCTCTTCGGCTTTAAAATGGAGATGAGAACCGCCCCCTAGAGCCAGGAATGATATGTGCAAGGGGAACCTTTACCTTTAATATTATGCATATGGAGCAGTTTTGGGTTGTAGGTGCATAATGTATTCCTGACCCTTATGGACAAAATGTGACTTACCCAAACTTATAACATCTTATTGGTGGACGGTCTTTTCTCCCTCTCATAATTCTCTATTTGAAATCATTTTCTGGTTTCAACCATTCTTACATAAGATTCTTCTTTTGTCCATAATAAATCCAATTTAGTAATAAATAGTTATCAGAAAGAAGACAACAGGCCTTGCAACAGGTCGTTGAGCTTTTGGAGTGCTAATGGAAATAAGGGAAACAGGACATTTAATTGTAGATTTGTGGATAATAGTAACATTAATTATTTTTATATGTGCATATTAGTGCACATTTCAGGGAAATCTGTATTCTTCCCCTTCTGTGTTTTTTTAATGTTTTCTATGTTTAGGAAGAATGAATAAATGCTAATTTATTCTATTTATTACATCTATTACTATTCTATTTAATATTCTAGAGCAAAAGACCTTTACAGTAGAAGAAGCTGTGGAAACAATTGGTTTTGGGAGATTCCACATTGCACTCTTTATGATCATGGGTAGCACTGGTGTAAGTTTTTTTTTTATTAATATTGCACTGAAATTTATCATCATTTCCTAAAACTTTTCCTCTTTGCAAAAGTGGCCTCAGTTTTATTGGTTGCTGAGAAGCATTTGAATTTCTTTCAAATTCCATTGTATTGTACATGGTCCATTGTTCCATGATACCAGAGAATTTGTTGCTCTTTTCTTTTATTACTGTCTTTCCCGCCTCATTGGTTGTCCGCAATTCTGGAACTGGAAACGTTATGTAGGAATTGTCTCTGAGATTTAATGGAGACCTAAAAACCTTGCGGAGGGATGGGCAGGCTGGAGAGATTTCCATGGTGAAGGTCAAGACATTCATACAGCCCTCCACCCTTTTGAAAATCACATACAATTTCCTTTCCATCACATGGTGTGACGATGATTGAAAGATCTCAAAGGTGCTTTTTCTTTTCTTCAAAAGGCTGCTTTTTCCTTGAAATAGAACATGTTTTGCTTCTTATGCAAGAAGCTTCATCAGTTCTGATGGCGGGGGACTGATGTAGCTTTTTGGATGAAAAGCAAAACATTTTCTATTTCTTCTTCCTTAAGGAAAAAAAAAACAAAAACCAGTCCAGTTGTCTTTTGAAGAAAGAAAGCACTTTTCAGACAACTTTGACCTGGATGACTGAGAATCTCCACAGATATGATTGCAGAACATTTCAGCATAACACTGTGTTTTGATGAAATTTATTGTATTAACACTTCCAATTGGCTGCTCTTCTCTGTCTTCTTAACACTTCCTTTAGGGATATTCTGGGACATTCTGAAGTATGAGTCAGAAAGTTATTTGCAGAAAAGCTCTCAATTTTCACCTTTTCACATCTCCTCTACTCTCTAAAAATCTAGGCTGCTTCCAGTTATGCTAAGTGCTAACTAGTGTTCAGGCAGTATTCTAATGTATAAAAATGTGGTTCTGACTTCTTCAACAAAGAAGTATGGGATCCTTCAGGCAGCTGTGACAAGCAGGGTGAAGGGCAGGGATTGAAGATAAAGACATGGCCAAGGATTGGTGTATCTATCTATTTATTTATTTTATTTATTTAATATAAACATTCCATCTTCCATTCAACAGTGTGTTGTCTGGGTACAAATATCTCTGTGCAATAACCATCAAAATTTTCAACGGTATTCATTACATTGATAATAATTCTCCAATCTTACAGTAGTAATATTGAGCATAATAAATATGTTCATTTTTCCCTCTTTACATATCCTCTGATAAGAATATAATAATAATATTAAACATAATAATCCTAATAGTCATAATAATAACAATCATCATATTGTTTACATCTCTATCTTAACACATTTTAGCCATCGATAAAATAATTCCCATGTCATATAATATTCAGTTTGTTCTTTCTTTTTAATTGCAACCGTTAATCTATTCATTTCTGCACATTCTAATATTTTCCTAATCCCATTCTCTTCAGTCGGGATCTCTTCACTTTTCCAGTTTTGTGCAAATACAATTCTAGCTGCAATTAATACATGAGTAATTAAATATGCATTCCCTTTACTATAAGTTTCAGGTAAAATCCCCAACAAAAATATTTCTGGTTTTAAATCAATGTGCTGCTTTGTCATCTTTTCCGGCCATGTATGTATTTTTTTCCAGTATTTTTTTGCTTCTACACATGTCCACCACATAAGACCCATGTATTTGGTGGCATTTCCAACATTTAGCTGAATTATCTTTAAACATCTTTGCCAACCTCGCTGGTGCAAAGTGCCATCTGTAAAACATCTTATACCTCTTTGTGTCTTGGGTATGTTGAAAACTATATATTTTTTAAATATTGTTTCATATCTTCATCCCCAAAGGTGGTAGAAGCTATGGAAATCATGCTGATTGCTGTAGTGGGTCCTGTCATCCGATGTGAATGGCAGCTTAAAAATTGGCAAGTGGCTTTAGTGACAACAGTGAGTAGAATTTCTATAGTCACATGGTCATTGGGCTAACATTGGGGGAGAAGGTATCAGGACAATTATGAGACAATATAAATCACATTCCTCAGGCAAATGATTCTGGTCACATTAAAACATCAGCATTATTTGCTTCATCATTATTCCATTTTTTTTCCTGTGCTTATAGAACTTTCTTATTCAGATTCCAAAAATCCTTTGACCAGTCATGGATGTCTTAGCATAAATGTCTTGGGTCAATCTTGGCTCCAAAATCAAACCAAACCAGGTCTCCCAAATAAATAGCCATATATATATTCATCTGCTCAGCTAAGAATATTTATAATGATTCTTTCCACTTCTTTCATTTTTTAAAATATTCTAAAATAGCCACCTGAACTTGCTTTTCAAATTACTGTATGGCTATAATAATTTTCATTAGTGAATATGCTAAACGGTAAAGAGAGCCTTTAACTGACCTTCAGCTGTTGAAACTGAAAGCTTCAACCTCAGTGGAGAACTGAGGGATCAGTAATTGGATAAGGGGGTCTGAAGATGGGCTCTTGACATTTAAGAAGACCCTGTACTAGATCATGTTCCTAAGTTCATAGCAACTTAGAGGAGCAAGGAGAAATTTCCTGACAGTTAGAACAATTAATAAGTGGAACAACTTGCCTGCAGAAATTGTGAATGCTCCAACACTGGAAATTTTTAAGAAGATGTTGGATAACCGTTTGTCTGAAGTGGTGTAGGGTTTCCTGCCTGGGCAGGGGGTTGGACTAGAAGACCTCCAAGGTCCCTTCCAATTCTGTTATTCTATTCTATCCTTCTGTTTGGAAACTATCATTTCCTTTGTCTTAGTGACACCAATTGTAGAATTCTGGTCACTCCCATACTGATTTCCATATTATTTTAAGGGCATTAATAGTTGGCCAAATAAAAATTTGGGGTGGTACAGGTAGAGATTCTGATGGAAGACAGAGCTAAATGTATTTTAATGTTAGTTTCTCATTCATTTGTGTATCAAAACACTGTTTGATCTTGCTTGGAACAGTTCATGATGACTTTCTTTCAGATGGTATTTTTTGGCTACATGGTGGCTAGCGTAACATTTGGGATGCTAGCAGATAAATTTGGTCGTTGTAAGGTAAGTGCTTTTCTTTTACTGCTTACTTTTTATAATAATTTTATTATAGTGTTCAGTTATAAACTTTAAAAAACTAATACAAACTGAAAAAGTATTAAAAAAAATGAAAAAACAGAAAATGCAGAAAAAAAGATATAGCACAGAAAAATTATACAGGTAGTCCTCAATTTACAACCATTCATTTAGTGACTGTTCAAAGTTATAATGACACTGAAAAGAGTGTTTTAAGACCCTTTTTTTCATACTTATAACCATCCCCATGGTCATGTGATCAAAATTTGGGCTCTTGGCAACTGGATCATATTTATGATGGTTGCAGTGTCCTGGGGTCATGTGATCAGTTTTTGGACAAGTAAAGTCAAATCCACAAAGTCAAATCAAAGGAAGCCAAATCCACTTAACAATTGTGTTACTAACTTAACAACTGTGGCAAAAAAGATTGTAAAATACTCATTTAACAACTATCTTGCTTAGCAAACAATAATTTGAGGGTCAATTGTGGCCGTAAATTGAGGACTACCTGTATGAAGACATCACTTCTGCCTTCATCATAGGAAGTACAAATTCAGTAACTTATTACTTCCTTTGAAAAGTTCAATAAACTATATCTTCTTCCTACATCTCATCTCATATAAACAAATTCTTAAAGCTCTTCATTTGGCCATAGTCAACAAAAGTCCTTTAAAGATTATCAGAAACAACAGCATATATATATTAAACTTGATCAAATAAACCTTTCCTTTGATTTTAACAATCTTGCTCTTTAATTGTTTTAAATATCTGGAACTTGATTTTTGTTCATTTTTTTCTTTGTCTCTCTTCAAATAATCTTTTATTACTTCAGCAAGTCTCTTTTGTAAACACCCAAATAAGAAAATTATGCAAACCAATTTATTGATTTATTATTTGTATCTCCCTTTTAATTAAGACTTCAGGTAGTTCAGCCTAAGTCTTATCCAGTAGAAGCTGTTCCTCTGCTATATCCTCATTTAAAACCAGTTTACATATGATGTCAGACACTTTTAAGATTAACTTCTGAGTCCACTGTTCAGAAATATTCTTTAAAAGTTAAAATATTTTGCTCCATTCTGTATTAGTGAGTCAAAATTAATTGTTCTTCTTTTTTCTTATAATCTTTATTTTTAAAGATTTAATTGGACTCTAAAGTCCAATTTTTATCTTATAAATTCTTTCTAAACAACAGCATTTTTGCATCAGAAGATTTCTTGTAATTAATTTCAAAATTACTTGAGGAAACTGTGTTGATTATGTTTGCCACCTTGATTGATCTGTAAAAAAATAATAAAGAGGGGATGCAAAAAATAATTCCCTCTGGACTCTTAACCCATTTATAACTTTATAAAATCAAGATTCTAATCATGCTTTTGCTGTTTATTCGCTCTACCTAATTTTTCTTTTAAAAAGTGATTTTTCTCCAAAGATTGGACAAAATTCACCTGATGAATGTTACAAAACTTGTTGATTCAAAGATTCTTAACAGTTAAAAAACAATTAAAATACAATCACTTTTTAGTTCAGCTTTTAGTCCATATAGGCCCGTGATGGTGAACCTATGACACGCATGCCACAGGTTAAACGCAGCACCCCACGCGAGCCATCACCCCAGTTCAGGTCTGCCGCGCATGCGCATGCACCTCCCACCAGCCAGCTGGTCATCGGGTCTCTGCCGTGCATGCATGGGGATGGAGCATGTGCACACGCGCATGTGTGGGGGCATGCGGGGGCACACACACATGCATGGGGGCAGAGCATGTGCACGGTGTCTGCGCACACATTGCATTTTGGGGGTTCAGGCACATGCGCGCCTGAACCCTCAAAGTTCAGCATTTGCAAGCTCTTTGGGCACTCGTTCCGGAAAAGGTTAGCCATCATCGATATAGGCTATATTATAACTTAAATGGAATCATTTGACTTCCATCCTCTCCATTCATGAGCCAACTGCACAAACCTCAGTTCTGCACATTATTTAGGAGTAGGAGCTGTCCAGAGTACATGTGGGTAATCTCACAATCTCTCCTTTCTCCAGAAAGATTTCATGGGCCAGAGCTTGCCTTCTGGTCATTGATCTCTGCCGCAGCGCATCCTTCAAGGATATCCAACTCATCATGTTCTCACTGAAAGTTCTCATATTGCTCTATTATATGGTATCAGCATTAACCTTGTAAGGAAGAACATATCTTTTCTTGATATAGAAAATCAACAGCTGTTGCATGAACTCCACAGGGAAGCATGCCGAACTCAGATTATTTCACTTTTTATACTTTCTTATATATCAAATAAGTCAATATAAAGTTTTTTTCAAATTTGGCTACAAATTTTGGTTACAAAATAGAATGATCTTTTTATTGTAGGCCAATAATGTAAAAGTATATGCTCTGGCAGTTTTCCTGTTTTGCTCAATTTTATAGCTTTTCACTTCTCTATTTTCTTAAACTTATGCATATATACTATATATGATGGGTTCCTCCCCTTACAATGGCTTCCTATGTGCTAAAGAAAGCATAAGCAAGAACATTTTTTTACAGGCTGAGGCAAAGTTCTTTTATGCTGAATGAAGCATTCATTCGTTTCTCCTTAGTTCCCCTCACCATATTCAAATGCATACATTTTTTGCTACACTCATCTATACACACATACATTTATTTGTGCATATATTGTACATATACAACAAATCAACATCTGAAGCTGTGGACATTCTTGCCTGCTGAAAACACTTAAAATTTAAAGATGGCGCCATCTTATGCTTTAAAGGTTCACTTACAAAAGTGAAGGACAAAAGCTTCAATGATCCACAAGAAAAAGCTCTTCAAACCTATTTATTTTCCTTTGGAGCTTTCTACACTCTCTCTCACCTTGCTCCATTTCACTACTTTTGAAATATTCGCAAATATTTCTTTATAAATACATCATTCAACATTTTTCTCTTATTTTTTTTGGAGCAAGCACTCTTTTATAGGCATACTTTTCTTATCTACAGCTTCATCATTCCACTAAATATCTTTTTTTATACTTCCTGTCAGCAAAACTACATAGACTTCTGGGGCATTTTGTAACTGAACTCCTTTCACTTTGTTCCTCAGAGTTTCCGTATTATTTTTCAGGGTGTTCTCCTCATTTATTCAGTTGGAACATTTCTTTATTTCCTTTCTCTTCCCCTCACCCCTCACCCCCACTTCTCTTCCAGCAGTTGTACTTTCATTCTTGTTTCTTTCACTTGTTTTGTTTTCTTCCATGTCTAATTTTCCCCCCACAAACTCCAAGTTGATAGTACTGTACCAGTGATGGGTTTCAATTTTTTTTACTACCGGTTCTGTGGGTGTGGCTTGGTGGGTGTGGGTTGGTGGGCATGGCAGGGGAAGAATACTGTAAAATCTCCATTCCCACCCCACTCCAGGGGAAGGTTACTGCAAAATCCCCATTTCCTCCCAGTCAGCTGGGACTTGGGAGGCAGACAATAGATGGGGGCGGGGCCAGTCAGAATTTTTACTACCGGTTCTCTGAATTACTCAAAATTTCTGCTACCGGTTCTCCAGAACTGGTCAGAACCTGCTGAAACCCACCTCTGTACTGTACCTTTTAGATTTATATTCATTTCTTTGCTGTGTGAAAGCTGGCTGGGTGACTTTGGGCCAGTTACACTCTCTCATAGGTATGTTCAATATCTTGAGTTATTTATTTTTAAAGGCAGGATAAAAAATAATTAAAAAAATCAATTTAATTTTAATTAAACTTAAGTTCAGTAAAGTAGGTGAACTTTATACTTTATGCATTTTATCTGGAACCTATATGCAATATAGTGACACACATTCAAGAAATATGTATTTCATTGCAAGGTTAATTAAGTCTTTTTTTACTAGCTGGAAATGTTCAGAACTCATCTACAAGGAAAACTTGAGATAAATATCCTACAGTGCTGAATGTTGCTTTGAAGTCAATTTCTTCCTGTCTATATATTGTCTCCCAGGTTTTAATCATCTCTTTCGCATGGGCAGCCTATTTCTCTTTGCTGACATCGTTTTCTCCTTCGTACATCTGGTTTGTCTTTCTCCGAGCCCTCGTAGGATGTGGCGTGTCAGGTCATTCACAAGGGTAATGTCATAGTGCAAACAATAATAGGACAAACATCAGCATTATCATGTGATGTTGTGGACTTTCTGATGTTTTTAATGCATGCATATTTTACCATGGGATCAGAAATCCAGAAGTTTGGGATTTGTTCAAACAGCAGATTACATATAACATCTATAATCTTCAAGGGCAAATTATGTTATATTCTTACTCTATCTAGGTTTAAGTTCTAGGTTTAAGCCTAAAATAAAACAATTCAGTTAGAATTGATGGGTGTTGCAATAAAAAAAGCCAGTGAAGGGTTGGGTTGGGTTGGGTTGGGTTGGGTTGGGTTGGTTTAGGTGAGGTGAGGTGAGGTGAGGTGAAGTTAGATTGATTGAGTACTTTGTGTAAATCCAGCCATTATGGCTACTTCAACAAACCATTATTAAAACCAACCTGGAAGTATTTGAACCCAATTAATACATTTCTTTCTCTTTCCTTAATCTTCTTACCTTCTTTCCTTACTTTTTTTTTTAGGCTTATAATAAAAACAGAATTTTTGCCCACAAAATACCGGGGTTATGTTTTGCCATTATCACAGGTAAGCCAGAAATCTATTTGCTAAGAAATTTATCAACATTTAGAGTTTTTAAGTAGGAAAAAAGGTTAATAAGAGGCAAAAATCTGTGCAATTATATGTGGATAATTTTTTCCCCATTTTTCTTATATCCAAGTTGTCATGGTCAATGAAACTGAATAATAAGAGATTCAGAACAGATAAAGTGCCTCTTCATCCAATGGACAATTACAATGACAGCATTTGTTGCTAGATGTTGTAGAAATAGCTAACAGCTTGAACAGTTTTCCAAGGAATATGAATGTGTAGGGGATAAAGGTATAAGTGGTCTCAATTGATGAGAATGTCAAGTGATGGCACCTCCAAAAGAAGCATGCTTCCCTCCCCCCACCCGATCATCCCCTCTGAATGGGGAGTAAATCAGCTGCTCCTTTAAGACAAGATAAAACAGAGTCATCCATATCTGATACTCATGCTGCTCTACTTTATGGTGATGTGTGAATATTGCCTACATCATTTTATGGAAGCAAAGTAGAAGAAGTAAAAGTCCCTAAAGTTGGAGAGAGTGTGGGGGAAGAGAGAATGAGACAGAGAGTTTGCCAAGAAAAAAAATATGGGATGGAGCTCAGCTCAAAATAAATAGCAATAGCACTTAGACTTATGTATTGCTTCACAGTGCTTCACAGCCCTCTCTAAGTGGTTTACAGATTCAGAATATTGCTCCCAACAATCCGGGCGGGTCCTCATTTTACCCACCTCGGAAGGATGGAAGGCTGAGTCAATCTTGAGCCTGGTCAGATTCGAACTGCCAAATTGCAGTCAGCAGTCAGTCAGAAGAAGTAGCCTGCAGTACTGTACTCTAACCACTGCACCACCTCGGCTCTTGTTATTTTTAGAGGGGGTTGGTGGGAGGTATCACTACTGAATTGTAATGGTTTCAGGTTTCTTAAGCTGCCTTAAAAGTTTTTCAGGATAGAAAAGTATAGGTAGTCCTCAACTTACAACCATTTGTTTAGTGACCGTTTGAAGTTATAATGGCACTGAAAAAAGTGACTTGTGACTCTTTTCCACACTTGTCACCACTGCAACATCCCCATTGTCACGTGATCAAAATTTGGGAGCTTACAACTGACATGTATTTATGACAGTTGCACTATGTGATCACCGTTTGTGACCTTCCCAATCAGCTTCTGGCGAGCAAAGTGAATGTGGGAGGCCAGATTTGCTTAATGATCTCATGGTTCATTCAACATTGTAGTGATTCATTTAACAACTGCGGCAAGAAAAGGCCATAAAATTAGGCAAAACTCGCTTAACAACTGCCTTGCTTAGCATCAGAAATTTTGGGTTCAGTTGTGGCTGTAAGCTGAAGACTACCTGTATGGAAAACATAGTCTGAAGTAAATGAAATCTGGGATCCACAGAACTTTCTCAGACATCTCCATATGTCACGGGATTTTGACCATCTACTTTTGAACAGCAGGAACTCTCAAAAGTGGTTGTTGATACTGCCTAGGGTTCTATTCAAAGTCCATTATACCTGAGACAGTTTTTTCTGTTCCAATCAAAGGTATTGGAAATGTTTACTCCGTTTTTTCAGTATTAATTTTACTTATGATGAATAATTGATTTATTGATTTCAATTCAACACGAGCAAGTGGGATGAACTATCATTAAATAAACTCGTTAAATATAATTGGGAAAATCCATGTGTTTTAGTTCTGTACAAATTTAGACTTCAGTCTGAGAAATGCCTACATTCTATTCTTACTTCTGCAGCTGCAGAAATGTATTCCCTATTGAAGTGTTCATACATTACATTCTGAGAAAGATTGAGAGCTGACATTCAAGCTTCAGGACCATTTTGCTTAGTTTATCAAGATCTGTACTGACATCCCAAAAATCAGATGTGGGAATGCTTAACTCAATATTTTTATTGTGATTTATGCAGCAACTCAGTTTGAACAAAGATGTGGATGTTGAAAGAATGTAAAGATGTAGAGAACCTCATTGTCTCCTAATCTATCCTTTGTTTTTCCATTTCACAGGTATTTTGGTTGTCAGGCTCCTTATTAATTATTGGATTGGCTTCGGTTGTTAACCCAACTCTTGGCTGGCGGTGGCTGATCCGAATTGCTTCTATTCCAGGCATTCTACTTCTCCTCGTATTTAAGGTCTGAAAGACTTCGAACTTAGTTTTGCATATAGAGAGAGTTAGGTAGAAGGGTGTGTGAGTATGTATGTATGTAGACATTTCTTGTTTATAAAGGAATTCATTGATGCTGGCAAATTAACAACATTTCTATCAGCTTATACCATGCAAAATGCTCAACCACACTCATCTGTCAAATTCAATAGATTTAGTTTGTGATACAGAGAGCATTGTTGTACATGCTTAGCTTGAAACTCTTAAAGAGGATGAACCTATCATAAAATAGAGAGCAAAGGTAACTTCATATCTGAAATTTATTTGGATACAGAAACAGATTTTATACCCCAATCCTTTCATATGAAAAAAAAAAAACTCTTTCAGATTGATTTTTTCTTAGTAATTTTCCAACCAACTTATGAAATAATGTAGGAATATCTTGTTTCTAATAAAAAGTTAAAGAAATGAATTTCCAAGCACTACCAACAGTCAGAAATAACAAATAAACAAAACAAAGAAAAATGTATTCTAAAGTAAAAGGAAATAAAGTTATTTCTAATCATTGTTTTCCAG
Source organism: Pituophis catenifer annectens (assembly GCF_029215685.1). Lineage (NCBI taxonomy): Eukaryota > Metazoa > Chordata > Lepidosauria > Squamata > Colubridae > Pituophis > Pituophis catenifer. The sequence goes on from NW_027256887.1 coordinate 70,260,492, forward strand.
TAAACATATCTGTGGGCTTTCCCCAAATCCAAAGATGTTTCTAGAACAAGATCTGATGTGACAGAAGACTGATTATAAATTATGTAAATAAAAGCATTGAAATGCTCCAAAGTTTTCCAAGCTGTCTTATTTTTTTTTTTTTAATAAAAAAGTTTTTATTTTCTGATCAAACAAGTATACAATATAAACAATCATTCAAACTATCATCAGAAAAAAAGAAAAAAAATCAATTTGGTAAACTCAATCTTCAACCCCTCCTCACCACCCCCCACCCCCGACTTCCCAGAACAAAAACAGGGCATAGATTTCACCAAACATTCGCTAAAATAAACTAGCTAACTGCAAGATTTAATAACTCCCAAGACCCCTTAACTCCCCTTTTACAATTTCATCAACCTCCCTTTATATAAACACAAAGTAACATGTAATCCAATAACTCTAAGAATTTTAAAACCATTAACAAATCTTAAACATTCAAACCTAAAAACATTTTTCCCCCTCCTACTTTTCTCAAAGTTCAGATATTTTGAAATCTCATAACAAAAAAAATAAACCTTAGATATTCACTAATTAAATTTCTACATTTTTATAATTAACCATTAGGACATTAACTAGAAAACCAAAAAAGATTAATCAACCATTAATACATCATATTTAAAAATCAATATTCAACTTTATACTTTTTCCCCCTCAGTAGTTATAACACCTAAAACATAATCAATTTAAACCATGAATAGAACAACTGCAAAGCCAAAAAAAAAAAAAAATTAATCTTCCATTCTTGGTTTCTTATTTTGAAATCTCATAACAAAAAATAAACCTTAGATATTCACTAATTAAATTTCTACATTTTTTAAGTTTCTAAATTTCCCCCCTTCATTATTCCTCCCTCCAATTTTTAAAATTTAAAAGATAATCAACAACATAATTAACCATTAATACATAAACTAAAAAACCAAAAAGGATTAATCAACCATTAGTACATCATATTTAAAAATCAATATTTAACTTTATACTTTTTCCCCCCTCAGTAGTTATAATACCTACAACATAATCATTTTTAACCATGAGTAGAACAACTACAAAGCCAAAAGAAAAGGTTAATCTTCCATTCTTGCTTTCTTTTTATATTTTTTCCAATCTTTCTGCATCCCTCCTACTTCTATTTTGAGGAGGTTTTTCATTTTAATTTGAGGTTGATATAACTGCAAAAATTGTCCCCTTTTTAAAAAAGTTTCCTCTGATTTAGAGCCCCCAAATCGCCTCTTCATGCTTATATAAATCAGTTCATTCCTTCGTCTGTAAAACCAAAGTTTGTCAAGAGTTTGTGAAGAAAAGTTCAATTGTTTCTTTTCTATTAAATGTATAGATGCCACTGACAAGTCTCCTTCATCTTCTGAAACTTCGAAAGTCTGGTCATTTACTACTTTTTTCCAAACCAAGTCATAATTTTGAAGGATTCTATCAATTTTTCCGAAAAGAGCAGAGAGTAAGCTCGAAAATTCTTGAGAAAATTCTTCCACCCTCTCTGCTGCAATATCTCCTGAGTTGTCATCATGCTCCGTAGTTGTTTTGATTTCCTCAGTCATTTCTGTTGTTATCCCTTTAAGAATTGCTATTTGGTTACTTATAGCTGCAGTATGATTATTCATGGCTTCTTTTATAAATTCTGTAAGTTCTGCATCAAAATCCTTACAACTCTGTAAATCAGACAACTGTTTCGTTTCTGACACCTCCAAATAGCATCCAGCACTTTCAAGATCTCCTTTCTTAGAAGCCATTTTATTTTAAAGAAATTTTCTTTCTTCCCACAACCATAAAATCATAAAGTCAGAGCCATCCTTTTGAGCAGCATTCAGCAATTTCTTTATAAACAATCTTTTCCCAAACAGCTCTTCAAAATCTATTCCAGCAACTTAAAGCCAGTCTCTGAGCACGAGTCTATTAGCAAAAACTTTTTCTAACTTTCCCTTTTAAAATCGCAACAAAGAAACGCCATCTTAACTTCCAGCTCAGAAAATCCAATTAGAAACATTGTATCCCCGGAGTTAAGTGTTATACTTGCAAAAAGCTTGTCCTCCTGCTTCTGTTCCGCCTGCTTTTTTGAAATCATTTAATCTTCTGTTTGACAGCAGAAATTGGACGCAACACCTAGCTCTGTAAAAAAAAAACCAGAGTCCCCCCGGATCCGGAGCTTCAGTGGGCTGAACGGGGAGCTCTCACCCTCCTAACCCCTGGAATTAATCCAGGGGTTTTCAGGGAGCTCTACCCTCACCCACCTGCTCTCCTCCCCTTCTTTTCCCGAAGGGGAGATTTTCAAGCCGTTTGACAGCTGATTAACGCTGTCAGAACGGCTCAACGGAATCACGGGGGCGGCGGTCTAAAAAGACCGTCAATGGTGCTGCGGAGCCAACCCGGAAGTCCCCAAGCTGTCTTATATGGAACTCCTGCAAGTTGTGAAGACAACTGTCATAACAAAAAATGTTGCCATAAATTATTTTTATCCTCAAATCAGTCTTGACTCCTGGTGATTGCCTGGACCAGCTTCTGCAGGTTTCTTGGCAGTGGTTTTCCATTGCCTGCTTTCTAGGGGTGAGAAAAAGTGACTGGCCCAAGATCACCCAGCTGGCTTTGTCCCTAAGGCAGGACTAGGACTTACAATTTCCCAGTTTCTAACCTGGGAAAATTAACTGTTGCTTACAAATTAGCTGTTGTAAATTGGATGATTCAAAATCAGTTGTAAACTCAATCCTGTATGCATACTGCAAATCAAACATTGCCTCTTAATGGATTGAGGGCCAATATTCTGAGGCAAGTAATTGCTGTCCAGGCAATTTCATAACTGGTATATTCTACCGTATTGGATCTTAAGAGAAAAGGCAGACTGCATATTCCCATATGCCTGACCACATTCCACCACCATTCCCATAAACGCTTCAAGGGGTTGTTTGTTTGCATGTTGGGGGACATTTCATTGCTTGAGGAAGTACCCTGATGATTTGATTTAAGCAGGAAAATTGTTTATTTTCTGCAATTAGAAGAATTTGCCTAAAACTTTAACATTGGGAATTTAAGAAAAGCTAAGTCCATTATTGGGTGATGCAAGAATTCACATGTATTACAAAGTTGCTCTGATGCCAACTTAACCTGCAAGTGAGGGAAAGGTCCCTTATAGTTAAATGGGAACCAAGGAACCAAGATGTGGCTTCAAAGCCAAGAATGCCAATTGTATCCCAGTAAATTTCTGGCTAAGAAACAATCCATTTTACATTATTCTCTGGGCTAAGCCACACAAAATGTTTATGCTTCCATTCTGTTTGGACATCCATTTTATTCAGACAAATGTGTAGACTTGTAATTGCACATATAAGCACCAGTATTCATTTATCTTTTGGGTTTATTGGAATTGTTTCTAGCTATAGTTGTAATTTGTGGATTAGCACATTCTATTACTATCTGATAGACTTTCCAAAAATGGCTTGGGTGGACAGAAAGCATTCCATGAATTGCTCTGCGGTGACCCATCATATTGATCTGAATGCTATAATGCTAAAAGAGATACTACATTGAATCCAGTCTTTATTACAATAAGACTATAAGATTGATGGTACACTGGAAAAGCTAGTGCTTGTTTATCTAACTCATTTGTATTTTGCAGTTTATCCCCGAGTCTGCTCGATATAATGTATCTTGTGGAAATGATAAAGCGGCCCTTGCTACTCTCAAGTGGATTGCTAAAATGAACCGTTCTGTTATGCCTGAAGGAAAGTTGGTAGAAACTGTTGAAGTAAGTTTTTCAATATTTTTGTTAACCTTCTTCCTGAAACCATGAGGTGCAGGACTGACTCCCATTATTAATTTATCCATCTGCTGACTATCCATCCATTCTTGGCAGTTTGAAGATGTGTGGACTTTAACTCCCAGAATTCCTTAGCCACCATACTCCACACATCTTCAAACTACCACAGTTGAGAAACACTGTGTTAAACTATGATGGCAGACTTGATCACCTAAAAGCAGAGTTCATCAGGTTCTAATCAGTTCTGGAGAACCGGTAGCGGAAATTTTGAGTAATTCGGAGAACCGCTAAATATCACCTCTGACTGTCCCCACCTCCATCTATTCTCTGCCTCCCGAGTCCCAGCTGATTGGGAGGAAATGGGGATTTTGCAGTATCCTTCCCCTGGAGTGGGAAGGGAATGGAGATTTTACAGTATCCTTCCCCTGCCATGCTCACCAAGCCATGTCATGCCCACCAAGCCACACCCACAGAACCGGTAGTAAAATTTTTGGAATCCCACCACTGCCTAAAAGGTAAAGTCTCCTTAAATAAAGTAATTACAGTCCATAAAGTACAACAATGATGCTTAACTACTGTATTTTTTGGAGTATAAGACGCACCTTTCCCCCCCCCCTAAAAGGGAAAGAAAATTTAGGTGCGTCTTATACACCGAATGTAGCCCCGCCCACCCACTGGACCCCACCCTGTGGCCTCTGCCTCGCAGCAGTTACCTCCTTGCAAGCAAACAGCAAGAAAAAACAGCTCCTTATAGCTTCAGCACAGGCTAATTAGCACAAGTTGATTGGATCGGCCTCCCGACTCTCAGCTGATTTGCTCTCGGCTGTTTTGCACAGGGCTCTGCTGCTTGCTGCAAAGAGGTAAATTGCTGGAGCAGATTTTTTTCCCCTTGTGCTAATCAAGCTATGTTGAAAATGAAAATGAAAGTAAAGCAGGCTGTTTGCTGTTTGCTGCAACGAGGCAAAATTGCTCAGGGGCAGAGGGAGATTTCTTTTTCTTCTTTTCCTCACCAAAAAAGGTAGGTGCGTCTTATACTCCGAAAAATACGGTATCTGTTCACATCAATGGAATTTAACTTACTGGATATTACAAAAGACAAGAAGCCATTATTGGTACAACTCTTCTTTTCTTATATATGCCATTGTTGGCACAATGTATGATACAATAGTATTATTGTGCAATCCCTAGTGAAACAAAGTGAAGATTGTAGTCAACTCCCGGGTGTCCAATATATGGCCTTCCAGATGTTTCTGAATTTTATTTTGCCTATGTTTGCTGGGGCTACCAGGAGTTACTGAACTGAAAAGTTAGATTATAATTCACAAAAGGATTCAAAGCTTGGGATGTGTCTTCAGCATTTGAGCAGCATATATCCTGTGCATTTCTGACTGTTCCTTTAACATATTTCTAGGAAAAACGAGGTAGATTCAAAGATCTATTTGATCCCAAATATTTACGGACATCTTTGCAAATATGGATTATATGGTAAATTCATATGCTTTTCTTCTTTCAAACTGCAGTGCACAAAGTAAACTTAATGAATGTTAAAGGGAAAATTTAGATTTCTTTTGTTTTTAAATTTATTATAGCTCCCAACTCTGATTAATTTAAGAATAAAAATTACTATTCAGAAGCTAATCAGAATACCAAGCAATTATTATAGTAATTTAGCTTACATTTATTCATTTGATTCTGTGTAGGATGCTCTGCTTGGCCTTCTCCAGCCAGGCATTCTTCATGGTTCCATCCATTTGACACATTGAAATATAAACTCTAACCAACAAAATTTGGCGCTAGTTTTTGTTTACACTCATGGCATACTGACTAGGAGTTTTGGGAATTATTGCTCCAAGCACATCTGAATAGCACCAGATCACAAAGTTTCCATATGCATTCTTAAATGCAGTTAATATATTTTGTTTTATTCTTTCCTTCAATTTAAAAATGAATACCAGAATAAGAGAGATAGTTTTGTGCAGTGGTTAAGGCATCAGAATAGAAACCATAATTCCTAGTCTCATCTTAGGCACAAAGCCAGATAGGTGACCTTGGACTTGTCTTCTCTTTATTTATTTATTTTATTAAATTTATATGCCGCCCTTCTCCCGTAGGACTCGGGGCGGCGCACAGAATAAAAACATGTAACAATAAGAAATCCTAAAAACAGCCAATATAAAACCCCAAACAGAATAAAATCCCGTAGCAGATCAGGGAAATTGCTGGAACAGCCATGTCTTCAGGTCGGTGCGGAAAATGCGGAGGTCAGGGGCTGTCCGGAGCCCGATGGGTAACCCATTCCAGAGGGTCGGTGCGACCACCGAGAACGCCCTCATCCTGGGGGCCACCAGCCAACATTGTCTGGCCGATGGCACTCGGAGGAGGGCAGCCCTATGTGACCGCACAGGGCGGTGGGAGGCCGGTAGGAAGTGGTCCTGCAAGTATCCCGGGCCCATGCCATGGAGGGCTTTATAGTGAGAACCAGCACCTTGAAGCGGATCCGAAGGGCAACCGGCAGCCAGTGCAGCTCGCGCAGGAGAGGTGTTACATGGGAATAATGGGAAGCTCCCGTAACAACCCGCGTGGCCGCATTCTGGACCAGCTGGAGCCTCCGGGTGCACCCCAAGGGCAGCCCCATGTAGAGGGCATTGTAGTAATCCAACCGAGAAAAAATGAGAGCATGAGTGACTGTATGGAGGGCATCCCTGTCTAGGAAAGGGCGTAACTGGCGCACCAGACAAACCTGTGCAAAAGCCCCCCTTGTCATGGCCATCAGATGATCCACCAAGGACAGCTGAGAATCAAGGAGGACGCTGAGATTACGAACCCTTCCAGAGGAAGCAGAAATACACAGATAAGTGACTATGTAACATAGGCAGATATGTAATTTGGATCTTCTAGCCCAGAGATCTTCAAACTTGGCAGCTTTAAGACTTGTGGACTTCAACTGATTGAAGTCCACAAGTCTTAAAAGCTGCCAAGTTTGAAGACCTCTGTTCTAGCCAGTTAAAATTTGATCTGTACCTAATTCACTTGACACCTTAAAATGGGCAAAAAAACAAAAAGAGGTAACATATTTGCAGTTATTTTATTGCTCTTCTCCTCTGGAATTAGGATCAGTGAAAAATTTTGAATCAATTTAAATTATGAGAAGTTGAACTATTTAGTCCAAGTAGACAAAAGGATTATTTGAATTGCTTCATTCAGTAGCAAACATTTTCTTCATCCTTGCATACTGGAAGTTGTATGGGTAATTAATAGTATTTACCAATCCCTTAACAGTTTGGTGTGCTGTTAATTAGTTTGAATGCTGCCATAAAGCCCTTTCTTGTTCTATTTGGGACTATCAAATGTACCCTGTAGATGTACCTTATTATCTTTAGAGAATATGCTAAAGAATGATTGCTTCCCATTGCTAACCCCTTTTGTTTTCTATGACAGGCTTGGGATTTCTTTTGCTTATTATGGTGTCATCCTGGCCAGTGCAGAATTACTGGAGAAGGATCTGATTTGTTCAACAGGAGGATCAGCTGAAGAGGCAGAGCTGGGCCATACTCAGGATGAGTTTCAGAGCCCTTGTCTCTGCCATACCTTTGCACCATCTGATTACCAGATCATGTTCATCAGCACAGTAGGAGAAATTGCATGTAATTTCCCCCCCCCCCTTCTGCCTTTATTTAAAATAAGCATGGAGAACGGGAAAGAGACTCCAAAGCAACCTTCCACAACTAGATACACACATACACAGAGAGAGATTTTCAGACAGATACAGACTGTTGTGTAACATTAGGAATTCTGTATGAAAAACAGTTTACTTGCTGTTGTCAGCTGCTTTCATTGATGTATTTATTTAGGAATGTAAGAACAGCCCTTAATCTCACTAATTTCAGATCTTGAAGTTCATACGGTTTCAAGTTGCTAAGGTTGAGAAACATTGAACTAGATGCTGTTGGGAGTTAATAACTTGTCATTGTACGTGTATACACAGTATACCCATACAACAAAATTCACTTAACACCCAAAGACCAGGTCCAACACACATAACAATCCCCAAACACACTCCCACCCACCACAATTCCCCACCCCTAAACCACTCAAACATCCACACAACAGACCAAGTAATGCTGTCCAACAGCTCATTGATGGTGGCCCTTCAGTTCATTGTTGAGTGCAATTATAGCTCTGGGATAAAACTATTCAGAAAACGTTCTGTTACAAAGTCCCCATTTGTAGTTTTCAAGTAATTGTAGGGAAGCTATGAAGAAAATAGTTGTCAACAGTCTTCCCTAAGGTGGTAGGGGTGTATGCGTGTGTGCGTGTGTGCTAATTATGTAGTAATGATTCAGTTAATTAATTGAATTTTACAAGGTGACATCTTTTTCTCCTTTTCCTTTTTTAAAAAAAATAGTAAATCCCTTAAATATTCTTGGCATCAATTTCCTGGGAAGACGAGTGAGCTTGACAATAACAATGGGATGCACTGCTGTTTTCTTTCTTCTCCTCAATATATGCACCACAATGTAAGTGTCTTGGGTGGGACCAGATGATGATGAAATGGCTTGGATTCCAATGCTTGCAACATCTTCTAGCCTCTGGTGTGGTCAACCATAATTTGGGAAATTGACATGGTGATTCATTGAGTGCTTAGAATTTAAAATAGTTTGGCTTAATAGAACATTTATTGCAGGCAGGAATTATGCATTTGGGAATATCCAAAAGATGAAGGCAGAAATGTATTGTTTTACAATAACTTGCTACCACACAAACATAATGACTTGATATCCCCTTGATATGTTCAGAGAAAACATATTAGATGTTTCAGTGAAAGAGGACTATTTGTGAGTTTCCCAGGAGCTCCAAGACAAAACCGGTCTTGTTCTGATTCAGGGGCCCCTTGTGTTTTCTAACTTCATTTTCAAAAATGTGTGTGGGTTATGTGTGAAAAATAGTTGCAGCAGTGTATAATAATTGTGTGGGTTCTTACAGTAGCTTTCCCCAGTACACTGACTTGAAATTATGGAAGATGAAATCTAACATATTTTGAGAGCATTGCTTGGGGAAAAATGTTTTATAGAATGCAAAATACAAGATCCCTACTCAGATACCCTATGAACAACTGTTTGATGACAAAAGAAAAGGAACACGGAAGTAACAAAAATGTACTGACCATAGCTGTATATCTCTAAAATAAATAAGGGCTGGTCTGTGTTTCTCTCTGGTGCAAACTTGCTGGAAAGTTGTAGTTGATTACACCAACATTGGTAAAGTTTCTCTCTTTCCTATCTGGATTGTCAATCCATAACAGTTAGAGCAACTGACAGAAGCAGATGTTTGGTTTAGTATAAACTGAGAGTTTCTCCCAAAAAACAGACATTATGTACATGGATAATTATGTTGATCTTCACATTAGTATAGCTTGTAGCAATAAAGGGAATTGTTTTTGAATGCCAGTCTGGACAGAGTAATTGATTGCCAAGGTTTCTTTATCCTATCTGATGCCTACCCTACTGTATAAATTTACAATGACCCTCTCTGCGAACAAAAGAAAAAAAGAAATTGACAGATTTCCTGCCTGAAATGTATTGATTTTTCAGTTTTTATGTGTTAACATATTATATGATGAAAGTCAGCAGATCTTTGCATCTGATAGAAATCATCAGGTATACAGGTGAAACTCAAAAAATTAGAATATCGTGCAAAAGTTCATTTATTTCAGTAATGCAACTTAAAAGGTGAAACTAATATATGAGATAGACTCATTACATGCAAAGCGAGATAGTTCAAGCCTTGATTTGTCATAGTTTTGATGATTATGGCTTACAGGTCATGAAAACCCCAAATTCACTGGTTATTTACCTGTAATTGATGTAAAATAGCCATTCCAAAATAACATTCCAAGATCACATCAGTGGGACACATTGGTAAACTATTGGACGTTGTTATTAAATTATTACATTATTTTCTTCATATCTTTTATTTTATTTTATTTTATTTTATTTTATTTCTAGTACTGGTCTTATTGGTTTCCTCTTTATGCTGCGTGCTTTTGTAGCTGCAAATTTCAATACTATCTATATTTACACAGCAGAGGTAAGGTCCTCCTGATTTCTTGAATTGCAAAGTGAAAAACTACCTAAATTATGTTGATGAATAACTTTTTATAACTTTTCTGCTCAACAGGGTACTCTTTGGCCAGTTTACCCAGAAATCTCACCAAGTTTATTATTTATTTCCACATAAAATAGTATGGCACTTCAACCTAAGCCAGAATAGACAGGAACCATATGCTAACACCTATAACTTAGTAGGAGCTTTATGCTTGTTTTCAAACAAGACTTTTAAAAAAATTACTGTATTGAAATTTTTAAAAATTTATTTTAAAAAATACATTATCTTTCTAAACATTGCTAATTTTATGAATCTGTTCTTAAAAATGAGGGCTAATGTTTTGTACTCAAGTGCTGCACTGGAATCAAATTTAGAGAATTGATAATATTTTGGTCCCAGGAAACTAACTAACTTCAACAAAACTCTGGGATTACCTCTAGGCATAAAATAACCTAAATTCTGTACATTTTGTAAAAGGTTTAGTTATATTTGTTTCTCTCTGGACCTCATATTTGGAATCATCAGTACTGTTTTTAAAGACAAGTTGATGCCATACTGCCCTCTGCTTCATCCAATACTTTTTCTGTCACAGAGATTATGCTCATTTTTACTACTATTTTATAGGTTTATCCTACCACCATGAGAGCCATGGGATTAGGGACCAGTGGCTCCCTATGTCGTATAGGTGCTATGGTAGCACCTTTTATAGCACAAGTAAGACATCTTTTTTTTAAGAATTTCACTGCATATATAAGGAACAGATTCCGGGCAAATATTTTTAGTATACTATATAGATTGTTTGATGTTTAAAGATTCACATTTGTAAGATTTTGGCTGTTTTTTATAAGTTAATTATTTCTTTTCAGAAAGTTTGGAGGAAAGGGGACACCAGGGAAGCTAAATTGATACTAATGTATTCAAAATGCAGAATCCTGTTTTGGCTATGGTACAAATAAAGGAAAAAGAGGATAAACATTTAAAAATGAAAGGACAAGTTTCTTTAAAAATCTTAATTACAAGCATTGCTCAAAACAGCACCATTTATTGACGCTTAGAAGGTACAATATGAATAAATGTAACAATTCTGCGAGAAGTTAGGAGAAAAAGGTTAAATACATTGGCTGATTAAAAAAAACATTGTATGTTTTATTATAAAGTTTAGTTTCTTAATAAAAAACTTGATATTAACTCACTAATAGCAAAGTGATTCTAGCTCATCTTTATTTTAGTGGAGAAAAATGAAATCCTTGAACTCTTCCAATGAAATCAACAGAACTAAAAGTGATGAATTTCTATAGGTCGTTGAATTAATAAAAATAAATGAATTCATAAAACAGTGAACTACTCTTAATAATTTCAACTGATGCAATATGATGTAGTTCACAAAAGCTTGAGCTGTGATAAATGAAACGGCCATTATAAATTTAATATTACTTTCTGAAAATGTATAATCTCCTTTTCTACTCTAGCACAATGGTTAATGCCTACAACATAATTAAAAACCAGGTGCAATATCATTTCAAAGAAATGAAAAAAAGATGTTGAAACTTTTCCTTTCTTTAGCTAGAGAAGACTTTGCAGTCCCATAGAGCTTTGTGTGGAGGAAATGAATCATGTAATATTTTACTTAAATTAAAGCACTAGCCTTTTATTTTCCTAACCGAACCCTTTTTAAAGCTATAATTTATTCCTACATGTATGTGCAACATTGTAATAGCAAGTTTCCTTCTCTCCACAACCCTCCTCCCCCCATGAATAAACTTTCATTAATTGTATGCATAGATAACTCTCCACCTCTGTTGTGTGTATAAAAGTCTGGCATTGCAATTCCATGCTAACTTCTTCCACATAGGTTCAGTTCATGTCTGGAAAGATAATTCTATTGAAAGATGGTTCAATCCATAAAATAAATAGGCCAGAAAGGATTTACAGATGAATTGTCAGAATTGCACGGCAGCATGGCACTAATACATTATCTAATTGTAGGTACTTATGAATGCTTCTTTCTTGGGGGCACTGTGCCTTTTTGCCTTGGTTTGCATTGTGTGTGCTATCTCTGCGTTCACTCTACCAATAGAGACCAAAGGGAGATCACTCCAGGTGGGTAATTCATCTTGCTTCTGAATAGAAGGGTCCCAAAGGAACCCTCCCCCCCCCAAAAAAATCGGTTCCATTACCAAATATAAAGCCTTGCCAACTTTATTTTAGGAAGTGAAAGTATTTTTTAAAAAAGACCCTTACAAAGAATTTCAACTTTTGTATATCTGAAGTCAACTATGGCATGACCCCTAAAACAAATGGCTAACAACTTGATAATGAAGATCCATATTCAAAAGCAAATGCAGATATAGGCAGTTCTCATCTTATGACCAGAACTGGTACTGGAACTAAGAGATGCAGGGTTTCTTATTAGTTGTGTCCCGTGGCCCAGCAATGAAGTGGCCTTCTCTACTCTTGACTTCCTGAGCTCTGAGTATTTTCAAAAGATAAGTGTGCGATTGTGACACACTGGGATAGGAATGCCCAAGGGTCAGGAAGCAGAGCATGGAGTATCTCAGAAGGTGAGAAGCCTTGGGAGGTCCAATGCAGGTAGTCTGTGTCTGTACTAGGTGTCTCACAGTCTGTTCCACCTGAGTCACTACTTAACGACCCACACGTTTATTTAATAAATGCATTGGGGAAAGTAGAGCTGGGGGGGGGGGGGTGATTAATGATGTGGTTCATTTAATATTTATCCCAACTTTTGACAGTAATGGGCAGGCTCCATGACTGTTTTAACTCAAGTAGTACCTGCAGAATATTACTTGTAGAGAGTGGGATTTGTATTAATAAAATAGTACATTATATAAGTTACTGAAAATATTCTTTTTAAATTAATGGAGGATTGCAATGAAAAGTTGCATTGCATCTATGGACCCTAATAATGCATATAGCTCTAACAGAGGTAAGGGAGTTTCAGGACAGAAAAAAATACTTTCATGGCCCAATCTCTAATATTATGTAGCAGGCTCTAATGCCAAAACATAGGCAAGATTTCTAATTTGAGGTTGAACTGTCTCTTAAACTTTAATGAAACTCTAATTCATCTGATTGGCCCAATAGGGAACATCAATGGAGGTATAAAGATTATGTTTATAATAACATTTTGAGATGGTGACATCTAAATTTAATTTCTACTCAGTTAAATCACACATTATAAAGTCTTAAATCTGATTCATCAGAGGACTAGCAACTGAGGTACACCAATCATATTCTAGGAGCTGCAGTGGCACAATGATTAGAATGCAGCATTGCAGGCTAACTCTGCCCACAGCCAGGAGTCTGATCCTAACCGGCTCAAGTTTAGTTTAGTTTACTTTATTGTCATTGCACCTCGTACAATGAAATTAAATGCCATCTTCAGTGTACATTATAACTATAAAACACAAACACACATCCTTCACATTCTATACAATTGAATTGAAAACCCCTGATATTGCATTAATATTGCACTATAGAGTAGAATTCAATATGGTTTCACCCTGGGATAGAAGCTGTTTTTCAGCCTATTTGTCTTTGTTTTTATTATCCTGTACCGTCTGCCAGATGGTAATAGTTAAAAAAAAAAAGGTGCCCAGGATGAGATGGATTTTTAAGAATGTTTTTCTTAAGGCAGCGGGAGCTATAAAGCTCTTCCAAAGAGAGGATAGGGCAACCAATGATCCTCTGGAAGGACTCAGCATCCGTCCTTCCAAGGTCAGTAAAATGAGGACCCAGATTGTTGGGGATATTATGGAGCAGTATATAAATCTAAGTGCTATTGCTATCATAATCAAGCTATCTTATGAAGAATGCTACAAATACAACCATGAGAAGGGAGCAGCAGCAGCAGACTTTAACCAAAACATCCAAGACACATAGCTGGCACACGACCAGACTAAAGTGCAAAACAGTGACAAGATAATGGTGAAAACCACTCTGTCAAACTCACAGTTCATGTATTTTAAAATTTTTTTGCTCCAATCTATATGGACTATAGTTGATTAAAATTGTACATAGGTAGAAAATACTTTATTGCAATTTACATAAAATCCACACATCGGCACTTTATACAACCACCAGCTAACTCAACCGCTGACGATCAATAAAGCTGACCTCAGTCAATGGGTCCAGCCCATCCCTTCTCCCAGCTCTTACATTCCAAGACTGCAGCAAAAAATTTTGCTACCTTTAGTGTAATCTTAGAATCAGTATCTTGGAGTAAGAAGTGAAGACTAAGATTTTCAGATAATCCAGGAAATCTTTGGCAGATGGGAGAGATAAGTTCTGACCTTACCTCCCGATAATGGGGCATGTAAATACGATGTGAGCCAACGATTCTGGAGATCGGTCGTCACATGAACAGTGAGTGGATTTCACACACCCTGAGCACCTGCTACCTAAGACATTCGAGGGGATCACATTAAAACGTGCCTTTAGAAAGGCCAACCTGTATTTAACAAAGGATAGCATAGAGAGATATTTGGGGCGGGGGGGGGGGGTGCATTCGGGGAATAATACCGAGAGAAAACGGAGAACATACTCCCGGATCAAGTGCCAGTTTCTGTTGTCTTTCAATATCATCCAACCGTTGGAATATCAGCGATCTGGCTGCATCTGGGCCAAACATAAGGGCTTTAATAGGGGGAATACCTATCTTCATAAGTTTTGTGTGAATATTGCGGGCCCAAGAACTGTGGAAGTCGTCCTGTCATAAGCACTGGCCTAAATAGTAGTCTGGAAGTCTGACCCACAGGGTCAGCCAGTAGCCAATAGCAACTTCCACAGAACAGTAGCGAGAGATGGTGTGCCAAGTTCCAAGCGGATTGCAGCATTACTCACACAGGGGGGGATTCCCATTAGATGGCATAAGAATTGACTTTGAACTGACTTGAGGAGGGAAATATTTGTTTGAACCCAAGGGGGGGGGGCGCCGTATGTAATGGCAACCATGAGAAGGTATCATGGTGTAAAGTGGCTTATGAGGAATGAGATATATTTTTATAGCATTGCAGTTAAAAAATGAAAGGGAAGAATATTCTGATGCAAGTTTTCATGAATTATTGCTTCAGAACAGTTGACCATCAGGATAATTTAAAAGTGTCACCTTTTTAAGTTTAGACTTAAAATATTAGTTAACATTGTAAAGTTTCATTGCAACAAATGACTTGACTCATGAAAAATAACTAAAATCTGTTGTTTTTTAAAAAACTTTTCAGCAAAGAAAGTGATCGTTAATTCTTGGAAGAAGAGGACATTGGTTGCTTGAAACTTGTGTGGCCTGTAACAATTCTCAAAATGTGTTCAAGATTAAACAACTCTCTCCAATACAATATCAGTATAATCATTAAAGTAACTCTATGTTTAAATCAAGTTTAAAAACTGTCACCAGAGTTTCAAGTGCATCACATAGTCAGGGCCAAATAACAAAAACAGGAAACCACAATAGTTTTAGCCAGCATGTGCATATATTTTGTTCATACCTTCATGAAATGGGAGTTTTCTACATTAATCTGCATATCTGTGACAATTCTCCCCCCCCCTTTCCTTCCCCTTCCTGGGGTATATATATAAATTACTCCTTCAAATCTTCCCATCTCTGGAATTTTGTGCATATTGAGCTACAGAGCAGAAACTTGCATTGTATTAAATAACCCACTACTTAAATATTTCTTGGATCAGTCTCCGTTTTTGCTTACAAGTTTTTTTCCGCAATGATCACATTTTTCTCAATTTGTTATAAAAACTATCCTACTGTTTTACAGTTTTAGTAACTTTGTTTCCATTATCTGAAACAAATGCAAATTTCTGTATTGATCAGCTAAATAAAGTGAACCTTACATAGATTTTTAAACACATGCCTAGCATAAAGTCATGTTTATTGTCAAGTATTGCATCTTTCCTTATTCCATTACATGAAGTTGAATATGCTGTTTAATTCCACTGATGGACAAATGAAAAAATCATTCCTTGAGAGGTAGCTAATTAATGGCTTTTATCTTGAGATTTACTAACTGCTTAAGATCTCTATATTTCAGTATTTGAGTTAGCTGTGTAATGGCTTCTTGGTTATTTCTTTCATATTTTCTTAATTATTTTTATATGATTGTAGAAAATAGCAGAAGAACGTCAGGATAATCTATTAAGCTATATATACTGAAACCTTCTGATGAATCTCTGCCAGTGGAGTTTGGATGCTCAGGATTGGTGTTCTTCTAGAGAAGTTATATTCTAGAATTAATTTAAACAAGTAACATAGTAAAGTTTAAACTTACTTCTGCAGTTATCTGAAATGAAAATACAAATGTGAAGAATGAGATTTGAGTTCCAAGAGGAAAAGAAATAAATTCAAATGAGAAAAATTAGTTAAGATAGGAGGATAATGCTTCATTTCCCTTCCTAGATCCTAATTATCCTATGGTTTGAAATGGATAAATTGCTTTCTATATCAGCTTAGGAACAGGCTTCCTGATCCAGAAATGGGTGCAATTGACACACAAAATTAATTTGTGCAAAGACCTCCTAGTCATGGCTACCCCGTTCCTTCAGCTGCAACTGAGAGTCCAGGAGCACCTCTTGATAATATACAAACTCTGAGAAAGTGTTCCCCTATCAACAATGACAACTCATCCCACTTCAAGGGGCCAAAAATCAAGCTATTTCAACTTGCCAGTTTGATAGATTTTGTCCTCCCAGGGGCCCTGAAAGCGTTCATCTTTGGTCTCTTCCTTATTCAGAAGGGACCTGTTATCCAAAACAGGACCACCATCTTCAGATACAGTAAGAGTGATAAAGCATGCTTCTTTGCTCTTAACTTTACTTGGTCAGATTTGTCCTTTGTCTTTGCCTCTAATGGTGAGTTATGTATCACTTCCTTTGCTTATCTCCCAAAAATTCTCTGTAAACCAGGCAGCCATAATCACAGAGTCCACAAAGGCATGATCTAATCAGTTCATCAATTATTTTGGACAGGCCATACAACCAGGCACAACCTTTCTGCATTGGGAAACAGTTACTGAGAACTCTAGGGTCAAGGACTGATCCAATATCCAATAGGAGCCTGGATAGCTCAACAGACAGAGCTCTGTAATTTAACACCAGCTGTCTGCAATTAAAGTAAGATCGAATCTCGCCAGGCTCAAGGTTGACTCAGCCTTCCATCCTTTCTAAGGTAGGTAAATTGCGGACCCAGTTTGTGGGGGCAATAAGCTGACTTTGTATAAATATACAAAAGTATGAAGGCTATTGCTTAACGCACTGTAAGCCGCCCTGAGTCTCCGGAGAAAGGCGGCATATAAATCAAATAATAATAAAAAAAATTATCCCACAACTTTGTGGGATAATACTCAGATCACTTTGCCATTGCCCTGAGACAAAAACAGATTCATGTGTGACATCTGCTGGGAACTTGGTTTCAATTTCACAAAGTGTATTACATCTAGCTACATCTGGGGAAGTAAAAAGTCACTACAACCTACTGAATGATAACCACCCCACCCTTATCCTATCCTTCCCTTTCAAACCCATGATGGCACATTTCTGAGATGAAATCACTCCTACACCAAACATTTTGGTGATACCTGCATGGTATGTTTTGGCAATACCTGCCTGGTCAGCCCCCTCATTTACAATCAAATTATATATGAGACAAGCTTCATTACAGGCTGGCTGGGGGCATTCAGCACAACAGTCAGAGTCCAGGGCATCTGAGGCTCCAGAGACCAGGCTCTGGACAAAGCATAGGGGCTAGAATGCAACAATAGTAATATGCACTGGTTCCTTTCCCTCTCCATCTCCTACCATATCTACCCATGCATCCATTATCATGGATTAACTTTTCCAACAGATTTCTCTTCATATGATCACACAAAGACACAAAAGCATAGATTTTCAAAGAACTTTAATTCATCTCCCCACGCGTTAGGGCACAAGTCATTATCTGGGGAAACTACAGTTTCATTGTACTTCCCAGAAACTTAGGACAATAGCAAACCATGTGCTTTTCTACCCTCCAATGACTAATGTTTAAGTATAGTAAAATTGTAAAGAATAATAATTTTGGCCAGCCACATCCTTTGGCAATTTAATTTTTTTTCTAAGTCCCCATTTTCTTAAAATAGCAATTTCCAATTCTAATTTAACTAATTGTATTTAAATTTTTTTTCCTCCCAAAACATCCTAGTTTTCCCTGGACTGAGAGTGTAATTCATTTCCAAGCAAGCATGATAGATATATGCCAACAGGGGAAGGCATTACTTCCAGTTAAATGTCCCTTATGTGTAGAAATCAATGATGTCAAAAATTATTTTTAGAAAATGAAAAATTGATAAATATTTAAGTAAAAAATGCTTAAGAGTACATATAAGCAGCTTACTTAAAAAAATGGTGCTCTTCCCATTTGAGGCGTTTTTTCCGGGGTTGCACAAATTCATCATCTGAGTCATCTGTTGGGGCTGGACTAGTTTTATCAGAATGGCAATAAGGCTGAACTGAGAACTTTCTATCTGAAAAAAATTTCTTCAAAAGTTCCTCAAAATAAGAACTTAGTTTCATTCCAGCATCAGCTACTTCAGAATCAGGCTGTTGGAAGAAATTAAATTTAATAGTGTTAGGATAATATGTTTCTAAATGAACTACATAAAATATTGCTAGACATGTTTGTGAATTCTTATTTTGGAAACAGTCAAATAAATTTCAAGGACTTTGGCAACACTTCTTTAGGATTTCAGGTATGTTGTAACTTTCATATAGTTCATTATAATATTTATAGTACAGGTAGTCCTCAACTTACAACCACAGTTAAGTCCAAAATTTCTGTGGTAAGCGAGACAATTGTTAAATGAGTTTTGCCCCATTTTGTGACCTTTCGTGCCACAGTTATTAAGTGACTCACTGCAGTTATTAAATTAGTAACAGGCTGTTAAGTGAATCTGGCTTCCCCATTGACTTTGCTTGTTAGGTCACAAAATGACCCCAGGATGTTGCAACTGTCATAAATATGAACCAGTTGCCAAGCATCTGAAGTTTGATCACATGACCATGAGGATGCTGCAACTATCCTAAGTGTGAAAAATGGTCATAATTACTTTTTTCAGTGTTCTTGCAGCTTCAAACGGTCACTAAACAAATGGTTTTAAGTTGAGGACTACTTGTACTGAAATGGCAAACAAACAAATTTTAATTTGTAATTAGATATATTATTTCTTAAGAGAACTGGTGTATGATAATTACATTGTTCTGTAATCTATCATGGTACCAAAATTAGACTCCTGGGTAGAGCAGGAATCATAGCCGAACTGTAGGTTAGAAGATTGACATTCACACTCTGGCCACAAATGTTTCTTTGGGGTTGTGATTTTGGTAGATTGTTGCTGCCATCACTATTTTCCAAGATGTGGCTCACCTGTCATCCACCCTCACTCACATCCAGGGTTGAGCCTTTCACAATGCCAGTTAACAATTATGGTTTGTTAATAACATATGTATAAGAATATATTATACTCTTTTTTCACCTCATTAAATTCAGCACAATTTTGAAATATTAGCCTGAAATCAGCTATAACATCTTCTGGCTTTGTATACATTATGTGATGTGCTTGCAATCTCTTCTTTATTGTTGACAAATCCATTGGCTTCTTAATTATTTTGTAGTAGTCAGGCACCTAAAAAGAAATAGATAAGTATTTTCAGAAGTTTAGTTTGGGTTTGTTTTTCTGTTTTTTGGAATTAAAAAAAGGAACATTGGAGATATTTAGCCAGATGGCCATTAGGTGTACAGAAATGTATTCCTATGTCATCAATGAAAATATATGAAAAAATATATTTTCTGCTGTGTAGTTCTAAAACAAATAGCAAGCTGTATTGCAGATGATTATACATTGAATTTGTTTATTTTATTAGGCTTAAAAGCCGCACCTTGCCAGTACTCCAGGAACATACTATGAGTAATAGAATCAAAATCAAGTTGGGCCAGGAGGATTATATTTTCCCTATCCCAACCCTGCTACAGATCATCCACAAGAGCAATAAATACAAATTCAATTCCATACTTCTACACCTAGTCTGAGTCCTAATAATCTATTTCCTCCAAGTCTTTGCCATGGCAGCTACACCACCTCTAAACAACTATCCTTCCAAAAGGAAGACTAGAGACTGGCTAGTTAAAATTTAAAATTGCCAGGTCACGCAATGGCTGGGAGTGTATTGCCACCGCCACCTTCAAGGCTGATGGCACCATGGATTTCTGGTTGGGGCTGAAAATGTTAGCTGATCTCTCTTCTTGTTCCTTGATTCTTTTTTCCTTTAAGTAGCATGATCCTATGCTACATGGCAGTATTTCATCAAACTGGTAAATTAAGAATATTTATTGTAATGTACAACCAGCTATAGCTGATTCTTTTATTCTAAATACGTCAACTAGAACCAAGAAAGCTAAGTGAACTACAGCTGTATCACCCGACCCATTTCTATCAAAAGCAGCAGAAGACGACATCCTGCAGATTTATGAAGCCAAAAGAACTGTTTTTCTTGAGCAGTTTCCACAGAGCCTAACAAAAATTTAAACAGATTGAGGAAGTCTCTAACCAAGGCGTCAAATGAAAAACCAGAAGATGACAAAATGTGCTAATTACAATCTTTTAAATAATTATATTACTTTCCTGCAGTTTCAATTATGTAGAAAAAAATCTGTATGATTGACACAGAGAATATTCCTAAACAACCTGCAGTATAGAATTTATGGAGATCTTCTTTTTCTGACTGCTGATTTCTTAAATTGGAAATGAACATCTGTATAAAATAACCATAACCATACAAAAAAGTCTGGGGTTGGAGAACCAGTATAAATAGTTCTACTGTTCAATTTCTGTTTGTAATTGTACATATAAAAGATGACATTCTACACAGAACTAGACAAAAATCAGAAAAATCCTAGGTATAGTGGGGTTGTAAAAAGAATATAGTACCTATCATCCTAATTTTACTAAGGAGGTTGCAGACAAGAGAAGAAGCTTTTCCAAAGCATACAATTTGGCTAAAACTGCACAGCTGCAGTTTAGAGGTATGTGGTTCCTGCTACATTTTCTGTTAACTATCAGGAAGAAGTAAAAAAGAGTTTCAAAATCAGCTGGGGTTTTTAAAAAATGGGACTTAAAGCTGATATTTCTGTTCTTTTAGACTTTTATCTATTAACAAATAATAAAGTGTCATCGTTCAATTTTAACCAGCAAAAACCTTAATATAAAAAAAGAAACCCTTTTTTGATATTAAGAACCTACAGTAGGGCACGTTTTATTACTGGGTGGTTTTCCTTCAATCCTCAGGAAAAGCAGTTTCATGTAAGTTTAAGAACTTAAAGAAATTGGATGAGATTTCTTTAAGAGATTGGAAAACCATTTGTCTGAAATGGTATAGGATTTCCTGCCTGAGCAGGGGGTTGGACTAGAAGACCTTCAGGGTCCCTTTCAACTCTGTTATTCTATTCTATTCTATTCTAAATTTGGAAATAAACTGCAAAAGGTTTGAGTGGAATATTAGTTTTGGAGAGTTCTTAAATGGACTAAGGGGCCAGATTTGATATAAAATAAATTTGATATAAAAAAAAAGATTGACTGGAAATAAGGTTATGAAATAATACGTGGTTTGTTTAAAATCCCCTTAAAATAAATGAATATTCTGAATGTAGGAGTAAAACATTCTTTCCCTGGCAAAATGTTATGGATTAGAGAAAAATATGGTAAGAGGGACCTTGAAGGCTGACTACTAGAAGCAACTGGAAAGAACTAAAGATTATAATTAAGGGAGAAGACAAAGTATTATAGAATGGAGTCAGTGTATTTTTAAACACAATACAAAAATCTTCTTGTTTAACCAATAATGGGTACAAACAAATATCAGTGATTAGTAATAAAATTAATAACCTACCGTGGGAGGAACTGGATCTTGAAAAGCAAGGCTCATTTCATGGCAGTAAAGGTACAGAAGTAATCTTTCACATTTCTATATATTGGGACAGAAATAACTAAAATTATTTAGGACATCATCTTGAAAGTTTACAACAGCATTGTAAACTATATAAACATGCAATCTTTAACATAATTTGCTCAAAACCTTGACTTTTTTTCTCATCCCTCGATGGATTTTTTCCTACCAATATTTTTAGTTTAATATTCACAAATGTGAAATATCTCATTTGAACTTCTGAGACAACAGATATTTCACTAATAAAGGCATATTTCATAAAATTATGAAGGATTAGATATAGCAAGTTGAATATTTCATATTTCGTACCCATATGTTATTTGTATATTTTATGGTATTTATGTAAATATGGTATATTTATTAATGGCATATTTCTGAAGCAAAAGAAACTCAGGTTTACATTAACATAATATTTCAGAGGCACATACTGCTCTGATTCTAAGTGTTGAGTAGTCTAAATTGGTACATATGCAATTTATCCAGATATCACTGTTAAAAAAGTGCTGAAATAGATAACATTAAAATCATCACAACAGGACTCTATAATAGTTAATAAAGAAAAGTTCGAACGTTTGAAATGTACATGTGCATGGCTAATAGAAAATCAGAAGAGTTGAACCTGTGACGCAGTATTGCAGGCTAGAATGCATATTGCTGGCTAACTCTGTCCGTAGTCTGGAGTTTGATCTTGACCATCTAAAGGTTGACTCAGCCCTCCCAAGGTTGGTAAAATGAGAACCCAGATTGCTGGGGGCAATATACTGACTGTAAATCGCTTAGAGGGCTGTAAAGCATTATGAAGCAGTATAAAAGTCTAATTGCTATTGTTACAATGCTATTACTATCTGTATTCTTGTCTCTGATTCTCAATACTAATTAATTCATTATTTTTATTATCTTGCACTTTTTTTTCAAAATTAGTTTGTAGAATTAACACAATACAATGAAATTACCCTCTGATCTATTGGTGCCAAGCCTGGACCACCTTCCAGTTTTCTTTTTTCTTCAGAAACATGGCTTGAGACATCACAATCATATTCTACTTCGGGTTTAGACAAATCACGGCAGAATGTACAAATCCATTCGCCACTGGGGGAAAAAAATGAAAAAAGAAGATTGACATAAGCCTCCCATTTTTGCATTCTGAATGCTTGTAAGCTAATTCTTTCACCTATCTTTTGCAATGAATGTTAAGTTAATACAGTGGTTACAATGAAGCCAATGATGGAGAAATTACGTTGTTCAATTTTGAGTTTTTCTGTCAATCAGATAGAGAATCCCCAACCACTAAAATGGTAGCTATTAAAATAGTTATCCTTAAAATAGATACAATTACTTTTGAGTGGAATCAAATTGTTCAAACATTAAAATTCTTCTCAAATGAAACTGAAAGACACAAAAGGTCAGATCGACTTGTTTCCTAAATGATTACTTTATGGTTTTATGGGAAAGAATAAGACAGAAGAGTAGAATGTTCTTAATATGCCACTCTCCACTTGCCACCTCCTCCTCCTCCCAAGACCACAATAATCCATATCTTTGCTGCCATAGTAGGCCTGTGTGAATTGTTCTCTCTTCTCAAAACAGGAGAAAGAGAGCTATCTAGATGGTAGAAAAAGCTGGTAAGGGCCATTCCCAACTAACTTTGACAAAACTATTTTCTTAGTAATCCTTAGACAACAAGAAAACAAAGTATTGGTTAAAATTGCTGCCCTTATTTAATTTATTTATCATATTTCTACACCATCCAACACACTTGCTTGCCCACACCTATTGAAAGAAAGCACCAGAAACAATACCATGGATACCTTTGGGGTTTAATTGGGAGACTGACTTACATCTCTTAATGATTAACAGCATTAAATGGAAAACACAGTTCCCACAGAAATATAACCAACTCAAAAGAGGTGTTCTCCTTATATAATATACATACTTAAAGCCTATTATTTAGTTGTATAACTGAAGTTGGAAAAAATATTGAGACAGTTGATTTTAAGCAGCATTCTGTAACAAAAAAACAAAACCACTATTCTAGATTTATTTATTATACTTTAAAATTGGAACAAATACAGCTGTTGCATCCAGGTGCATTTATCAGCCTATATAAATATGGGCAGGAGCTAAAGATTGGAAAACTTTCTGCAATTGCACATTACACAGTGGTATCTTGTTTTATACATCCACAGACTAAACCTCATAATGCAGATTCCAGTTTAGCTTTAAAACCAGATACAATCATTTAAATAATGTTTGAGTCCATGCCATAGATGAGAATGGCTTTAAACTTTACCTTGGAAAATTCCTGAGTGTAGGAACATGACATGAAAGATGGAACACTTTGGGACATTTATCACAACACAAAAGTTCTCCTCCATTCTGACATACTGCACACCAATCCTCGTTAGGATCATCATCTTTTCTGCCATCTTCACCATGTGGAGATCCTATCCATGTTGCCTTGCCATTGGATGGCTGGTCACCTGTACTGTCTGGTGCTTCTGTTCTCAACACGGATGCTTCAGAGGAGAGGTTGCTATTCAGTAACAATGAGGGAAGAATGGCTCTTGGGAATCTGGACTATAGACAAAAAAATGTCTAATTTCATCAGAATGAAGTATCTTCTTTGCACATGTTAATATATACACAGAGAATCATGCCTCTTTGACAAATTATACGTATTATCTAGCCAGTTGATTCAGCTAGATATGCCCTTATCAAGAGTATATTATATCAAAGATTTGAACATATATACCTTAGATTTTTAAAAAAGCCACCAAGACTTCATTAAATATTTTTCATCATAGCCTTATATAAAATGCTTCTGTGGAAAGAAAATCAACTCCTCCTACCACATAGTCTTCCTGTCTCAATCAGGACAAAAGTTTTAAAATCACAAACTGAAAATGCAATGGGAAACATGAATGTAATTGGATGAATATTCTGTCCTGTCTGATCTAAACCTGAAAACTTTTTGCTAAAATAAGGAAAAAGTTGCTTTCCATAGAGATTTTGATGAACAAATGGTAAAATCCCAACTGAACAGGGTGCTTGTCTACAAAGCACTATTTCTCAGACACTGGCTAAATGCACTTTCTTGGAATTTCTAGAGGGCATGCATTTATGTATTTTTGAGGAACAAAGGCAAGGTTTTCCTATATAAAAGCCTTGCAGGGAAAGGGTCACCATATCTGCCTCTGGTGGCTTTGGGGCCTTTTGGCCATAAATAAAATTAACATTGATTGATACTGCACTCTCCAAATAAACATCATTTGTTTCTAAGATTTCTTTAGCAGAAATATTGTAATTCAACTAATTTATAAAACAAGTTAGTGCCCTTTTGTATTTAAGATTATTTTTCATAACTGTGATTACATTTTGATTACGGGATTCTTCATCTGTTTCCTGCTTCACTGTGACAACTGGGAAATCATAGTTCTCACTTGGTACACCAGATTCTTGTTTTATTCTGATAGGCTCTAACATGACCACAGGGACTCTCTGGGTTGAATCTGCACCTGATGGTTTACCAGAAGAAGTAGAGCTATAAATGAAGTAAGAAAAAAAGAAAAGATCAAATAGATTATTAAAACAGGTTTTGTACTATTTGAATCAGAGCACAACACTGCTTTCAGAAATGATTGCTTGTATAAGGTGGGAAAAATCAATCTGTGCCATAATTTTTCTATAAAGTTCATAGTTCAATCTTGATAACACAAAGCCTGATTAATGTAGTAGTGTGACTGAAATTATGTTTTAAATATTTTTGCATACATTTCAACTACACTGAATACATTTCAACTACAAAATTAAAATGGGTGTATTATCATACAAAATGATAAAAAGGATAATAATTTCCTTAATTGTCTATATGTATTTTTGCTTCATCTAGGTAAAATATTTTCTGCTTTTTTTAAGCCCTAATTTTTAAATATTTAAAATCTAACCTTTCCAAAGAATATCATCTAAGCTCTTTTTAATTAACAATACTTACATTTCTCTTGTTTTTTTGTAGAAGCAATATAAAATTTATCTTCATATCATATATCTTCTTTGCATAAATTATGGTTTGTGTATTTTACCTTGTATACTTATCTCTACCAGATTAATATACATTGCTGGCTATTGATGGGTGTTCCTGTTTCATGGCCATATTGGTTCGGAAATTCTTAAAAATATAACCCCACATCCCAAAAGTGTAAAACTTAAGGAAGGCACTGGGACATCACTTCAAGGGCATCGTTGGGGTGGCCTGGGGTGGAGATGTACAGCTGGGTGTCATCAGCATACTGGTGGTATCTCACCCCAAAGCCACAGATGATCTCACCCAGCGGCTTCACATAAATGTTGAACAGAAGGGGCGAGAGGACCGATCCCTGCGGCACTCCACAAATGAGAGGCCTCGAGGTCAACCTCTGCCCCCCTGCCAACACAAACTGCGACCGGTCGGAGAGAAAGGAGGAGAACCACTGTAACACGGTGCCTCCCACCCCCAACTCTTCCAGCCGGTGCAGCATGATACCATGGTCGATGGTATCAAAAGCCGCTGAGAGGTCTAACAGGACCAGAACAGAGGAGCAACCCCTGTCCCGAGCCCTCCAGAGATCATCAACCAACGCGACCAATGCCATTTCCGTGCTGTGCCCAGACATGAAACCCGACTGGAATGGATCTAGATAAGATGTTTCCTCCAGGAATTGCGGAAACTGTCGCGCGACCACACTCTCAACAACCTTCACCATAAAGCGAAGGTTGGAGACAGGACGGTAGTTGGCCAATATTGCAGGATCCAGGGACGGCTTCTTGAGGAGAGGCCTCACCACCGCCTCTTTCAAGGCGGTGGGGAAGTAACCCTCACTCAACGAAGTGTTGATAACACCCTGGAGCCAGCCTCGTGTCCCTCCTGGGAAGCCAGTACCAAGCAGGAGGGACACGGGTCCAGCAAACATGTGGCCGCACTAAGTCTCCCCAAAATCCTGTCCACATCATCGGGAGTCACAGCATCAAACTCCTCCCAGATAACATTCTCAAGACTATTCCTCGTCACCCTGCCCTGATCTACCCAGTCAGAGTCCAAATCCCCCCGGATCTGAGCGATTTTGTCATACAGGTCTGCTTACCTGCCTCGACTTCCTACGCTAGAGGCACTGGGTGAACGCATTGGAGGATGGACACCAGAGACAGTAACCGACCCTAAATCATCAGGGGAAAAATCATCAGGTTAGAAAGAAATCCTTGCATAATACCTATTAATATTTGAAATACATATTAAACGGCACTTTAAATATTATCAAATCATCCATTCTTCAGTTTCAAAAAACAAAACTTCCAGTGGCCAAGATGAAGGATTATTTTATTTTTTTCAAAGAGTTTCATTTTTTTGTTGTGGTCTAGCTGCTGATACCTTTTTTTAAAAAAAAATATATAATCAGCATTGCCTTCATGATTGCCATAATCCTCCCCCATTTACTACTTAAGCTACGAATCTCTACTTTTTATATTCATTTAATTCTATATGCGGTTAAAATTCTTTATCTTTTCTTCTATTATTATTATATTGTCTTTTTGTAAAAGCTCTACAAATCTTTCTATAACTTCCTTTTCACTATAGTTATTTGGCAACCAGCAAAAGCGTTATTTCTGCACTAGATATATTATTTCCATGTGATTATGTATTTTCACTAATGTTCTCCTTCCCAATGCTTTAGATCTTGTTTGTGCCTAACAGTGTAATAATAAGAGTTTTAAAAATGATAATAGCTGCCATACCAGAAAGTCCTGGAGATGGAACTGAAGAGTTAGGAGACTGCACAGTTTTGCGTGAAGATTGTTTGGTTTGGGTGTGCTCTGCAAATGCCTCTCTCTTCCCAATACTTTCCAATGGAACACTTCCTGAACAGTCAATCTTAATATAACGAGAGACAGTAAGGATTCTAGATAGGAAAACATTATCTCACTACTTTTCAACAAAAAGCAATTACAGTTTCCTTTAATTACAAAGTGGACAATCTTGTGTTGAAAGTTATAGGTGTTTGGGACAGAAGACTTTTAAAGAAAGTCTTTTAAAGAAATTTAAAGGCTATACAGATGCAAGCTCTTAATTGGCTGGAAAAGTCATTAAGAACATAAACACATTGGAACTTGACTGAAAAGTATTAGAATATTAAAGACACTTCTAGAATGTGCTCTAAAAAGAAGTCACTACTTTATGCACTAGCTATACTTTAATCCCAAACTGTATGGCATAACTCCACCAAGTTTTGTATTAGAATAAAGCAGCATGCTGGAATAATAAACCTTTTAAAAAAAGACAAAAAAATATAGCATTATCTCACATCTGGTAAAGAAGGCAAGATACAGGAACCACCCATTGTTGAATTAAGATCAATCATAGATGGAGCAAAAGTCTTCCCATCATTTCCAGCAGCACTATTAATAGTGGGACTGGAGGGAGTTGAAGTTGTACTGCTAGCACTCGATGAAGTAGCCAAAACTTGACCACTGTGGATCTGCCACTAGAAAAAGGGAGAGGAGGAAATAATTTATTTCCTAATCCATGTACAAGAGATATTAAAGCTGCATGAAATGTTGTGGACAAGGATTAATAACACTCTGCTTAATTATTATTAAAGTTGATAAAAGTAGCTCTGAAATGAAAGTGTAAAAATTATTCCAAATAATAAATACATAAGCAAACCAACAAACAAAAATGTGCCTCTTTTCCAATAATATAACTTTTGAGCTGACTAATTTATCTTTAGATAGCAAAATAGATTGGATAACATATTTTAAGTTCTTTTTTGGATTGTATGAGATATAATATTATATATCATACATGGAGAATGTACCTGTTTAATGGCTTGCTGTGCCAAAATTGCCATTTGCAGTGGAGATGGCTTTACAGATGCATGTGGTATGCTTTGATTTTGAGGAAACTTCACTGGCTGAGCCAGAGGAATTGGTCCTATGGATTTGAAATTGTGATTCTGAAAGTTTACCAAACGTGGAGGTGGCTGCTGGAAAGACAAAAGCAACATTCTTAGCTAACAGGTCATTAGTTATAACAAATATTTTCCTAAATGTTGGGGAAAGAAATTATGAAAGATAAATTATTTTGGGGGTGGTATTCATTTCCAACATAAAGCAGTGCAGTCTGAAAAAATAAGAGTTTCACAATCTGTTTAAAGGGGAAAAGTTACATAGGAGCCTGAAAAGGGAGTGACTTAAATCTATTAATATTTTAGGAACTCTCGAGGGGCCCCTGAGCTCCTAGGATGAGAAAAATTATACAGTTATATAGTGTAGTCAAATGCACAAAATGTTAATCTGTGTAATAATGTTTTTAATGCCTCCTTGCTAACTTTACCTTTTCCTCTGAATAAAGTCAAAATAGCTAAATGTTTTCTACTCTGGACTTGCCCTAACTTACCTGAGGAGGTGGAGGAGGTGGTAGTGATGGTGGTGGAGGAGTCTGGTGCACGGGTCCTGCAATTCTAGGTTCTGGGAGACCCACGGGACCTGCCCTCCGCTGTGCCTGCTGCCTCTGAGCAAGCACTTGCTGCTGCATGTGCTGAAGTCGAAGTTGAGCTAAACTGATCTGCGTTGGGAACTTGGATAGTTGATTTGAAGATAAGCCACTTTGTGGCTGTATGTTTGGTTCCGTCACGGGGCTTTTAGGCATATGAGGTGGGAGTTCACTATCTTCAATTACCAAAGAACCTGAATAAAGATAATTTTATTTATAAGTTACAATTTTATTACAGATAACTCTATCACAATAATAGCTATTCTTTCTGGCATCATTGACAGCCCTCTGTGTTAAACATCCATTGTTAATCTAGAATTACTTAAGACATGATTTAATTGCTTGAAACAATATAAATGCATTAAGGTATTGGCCAGGCATTTACAAACTGCCAGGTACAGGTAGTCCTCGACTTACAACAGTTCATTCAGTCACCGTTTGAAGTTACAACAGCACTGAAATAAGTGACTATGTCCGCTTTTCACACTTACGACCTTGCAGCATCCCCATGGTCACTGATCAAAATTCAGATTGGCAATGACTCATATTTATGACGGTTGCAGTGTCCTGGGGTCACGTGATCACCTTTTGCGACTTTCTGAGAAGTAAAAGTCGATGGGGAAGCCAGATCACTTAACAACCGGGTTACTGTTAACTGCAATATTTCACTTAACAACTGTGGTAAGAAAGTTGTAAAATGTCGGCAAAATTCATTTAACAACAATTCATTTCACTTAGCAACAGAATTTTGAGCTCCATTGTAGTCATAAGTTGAAGACTACCTGTATATATTTGGCAAATGTCTAATTAATAGGGCACTCTATTAAATTATCAATTTTCCTATATAACATCACTTCAATTGACAAAGTTGTACACTTTGGGATACATAGTTGTAAGTTGGGGTCCCCAACCCCCGGCTGCGGCCCACTACCAGACCTTGAGCCTTTTGAAACCAGGCACGGAAGTGGCGGGCGAACATGTGCATCCCCATTTGCACGAGTGGTGGGTGTATATGCATGTGTGCTTGCCCACTGCACACAGGGAATCATCCCCTCCCCCTGCCAGTCTGCAGTGTCAAAAAGATTGGGGAACTCTGTTGTGACTGATGCACTAAACCAGGGGTGTGACACTCATGGCATCATGATGGCATCATGTGACGTATCGGGACTTTTCCCCCTTCGCTAAACCAGGTGTGGGCGTGGCCAATGCATGATGCATCTGGCCCGCGGGGCGGGAGTTTGACAGCCCTGCACTAAATTATAATGATGCATAGCTGGAAAACCTATAGCCAACTGAGACATTGTTTCATCTACAAATAGAGCAAAACAAGATGAGTTTACCAGAACACACACAAAGAATGCACACTGCCACGTACAATTTTATCTTCATATAGGATTTCCCATGATAAGAGGTAGAACGGAGGGCAAACCAAAATGAAAAATGTGTATTGTTACTCAAGAGTTCTTGAGTATCTTGAGTTCAATAAAATGTGTATTCTACTTATTTCAAAAAGTACTTAAAATAAATCAAATACAATTATTTAATGTGATAAACGTATTAAATAATATAAAGTTTCTATTAACAAAACCAAATGGAGTTCATCATACCTAAGTTGAAAATATTTTGGGCCCAGAAACTAGGATCACAGTGAAATTGAATGGTAGTATTAGATACTGGTAAGGCATCACACCTTGCCCTAAGGAGGTATCGTAATCGGTATGTAATCTAGAAAAAGAATAAGATTATATTAATATTAAACTATCTCAGTGTGACAGAACATTACAGAACATGACT
The DNA here is from genome assembly GCF_029215685.1 of Pituophis catenifer annectens. NCBI lineage: Eukaryota > Metazoa > Chordata > Lepidosauria > Squamata > Colubridae > Pituophis > Pituophis catenifer. The sequence continues at coordinate 70,291,709 of NW_027256887.1, forward strand.
CATAACTGGTGACATATGGGGAATAGCCCATTGGTCACTTTACATTAAATGTCCTAGTAATTTTCATGGGACCATCTATTGACAATCAAGGAATATGGAAGACTACAATTTGGAATGTTAACAGGAATATAAGGTAAAGAGCCTGAATTAATGAATGAAACAAAAAAAGATATTTTATTTATTTGTTAAATTTGTAGACACTCTGATTTCCAACAATTCTACTGGGCATTTTTGAAACTAAGATAAAGATGTAACAAATCAAAATAAATGATCTACTTTTATGCAGGGCAGCTGAAGAATCCAGAGAAAGAAATGAAAGTTTAGGTTTAAAATTATGAATAATTAATATAGAGAAAAGCTGGGTCACCTGGATTATTCTGGAATCCATTGGTTCCTATTTTCATGTGCACCAGAATAATCAGATTACATACTTGGACTGTTGCATGATAGTTATAGTAATATTATGTTCCAATGAATTGTGATCATGAAAGTATCAGGAATGTGTTTTGGGGGAAAAAAGTATACAACATTCTGAATAAATGTGATGCAGGAAAAATCATTCTGTTAAAAGACACAAATGAATGAGTGAGAAGGCAAGTATAGAAGTCTAATTTGGAGAATCAATAATTAATGACAATGGTAGTTGTTTGGGTGAATAATTGCTCTGAAACAGACCTGTTTGCTTTAAAAATATCATTTAAGCATAGGTCATGGTGCTCAAAGCTCTATTGGATTGGAGCAGCGTATAAACCCACATAAATAAATTAAAACAAGTGCACACATGACAACACTAAATGGATTTAAGTGTCCCTAAATTGATTATTTATGATCATATAGTGAACTAAAAGCTCTGAGTGTGAGATAGGCCCATATGACAGAGTGTCAAGAGAGGATGTTGAGGAACAATGGAGATAATGGAAGAAAGGAGTGAAACAAAAGTAGTGAGGAAACTGGAGTGAAAGCAGAACAACTGTAGGAAGACAAAGTAGGAATCATGTAAGAAAATAATTAGAAGATAGTATAATCTCCTAGCAGAATGAAAGAAAGAGGACTTAAGGAAAGATAATATAAAACAGTTTGTTCAAACTTGGCAACTTTAAGCACCCAGAATTCTCAAGTCAGCACAAAGAAAAAATGAAAAAGACATTATTTGAAGGGATTAAAAATCGAGATTCTTAAAAGTTAAACGAAGATAAAATTGGATTATTTCATCAAGGTTACAGTAGATATGTTGTTATCTCTGGTAAGCCTTAATAGATTTTTGCTGACTAGGGCTTTAAGGATTGGCTTATAGGTAAGAGATGAGATACAGATTGAAGAGATCATCTATTGTATTTTAAGATAGCAACAAGTTACTAACACATTTATACTTGTGATGAAGGGGAAAGTCGTTTCTTTCAAGTAAAACTGCTATCAATATCTTCCGAGTGTTTTCTTCATTATGCTAAACATGCCTAATTTCCTTAGCCAATCATTGTATGATTTAGTCTCGAGACCCCTTATCATTTTTGTTGCTTTTCTCTGTACTCTCTGTACTCTGTCTCTGTACTCTCACAGTATTCCAAGTCTCACCAGTGCAGTATAAAGTGGCACTTCCCATGATATTGATGCTATCGCTCTGTTGATGCAGCCTAGAACTGCATTGAGTTTTTTGGCAACCACAACATATTGGTGACTCATACTGAAGCAGTGATCCACCAGCACACCTAGATCCCTCTCACAGTTACTAAGATTGAGCCAGGTACCCCCTATTTTATACCTATGCATTTTGTTTTTCTTTCCTAAGTGCAGGACCTTACTTTTCTCACCACTGAACTTCATCTTATTGGATAGGGTTCAATGCTCAAGTCTGTCAAGATCAGAGGTGGACAGTTAATTCTCCCAAGGGGCCACATGAGAAACTGGGACTGTGTTAGAAGGCTGCCACTGCTGATGCCCCGCCCTCTGCCCCACTCCTTGCTGACACCCTGACACCTGCTGCTCCACCCTCCGGCAGAGTGTTGCTAAGTTTGGGAGCAACTTGTAACCTTTCCTGTTGGCTTTCCTATTGACATTATTTGTGAGAAGCCAGCAAGGAAGGTAGTGACTATGGCTCTCCCAAATGCCCAGATAATTACGTGATTACAGGTTTCTGTGATGGCTGAAGCTTCAAGGATCAGTACATCCATTTTTTCAGCACTGTCACAATTTTGAATGATTATTGAACAAATGGATGTAAGCTGAGGACTATCTGTATATCAGTTATATAAACATTTGAAAGGAGAGATTGGCACAATAGGAATATCTCTCAGCTTTCCCCAGCTGTCTTCCTTTGTGTATGCATATACAGTTTCTACACTGGCATTTTGCTACACAGAAAACTAAAGCTGCAAGTTTTCTAATGAACATAATTGTGATGTTACATAAACAACTAATAGCAAAGTTTTTAGAAAGGTTCCTTTTTTTTAATGGACCAGAAATTAAGAGTGAAAATGAGTAGAAAATCTAACTTTGCTTCACATGAGCAAAGGGAGCACTTGTGCAAAGAACATCAGTATACCTCTCAAACAGAAACATACAGAATTGTGCATACTTTGTCTTAAAATGAAGTAATGGTATTTGTTATGCACGTACATAAGCAGAAAATAAAATTACAATACAATTTATGATGGCAGTAAATAAAAAAGTAAAATGATGGGTTCTAACTTCTATAAAATTGTTCAAAAACTATTTTAATTATATTGTGTAGCTTATTCACTGCTAATCCTGGTGTAAACTGAAACCATCCTGTTGATCAGGATTCTGATAACTCTCATGATTGGTCTAAAAAGATTCTAATGTTGAAATGAAAGAAATAAAATTCAGGTCTTAGCAAGGCCTTCCGAGTTGTGGAGACCTCAATAAAGTAGTCACAAGCTTACAGCTAAACATATGATCATAACCACAAGATGTGTACACAAGTACTTTTGTAACTTCTGTACCTTATTTCTTGTAAGCAGGGTTCCAGTTATGTAACTAAGAAGCCTATCTATGCTTGCTTGAAATTGCATTCAGGGTTCTTCCAGCCTTATGGGAGAACCCATCTTTATACAGCATTGTATAAATGTGACTTAGAGAGCACCTGGTCTCTGCCTCTTTGTTCGCACCAAGCCACACCTGCTCCCTGCTTGACACATCACAACTACTGTAATAATCTTGTCCTCTTCAGATTTTTACATTTTCATTATTCTTTTCCACTGCCTCAAAAGATAGCTAAGTTATTAAAAAAACAGGAAAAACAAAGCCGATTTCATCTGAGGATATCAAGAATAGAAGAAAATGATCCTCCTCAACATAATGATAGTAATATGAACACCTTTTGTGATGAGAACAATTTCACAAAGTCGACAACGTCGAGATTTCAAAGTTTTTTACTATACATTTCTCCAGAACAGCATTTTCTTCAAACTTCAATGCTTCTAATGTAAGTTATACTTAAAGCAGAATTTAGAAACTTAAAAATATGAGCTTCCATTATAAATTATCTTGTCCATACTGCTGCAAATATATCTCTGAAAAAGAAGAGCTGGAAAAATCTGAAAAACCGTGTAAGGATTGCAAATTCGATCTAACGATTTATCCATACCAAGCGTTTGCTGTACAATAAGGCTGTGCTGCTCCCACTGGAGACAGCCCATTTAGAAAAGTTCATAACGTGTTCCAGTTGTTTAGAAAGTCCTGACACTTCTTGCTGCTGTTGTAAAAGCTTTGCCCGGTGTTCCTTAGCTAGACACTGCAATTAAGAAAGATAGGGTCATGATCATTTCTGCAGATCAAACCACTAACTTACTCTACTTTTGTGTATAATCACATTCCATCTCTTCAAGAGAGTAGACCAGAGTCAGCCTTGAACATTTTATCATTAATATTGAAATCCTTTACTATATTAATACTTAGGCAATCTTTGATTCAAAGGCTATTTCCATTTTGCTTTGTATTAAAACAAATAAAAACTTATTTGAACAAAAAATACTGGGATAACAAAGACTATCCAATTTTATTTTAAGTTTTTATAGATAACATTCCATTTATCAGAGGAAAAATGATATTACATGTAGTCCTCGATTTATGACCATTTCTTCAGAGACTATTTAAAATTACAATGGCACGGAACGAATGATGGGTCATGACCACGCTCAAAATTCCAGCTGTCTTAACACCTCTGTGATCTCATGACCATGATCTGGATTCTTGGCAACTGCCTCACATTTATCACTGACTATAACATCACATGATCAGAGGATCAATGCTTGTGACTTTCCCTACTGGCTTTCCCAGAAAGTCAATGGGGAAGAGACTTGCAGGGAAGATTGCAATCTCATCTACCAATTCTGAAATCTTCCAAAATGCATGATTTTGTTACTGTTTATTCTTTAAATATTTTAATAATTTATTTTTTTATTTATTTTATTTCAAATTTATATACCGCACCTTCTCCCAAGGGACTCAGGGCTGTGTACAGCCAGACAAAAACATACAATACAAACATTAAGAACAATTAAAAGAATATATATTAATTTGGCCCCAGTTTAAAATGACAAACCAATTAAAAATTAAAAATTTAAAAATATGTTAAGCCAGTCCGGCTTGATGAAAAAAGAAAGTTTTAAGGGCACGGCAGAAGGCACCAAGGTCTTGGATTCTCCTTATCTCAGGGGGCAGCTGGTTCCATAGGGTAGGTGCCCCCACAGAGAAGGCCCTCCCCCTGGGGGTCACCAGCCTACAGTTTGGCTGATGGCACCCCGAGGAGGCCCTCTCTGTGGGAGCGCACGGGTCGATGGGAGGTTGTCGGTAGCAGCAGGCGGTCTCGAAGATAGCTAGGTCCTATGCCATGGAGCGCTTTAAAGGTGGTAACCAACACCTTGAAGCGCACCTGAAAGACCACTGGGAGCCAGTGCAGCTCGCGCAGGAGCGGTGTTATGTGGGAGCGCCATGCAGCTCCCGTAATTACCCGCGCGGCCGCATTCTGGACCAGTTGGAGCCTCCGGGTACTCTTCAAGGGGAGCCCCATGTAGAGAGCGTTGCAGTAGTCCATAATAAAATATGATATACCCAGATATTTTTAGTCATACATAATATAAACATCATGTACTTTGCACTAAAGACCACTTTAATACTGTCCCTTGGGAAAATAAAATCTACCTCAAGCTGATGTAGCAGAGCTTTTCCCTTTTTGTTTATTTCTACCATCAATGTGAAAATAGCAACTTTAACATCTTGTTCCACCAGTTTTTGATTCCGATTCACTTCATGGATTCTATAAAATGTAGAAAGACTATTTAGTGTATTTATAACAGTACAGTGATCACAATTTGTGATGTTGCTGATGTTCAGATCTTGATATTGTGCAAAATATCACAGCAGCATATAATTAAGAATAAATCTTCAAGCTTAACTCCTGATGACTTTTGCATATATTTAATTTTCTTGACAACAATATGAAGTACTTTGCCTCCTTTAAAATATCTTTTTCAAATTTCCAATGTAGTCTATCTTTTTAGTTTCCCATCTAATTATTAACCAGTTTGAATACTGCTTACTTTTCAAAATCAACCAAGGTTGCTCAAATGCTACTTCCCTAAACACAATTTGCACATTTCAAAACAACTCAAAACAGCACAATGCAGCACAATGTCATTTTTTCTTGGTGTCAAGAATATGATTAACAAAGTGCAATATGTACGTACTGTACGTATCTGGGATGTCATGGCAGTGTGGTTTGTTTAACATAGGTATTTAAATAGTAATGTCTCTCTATTTGTAGGATGTATATATATATATATGCACACCAAAATATACAAGCGATGTGTGTGTGCCTATATAAAAATACAAACCAAACAGATTTTATAATTGCTAAAAGTCATTCTAATATGTCAGTCAATTTCTTTAAGCTTCAAGAAAACATTGGAAGACTCTGGAAAATATTCTATATTAAAGCAACTAATAACTGTCAAAACCTAGTGTACGCAGCCCTGGCATCTTAGCTCTTTCATTATTCTCAGATTCTTTTTTAAATACTAGCTAGGTGCTGCAACAGGTTCACAGAGAATATGGACTCATACAATTCTCGTTTTGCTTAGGAGAATGTGTGTAGTACTGTATTAAATTATGTGCAAAAGTTACTGCACCCATTTACTGTGACATAATATGCCCCCATCTCCATCATGCACGATTAAAATAATTTTACCTAAGAGTGCTGCATGGTTAGGTGACTATTATAACTAGAAGGGAAAATGGAAGGTATCTCTAATAGATAATCAGGGAAATGTTTCAAAATAAACCAAAGGGGAATAGGAAATTAAATTTTACCACTGATGGGTTTACAAGCGTAGAATGAAAAGCAATGCCTCCAGTGGTATAAGTCACCAACAGTACTGACATATTCGAAGCTCTGATGCATTATTTAGCATTATTCACTTTAATTGGCATGAAGTTGCTACTAGAAACGGTGATGTTACTATGTTTATAAAATGGAAGTCTGCAGTGAGTATTCATCAGGTTAAACAACACTGAATTTTTGACTGTCGAAGGAGTCTTTCCATTTGAAATTCATCACCAAACCCAGGTTGTTTATGGTGATGACTGTTGATGGGAGCACTGGCCAAAAAATGTAAAGATGGTAAATCAGGAAGAGGTGATTTGTGCCATGAACAATAAAGTAGACAACTTGTGACAGCAACAGCTGAGCTTCACACCAGAAATGTTGATGAACTGATTAAGGACAATTGGTAGATCACTTGAAAAAAACTTGCTGCCAAGCTTGGCATTTCATAGGAACATTATGTTCTTCTCTTCAGTATCAGAAAGATTGTGCAAGATGCTCCTCACATATTTATAGCAGAAATGAAACCTTCAAGAATTGAAATTTGTTGGCAATTGTTGCCATACTATAAGAATGAAACTGATGAATTTCTTCATAGAATAGACTGATCATTATGACCCAGTAATGAAGCATCAGTCCACAAACATCATCACTACGTTTCACCTGTGGAAGAAAAATTCAAAAACTAGGCTTTGACAGGAAAACTCATGATTACAGTTTTTTGGGATGCAGATGGTGTTATCCATATTGACTATCTGGAACCAGACATCACTATGAACTCAGAGCACTATAATTGATACTCAAAACTTTGAAACAATGATTAAGCAGAGTTCAGAAGCACAAGAATGAAATGTTTCTGTAACATGACCACAGTAGGCTTCACACATCATAAGCCACCCATGAGGCAATTGCGAACTTGGATCAGATTGTCTTACCCCGTCTGCCATACACTCCAGACTTGGTGCCATCTGACTTCTACCTTTTCCCAAAAATAGTTTGTGGGCATCTATTTTTGACTCAAATGAAGATTTGGAAAGGACTGTCAGGACCTGGTTGAAGAGACAAAGCGTGGAGTTCTTTCATGATGGCTTTAAGAAGTTTGTCCATTGTTGGGAGAAGTGTGTAGTGAAATGGTGGAGGTTGTATGAAGAAGTAAATATAGGCAAAGAGCCCATTTCCTGGAATATTTTCCTGTTTAATTTATTAGAATACCACTATTAAACTAAAATTATGAAGGCAAAGGCATTACTTTTCATTCAACCCTCAGTTTTCTTTTTTCCTTTAAAAATATCTGGGCAGGTTTATAGTCACACAACAGCTCCTCTCCTCCATACTCTCTTCTGATTATGATTTTTATCAGACCATGCAAGCTCCAAGTTACTTTTGCAAAAATTATTACATTTTAGGTAGCATGATTTAGGGTAGGAATTCGTTTTTTCTTTCGCTGTGTCCATTGCATTCATCTTGCTTATAAATAACCTGCAGATATTTACTTGGCCACCGTAGGAAAAGATTTATGCTTTGTTCTGATTAACTGCCATTTTTATATTATTAAAACATACTTAGAAATAATTACATTCAAAGTCTTCCAAGTTCAAAATTATCTCACTCTGATTCTCTTTTATGCATTTTCATATGCATATATTAAACTCATTATTCTACATGTCAAATTTAGAGAGGTAAAAATTAAATGAATCCAATTACTAGGAATAAAACTTCATTTCAAACATGAAAAAGAAGCTAACTGAAATATTAAAATATTTAATACTGCAAAATAAAACTCAATACCTATTTTGAATCTGCTCCCCTGTATATTTTATATACTTGCTTTTTTCCATCAATTTTGTAATAAGAGTGTCAATTATTACTTTTTGATTCTGAAAGGCTTCTTCTATAAACTGGTATCTGCGAAAGAAAGAAAGAAAGAAAAAAGAAATATACAGCATGTTTACATTAGGTGTATTTTATATATAGTCTTTTAAAAATACATAGCCCAAAATGAATAGAGAGGAAAAAAGAAAAAAAAATATCTATAAATCATGTCAAATTATGCATTAACTCCAAAGCAAAGCAAATTTAAAAAAAAAAAATCTGGCTAGCCTATATCTTGCAATCCTTATTCTCTAATAGACTCTTACTAGTTCTTTATCCAACTTTGTCTCTTTTTTTGACAAAGTTGTCAAATATATTCATTTTAATACCTGTGTTCTTTGTGCTCCAGCAACTGACAATCCCGACATGTCAATTTGTCACAAGTTTCACAATAGAGTTTCAACTGTTCCTTTTTGTGATAAGGGCAGAACACAGGTCTTTGATTGGTTACACCAACAGCTTCTGTTAAAAAAGAAAAAAGAGGAAAATTCTGATGGATAGGAATGAACTGTTATAGACCTGGACTAAAACTGAAAGTTAACTCAACTAATACAATTTTGCCCCTTTTAAAGTCTAAAAGCAAGGCAAAGTTTCTTTTCTTTTGTTCTCAATATTCTCTCTCATACATATTTTAATCATACTTGCTTTACTGTTTCAAAATATTTGAAAAATTACTTAATGGAGTTTTTGAAACAAACTTTAAATATGTTACATTCTTGAAAAGATGCAAAAGTTTATCTCCACAGAGACAAGGCCTACAAAATATTTCTATCTTCTGAACTTATAAATATTTAATATTGCATAAATATATATTCTCTTTTAAAATGTTATGGTTTTTTCATTGTTTAGTTTCTTTGTGCACTACCTGGAATCCCATTGTGTTGGGCAATTTTACAAAAGGATAAAAAAATAAAATATTTATTTCATACACATTTTTCAGATCATAAAATCTGAAAACACATTAGAAATTCTAATTTTTCAAAACAGGAAAAAAATATACATAAACATTATTTTCTCATTGTCTCTTAACCCATTACATCAACATTACTATGTAGTAAATTTTTAAACAGGCTGAAAAGAAATACAAAATGATGATCCCTCCCCCCCCTCGATTATTGGACTAATCCATTCCCACCATTTAATCCATGCTGACATTGCAAGATCACTACCACCTAATGCAGTCCTCAATCTGACTATCTCCATTCTGGCCACTTCCAACATTGGGTGTAGCCTCAAGAAGAAATTACCTGAGAGAATATATTTGTCAAACTCTTGGTATATAATCAGCCTACGGTCTTCTTGAACAAAATGCACTGAATGAGTTCATAAGAAGGTTACAGTAAGGGGACCACTTTCACTGTAAAGCCCAATTTATCTTACAATTTGTTAGGGTAAATTTTTTATACATCCTATGTGTATGTGACATATAGGAAAAAAAAGAATTATTACTATATGAAGGAGAGCAATAAAATTCATATAAATTAATGTTATGGACTAGCATCTAAATTCTATAACATCTATAACATCTGCAAATTATTAAGAATTGGTATTTTATTGTGATATTACACAGAGCATGCAAGAATCATTTTCTGATCACTGGAAATCTTATGCTGGAAATTAGGCTTTCAGACTTTTAATAAGAGCATGCTCTCTAGCAAGGTTTTGCTCTAAAAAGATTAAGCTAAGGTTCTTAGGCATGCTGAATTTCATGCTTAGCAACATATTAACTGAATATCATCTCAGACAGGCCCCATCCATTTAAAATGGAAGTTGGTCTTATCTGATACGTCCGTTCTCAGTGTGGGGAAAAACGTCAGTCAGAATGGGGATACGCCCAGTCTAGCCAATGACCGAGTCCTTCCAAAGATAAGGCACCGCCCTCCAAGGCTGCCCCAGTTCTTCGACGAGGCGAAGCGATGGACTCAAGTGACGTGTCCTCCTGAAACGATACGACAGTTAATCTCACCCCCCCAACCGCCACCTGAGCGTATCCAAGGGTGGGGCTGACTGACGTTTTTCCCCACACTGAGAACGGACGTATCAGGTAAGACCAACGTCCATTCTCCAGCTAGAGGGAAAAACGTCAGTCAGAATGGGGACATACCAAAGCTTGATGTCACCAGGGAGGGAAGGAACCGGTCCGGAAGACCTCAGTCGAGATGGACCGATTGTAGAACCCTTCTGCCAAAAGCCGCATCTGCGGACACGAAGGAATCCACTTTGTAATGTCTGACGAAAGGGCTGATAGTTGTCCATGTGGCCGCTCGGCAAACTTCCTCAAGAGGAGCTTGAGTGGACCAGGCCGCTGATGTAGAGGCGCTCCTTGTTGAATGCGCAGTGATAGGTTGAGGAAGAGGAGAGTCAGATTGACGATAGGCCAAGGCAATAGTGGCCCTAATCCAGCGACCCAAAGTAGTACTGGAAACCCGAGTGCCAATCGATGAAGAATGGAAAGCCACAAAGAGGGCTTCTGTCTTTCGGAGAGATGCCGTTCGGGCGATATAAATCTTTAACGCTCGGCGTACATCCAATGTGTGCCACGATCTTTCCAGCCGATGAGTAGGGCGAGGGCAAAAATCCGGGAGGACGAGCTCCTGTGCTCTATGGAAAGGAGAATTTATTTTGGGCACAAACGAAGGGTCCAGTCGTAGTACTACCCTGTCGTTATGGAAGATGCATAAGTCCGCCCGCACCGACAAGGCAGCCAGCTCCGAAATTCTGCGGGAGGAAGTAATCGCTACTAAGAACGCAACCTTCAGAGAAAGGAAGCGGAGGGAAACAGAGCGAAGAGGCTCGAAGGGAGAAGTCATGAGAGCCTTAAGGACCTTATTCAGGTTCCATGTAGGAAAACGATGTACTGTAGGAGGCTGTAAATTCGTCGCTCCTCGAAGGAAACTTGTAATGATTGGATGATGGGAGATGGAATCCTTTGATCCGCAAGACAGAACGGAGGCAATGGCGGCTACTTGGCGACGCAATGTGTTAGGTCGAAGCCCTCTTTGAAGACCAGCCTGAAGAAAGGACAGCACGTGTATAATCGAGGCCGAGGTAGGCAATACCGGCACTGAGGAACACCAAGAGACAAAGGATCGCCACGTGGCCTCGTAAATGCGAACTGTAGATGGACGGCAGGCGGCTTGAATAATGGAAACGACCTCCGGCGGAATCCTGGCTCCCGTTAAGATGAACCGCTCAACCGCCAGACGGTCAAGCGAAGCCAAGCCGGGTTCGGGTGGAGGAGCAGACCTTGCGACAAGTGAACCTTGGAGGCAGGGATCTGCCAAGGAGAAGCCACAGAGAGGCTCATCAAGTCTGCGAACCAGGGGCGCATGGGCCAGAAAGGGGCCACTAGGAGAAGTTGGGCCCGCTCCTCTAGCAACTTCCGGATAACCTTGGGGATCACAGGCAAAGGAGGGAAGGCGTAAAGGAGACCCGAAGGCCATGGGCTGCGGAGGGCGTCCGTGGCTTCCGCTTGAAGGTCCAGGAACCTGGAAAAATAACAGGAGAGACGATGATTTGCACGAGAAGCAAATAAATCCACAACTGGGCATCCAAACCTGGAGACGATGTCCTGAAAGAGATCAGGGGAAATTGACCACTCGCCTTGATCCACTTGCGAACGGCTGAGAGCGTCAGCCTGTACATTGTCGGATCCCGAAATGTGATCAGCCCTAATGGATGCAAGATCTCCTCCGCCCAGGAGCAGAGCAGAATAGCCCCGTCCATTAAGGCACGAGATCTCAGGCCCCCCAAGCGATTCACGTGCGCTTTAGCTGTAGTATTATCTGTCAGGACCAGGATGTGTCTACCTTCCACTAAGTCCTGGAAATGCGATAAGGCGAGTCGAATGGCCCTTAATTCCAACAAATTGATGCTGAGCTGAGATTCTTGGGGGGACCAGCGACCTTGGGCCATATGATGGAGAAGGTGGGCCCCCCATCCTGATAGACTCGCGTCTGTAGTAAGCTGGAGATGGAGAGGTTCTTTGAAACAAGATTCCCGGGACAAAGCAGGTGAAGTCCACCAGTGGAGGGAACGGAGAACCTGGACCAGGAGCCAAATCCGATGGGAAGAGCACTCCAGGCTTGCGTGTTGGAATGGCAGCAAGCGCCACTGTAGTTCCCTACTATGTAGGTGGGACCAAGGGGTGATACCGAAGGTGGACACCATCATGCCCAATAGCCGGGACAGAACTAAGACCGTAGCAGAACCAGACGACAAACATTTGCGAGCCAACGAGTGTAGGTTGAACTGGCGATCAGGAGAAAGACTAACCCTAGAAGATGTGGTATCAATAGAAGCCCCCAAATGCAGGATACAGGTGGAAGGGGACAGGTGACTCTTGGTCCAATTTATTGAAAACCCATGAGCTTGCAGGGAGGCAAGGACAAATGATAAGTCCCTCTGGGCAGAATGCAGAGAAGAGGACATGACCAAAATGTCATCCAAATAAAATTGAAGCCGAATCGGGTGGGAGCGAATGTGGCCAATCAAGGCGGCCATAATTTTTGTAAATACCCTAGGGGTGGAAGACAGCCCGAAGGGTAAGGCCCTATACTGGTAGTGCGCCCCCTTGAAAGCAAAACGGAGAAATTGGCGATGGGAGGGCAATATAGGAACATGCAAATAAGCCTCCGTTAGGTCGATGGAGGAAAGGAAGTCGTGTGGGCGAATTGATTCAAGAATCGACGTCAGAGACTGCATCTTGAACCGGCGCTATTTGATGTGCCGGTTCAATGCTTTCAAGTCTAAAATAGGACGCCAACCCCCCGAGGCCTTCTGGACAACGAAAAGACGGGAGTAAAACCCGTGGCCTTGTTGAGAAACTGGAACACGTTCAATGGCGGCAATTTGCAAAAGGTGATCTATTGCCGCTGAAACCCTCCCTGACTTAGCCGGGTCCCGGGAAACCGGGCATGCAATAAACCGGGAGTGAGGAGGGGAGGAAAATTCCAAAGCTAAACCCTGGGAAATGGTATCCAGAACCCATGAATCCAAAATGGAAGAAGCCCACTGATCTCGAAAACAAGCGAGACGACCCCCAATAGGTGAATGAAAAACCTCCTTATCTAGCCCTACGAGACCAACGGCCCCTCTTACCTCCCCGGCTTGCCCTAGTGGGGGGAAATCTGGGCCCTTGCCTAACCTGGGAGTCCGGTTGAGCTCTAGAGGAAAAAGATCGCTGGACCCGAGACTGGAAGTTGGAGGAACCAGAGGCCCGAAAGGACTGAAATCTTGAAGACGAGAAACGAGCCTCATAGCGACGAGAAGCTGGAGGAAGAATTTTTCGATGATCTCTGGTCTCCACGAGTAGAGGTTCTAAGGAGGATCCAAAGAGAGCCCCGCTGGAATAGGGCGCTGAGGCCAGTTGCCACTTACTACGCATGTCTGCCTGCCAGTTTCTGAGCCATAAGAGTCGACGCGAAGTCATGTTTGATCCTAGAGCTCTGGCTGAGAAACGTGCCGAATTTAGTGTGGTGTCAGCCGAGTATTCAAGAGCTGCGGCAATTTTATTCAGGTCTTGATGAGATCTTGTGTCCGAGAGAGGAAGCCTGGCCTGAAGTTGTTTGAGCCAAAGCAAGGCCGCCCTGTTAAAAAAAGAGGCTGATGTCGAGGCCCGTATAGACCAGGCCATGGCATGATGCCCTTTTAGTAGGGTCTTTTCTGCTCTTTTGTCCTCAGGACGGAGGGAGTCTTCAGGAGGTCCCGTGGGATGGGACGAATCAGATAAGGCCACTATAGGAGGGTCCACAGGCGGCGCTTGCAAAATATCTGCCAGAGAAGAGGCGGAATTGTACAGTCGCTTGTCCAATCCATTGGGACTAGGACCAGCCCCCGGTGAGGACCACTGACGTTGAAGCACATCGGTGAATAATTTAGGCGCTGGTATGATCTCCGGGTCACTGGTGGGCTCCGCAAACATGGCCGCCGCTGGATCTGATTCCGTTGAACTAGAGGCAACTGAGGGAGGAGATCCCAAACGAGTGACCGCAATGGCTTTGAACAGCAGGGAGCAAAAGAGTTGTGGTTTGAACAAACCAATAAAGGACGGCTGGTCAGGACCCAAGCCTTTATCATCTGACCAGGGTTGATCTTGAAAGTCCTCACCCTCTGAGACCGAAGCTTGGTCTAGGGAAATCTGTAGGTCAGAGCGTCCATGGTCCAGTACTGCATCCCCCCGGACCCCTGAATGGGTGTGAGGCAGAACCCCTGAAGGTGGGGCAGGGGCCTGAGCTAGGCAGTCAGTAATCGTTTGGCGGATTGCTCTAGCAATAAAAGCCTCTAGGGAGTCAGCCATCGGGGTTGGAGGAGGAGGAGGAGGAGGGGAAGCAGAAACGGGAACCGGAGCTGGAGATGAATTAGCCTCTGGAATAGGCTGGAAAAGCCTCTGGGGCTCCGAAAGAGAAACTTCCTGGCAAATCCCAACTATATCGGGTGAGAGTTCCCTCACCGAACGAGGAGAGCGTGCCAGAGGTTGAGGCTGGGAAACAGGCCGCTCTGGGATTAAAGCCTGGGCCTGAGCCTTTTTGAAAGCCTTCTCGATGGCTTTATGCCGCCTTTGTTCCTCTCGAGAAGCCCCAGGAGCAGAGGATTGAATATTGTTCCGCTTTGAGCGGGACTTCTTGTTCGGGGGTGGAATAGAGGCAGATGAACCCTCAAGGGGATTGCTAAGATGGCGCCGGCGGGAATCCGCTGAGGAGGACTGCCCCTGGTTGGTTTGCCTGGCGTCCGCCATTATGGGAGCAATTAGACGCAGCCGAGGCTTGAATTCAAAGAACAAGAAAAGGCGCGAAGCACGGATCTTTCCCAGCCACTAGATGTCAATTTAACTAGGTAAGCCTCCTCCGCTGCTCAGAATATTCCAAATTAGTCCCCCGATGAGGCAGTTAACCATCGCTAGCAGTCCGGCTTAAATCGCGACTACGGGGACTGGCGCGTTGTCACGGCCGTCAGTAATTAGCTGCTAGGCAAAGGCCTTTTAAACGCAGCAGGGCTAATCCGGCGAGAAATCCGCTCCCCGCTTACAGTTGACAGGCACGAAGCCTGTCGTTAGCGAGTACTTGCCGATCTGAAAGAGAAGCGAGGCTTTTTTTCTTTTCTTCCTATCTCTTTGAAAGTCCTGTTGAAAGGGAAATGTAGTTCTTCAGATGAGGACATGTCCTGTCAGGCAAAGACCGAGACGAAGAACTGGGGCAGCCTTGGAGGGCGGTGCCTTATCTTTGGAAGGACTCGGTCATTGGCTAGACTGGGCGTATCCCCATTCTGACTGACGTTTTTCCCTCTAGCTGGAGAACTGTTAATCACAAAGCAAGAATAAGAGGAATTTCCTAACCTTTTTAAGGCATAATTTAATATTTAGTCTTATGGCAGCAATCTCACAGACTTACAATAGAGTCTAAAACCAAAGTTCTTGGCAGATCCTCATCATGAACTGACTGATTTCACAAGATTTCACAATTATTAAGTGGAAATCCACAAAACCTTTGGAAAAAAATCTAGGGAATAACAGCATTTTCAATTAACCAATCAAATGTACAACTGTCTTGTTCTGTTTGATAAAATGAAACTCTGTTAACAAGATAGAAGTATTTCAAAGAATACAATCATACTACCGTATTTTCCAGCGTATAAGACGATTTTTTAACACATGAAAATCTTCTCAAAAGTCGGGGGTCGTCTTATACGCCAGGTGTCGTTTTATAAGCTGGTATACGGCGTGCTGAAATGATAGCGGCGGGCAGTTCGGAGAACCAGTAGCAAAAATCCCTGCCCCCGCCCCCCATGCCCAACTGAGCCGCGCAATCATCAGAGCCTTTTTTTTCTTTTAAATGGCTCTGACGAGCCAAGCTCTGACGATCCCAGCTGAATTGCCTGCTAATCAGGCAACTCAGCTTGGATCGCCAGACCCATTTAAAGTTTTTTTTCTCTTTTAAATGCCTCTGACGATCCAAGCTCTGACTATCCCAGCTGAGTTCCTTGCTAATCCCAGCAAAGCTGGCTGAGGAATTCTGGGAGTTGAAGTCTACAAGTCTTAAAGTTGCCAAGGTTGGAGACCCCTGTTCTATTGGGTAAGTTTTTTTCCCCTTTGGGAGCTTTAAAAAAAATAGTTAATTGGGGTTTTTTTTAGTTGTTCTTTTTTTAGACCTAGCCATTTAAAGTTTAGGAAGTTTTAAATTTAGCTACTTTTATATAAAAATAAAAATAAATTAAAATAAAATAATATTTGTGCAGCTTTCTGAGATTTAGTGTGTTTCTGTAGTGTTTCACTCTAACTACACAAACACACAAAATCTCACAAAGCTGTATGTGGAATTTTGTGTGTGTAAAGTGTGAAAGTTGTTTTTTTGGGCTTTTTGTGGCTGTGTGAGGTTCCTGCTTGTTGCAGGGGCCATTTTGGGTCTAGCACAGCTGCTTTTACATTGTGGGTGAGCCAGTTGTGTTGTGTTGTGTTTTGTAGGTTAAAAAAGGGCAAAGAAGTGACATTGACTTGGCCACGCCAAGTCAATTATATGTTTATAAGGGAGTTTTCCTGCTAAGTACCTGCATGTCATAAGCATTTGAATTAAAATTACCATATTGAAATCAAATCTGAGGTTTTTTTAATTTAATAAAAGAATAAATAATCTAAGAAAAGTTCTAGGAAAAAAAGTAAAAAAAAAATAACTTGTATAGTGCCACTTTCCCCACATTATCAGGCAGTTTACCAAGGCCTACTCAAACTAATCCTGGAGTTTTCCTCGTCCCCACTAAACATATGAAGGTATCAGCTACACTTAGAGAAATGACAAAAGCCAATTCCATAAAAGAGTAAGGTCAGGCAAAAACAATACAATTAATTAAAGGTGCATTAATGTGAATTTCAAACACCTCAAATTCTGTGCCTGAAAAAACTTATTTTGAATTCAAACTGGTTATTTCAATCTCATCAGAAGTGTCCAGACACTGATCTATTTTAACTGAAATGTATCCCTCTCCTTTCTTTGAAAATAAATAAGCTAAAACTAAAATCAGTTTGGTCTAGTGATTAAGGTGTTGTCAGGGTTCCAACCAATGCCCTAATAAAAGCAGGAGGCTCAATTTTTCTAGAAAAATCCAGTTGTTTATTAGGAGTGCCATGTCAGCACGAACCAAGTAAAGCCAGCTCTGACTTCATCCACTTCATGCCTTGCCTCTGACCTTGTTTCCCCCTCCCCCCCCCCAAGGTGTGTCACGGGTCACATTCCCCAACAAAGCAATTTTGCGGATCGTAGAAGTCACTCCCTCCAGCCATTGCGGATCTCTGTGGAGATGGGCTTAACTTCAGGCGGCTAGGATGTATTTTGTTTTGACTGAGGTACAAATTCCTCGTTGTAGTTGCAGGGTGCGATTTTCCATCCCCTGCCTATGGCAACTCAGGAGCGAGTCAGAAAACCTTCGCAAGTTGACAGGCACCAGGTTAGAAAGCAGAAGATGGTCAAATTCAAATCTTGCCTTAGCCATGAAAGTCAGCTGAGTGACCTTAAGCCAGTCAATCTCTCTCAGAGGAATCTACCTCAGGGTTTTTGTTGCAGGGAGAATAGGAGGAAGTTGTGTTGGGTATGTTCACTACCTTAAGTTATTTATAAAAGTAATAAAGGCAGAATGTATACAAACAAAGCAAAACAAAATAAAAACCAGTTCTTCCAAGCAAGCTAACCTTCAAACTAATTCTGAACTGGCAAGATAACTTAATAAAACCAAAGCATACGTACAGGTACAAATATCTGAACAGATAAATGGATCTTTACCTGGAGAAACCTCTTCTTTCTGTCTAACTGTATGGTCTTTTGTGAATTTCACTCTTTGATGAGCCCGTATACACGTCTTGCACAACCACTCTACACACTCCACACAAAAGCCATTGGCTTCTGCATTGTCTTCACAGCTTGTACAAACCTGAAAAATTAGAAACAAAATATATTTTGAAACAAATGACTTTTAGTGACATTGAGACTATTATGAGAAATCAAAATTTAGGCAGTTTTTGAGCAACCAGGACTGAATGTATGCTGTTAAGTAATGTACAGTACTGAGCAAAAGTTTATTTTTATCAATTAACAAAATGGAAAATAAATGAATGGAAGAGAAATCTAAATAAAATCAATATTTGGTGTAATCACCCTTAAACAAACAAATACTGTGGTCTTAAGTGCAACCCTATTCTTCTGAATGAGCATTTTTTTGCTGGAAACTGGTAAGAAACATCACAAATCACACTCATGTGACCCTTGTCAAATGTCCAAAATGACGTCATATGACTATGTGTGTCTGTGTGTAGGTGGCATATTTTACAACCAGAATTTCCAATGGTGGATAAGCATTGTAAGCAGATTTTAAAAATTGGTAAAGTTCATTCTATATTAACTTCAAGGTATTGCTATTGAGAAATTTACTGCTTTTACCGTTTTAAAAAAGTCACTTTTATCAATTTAAGCTTTAAGTACTAAAATATATGTAACATTCTAAATATTTTATAGCATATAAATGTTTGGCACAGTGGTCAGAATGTAGTATTTTGGTCTGACTCTGCCCACAGCCTGGAGTTCAAACCTGATGGGCTCAAGGTTGACTCAGCCTTCCATCTTCCGAGGTTGGTGAAATGAGGATAGATTGTTGGGGACAATATGCAGACATTGGAAACTGCTCAGAGAATGCCATAAAGCACTATGGAGTGCTATATACCGTATATAACCCTGAAATAAGCGCTTGGCCTTATTGCCATTCGCTCAAAAGCCCGATTGGGCTTATTATCAGGGGATGTCTTATTTTGGGGGAAACAGGCTAAGTCTAAATACTATTGCTATTTAGCTTTATTAAATCATTACACCAAATATATAAGAATGCCTTATATTTTCTCTTCTCATCTGGTCCTTTTTAAAGGTAATTTAAACCTGAAAAAGCTCTTTGATACATTGTTCAAGATACATTGATCATTAAACCAGCCTTTTCATTCTACTAAAAAGGGGCATCCTACTACAAAAGGACACTAATGATCAAATTGTTATCATTCTATATTATTTCTTAAAAGGCTATTTCCCCAGATAACCTACTAGAAATATCATCTGATGTATTTTCAATTTCTTATGGATACTAGTTGCTTCTATTTCTTAGATAAATGCTGTGACCTTTGACCTCTGCAACCAAGTTTCATGTTTCTTTATTAGGAGGTAAACCTCCAATATAAAAAAAATCAAAGAAACTGATTTCTTATTAAAACGGACGTTGCTTACCTGAACGTCCCTTCTCGACGCGCAGCTGGAGAATCCAAAGCTTTGGGGTTGTTCAATAGTTGAGTAGCCTACACTGAGTGTGTTCCTTTAAATATTTTCTCTTCAGACACGCCCACTTGCTCAGCA
Source organism: Pituophis catenifer annectens (assembly GCF_029215685.1). NCBI lineage: Eukaryota > Metazoa > Chordata > Lepidosauria > Squamata > Colubridae > Pituophis > Pituophis catenifer. Next base: position 70,311,296 of record NW_027256887.1, read on the forward strand.
GAGTCCCAGTTTTGTTCACGAAGTAAGGAGCAGTAGAGCGTAAGGAAGTAATGTTCAGCAGCCAAGCTGGGTGGGTTGGATTCTCCAGCTGCGCGTCGAGAAGGGACGTTCAGGTAAGCAACGTCCGTTCTCCAACGCGCAGCTTGGAGAATCCAAAGCTTCGGGATGTACCCAAGCAAGTTTAGACAGGGAGGGAAACTGGCTGCTGCACGTCGTCTGAAGAGTTGCACACAGCTTGTAGCACCCGGCGGCCAAAGGATGCCTCCGCCGAGGCGAAGGAGTCCACCTTGTAGTGCCTGATGAAGGGATTCAAGGATGACCAGGTGGCCGCTCTGCAGATGTCGGAGACAGAGGCATTAGTGGCCCAGGCGGCCATGGTGGCGGCACTCCTGGTGGCGTGTGGAAGGATTCTCTGTGGAACCGGTCTGTTCCGAGCCGAATAAGCCCTGGAGATGCAGGATTTAATCCATCTCCCAATTGTTGTGGAAGAAACCTTCCGGCCCATGGAGGCGGGCAGAAAGGAAATGAAGAGCGAATTCAGATTTCCGGAAATGCTCTGTTCGTTTAATGTATCTGCGCATGGCAAGGCGGACATCTAAGAGGTGCCGGTTTGCTTCCCGAGGATGACGAGGTTCCGGGCAGAAGTCCGGTAGGATTAATTCCTGGGCTCGATGGAATGAGGAATTAACTTTAGGCAGAAATGATGGGTCTAGTCTCAGAACGACACGATTGGTGTGAAAAACGCAGAGGTCGCTCCTCACCGACAGGGCCGCAAGTTCAGATAGTCGGCGAGCCGAAGTGATTGCGACTAGAAACGCCACCTTGAGTGTTAGAAAACGAAGGCTGATGGAGGCGAGAGGCTCAAATGGAGGATGCATGAGGGCCTGAAGGACCAGAGTCAAATCCCAGGTAGGGTAGCGATGTATAACAGGTGGGCGCAGGTTGGTCGCCCCTCGAAGAAAATCGCGAATCGTAGGGTCCTGCGAGAGAGGAAGCATTGAGGAAGCAGAAAGGACCGTACTTAGTGCGGCAACCTGGCGACGAAGAGTGTTAGGCGCAAGGTGCTTGTCCAGACCTTCCTGCAGGAATCCCAACACTTCAGGAACGGATGCAGACGTTGGGTCCAGGTGGGATTTTGCACACCAGGAACAAAAGGAAGTCCAAGTTGCATTGTAAATGCGGCACGTAGACGGTCGCCTGGAAGCCTGAATAGTGGGAATCGCATTGCTAGGCACGTTGATTCTCCTTAGCAAGATCCGCTCAAGCGCCAGGCGGTCAACTGCAACCATTGGGGATCTGGGTGCAGAATGACCCCCTGGCTGAGGACGACCTTCTCCCCTGGAATCCGCCATGGCCGTGCCACCGACAGGTCTATCAAATCCGCAAACCAGGACCTCTGAGGCCAGTGGGGTGCGATCAGAATGACTTCAGCCCTGTCTGCTAATATCCTGCGGATCAGACGAGGAAGGAGTGGTAGAGGGGGAAAGGCATAGAGGAGACCTCTGGGCCAGGGAGAGGCGAGTGCATCGACTCCCTCTGCCTGAGGGCACTCGTACCGGGCGAAGAATCTGGGAAGGTGTGTGTTGTCGCGACTGGCAAATAGATCGACCCGAGGCATGCCGAATCTTCGAGCGATCTCGGCGAACAGATCCGGGTGAAGGCGCCACTCGGCATAGTCCAGGTGTTGTCTGCTGAGCCAGTCCGCCGTGATGTTTATGGTCCCGGCAATGTGCTCCGCTACGAGAGACAGGACATGCGTCTCCGCCCAGATCAGAAGCAGAGTCGTTTCCTCCATGAGTGGTCCCGAGCGGGTCCCTCCTTGGCGGTTCACGTGCGCCTTCGCTGTTACATTGTCCGTGCGTATCAGGACATGGTGCCCCGACACGATCTGCTGGAATTGTTGGAGGGAGAGGCGAATCGCGCGGAGCTCCAGCCAGTTGATCCCCTTGCGGCGTTCCTCTGTTGACCATATACCCTGGGTAACGTGAGAGAGAAGATGAGCTCCCCATCCCGTCAGGCTGGCGTCCGTTGTCACCACCAGGCGTTGTACGTTCTGGAAGTATCAGCCCTATTGTAGACTTTGGGAAGACCACCAGAGGAGAGACCCTGAGACGTCTGGCGGGAGGGATACCCGTGCGGACGAGTTGCTTCGCCTGGTCCTCTGAAAGGGAAGGAGGAACCATTGGAGCTGGCGGGAGTGAAATTTCGCCCAAGGGACGACAGACAGGCAGGATATCATTTTGCCGAGAAGGCGGGACAGGAGCAGCAATGTCACCCTCCGAGAGGAGAGGACCTGGGATGTTAATGACTGGGGACTGGAGCACCGGCCCGGTGACAGGAACACCTGGCCCTTCACTGAATCTATTACTATCCCGAGGTGAAGAATTCGAGTAGTGGGCTGTAATTGGCTCTTCGGAATGTTGAGGGAGAAGCCATGATGACGAAGACAGCGACACACCACTCCTAGGTCTCGGGAGGCCCGGGCCGGGGAAGGGGAGAGAACCAGGATGTCGTCCAAGTAGCAGTGGAGCCATACCGGATGTTGACCTAGGTAGGCTGCCACCGCTGCCAGGAACTTGGTAAAGGTTCTGGGGGTGGAGGAGAGGCCGAAGGGCATTGCCTTGCATTGGAAATGCCTGTTGTCATAGGCAAAGCGGAGGTAACGACGATGGGACTGTCGTATAGGCACGTGGAGATACGCTTCTTTCAAATCGATAGACGTCATCCAGTCCGATGGTCGAATGGAAGCCAGAATCGAGCGGAGGGACTCCATTTTGAACTGATGGTATATGATAAATTCGTTCAGTCTCTTTAGGTCTAAGATGCCCCTGTGGCCCCCCGAGGCTTTGGGGACCAGGAGAAAATTGAGTAGAATACGGTTCCGCGATGTTGGGGGGGGGAAACGGTTCTATGGCTTGAATTTGGAGCAGGTGATGGATTTCTGACTCCATTAATTGGCGCTTGTCCAAGCTGGGCGAAAGAGGGCATTGGACAAAGTGTGAGGGGGGACGGGAACGAAATTCCAGGGTAAGGCCCAGTCGGATTGTCTGGAGCACCCATGCGTCCGTCGTAGAAATCTCCCACTGAGAGAGAAAATGAGTCAGACGGCCGCCAATGGGAAGGTGGGTGTAGTCATTTCCCTCTTCTAAAGGCACGGGAGCCAGTGCCTCGGAAGGGCCATTTGGGTGCTGGAGCCTTTCGTCCACGGTCTCTGAAGGAAAGTCTATTGAAGGAGCGGTCGAACCCTTGAGAGTAGGATCTGGAAGAGAAGGACCCCGAAGGTCCGGCGTCGTTCCGAAAGGGCTGCCTGGTGGAGTAAGACGAAGGTCTACGATCCGCTCTTCTGAACGAGGATGGCATGACCTTCCGCTTATCCTTGTCCTCTACAAGGATGGGGTCCAAAGCGTCTCCGATGAGACGGGGAACCCTTGTACGGAGTTGAGGCGAGTCGCCATCTGGACTTTGCATCAGCTCTCCAATTTTTAAGCCACAATAAACGGCGGGATGTAACAGAGGACACCAGGGCGCGTGAAGCAAACTTCGCGGCATTGAGCGAAGCATCCGCCATGTATTCTGTAGCCGCCACCAGTTTGTTCACATCTTGGCGGAGGCGTGGATCATCAGGAGGGAGGCGCTCCTGAAGTTGGCGGAGCCAGATTAGAGATGCACGGCTGAAGAAAGAAGCCGAGGTGGCGGCCCTCACTGCCCAGGCGGCCGCATTATGTGTACGACGAAAGGTACTCAGCTTTTTTTATCCTCTGAGCGCAACCCATCGGCGACATCGTTGGAAATCATCGAGGAAGCAGTCAGATTGGCCACCGGGGCATCCACCGTCGGCAACTGAAGCAATTCCTGGAGACTAGGTGCTGAACAATACAGCTTCTTGTCCAGACCCGATGGGGCGGGTAAGGAGGAGGGCGTGGACCAGGAGCGTTGGACCACCTCGGAGAAGAGCTGTGGGCACGGAATAAAGTCTGCTTCCGGTTTGGGCGCCGTGAATAGGGCCTCATGTTGTTGAGAAGGACCCGGCTGATCAACCTGTGGAGCCGAATCTGCCAGTTTTGTGGTCAATTTAGCTTTGTGTAAGAGGGATTTAAATAGCGAGGGCCTGAAAAAAGGCCAGAAAAGGCCGGCTTATCAGGTGGCATATCTGCATCGTCGGACAAGTCCATGTCTAATAGGTCGGTCTCGTCGTCCTCCGAAGACGACCCCCCGCCGTGTCCGTGGTCGTGATGAGGAACGCCCACGTGTGGCATAGCAGGGTACGGGTAAGAAACCGGATGAGAACTCCGGGAGGGAAGTGGCTGAGGAGGATATCTCGATTGAGGCCAGGCAGCGTACTGCGCTGGATGGCAAGAATTCGCTGCCAGAGTGCGGGATACCGTCTCAGAGATGATATGATGTATGTCATAAGGAAAAGGCGGAGGCGCCGACTCCGTGGCTCGCAAGCCTGCGGCCGTGGGAGTAAATGTTGCCTCTGGCTGAGGCCTTCGATGATGGGCGGAGCTGCAAGAGAGATCTACCGGCTCCATGCAATGGGTCTGGGATACCTCAGAGGGATGGTCCATGCCAGATTGTAAAAGCGAAGGCAGTTGTGGTTGGAGATCGGTGTGATGGGGCGGCTGGACAGCTGCCTCCTGCACAGGTGATAGTGGGGGCGGCAAGCGTGAAGACGAAGCCTTGTCAGACATCTGGCGTACCTTTTCAAATTGTCGTTCCAGGGCCTTATGTCTCCTGGAAGCGTCCTTGGCTGCAGCAGAGGACGATTTGGACCTTTTTGAAGATGGAGCCTCCGTTGAGGACGAAGTGCGGGAGGAACGTTTCCGAGATGTCTTGCGCGACCTGTTTTGCACCTGATAACGTTCAGGAGAACTGTGTACATCCTCCAAGTCGGAAGAAAGGTCGCGTTCAGCCATAGCCAATTTTTTTTTTTTTAAAGTGAATTAACAAAATGGATATAATTTAATTCTTATTGTTTTCTTTCCTTTCTTTTTTTTTTTTTTTTTTTTTTTTTACAGGTGAAATGAGGCTCAACAACAGCAGATGGAAGGAGGAAAATCAAACAGGTAAGATAGTTTAAATATTTTACAAGTGTAAACTGGCTTGAGACGTTGCTCAAGGAATAAATGCTTTAGTTTGACAGCTCTAAGGCCTGTCAGCAACCAGCAGCTGAAAGCGCATGCGTGGAGTTGTTGCTGGGCAGAAAATGGCAGCCGTTATAGAACTGAACTTTGACAGCAGTTTGGGCACTATGCGAGTTGCTGAGACTGCTGCAACGGGCTTCCTCCGAAACCCCCCCTTTCTAGCTCCACTGCCACGGGGAGCAAGCGGCTGGTTTTAAAAGAGGGAAATCCCCAGCGAAAGATCAGCCCGGGGAGCCAGGGAGTCAGGTGCGAGCTGTCAGGAACCAGCTCCAAGCGCTCAGGCGGCAAAAAAATGGCGCGTAAGCCCTCAGACGCTCCAAACGCCGCCGCCAATTATTTAGAAGACAATCACTGCCCGTGGTCAGCCACTTTATGTCCACAAGCCCCAAGGCGCTCCAATCACCGCAGCAGTCCAATCAGAGTCGGGAAAGAAAATCGCCGTAATGTGAAGTTCTGACAAACGAGCGAGTTAAAGGCGAAGGAGGGGGGCGGCGGAAAGGTCCTCCGAGCTCTGAAGACGTGCGATCACTCAGAAGTGATCCAGACGCCGATAACAAGGTTCAATTTCCTGAGAAAGCACCGCTGAGAGCAGGGCAGCGATCTCAAGTCGCCCAGGAAATTAAAGTCCAAAAAGGGCGGGGGTGGTATTGCCGGTAAGCCGGGGAACCTACCCTCACGCCGGCGGCAAATTTGAAGGAACTGGGAAGTCAGAAGTTTGGCAGGGCTTCCCAGAACGCAAGAAATCTCCACGGGCGGTCAGCCTGGAGCCCCAGGCAACTCACCCCTGGTCACTGCACAATAAAGGATGGAAGAAATAGTCCCAATCCAAGAAGAATCCAAAGCTTCAGGAACAAGTAGAATTCACTGGAGAAATTTTCAGACAGTGTCACAGGCTCAACTGAGTGAACTAAACTGGGACTCTGCTGAGCAAGTGGGCGTGTCTGAAGAGAAAATATTTAAAGGAACACACTCAGTGTAGGCTACTCAACTATTGAACAACCCCAAAGCTTTGGATTCTCCAAGCTGCGCGTTGGAGAACCTGGTCTATTTTTAATCTGGCAACATTTGTCAGTAAAACATACAATGTCAGTATCTCAATTTACATTTTCTGAGGATGAAATGCAGGAGTGCTCTTACCTGTCTAGTTTTGCTTTTTCTGTCCTATCTTTACACAAAACATGCATCTGAAGTGGTTTATCAAACTGAAAAATACTTAAATCATTTTTATACTTCGACTTAGTCGAGTCAGCAAATATTTACAAATTGTAATATTTCTTTCCTTCTGTTTTATTTTTGTTTCTTTGTAAAGTGCAAATTGTATACCATAGTAATTTCTAAGTTTCAAAACAGTCTTAGCAATCTGTTCTCACTTTCTACACAACCATGTCACAAATATGACTAAAAGAATTTTCACCAAGCATTAGTTTATATTTGTCAATGGAATATCACATATTTGATAGTTTTCGGAATCCCCAAAACACCTAGACACACGCACCTGATTTGACTTCTCCACTGTACTACTGGGAACCTCAGTAGTATCCTTCACAAAGATGTTGTCAATAATGTGTCTTTCTGCACATTCCTGGCCACAAATTGGACAGCGAACAACACCAACTAGTGGGGAGAAAAGAAAGGTAAATTATAAATTTACAAATCAGACATTACCCACTCATATTTTCAGGATTTTTTTTTTTATCCTATTCAACAGTGTCCCATTGCTTAGCAGCAAATACATTCTCCTCAGCTTATCGCATTGTTTCTTCTCTAAGCCACACATCAATGCAGTAAAACTTTATTTTAAAATGAGAAATTCCTTAAACCAAAAGAATAGCCCTATTTTTGGTGTTCAAGGAACTTAGACCATATATTAAGCCATGTGGAATGTATTTATAATTTAGAGTCAGGTCGTATCATATGCATCTCACATCATATCATATGCAAGTCAGATCATATGCATTTTTATAAATTGATTAGTACTTTAAAAATGATAACACTCAGATACCTAAGTATATAAAAATAATATAAATGTATTTGAATTTACAGCATTGTTAAGGGTATAAAATATTGTACGAAGAACATCAGTGGAAAAGATGTAGTTTTATAAGTAAAGGAAACTTGCTTTATTATGTTATACAGAGAATTAATCATGATTTTATAAAATATGCAAATATTCGGACATCTAAAAGCACTCAACTAACTTCATCTGACACTGCTTATTACTCTGATAAAGTAGTCTGAGATACAATGATTCTTCAAGCAGAGTGGTGCTCAGCTTGTAAGAGTATACTTTGGCAATTACCTAGAAACTGAACTGATTTGTAACCAAGAATAAGCTGAAGGAGAAAGACCAAAGTCTAATGAAGGACCTAGTCTACTACTATAAAGGTCAAACACTTAATGCCCTCCTTCTAAGAAACAACATAATGAGTCTCTAATGAACTCAAACGCAACCAGAAAGCCCACAAATAAAAGATCAAGGCAGTTCTCTTTTCCTATTGTTGTTCCCATACACTAACATGTAAAGGGAGACATCCTCCATGTCTGGGAGCAGCACCTTGTCGTCAAGATTGGTAGTCACTGAATGATCTGTGTTGTAGGAATGCAGTATTGCAGGCTAATTTTGCTGACTGCCGACTGCCAGCAGTTTGGCAGTTCAATTCTCACTGGCTCAAGTTTGACTCAGCCTTCCATCCTTCCAAGGTTGGTAAAATGAGGAGCCAGATTATTGGGGGCAAGATACTGATTCTGTAAACCGCTTAGAGAGGGCTGTAAAGCACTGTGAAGTGGTACCTAAGTCTAAGTGCTATTGCTATTCAGCAGCCTGGTGCTGCTGGCAGGCAGGAGAACAAAATGAAAGAGCACTCCTCTCCTAGTCTACTGATGGGTTATGTAGCTTTAGTCATGTTGACCCTAACATGATCAGTTCTTGGAGATTATGTGTTGCATAAAGAGACAAGAGCTCACATAGGGCATGTCAAATTTTTCAACTTTCAATTTCCAAACATTAGGGGTTCTCAAAAGTTGTGATATGCCTTGGGGATTGTAAAGATATTTTGGTTACTTTAATATAATTTATATGTGCTTGCTAAGTAACTACATAAATATCATAACTTTTAACATTTTGTTTAATTTCACAGGTTCAGCTGTCTTTCTCTTTTTGTTAACTGTTATTTTGTCTGAGAGTGTTAGTACTGCTGGCCTCATTTTCTTTTTCTTTGAATTTTTTATTTTTTAATATAACAATTCCCTCTTCAATTAAACAGTGTGTCATCTGGGTACAAATATCTTTGTAAAATAATAATCAAAATTTACAACAATATACATTACATTAACATTGATTCTATAATATTAAAATGATAATATTAAACATAATAATATTTGCTTCTCTCTCAACATATCTTCTTTATTTCACTAAACTTTTTCTTTTGTTTCCCTGTTTCTAACTTCCGTTTTTGTTATCCAACCATTGATAAAATAAGTCCCCTGTCATATAATATTCAGTTTGTTCTTTTTCCTTAATTGCTAGAGTTAATCTGTTCATTTTTGCATTCTAATATTTTCTTGATCACATTCTCATCTGTGGGGATCTCTTTACTTTTCCAATTTTGTGCAAATACAATTCTAGCTGAAGTTAGTATATGGATGATTAGATATGCATTCCCCTTACTATATTTTTTGGATGAAATCCCCAACAAGAATATTTCTGGCTTTAAATCAATATGCTGCTTTATCGTTTTTTCCAGCCACATATGTATTTTTGTCCAATTTTTTTTGAGCACGTCCACCACATATAATATGACCCAGGTATCTGGTGGCATTTCCAGCATTTAGTCGACTTATCTTTGCCAACCTCACTGGTGCAAAATGCCATCTATAAAACATCTTGTACAAATTTTCTTTATAGGCAGCTGACATTGTTAATTTATAGTTCCTGTCCCACAGTTTTGCCATTTGTCTAACTCTATTGTATAAGCAAAGTTTTTTGCCCACACTATCATTGTCTCCTTCACTTGTTCATCTTCCAATTTAATACTCAGTAAGTAGCTGTACGTTTTATCAATTTTTCTTCTGTCCCTGTTAATATCTTGTCTAGTTGTTAGTTCTTTATAAAATGTGTATAGTTTAACATCTTTCTCATATTTAGAATGTATTTACACTTGTGAGTTCCATGCCGTATCAATCCCTTGACCACTCAATTCTTGTTTAGTTTTGAGTTCCCCCTTTTCATTCCAAATACCTTTGTATCTAACAATATTTTCCATGTTAATAACATTTGGGTGAATCAGTGCTTGAAAGCCAAACTGGTATCCTCAAATAACGTTGTTCTCCAATTTTTTCCCACACTAACAATAATGCATCTATATATATAAAAACGAAAACCACTCACGCATTAATCATGAAATCTCCAGAACCGTAAAGCCTACAAATTTGAAATTTGCCATATATGTTCCTCTTGGCTTCTATGTGCTCACTAAGAAAGGATTTTTCGAAATGACCATCAGAGCATTAGTATTTCCTATATTATTAACAACATACTCTGATGCTAAGGGGTTGTACTCCCCCTCCTGTGTTTGAAATCTGTTCCAAACACAAGCAGAGAAGTTTCACTTTCAGTTTTACTTTCACAGCAGGCAGCAGCTTTACTCCAGTACGGTTGAGCTAAGCCACACCCAGCCTCCTTCCTGTCTCCTTCTTGCTCACACAGCAAATACTGTTTGAGTTTCCAAACACCCGTCAACTCTCTCACACACTGACAGAATGCTAGCCATATGAATACTGATAGAAGCTGCGGGCTGGGACATTCTACCCATTCTTAAGTTTCAGGTTGCAAGTGTCAATTTATCAAGCGTGAGCACATAGTTTTGTAGTGAAGCACCGGCGTCCAGCTAGTTCCTAATATAATGTCTTTGAAAGTAACCATGTATTTTATTTTCCCATACCACAAGAAGGCATGCCAGCCAATTGCAAAACGTGCCCTTCCAAAGTCAATAGTTTTGTATGCCTCAATACAATCCATTCTTTCCGCAGCCTGGTAATACAATTCCCAATTCAGTAGCCCAAAGCCATCTCTATTCCTTGAATCCTGCAGCATTTTAAAACTTATTCTTGCTTTTTTCCCTTGCCTGATATATCTTAATATTACTTTATTGAGTTCCTCAAAGTATTTTTTTCCAATTTTATTGAAATTGTTTGAAATAGATATCGTAATCTCGGTAATATATTCATATATTATTATTATTCTTAATAATTGCAGATTTTTCCATTTCTCCAAATCTGCTTTAATTTGTTGCATCAGTTTGTAGTAATTATCTTCCTTAATAGTTACACATCTTGCTGTCATACAAATCCCTAAATATTTTACTTTCTTAGTAATCTGAATATCTATTCTCTTCATTAACTCTTTTTTCTGCATGTCTGTAAGATTTTTAACTAATAGCTTTCTCTTTATTTTCAATCCTGCCATTTCACCATATTCCTCAGTTTTTTTTTTTTATTAATTTAAGGCCCTGTTTCTTGTGGATCTTTCAAAATGAAAACTAAATTGTCTGCAAATGCCTGTAGTTTATATTTTTCCTTTTTCATTTCCATACCTTTTATCTCTGTGTCTTGTCTAATATTTCTGTTTAATACTTCCAGTGTCAATATGAATAACAGAGGAAACAAGGGGCATCCTTGTCTTGTACCTTTTTTAATATTAACCTTCTGTCATATCTCCATTTACCATCACCTTTGCTGTTTGTTTATATCACCTTAATGTTAATAAATCTCTCCCACAAATCCTTATCTTTTAATTGTGCTAGCATAAACTGCCAGTTCACATTGTCAAATGCTTTCTGTGCATCTAGAAAAATCAACACCATTTGCTTCCCTGGATGTGCTTCGTAGTACTCCAGTGTATTTAAAATTATTCTCATATTATCTTTAATTTGTCTTTTAGATAGGAATCCATTTTGATCTGAATGTATGAATTGATTTAAGAACCTTTTTAGTCTTTCTGCAATTATTGAGGTATATATTTTATAGCCTTGCTGGCCTTGTTTTCTTTGAGTGTGATAACTGATCTGTAATGGCTTTTAAGAAAAGAATGAGTCTGGGAACATTCACTCATATGAGCAACCTAATTCGGGTTGGCAGAAACTTGTTGCCGTCTGAACTCCCAACATTGCGAGACATTCTCAGATATGGCGTACTGCCAGATGTGCCCAAGCAGAAACGACTAGTCAAAAGGCAAAAGCAGCAAGATGACGAGAGACAAAGGCTTGTTAAATATAAGCCGAGAAGTATTCCAGACATTTTAATACTGACAAATGAAGTATGATGAAAATGAAGGATAGATGACTGAAGATGAAGAGGAATGTGATGGAAGTTATGAAGAGGCCTTAGACCACACACACATGCTCTCTACTTAAAAAAAAAAAGACAGAATACAATAGATTAGAAATAACAAATGTCGCTATGCAGAGCATAAGATACAGTTTTGGTCTATATGCCACTGCTGCTATTACCACAGCTGCCTTCATAGATCCTGGCTTGATCACCAAAGAAGACAAGTGATTTGTAATTGACAGCAATAAAGTCAAGAGAGCCCAGGAAAAAAATTATGAAGTCCCTAGATCAAGATGGTAAGAAGGGCGAAATAGAATGCATCTTCTTCAACGGCCATATAGATGCAACTAAAGTTATCTTGAAAGCAAAGAATTCAGACCAGCAATTCCCCAGTACCATCAAAGAAGAACATTATTCTATAGGCAGTGAGCTGGGTGGAAGATACCTTTATCATTGAACTGCAGAGAAAGGCTCAAAAACAGGAAAACCTGCTCAAGTGATTGCAGATAATCTGGTGCATTTCATGAAGAAGAAAGGCATTTCTTCTTGAAGGCCTGAAGGCCACTGGGGGAGATTCTACAAATGTTAATGCTGGCTGTGAAGGTGATGCCATGCACTGGGTAGAGGTTTAAGCTTGAACGGAAGTTGATCTGGTTGGTGTATGCACTCCACACGAATGAGTTACCCCTATGACAATCACAAAATTGAATGGGAAGACCTTGTCTAACAGATGGGCAGGTAAAATTGGCAACATGCTAGATACTGCAACAGAACTTGACATTGATCCATTATTCTCTAGAGTTTCAATTGGTGAGCCTCTCATTTCACTGAGCAACAGTGTTGTAAAGGATCTCTCTACTGAGCAACTATATGGATATAGGATGACACAGACAATAAGGACAGGAGAACTTCCCACAGATCTGGCTCTTCTAGAAATTAGCCCCATAAACCATTCATGCTGGTTGACAACTGCAAATTGGCTTTGTCAAATATGGGTTTCAAAACATTGTTTTAAAGGCAAAATTCTCCAAAACCTAAGAATGATAGTGGAATACATTATTGGTGTGTACCACGTGTCATGCTGCAGTTACAGCTGCAGCAAGTCAGACTGCAAAAGGTTGTAGTAGATGCCAACCATTCATTGTTTAGCATGGTATACTTTCAATGAAATGATAATCCAGACAACCACCAAGGATTGTATTAGCTTTTTTGGCTCATATTTAAGTGATTGTCCACTAGGTCTCCAAAGTCCCTCTTAGTTATTGCTTTTCAGCCAGGTTTCATCTAATCTGTACTTGTACCTTCATTTTTCCTGCCTAAGTATAAATGTTGCTTTTTCCCACAATGAATTTCATTTTGTGGTATAGGGTCCATTGTTCAAGCCTGTCAAGATCTTGAGTTTGATTTATATGCCACCCTTCTTCAGAGACTCAAGGCAGCTTACAATGCTTTTAAGCAATAGCCTTCATACTTTTGTATATACCTGCTTAGTAGGGCTTTTTGCCCCCCCCCCCCAAGCAGTGTTCTATTTATACAAAGTCAGCTTATTGGCCCCACAAACCGGGTCCTCATTTTACCTACCTCGGAAGGATGGAAGGCTGAGTCAACCTTGAGCCTGGTGAGAATTGAACTCGCAGTAATTGTAGGCAGCTGGCAGCTAAATACTACTTTAACAGTAGTTTAGTCCACTGCGCCACCAGGCTCTTATCATGGTCACATGATCACGATTTGAAACCTTTCCTGCTGGCTTCCCATAAGAAAAGTCAATGGGGAGGTCAGCAAGATCATAAATTGATCTCTTAAGTTGCCCACCCCCATTCTTTCTTCACTTGGCACATCCTGCATCCTCTTTCCCTAAAGTGACAATATAAAGATACATGTGTGATGTTTTGTCCCTTTTTCTTGACATCCAAAAATTAAATTCTTTTTTTTAGGTGAACTCTTACTTCTGACAGATGCTATTTATAAATTCTATGTTATTTATTATTTAAACCAACAATATCATATCAATTTTCCAGCAATCTAATTGAATAACAGTAACAATACAATCAAAATTTAGTAAAGATTATGTATACTTTAGGTTTGAACTTTATAGAATAGACATATAGAAGATTAGAAGAACACAAACATCAATTAGTATTCAGAAAATTCCTTAATCTCTTAACACAGACAAATTCAACCGATTTCCACTGGGAAACTGCTGGCATTTTAGACCAAGTGAAATCTCAAAAAATGTTTGGGAATTCCTGAAATCTTGAAATTCTGACAAATCAACCATCAGAACACATTGAACGATAAGTCCCATCTACATATAGTTTAAAGATACAATCAAAAGTCAGGAAACGAAACAAACAGTTCAAAGCACAACCTCCTTAGCACCCAGATCTGACAGGCTGACATTGCACTACTCCTAAATAATACATTTCTGTATACTTACCATACATTTCTGTACTATCACAGAGGACGGCATTCCCCAATGCACACTTAGATGCATTTATCTTGATAATGTTGACCCAGAATAATATTCCTTTCCAAGACTAATTATTTTATGTTTCTGGCCAGATATTGAAATTGAGATGGTCACCTATACTTCTGCATGCTAATCTATCATTCATGGAGAGTAGAACTGATAACCTTACTAACTACAAAATATTTGTATCGGCATCTACAGACAACTGTATATTTTACTAGTAATAAGTTCAGTGCATTTTCCAGGAAAATGGCTACATTGTGCAGATAGCTATTGCTGTCAAAAGTCACTGGATTTCATTAAAATTTGTCTAGTGCAATATTTGTAATATATCATTTTCTTCACTTATTATACTCACCTCTTCTTTCTTTTTAAATTTTCTTCTCAAGATAAACATTTAAACTGACAAATATATTAAACTAGCAGTGGTATAAAGGAAATATACTTAAATCTATTTTTAGGGTAGGCATTGAGTCAATATTTTGTCATATATAGCTTTAAAAATTCAATATATTTCAGTATTTTAGCTTTATTTCTTTATCTTTTCTCTGTGGTGATGAAAAAGCTATTTGCTCCACTGAAGATGTCTTAGCAGCACAACAAAGAAGCAAGCAATTTTAATCAATTAACTTTCTTCTGTCTTCCAAAGGTTTCAAGATGATTAGATATATACTGGTAGGTTGTACTACACAAAAATTAATGTAGAATATGTTAAGGGAGCAGGATATCAACAAATATCACCTTCCTCATGATTTTACAAATAACTCATTTTCCTCATCCTATTTCCTCACAATAATCCTGTGAGGTGAGTTGGGCTGAAAGAGAATGACTGGCCCAAGTTCACCCAGCTGGCTTTCATGTTTAAGATGGGACTAGTGCTCATGATCTCCTACTTTCTAGATTGATACCTTAACCTTTAATGGCTTCCCCGAATGCCGGCTTGCACGATGAGGAAGAGCCAGCTACGGGGACTTTGGAGTGGGGCATGGAGGAACATCAGGAAGACCAGGAATGGATGGGCAAGAGGAAGAGGAGACAGAAAAGATACAGCTGCAATGGGAAGCTTGCCTGACCAACCAGAAGCACAGGGCAGAGAAGAGGCACTGCACAGCCAGTTAGCAATGATGAGGAACTGCCTCCTCTGCTGGATCCCATGGTACACAGGGTAGGAGGGAGGTGTAACCAAGGTCAGCAAGCTACTTACAAGGAGACAGCTTCAACCCTCCTAATGAGATTGTTCTGTCCCCGTACCCCACACACACCCCCACAGACAGCCCAGAGTTAATAAGCCACACGACAAAACTCTTTGAAGATAAAGCTGGCAGCAACCCAGTGGCTAGCTGCCAATTCAGACTTTACTCACACAAAACAAAGATTAGACTGCCAGCATTCCGATAAAACAGGCAGAGTGTCAACAATACAAGGATTAATCCAAATGCAGTCCGATAAAGCAGGCAAAGTCCAGTAACACAGAGATCATGGAGTATTTCCAGTTTTTGCTCGTCACAAACTGAACCGGCCACCACACCCACATTTATACCCTGTGGGGTGTGGTCCAGTGACTCAGCTAATCTCTGGCACGCCTTCCCTTCTGCTGTGCACGCTTCTTCCTGCGCCTCTGTCGCGGGTCCAGCCAGCACTTATCTTCTTCATCGCTGTCCACTTGTGGCTGCGGGGACATGCTTGGCTCTGAGCTTATCATTTGGTCTTCAGTGTCCTCCGGAGGCATTGCCAGAGAGGAGGGTCCTGGAGAGGGAGGCCTTGCCAACTCCTCTCCCTCACTCTCAGAGTCTGCATCTGTCGATAGCCCAGGCTCAGGCAACGGAGCCACAACAAAGATGCACTAGCTGGTGGTTACTTAGCCCAGCGCATGGAGAAAAGCAATGTTGGAGACAAACTGTCTGTTTTCTGCAGAGCATATACTCTGACTTTGTGACTCCTACTTTCATGATTCCGAACATACGTGTTCTTTGCTGACCTCATGATTGGGCCTTGGATTTTGCACTTGGATTCTGGACTTGGAGCTTGGCTTTGGTTATCATGCTTGGACTTATTGGGACTTTTTGTTTCTTGTGAGTGAAACCTGGGACTTGCAGTGCCTCAATAAAGTAACTAAAACCCCTAGGGCCATGATGGCAAACCTATGGCATGTGTGCCAAAGGTGGCACACGTAATCGTATCAGTGGGCACGTGAGCTCAGCTTCCGATGGGACTGGAAGTTGGCAAACAGGCCATTTTTGGCCTCCAGAGGATCTCCGGAGGGGTGGGGAAGGCTGTTTTTGCCCTCCTCAAACGCCTAGACAGGTCCTGGAGCCAGGTGAGAAAGAAAAACAGGCCTACCGGGCCATTGCGTGCCAGGAGCGGGGTGGGCGGGGGGTGGATGGGTCGCATAGAATTATGGGTGTGGGCACGTGCGTATGTGAACCCCCCACCCCCCCTTCCTGGCACGCGATGGCAAAAAGGTTAGCCATCACTGCCCTAGGGTATGGTTGCGTGGACTGGGACAGGACATAACCACTAGACCAAACTGGCTCTGTTTGTACCCCTCGTTTTGTAATTTATGCTTTATGTTGACAATAGAAGAAAGTACAAAAATAGTTTTAAAAACAGAACTTTTAAAAAAGATATGTAGTAGAATACCTTTAAAAATGCCAGTAGGCAGGCTGGGTAAGTGAGAATCAGTCAGACACGCACTGCTCTATGACTGTGCTCACATCTAAAACATGGCAAATCTTGTAAGCACTAATCAGTAAAATGTTCTGGCCTGATTTCATGTAATCTCTATTGTCTTTCTGCTGCTTGTTTTTATCCAGCTTTAATCCCAGTAAGATCTGAAAATGACTTGATGAAGAGAGTTGCATTGATGTTTTAGGTAAGTCCCAGCAATTCTTATGTCATTTATTATAATTTCTTTAGTTAATTATATTCATTTATTTAGATTTTTTTTTCAGGATAACAAGTTCTCATAGCACAACTTAGAAACAAAAGAAACAAATAGTAATAAATATACAATGACCATAAAACATTCTGTGATCATTTTCACAGTACAGTACAGAGGAGCAGAAAAGAAGATTCTAATACCTTCTCCTCTCTTTTCAAGGATGCAGAAGGCAGATGGGTAATAGCCAGGGTAGTAAAAATAGCTGCAGTTAGTAGCAGCATAATCACTGTTATTGCCCCAAGGTTGCAAAACAAATTCCCTTTACTTCAGTTCCAGTATTTTTGAAACATGTGTCACATATATTAACAATAAATGTATTTATCACTTTAGTTTCTTGGATTACATTATACTATTTGCTTGCATTATCTTTTTTTTTTGTTCTGCTAATTATGTGTCATTGTGTCAACAAGTCATTTTTAACTCTTACAGACCACACAGATTTTTCCCAAGATGATCTGTCCCTAACCTCTTCTTTCAAATATCTCAATGGTACTGTAACTACCGGTATGTCCATCCATCTTTTTTTTGGTAATCCTGTTCTTTCCTTCTATCTTTCCCAGCAGTAGAGAGCTTTTCCAGAGAGCTGGGTCTTCATATGTATCCAAAACAAGACCATTTGAGAATAGTCAAATTTGTCATTTGTACCCTGGGCAAAATCTCTAGGTTGATTTGTTTATAAAGATCCATCATTTCTTCTTGGCTGTCCACAATATTCTCAGGAATCTCCTTCCACACCAAAGTTCAAAAGTATCATACTCCTATCCTGCATCTTGAAAGTCCACCTTTCACTTGGAACTGTCACAGGTAATACCATGGCTTGCATGCACACACACACACACACACACACACACACACACACACAAACTCGAGTTACAACTAGAATTGGAACTGGGATTGCCATCACTAAGTGATGCGGTCATAAAGTGTGATGTCTCATAACTGCATTGCTTACCAATGGCAATCCAGACAATCCTGGTTGTTGTTATAATCCCAACACATGTTAAATGGAAAGCCAAGGGAGTTCCAGGTAAGGAGTGCTGGGATGACACAGAGTGAAGGGAAGATCTGGTGTAGGCTGTGTGTGTGTGGCGGGGGGGCACATGCAACGTGAGCTCAGGAAGGCGGGGGGGGGAAATACAGGGTATACACATGCGACACAGGAAGGCTGGGGAAGGAGGGTGCTATTGGGGAAGATCTAATTTATCCAAGCAGTTATGATCTTCCCTGCTGGCTTCCCCATTGTCTGCTTGTAGGAAGCTGGCAGAGAAGATTGGCAATAAGATCATTGCAGGATACTGCAACTGGTTGTGACTGCAAGCTACCTGCCAAAAATACATGGGGACACTGGAACTTCAAAGATAAATTCTAAGTACCTTTGTTCAGTGCCCTCATACCTTCAAATAGTTACTTGAACTGTCGAGGGTTACCTGTATAAATGTATTCCTTTAGTAGTGCAATGCATGATGGGTAATTTACATTTGTAAAGCTAGTCCTCACTTACCAACCAGCTGTTTGAATTTACGACAGTGCTGAAAACGAAGACTTGTAACTGGTCCTCAAAGTTGTAGCCATTGCAAAATTCCCACTGTAACATAATCACGATTCAGGCATTTGGCAACTGGCGCACATTTATGATTGCTATTTGCACCTTTTGCTGCCAGCTTCCAATAAGCTATATCAATGGGGAAGCTGATAGGAAGTTACTAGTCACAGTCACATGATGTCACACTTAACAAGGTGCTTAACAACTAAAGACGGAACTGAAGTCATAAATTAGTGTGGTCATATGATGTTTTCCTTATTAACCAAACAACTTAGTAACAGAGTTCCCAGTCCCAATTAAGATTAAGTGACTATCTGTAATTATGAGGTATACCATTTAGTTGGTAGTTAAAAGCTGATAATATTCTGTTGAATATTGATCGTAATGAAATTACTAATACAAACTCAGTTGCTTGTAAATATATATTTTGTTTTCAGAGTAGTTCATCCTATGGCAATGACTTTGTTGTGCTGATTCTTTTAAGAATATGATGGTGTTTTTGTGCCCAGGGCTGCAATTTTTCCCTACACTTTAAGTTCCAAAACAAACATTTTTTGAGCACTGTAAGGAATTAAAATGTAAAAGGGGTATGCTGGGCATCATTAAAGTTAATGTAATTGCATCATACCTTTTTTTTGTAATATATATGAAAAATCTCCCAAACCAGCAATTTAATTTTGCAAAAATATAATCTGAATGTTTATGAATGTCACATTAATTACCATGGAATAGTAAAATTAAGTTGGGTATTTTTCTGAAATACTTAAGGTAAAATTATTTTGCTGTTAACATAAGACTAATACAAAATTGCTATTTCATATATACTGGACGTTTCACAGGCTGTTCA
Organism: Pituophis catenifer annectens; assembly: GCF_029215685.1. Lineage (NCBI taxonomy): Eukaryota > Metazoa > Chordata > Lepidosauria > Squamata > Colubridae > Pituophis > Pituophis catenifer. Next base: position 70,330,568 of record NW_027256887.1, read on the forward strand.
ATAAGGGTTTGAGCTGGAAAGATCCATTTTAAAAATTGAAACATTCATACTGTTTGGATTTGTCTTATTGCTATATTTTGGGTTGAAATCCACAGGATCATGATTAACATGAGTTTAGGTCAATCTTATAGCTAGTTGAGGAGGTATATATTATGTATGGTTATATCCCCAAGATTTGGAATCTGACCATTATCAAGAATTGTGGATTTTTCATGCATGGGGAATAGATTTTGTGATATCTGTTAACCATCTAAATTACTATTGCTTTTAAACAAAAGTGTAAGGAAGACTTTTCAGGAATTGGGTTTAAATTTTTTGAATATTTTGTAGCCTTTTCTTTTTTTTTTCTTTCTTTTGCTGGCTAAGTGTCAATGTCATATTATTTTTATGTATGCATGTATTTTTTTAAAAAAAATCAAATTAATTTGATATTTTCTTTAAAAATTAATAAAAGAATAATTTGTTTGGCTGCTGAATTTCACTATAAATTTTGTAAAGGTTTCTAGGACTGGGTGTTTTATAATCACAGGCCACAAGCCCTCATATATTTAAAAATCAAAAAAGGAAGCAAAAATAATCTAGGGACTTTATAAGGAATAGGATTAGATCTGGCCAGATATAAGTGTCCAATTTCTCTATCACATCCAATAGAATTTGACCTTCTAATGGGTAGGGAATAGGATATATATCAGTATCTCATAGATATTATATAATGACCATAATGATTTCACATTTTGAAAAGGATTTGGATATTTCTAAAGCTTACAGTGGACTATGTTTATTAAATGTTATGTTCTATTTAATACAGAGATATCCTTTAATAACAGGATCAGAAAATATCCCTAAAGTAAGCTTAGCAACATGAAACTGATCACATAAAATTATTAAAAATTGCTCTATGCAAAATTGGCCAAATCTCACAAGATTTCAGGTAATTTTATGAAGGTTGAGGGTATGCACTAAAAGCTTGTAATGACTATCAACACGTTTGCTACATAACAAAGAAATAAGTTTACAAACATTCTATTTTAATTATCAAATAGAGATGTGTTTAATATTTAATTATACAGTTAGCATGACTTAAGAACATTTGCTTAATTTACAGGGATTCTGTATCTGCATAAACAGGGTTCATTTTATTGACAAGTGTTTAACTTGATATATGCAGGTTTTCTAACTGTATTTACTTACATTATTTTCTACATTCTGAAGATTTTAGACTCTAAGCTATTTAGAGATCTGTCTGGTAAAAAATGCCATCACAATTCCACATGCATTGGCTCAGCAATAAATTTAAAATATGAATATTTGGAAAAACTAAATATTGTAGCAGTAATTCAAATATATTAAGATTGAATATGACAAATCCATGCAAAGACATATACAATTTGCAAAACATGATAGAAGAATCAATACAATAACTTTTAAATTTGTAGATATTTGAAATGAAAATGTAGATAGTGTTAGATGCAAAGTTAATCATATTTACTAATATTAAGCATAAAAGATATGCATAGAATTTTCAGTATCTAAAGCCAGATACATAAATCATGTGATATACCAAAAAATAAATACTTAGCCTATGAAGAGTAATAGAAATAGATTACAATATGATGTAATAACTTAATAAACTTATAATACAAATAAGAATTGATATTCTACTTCATAATAGGACAACAAGTCTTCTCTCCACAACTCCCACTTGTTTCTACTATAAGCCAAATATATAAGAAAAAAAGGCTATGTACATTCCTGTCATCTAGTAATAAGGTTACACATACAAAATCTATCTTGTACAGGTGTCTCAGAAAATCACTGCATTTTTCTTTTGGCAACACAAAAAGAGGCAAAGCCAGTGAAAGTAAGAGAAAAGAAAAAGAATCCTACACAAATAAAACTACCAAGAAATCCCCCACAACTGGAGGTCTCTTGCATTCACCCTCAATCTAGGAAACAGTGAATATGGTATATTCTAATAAACCTCTAAATCTTCATCAGTGGAGATTTCTAACGATACTACCATTAGAAGAAATTAACAGCATAAATAGTTTTTCAAATATTCCCTTGAACTTAAGTATTTGACTTCAACATAAAATAAGCCACCTTGGAATTTCCTGGCTCACACCTATATTAAACACAGGATGCGGCGCATAAACAATGGGAAGTTGCCATCAATCATGGTTTCCCTTCCAAAAGGCGGAGTTTTAAATTGGATCTCAGCATCTCATCTCTCAAATCCCATTAAGTTTTCAGTCCAACAGCACAACCGTGCTGAGGAACGGAAAGCTTCTACCTTCGATAAAGGATTTGCCTCCGCAGCCTTGAAATGGCCCAAAATCACAGGACTATTGTTTGCTTTTCCTACTAACCCTATTCATGGGATGCAAACCTTTGCCTGTCGGCTGCAAACAGAATAAGCCAATTCCGGCTCTCTCCATACTCGGCTTACTTGGACAAAGCAGATGCCTAACTCCTAAACGCTTGTGGACATTAATGCTGGGCTTCCACGGAACCAGGATCCAAGTTGTGTTCTGGCTGAGCTCCAAGACTTATTATCTCCCATCCCGGAACTTCTCCGCGAACCAAGATGTTAAGACCGGTGCCTCATCTCTTGCCTCGGAGACAGGAGGGTAAGACTTACGCGTTATGAATATTGCTCTTTTAGCCAATTAATTCCCCTCCCTCCCGGCACAGAATTACTATTTATTCCTTTGGGTGGCAACCACCGACCAGAATTCAAGCCCGCAGAACACTCTTCTCCGTCCCCATTCGCCCCTATTCAAGGGACCGCCGAGGCGCGTCGTTTTCTCTCTTACCCGGATTACAGTGCAACGGCGAAGGCGGCGCGGAGACCGGCGAAGAAGGCGCCGAGGACGGCTGAAGCAGCGGCGGTGGCGGCGGCAGCGGCGGATCTTTGGGGGGGCCGCCGCCGCCGCCACTACCGCCGCCGCCCGGCGAAAGGGCTGCGGGAGGTGGCAGCATGAGGTAGCGATGAGGCGAAGGTAGGCAACGCTGACAGAGCGAGTGAAGGCAAGGAAGCAGTTTAGGCCGCCGACTCTGAATGTGTTGCCCGCACACCCCACAAGTGTCCAAGAGGTTGAGGCGCGACTCTCCGTTAGCTCGGTCCGCAGGGCCTTGCCGGCTTTCAGCTTCGTTCTCCCCACCCATGGCGACCGGACCAGCCAGGCAGGGCCCGGCTATCACAGGGGACTCGTCCATTGTTTGAAGGAGAAGGAAGAGCTGTCGGTGGCAACCACACCAGGCGCTTAAGCGCCCCTTGAGGCAACTGCCGCTCTCCCCCCCGGGGCGTTCGCGGGGAACCCCGCCCCCTCAACGGTCGCTCCGCGCGCCCGCCGTTGCCACCTCCAACAGCTCTCGAAGGAACTTCGGAAGAGAGCGCTCGCGCTCGCAGCAACGCCGCCAACGGCCTCTCGGGCCCCGCCCCCTCGGCGAGCCTTTCCAGTGTCGGAGGCGCAACCCGCTCCTTCAGCGCCACGCCCCTTCCTTGCTCATCATCCAAGGCAAACTCCTCCCCTTTTCTACTTGGGTTCCAGTACCCCTGAGCGTTTTGCGTTTTAGGCGCGTTTTTCAGGAGAACGAAATTCTTCCGTTTCGTTCAGCTCAGCCACGTCCCCTTTCGTATTTTTCTAGTTATTACCTGCCCCCTCAATAGTTCCTACTTTTCTGTTTGGTCGGTTTGGGTGCCGCCCTTTTCATTTGTCCCGCCCTCGAGTTTTTCCTCTTCGTCCCATAAATTGTTTTTATATATATATATATATATACTTACTGTAAATGTAATGAAAATGGTGAACCAACTGGCCAATTTTCTGAGGCACTACTTTGTACTAAATTCTAGGTTTAGTGATTTTCTGTTATTGCTGAGAAAGGAGATGTTGGTATCGCAGGTATCACTGGCGATAATATTTAAATTAAATAAAATTATTACTGTAAAATCATCTGCATTATCAGATAAAATAACATAAATCACTTTCGGAAGCAGTGCACATAAACTAAACTAGCCTCATTTTAGCATTAACTTTTTGTGGCAATCCAGTCCATGTGGTTAGTTTATGACCCCTCTAAATCCATAATATGCTAGGGAATAAACCATGGTTTATCTGGCTTACTAATGCTGGTTAAAAATTGGAAGAAAATAAAAAAGTACCAGCAGCAAAGCGAATAGTGGCAATAACTGCTCTTTTTGAAGATCTGGAACATCATACTAGGAGCTAATTGTCCTGGGGGGAGGACAAGGACATTGAAGCTACAGAAGGCGTACTTACAGCCGACCTTACAACTTTGAGCACATACTTCCACCAATGGAGGTTAATCCCAAGTGTAAGTAAAACAGTTACATCATGTTTTCACCTCAACAACAAATTGGCAAAAAGAGAACTCAATGTATACCTAAATAACAAACTGCTCCCATACGAGGCAACACCAAAATACCTGGAGGTCACCTTAGACAGGACCCTGTCCTTTAAGAAACATATCCAGAATATGGCTGCCAAGGTTAACAGCAGAAATAACATCCTACAAAAGCTATGCGGAACAACTTGGGGAGCTTCAGCCCCAACTCTGATGTGCAGCCCTTGGGCTTTGCTACTCTGCAGCAGAATACTGTGCACCTGTATGGATAAACAACTCACATACAGGACTTATTGATGTTCAACTTAACCATACGATGAGGCTAATTACTGGGTGCATAAAATCTACACCTAGTTACTGGTTACCAGTTCTTAGTCACATACTCCCCCCGCACATACGACGACAAGAAGCTCTCATTCGGGAGTATAGTAAGATCCTGTTAAATTCCTCTCTACCCATACATGGATACATTCCTGATCTCTTAAGATGCCGATTAAAGTCAAGAAACCCACCAATCTTGACAGCGCGTAAGTTGATGGCCGATCATCAGAACACCACACAAAAGTGGATGGAGGCGTGGAATAGCTGTTTCCCCCAAGATGTCTCCGAGCATATCAGTCCTAGTAGTATACCTCCAGGATTTAGCCTACCCCGACACATATGGGTGACATATAATAGAATTAGAACAACTCATGGGGTGTGTGCTGACTCCCTGTATAAATGGGGAAAGACACTTTCAGCACAATGTGATTGCGGGGCCCCTCGACAGACTATCCAGCATATAGTGAGGGAATGCCCTAACAGAAGGTATCCAGGAGATTCTAGGGACTTCCTCTGCATAACAACGGCAGCTACTGACTGGATCTCCAAACTCGACATTAAACTTTGAAATGTTATTTCTGTTTTCCTTTTAGGTTTTCTTACTGCTTTTTTATTGTTTTAATTGTTTTTAACCTGTAAAAATGAAGTGTTTTAATACTGTGTGTGATCAACCATATGCTAAATAAATAAATGTCCTGGGGGGGGGGAAATCTACCTATGTAATCTCTAAGAGTAGACATGATTTGATTGCATTCAAACAAACCATGATTATCTTTCTGTTATGCCCAGATTATTTTAGCTGCTACTCCAGAAATAATTGGTCTACAAATAGCTTGTACTTTATGTTTATATTTATATTTTTTTGCTCTTGGGCTGCCATAACAGTGGGATTTCAAGACATTCTGCACAGTATTATATATTTGAAATTGAATTCTGCTCGAACCCCGTTCTTAATTAAGAGGAAATCCATTTAAATACAGTCAACTATTACAATATATTGTTAGTTATGATTAGATTAGATTCCATTTAAAGTAACATAAACATGAATCATGACTAACAAGAATAATAAATCCTTTGATTTCAAAAGAATTCAAAAGATTCACAGTCCTAGAAGAATGAAATATTTTAGGAAATATTAAAAAGACAGAATATTATATTTACTTGGATGAGAAAAGGAGAAACGTGTGTGAAGTGATGGGATTAAGACATGGCCCTCAGGACATGATAGGATTAGCCCTCTACTCATCTACCAGCAGGGCTCACTGCATTGCGAAATCACCTGGGGGACATTACATCGGCCCACAGTTCAACCAGATTTATCTCGGACAAACTCCTAGGATTTGCACATGATCTTTACAACAACTAATGGGATACCTGCCCTTGCACAGGAACAGGAAGCTCTAGGGCAGGGCCCAAGGGAGGGTATCTCTCTCCTCTCCATGTGGTCAACTACCCAGAATCACATGTGCTTGGTGGAACTGCTTCACCATTAAACCATCCTTCCAAGCAGTCTCCATGTTTCCAGTGTCTTTCTCCCTACCTGGAACTGAACCCAGATGGACATTTCTTCCAACAGACATAAGGGATAATAATTTGTAACCCATTTCCAGGTACATAGAAATCATAAAATCAGGCAAACTTTGCATGTTATGGAATCTATTCTTCCTTAGTTAATTAAGAATCATCACAAAAAAAAGTCTGCCAAAAAAAGTCTAATCCTTAATCTACATATAGGACCTGCAGATATTCATGGTACTGTTTGGATTTGTGAGTGTACCAGTTGTTACAAGTATAATTATTGGGTTTCTGCTACAGCTTTGTTGCAATCTCCCACTAGTATGTCATCAACAGTGGGGAAAACATCTATTTAGCACTGGCACCAGAGCAGATATGGGATACATCTGACTAGATTCCACCTCTTCATTTTTAGCCTAGCTTGGAAACCTCTCCTCCTGTCTGCCACACCAAAATGTGAGCAGACGACTTTGAAAGCGATAAACAAGCACTTCTGGTGGCCTGGTGGCTCAGCAGACAGATAGCATTATGATTAACACCAGCTGTCTGCAATTACTGTAAGTTTGAATCTCACCAGGCTCAAGGTTGACTCAGCCTTCCATCCTTTCTAAGGTAGTGTGTGGGGGCAAAAAACTGACTTTGTATAAATATACAAAAGTATGAAGGCTATTGCTTAACGCATTGTAAGCCGCCCTGAGTCTCCGGAGAAGGGCGGCATATAAATCAAATTTAAAAAAAAAAAAAAAGCAAAGCAGAGCAACCCAATAACTTGAACTGGAAAATATCATCTAAACATACATATCTGTATCCAAGGAAATAAAACAAAGAGTGGTAACCTTCAATACTGGAGTGTAAATACATGACAAAATCTCACATCACTTTAATAACCAGAAGGACTTCCTCCTCATCAAAGGCCACAGCTACAGATGACCTCCAGATTAGTTCAGTTACTACTGTAGGAAAGCCCCCACCCCCACATCCCAGAATAAAATATTTTTTATTCTTAATATTAAAAAGAGGCAGAATAGAATATTTCTCCCAAAGGAGAATAGGAGAGACATCTTCCTAAAGGCAGAAAGCAGCCCCGGTCTTCCTGCTATAGGAAAATAGCATCAAATAGAAGCATGAAGAAGCTTGTCTTTAGGAATAGAGATTTTGTATCCATTCAGAAAGACTGGCCCACTCTATTCATAAGCAAAGAGCAACCAGAAACTCCAAATAAACAACACAATAGGCAAGGAGCCAAAGCTGACAAGATTAACGCAGACAAACAAAATACCTAGGATTTGCATTTCCTTTTTTGCCTGCAGAGCCAGCCATGACCTTACATGACCCCATAGGAATCTGGCAACAGCCTTTAAACTATTAAAGGACATATTCTTGCACAAGAACAGGCATTTCTATCATAAAGCCCCAAATAATGTATAAAAACCTACCTACTCTCAACTCCATTTTGTCAGCTACCTCAGAAACATGCTGCTGTCAATGAAGTTTCTGGCTACCAAATAAATGGAGACCTTCTTTCCTGCAGCCTTCCTCCATTTTATTTCAGCATCTTTCTCCCGGTTTGGAACTAGACCAGATTTTTCTTCCAACATTATATAGTGTTCTTACCCAGCCTTAGGAGAAGCAAGAAACAGACTCCTGGTCACGAAAAACCCCTCATTATTTACCTCATGTGAATTATTTATTTATTTATTTATTTATTTATTTATTTATTTATTTATTTATTTATTTATTTATTTATTTATTTATTTATTTATTTATTTATTTATTTATTATTCAAACTTCTATACCTCCCTTCTCCTTTCGGACTCAGGGCGGTGAACAGCCAAAATAAAAACATTTATACATAAAGTTAAAAATAAATTTAAAATAATTAAACAAATTTGGCCCATAATTTAAAACTTATCAATTTAAAATCCATATCAAATTTTAAAACCAACCATAAAATCAGGACAGACCGGCTTACTGAAAAAAATAAGTTTTTAGGGCCCAACGAAAAGTCCGGAGGTCGGAGATCACTCATATCTCTGGGGGTAGATTGTTCCAAAGGGTAGGTGCCACCACAGAGAAGGCTCTCCTCCTGGGGGTCGCCAGCCGGCATTGTCTGGCCGATGGCACCCTGAGGAGGCCCTCAGGGTGCTATCGTGAATTGCATTCACCCACCAAAAAGTCCAGGCAAAAATCCTTCAAGGAGTTAACTGCAGTAACTGATCTTATCAACCGTGAGCTCCCAGCCGAAAGGCTGCAAATTAAGTTCTGGCAAGCAGTCTTTGTGGCACGAAACACAATGAGCAAAATCTTCAGAAATACGAACTGTTGTCTCCTACGACAACCACTCCCTTTTCCTTCTATTTAATTGAAGGATGGGAAGGGGGTTAATGTATTCTTAATAGGAGCCTCGGATTAGTTGTAACCTGGAGGACCTATCCAATGGGTTCAAAGGGGAGGGAATGGGGCATCGCGTTAGGGTGTATAAAATGTCTTCCTTTTGAATTCAGGGATGTGGCTTTTGGCTTAGAATGTCCTGTTGAAGTTTCCCGCCAAGACCCACCGCACTTTGCAAACTACCTTTTTTTATTGTATTTTAAATAAATAAACTTCTTTTCTTACCGATCCAAGTTTTTTGTGCGGAATCATTTCCCACAAACCTTTCTTTCTACTGTGCTAAACCTCATGGGAACAGCTCTATGCAAGCCTGAAATCAATAGTTTTTTCTACCTATTCTACTCATAATAATAAGACTGTGCAAGGTTTCAGAATGATCTGGAAAAGATGGTTTAGAATAGGCAAAGAAAAGCAACATAATATCTATCTGTGGTACATTAAAACAGCCATGTCTTTTTTCACTGCAGCAGTATGATCCTGACACTATAATGAGTCACAAGCAGGAATTGCGTTCACATCACTGCAGTTTCTAAAGCACCTCTTCTGAAATTCATCCAAATCTTTAAACAACCCTAATCTGTTATTCTAGTATTAAAGATTCACTGGGTAGGCAAGGAAAAGCTAGGAATTTGTTTTTAGAATAAGAGACACAGTCTGTTCTTGGGCTCTGGCAGGGATATTGAGAGGTAAATTCTGATGCAATATTTTCCCATTCCAAGATGAGGACCCTTTATCAACATCAGTATTAAAATTCTGTTACAGGTGGTCCTCGATTTATAGCCATTTGTGTAGTGACCATTCAAAGTTACAATGGCACTGGAAAAAGTGACTTATTACTGTTTTTCACACTTACCACTGTTGCCGTACCCCATCGTCATGTGATCAAAGTTTGGACGTATTTATGATGGATGTAGTGTCCCATGGTCATGTGCTCACCTTTTGCAAGCAAAGTTAATGGGGACACCAGATTCACTTAACAACTGTGTTGCTAATGTAGCAACTGCAATGACTCACTTAGCAACCATGACAGGAAAGTCATAAAATGGGGCAAAACTCATTTAAGAAATTTTAGCACACTTAGCACAGAAATTTTGGGCTCACTTGTGGTCATAAATTGTGGATTACCTGTATGTATTACAACCTCTATGATATTGTCGCTGAGCCATACATTTTATCTATCTTAAAGATAAAGGTTTCCCCTGTCCAGTTGTTTCCGATTTCTATGGTCATGTGGCCAGCAAGACCAAATGCCAAGGCACACAGAATGCTGTTAACTGTCCACTGAAGTGGTACCTATTTATCTACTTGCATTTACATGCTTTCAAACTGATAGGTGGGCAGGAGCTAGGGCAAGTAATGGGAGCTCACCCTGTCTTGCGTAAGGTGACCAGACGTCCCGCTTTTGGCGGGACAGTCCCGCTTTTGAGCAATTTGTCCCGCGTCCCGCGGCGTTTTAAAAAAGTCCCGATTTTTCATTCTGCCTCCTGGTTCCCGGCTGCCTCCTGAATCCCCGCTGATGGCTAGAGGGAAAAAACCTGTTTAAACTCTTGCCGCGGGGCTTCAAAGGGCCGCCCTACGTTAATTAGCTCGGCTTCCCCCTCTCAGCTGATTTGCACAGGGCTCTGCTCTTGCTAAATTGCTCAGTTTTTTTTTCCTCTTTGTGCAAACCAAGCTCAAAACGAAACTGAAAGTAAAACAGGCTGTTGGCTTTGCGGTTTGCTTGCAACGTTGGAAAATTAGGCAGCAGATTTATTTTCCTTTTCCTCACCAAAAAAGGTAAGTGCAAACAATGGAAAATTATTTAGGGCAAAAGAGGAGAGTTCAAGATTTTAAAACACAAAAGAAAAAAAGCTCTTTTTAACTAGGGAATTGTAATAATTGAGATATTATTAATTGTATACTGTGTTGAAAGCAGAAATGGTTAAGTTGTGGTTTGGAGGAATATATGGGGGAAATTATTTGGTTTATTATTATTGGTAAGTATAATTAATTGATTTGTAAGAAATTGGATTGCATGGAAATAATTGGAATATTCATGTTCATATTGATTAATATACAAAAAAGATAGTTATATAACTAATTGATTTATATTAAAATGTTGAATTTGTATTAAACAACTGTATTACATAATTACATAATTAACCAATGTGAGGATGGATATAAAAATAGATGACAATGGGAAGGGGTATAAAATAGAATAGAAGGGAAAAATTGAATTTGATTAAGATTAGAGATGAGGATGAAGGGTAATATTGTTTTTTTAAAAAAATAGATGAGGAATAAATATGGCAAAAAGGAAATATAGAAATTGTAAATTTAATTGAAATGACTAAACACTGTTTAAATTTGTGAACCAGCCAAATATTCTGTTCAAAGAAAATACATTGTATGTATGTGTGTTTCTAATTATTGCTATTTATTCATATTTGTTCTCTTTTATTCTTTAAAGTTTAACAATTCATTCTTTATCTTAATATCTTTATATTTGTTTGGGGTTGGCTTTCTTCCCTTTCATCTTTTTTATTGTACAGCAATCTTTCTCCTCAAACCTACCACCTCTCTTTTCTTTCCTTTTTACTTTCTCTTCCCCCCCTCTTCTTCTCCTCCCTACTTCCTCTTCCTTTCTCCTTCTCCTCCTCTCTTCCTCCCTCTCTTAACCGTCACTCCTACTCTAATTTCCCTTCCCTTCCTTCATCCCTCTCAATTACTGTATCCTTTTATGCATATGGACTACTCAGACGGCTGAAAAAGTTATTTTTGACTGGTCCTCGCACTTTTGACCAGTCCTCGAACTTACGACTGTCCTCACATTTTACATTTTTGCCCTATCTTGTCATCATGGTGAAGAGAAGCAGTTGTGAAATGAGTGACATGGTTGTTAAGAATGCTGCACGGGCATAAATGTGAGGATGGTCATAAGTGTGAGGACCAGTCAAAAGTGTGAGGACCTGTCAGAAATGACTTTTTTCAGCCCTCTGGTTAGTCCTTTTGTGCATATGGACTACTCAGACGGCTGAAAAAGTTATTTTTGACTGGTCCTCGCACTTTTGACCAGTCCTCGAACTTACGACTGTCCTCACATTTTACATTTTTGCCCTATCTTGTCATCATGGTGAAGAGAAGCAGTTGTGAAATGAGTGACATGGTTGTTAAGAATGCTGCACGGGCATAAATGTGAGGATGGTCATAAGTGTGAGGACCAGTCAAAAGTGTGAGGACCTGTCAGAAATGACTTTTTTCAGCCCTCTGGTTAGTCCTTTTGTGCATATGGACTACTCAGACGGCTGAAAAAGTTATTTTTGACTGGTCCTCGCACTTTTGACCAGTCCTCGAACTTACGACTGTCCTCACATTTTACATTTTTGCCCTATCTTGTCATCATGGTGAAGAGAAGCAGTTGTGAAATGAGTGACGTGGTTGTTAAGAATGCTGCACGGGCATAAATGTGAGGATGGTCATAAGTGTGAGGACCAGTCAAAAGTCTGAGGACCTGTCAGAAATGACTTTTTTCAGCCCTCTGGTTAGTCCTTTTGTGCATATGGACTACTCAGACGGCTGAAAAAGTTATTTTTGACTGGTCCTTGCACTTTTGACCAGTCCTCGAACTTACGACTGTCCTCACATTTTATGTTTTTGCCCTATCTTGTCACCATGGTGAAGAGAAGCAGTTGTGAAATGAGTGACATGGTTGTTAAGAATGCTGCACGGGCATAAATGTGAGGATGGTCATAAGTGTGAGGACCAGTCAAAAGTGTGAGGACCTGTCAGAAATGACTTTCCAGCCCTCTGAGTAGTCCCTATACACATAGCCATGGCCACCCGGTCACATGACCAGCTAGCCACGCCCACCCAGTCACATGGCCTCCAAGCCACGCCCACACAATAAGCCACGCCCACAATGGTGTCCTTATTACCAATGTTAAAATCTGTTCACCTTACCCTATACACATAGCCATGGCCACCCGGTCACATGACCAGCTAGCCACGCCCACCCAGTCACATGACCAGCTAGCCACGCCCACAAAATAAGCCACGCCCACAATGTCCCTCTTTACCAATGTTAAAATCTGGTCACCTTAGTCTTGCGGCACTCCAGTCTCGAACTCGTGCTATCCAGCTGAAAAGCTCAGCATCTTTAACCACTGAGCCACTGTGCCCCCTTTGTATATCTTAGAGGAAGATGTTCCATTAATCCATTAATATTATGTATTAATATTTTTCAGGAAGAAAAGACATGGTATTATTTCAAAATAGTGGTTTTAGAACTGTTAGATGCATTTTCCCAGTCAGGTACTTTCAACAGGGCAACTTTCAATCATAGACTACTATAGTAGTAAGGTTATGAATTGGCTTATTTACTATTAGTGTGATGCTTAGAAACATAATTTGGCACTAGGGAGCATCTTCCACCTGATTCTTTTTCCATTTTCTGAAAAATGTGGATGGCATGCCAACATGGAACCTCATTGGTCCACTGCATGATATTCAATGACATGACAGCATTTGGTAAGACAACTGAGAAATCTTGAAGTATTCACTTTCCTGTCTTAACTGTAATTTAAATATAGAGGAAGCTTGCCCACAAACCACTTCTCTTTTTTCTATACCTGGGTAGCACAGTTAAGAGCATAGCCACAATATCTGAGTTTAATCACACTCAAAGGGAAATAACTTTTATACTTGCACAATGAAATCACAAGGAAAACCAGTACAAAAAAAATATGCAATGGATTTCTACAGGAGCTAAAACCTGTTAAAGGCCTACACCTTGGGTGTAGACCCGAGGAGGTTTAGCCAAATTCATATTGGAGACCTTGTGAAATGAAGGTAGAAGACAAACTAAAAATCTGGGATACGGGGAGGATAAACCTATGCTATGAAGATGAAATCCTACTAACATGTGCCCAAATTACATTTTTTGTCCTTTCCAAGTCCATGCTGCAGGTTCCCACTTTTCTAGTTTCATGATTCTTTACTTTGCTAACTTTGGGCCTTCTTTTCTCCTGGACTGATAACTTTGCAGTTCTAGTGAATGTATTATCTCAGGACTGATTAATGCATATTCTGCAGCCACTGAGACAAATGGCCACTATTCATATTAGAGACCACTTCAGTCTTCTACCCAAGTGAACCATATCTTCACTTTAGTGCAGTAGCAGAAATTGCAGCAGGCATTACAGTCAGATTAGAATAGGAAAGAGTTAAGAGAGGAGCAGAAAGGAATCAAAAGAGGAAACTACGCAACTAAAACTCTCTTACTCTCTTAAACCACAATTTCCTCTGAAATCTTCATTAAGTATATGCTAAAACACAACAAAAGACAATAAAAGGTGATGGTCCCAAGACTCTATTTGTAAGACGTACTCTTGTTACCACCCAACTTTGAATATAAATGCAGCTGACCTATATACAAACTGTGCATGTATAACTATGAGTTGATATAAAGCTGGACAAGGAAGAAGGTCCTTTGCAAAGAGAGTTCCAGTGCAGTGGATTAAAAAGAAATTACTAGGAGAAAAGAGTACCTTTTAAGAAGTTAAAGTTAATTTGGATAAATATTTCACCATAGAGAAATGCTGTTATGGAATGGTTCAGATTTGGACTTTGAATTCAAACACCTAATGAATCTATAGATGCATACTGTATATTAATGCATGCAGGGAATTAATTAAATCATTTTAATATATAAAGTTTGAAGCAGATGAGACTTGAGATGAAGTGGCTTGAAAGTATATTCAGAAACATTGCATGAGAAGCCAGATATTCGTGTGTGTTTGCAGTGTATTTCTACATAGCTTGGAGCCGAGGTGGCACAATGGTTAGAATGCAGTACTGCAAGGTTATTTCTGCTGACTGCTGGCTGCCTGCAATTTGGCAGTTCAAGTCTCCCCAGGCTCAAGGTTGACTCAGCCTTTCATCCTTCCAAGGTTGGCAAATTGAGGACCCAGATTGTTGGGGGCAATATGCTGATTCTGTAAATGGCTTAAAGAGGGCTGTATTTATTTATTTGTTCAACATGTATGCCGCCTTTCTCCGAAGACTCAAGGCGGCATTGTGCATTGTGAGTATATAAGTCTAAGTGCTATTGCCCTTGGTGACTGATCCCAATAACTTTTCCTAACCTGCTGTCATAGGAGAAAAGCAACTTCCCTAAGTTTTTTTTTTTTTTTTAATTTGCTTTATATGCCGCCCTTCTCCGGAGACTCAGGGCAGCTTGCAGTGCGTTAAGCAATAGCCTTCATACTTTTGTATATTTTTTAATACAAAGTCAGCTTATTGCCCCCACAAACTGGGTCCTCAATTTACCTACCTTAGAAAGGATGGAAGGCTGAGTCAACCTTGAGCCTGGCGAGATTCGATCTTACTTTAATTGCAGACAGCTGGTGTTAAATTACAGGGCTTAGTCTGTTGAGCTATCCAGGCCCAAAATTTTTGAGAAGTCTCCAAAATTTCAAGAAAAGTCATCAAATATATTGTAATTACCACAGTATCACTATTAGATGCTCAGTTGTAATTCTGAGAATCTCAATATTGAAGGGTCCTTGGTGCTCTCTAAACTTAGTTGTTGTCTTGCAGACATTTCATTATCCAAACTAGGTAACATCATCAGTATTAGTAGGAAGTGGGGTTTGTTCTCCTTTTATATTCTAGTGGCTTACCCTGTCAGCGTTGGTGGGAGTTGTCTTGGAGGTTCTTTGTTTAATGTTAGTTAATGCCATTTAATGTTAGTTTGGGTAATGAAACATTTGCAAGAAAACAACCAAGCTCAGAGAGCACCAAGGATCCTTCATTTCAACCATGAGATACAAATATTCTCCTCTATCAGAATCTCAATACTATGCATATATAACAAGTATTTATAACTATAATTACTGTTTTTCTGATATACATATTTTGGTCTTTGATCCTCAATTCAAATTAATAACAAGATAAATGTTTAAAGCAGAAAAACCTGACGTTGGATAAAGAATGATCACAGCCAGAACATTTGAAAGTGCTCAAAGAGAAAGTTGTCTAATGACAGCAAATAAACTCCATTTATTATGTCTCACAGCAAAATGTGATGAAAAGTATCAGCAAAATGTGAACAAGGTACTAAGATTCCTTGTTCCAGAGTAGAAATCCCTTGCTGTTGCTTTGTGACATCATTCCACAAAACAAGTTAATGTACTGAGTAGTATGTAAGAGCCCTGGTGGTGCAGTGGTTAGAATGCAGTACTGCAGACTACTTCTGCTGACTGCCAGCTGCCAGCAGTTCAACATTTTGATTCTTACCAGTTCAAAGTTGACTCAGCCTTCCATCCTCTCGAGGTTGGTAAAATGAGGACCCAGATGGGTTGCGGACAATATGCTGATTCTGTGAACCACTTAGAGAGGGCTGTAAAGCACCGTGAAATCAGTGGCAGGATTCAGCCAGTTCGCACCACTTTGGGAGAACCGGTTGTTAACTTTCTGAGCAGTTTGGTGAACTGGTTGTTGGAAGAAATCATTAGGGCAGAGAACCAGCTGTTAAATTATTTGAATCCCACCACTGCGTGAAATGGTATATAAGTCTAAGTGCTATTGCTATCTATTCATACTATAACAAAACTGAAAATTATTTTTGTCTATTACAAGAAAATCAGGAATGCATCTCATAATGAGGACCTGATGCAACCAAATGAAATGTAAAGGATAGTAGGACAGTGGTAAATGACATATTTTGTGGCTTCTGGAGAAAAAAAATAGCTGTGAGTACTAAGCAATTAGAAATAATTATAAATGATGGAACAGCATAGGATTTTACTATATTTGTAATAAATTTATGTAGTATTTGCAAGCGATTTCCTTATGGTCACCATACCCAATTGCATATTTGGGTTATTTTTCAACACAATTTCCATAGCACAAAAATGTGGTTAATTTTTTTATATGTTATTTAAGAGGCTGTGAAGCCATTTCTTGGCTGTGAAAATTACATTTGCTCTTCTTATTCTTTAGAAAGGAGAGTCTGTGAATCTTGTTATGAATGCTGTTGCATATTCTCAATGTGGTATGAAAGAACTGGTGAACAGGACAGCTTCTTCTTTAACGTGTTTGGACAAATTAACTAACATTCTTAGTTGCAATGGATGAAGCCAATGTGCCTACAGCACAGTGCTGAGATATCTGCTATATATGTGCTTCGGTGGAAGTTATACATGAAAGTACATATTGGTTATTCAACTTATTGACTGAGCGAAAGAAAGAAACAGGATATTTTTATCTACACTGACGATGGCCAACAAGGCTTTTTACAGCACGGAAACGGCATTGGTCGCGTTGGTTGATGATCTCTGGAGGGCTCGGGACAGGGGGTGCTCCTCTGTCCTGGTCCTGTTAGATCTCTCAGCGGCTTTTGATACCATCGACCATGGTATCATGCTGCACCGGTTGGAAGAGTTGGGGGTGGGAGGCACTGTGTTGCAGTGGTTCTCCTCCTTTCTCTCTGACCGGTCGCAGTCTGTGTTGACAGGGGGACAGAGGTCGACCCCGAGGCCCCTCATATGTGGGGTGCCACAAGGGTTGGTCCTCTCGCCTCTCCTGTTCAACATTTATGTGAAGCCGCTGGGCGAGATCATCCGTGGTTTCGGGGTGGAGTACCATCAGTACGCTGACGACACCCAGCTGTACATCTCCACCCCAGATCACCCCAACGATGCCCTTGAAGTGATGTCCCGGTGCCTGGAGGCCGTACGGATCTGGATGGGGAGGAACAGGCTCAGGCTCAACCCATCCAAGACCGAGTGACTGTGGTTTCCGACGTCCCGATATAGTCAGTTGACGCCATCACTGACTATTGGGGGCAAATCATTGGCCCCCACAGAAAGGGCTCGCAACTTGGGCGTCCTCCTGGATTCACGGCCAGTCTTTGACGGCCGTGACTGGGAGGATTTTTCATCAGGTTCACCTGATTCGCCAGTTGCGTCCCTTTCTGGATCGGGACTCGTTACGCACGGTCACTCATGCCCTTGTCACCTCCCGCCTGGACTATTGCAATGCTCTCTACATGGGGCTCCCCTTGAGGAGCACCCGGAGGCTCCAACTGGCGCAGAGTGCGGCCGCGCGGGTGGTAATGGGAGCGACATGGCGTTCCCATGTAACACCCCTCCTGCGCGAGCTGCACTGGCTCCCGGTGGTCTTCCGGGTGCGCTTCAAGGTTCTGGTTACCACCTTTAAAGCGCTCCATGGCTTAGGACCCGGGTACTTGCGGGACCGCCTACTACCACCAATAGCCTCCCACCGGCCGGTACGCTCCCATAGAGAGGGGCTCCTCCGGGTGCCGTCGGTGAAACAATGCCGA
Organism: Pituophis catenifer annectens; assembly: GCF_029215685.1. Classification (NCBI taxonomy): domain Eukaryota; kingdom Metazoa; phylum Chordata; class Lepidosauria; order Squamata; family Colubridae; genus Pituophis; species Pituophis catenifer. The sequence goes on from NW_027256887.1 coordinate 70,348,485, forward strand.
CTGGCGGCCCCCAGGGGGAGAGACTTCTCTGTGGGGGCACCTACTATCTGGAACGAGCTCCCCCCAGAGATACGGAGGATCCTGGATCTGCGCACCTTCCGCCACGCCTTAAAGACCTTACTATTTCACCAGGCCGGCCTGGCCTAATTTTCCCCCTCTTTTATAAAAGATTTTTAAAATTTTAAATATCTTTTAGTATTTTATATATTCAATTTTAAATTGGTTTTAAAAGTTTGGGGTTTTAAATTTGTCGGGGCCAAAATTATTTAATTTGATTTTATTCTATTTTTTAAATTTTGTATTGTATGTGTTTTTATTGTTTGGCTGTGCACCGCCCTGAGTCCTTCGGGAGTAGGGCGGTATAGAAATCTAATAAAATGAAATGAAATGAAATGAAGGCTTTGGTATGGAAAAACCATCCTTTACCAGAAATAATCACAATTTTTTCATGCAAATTGTGCAAGATGCATGTCTTTTTGCTAATGAAGATGCCACAAAAGATTTTTGGAAGTAAAATAGTATCAGGATCCCACTATTTACAATCTAAAAAACACATTATGTTTTTAGGCTCTACAATGTTCCATTTGGAATATGAGAGCTCCCTTACAAAAAGGTATTAGTCAATCCTGCGGGATTTCTTGTTATTGTGTGGTATATAGTTAATATCTGTGAAGCAATTGTTGAAAACCTTTCTGATAGACTAATGACAGTTTGTTCATGAAAGAAGATTGAAAATGAAACAAAAGTAAATGCCACTTTGAGCTTCAGGAGATTGACATATTAGGATATGCCTCAGCTGAAGGAATGAAATGTGATCTAAAGAAAACTGAAATTATGCAAACCCCAATTTCTGAATATCTATATATGCTGCATTCTTTTCTTGCTATTTCATGGCATGAAATACAATACTAATTATCTGGATATTTCAGAGCCACTACACTTGCTGACTAAAAACCTACTCATTTGTATGAGTTTCTGGCAATTGACTTTGCTTTAGATATATTTATATACTAAGGAACTTTGTCTTATTATGATCTGAACACACCAACTTTTGTAGTGTTGTAGACTTTGGATAGACTCAGGAAGATGGATCAAAGAAGCTTGTCACATATGTCACAAATAACAATAATATCACCATCAGTCAATTGCAAAAGGCAGTTTTACTTAGAGTAGCTTACATCCTGTGACAATAGGTTTAAACTGATAAAAATGTCAAATCCAATTTAAACATCTGGCTGACTATGTGATGAACCAAACAATAATAATAATAATAATAATAATAATAATAATAATAATGACATTGAAAAAATCACTATCAGTCAATTCCAAAAGGCAACTTTACTCAGAACAGCTTACATCCTGAGACGATATGTTTAAACACCATCAAACACCCACATCTGCTTATCCCCAGGTTCTTGGGAAGACCTTGATAAGTGGATAAAACTCCAAACCCAGTCTGAACAAGTGGCTGACTGGGCAACAAACAATAATAGTAGTAGTGATAATAATTTTTTTCCCCTAGCATTTTTTCTGCCAATGCAGGAAAAGATCTGCTTGATGTTCAACAAAAGATGGATCAACAACATCAAAAGATGTTGATCCATTCATTGTGATAGGAATTGATCAACCAGCATGTTTGTTAGGATATGGTGTAAATCTAACAAATTGTCCAGGCAATATATGTGTCCTATCACTTTAAATGTATTCTGTAACTTTAAATGTAATGCTGAGTAATTGTACTGCTGAGTCATTGTAATCACTAATGACTGCTGACTAACTGCTGACTGCAATTATCATAATTGTACTGTTGAGTCATTGCACTGCTGACTTCACCTATCTTAAGTGGATAATTACTAGTGTAAACTGTATATAAGGAGGAAGCCGAGCTATAGTCATTGTTGGAGTTGCTCTCATCATTGTTTGACTTGCTGCTTGACTGGAACTGTTGATTGGAACTGTTACTGTCGTGTGTGAAGACGTGGATGGATATGCTACCATCGTGATTTGTTACCAGCGTTGAATTGCTGTTGTCTGGTAAGAAGATATCTGTAACTTCGGACTGATTTGAATGGCTAAAGACTTGGATTGATTAAAAGACTATGCAATTGTTTTTCACTACAAAGTAAAAGCTTTGTTAAACCAGTTTGTATGTATTGTATTCATTGCTCTCACTACCGTTTCTCTGTGCACTTACTCTGCTGGTTGGTAACACAACAATATCCTTAACAATGTTACCCAAGCTTGATGTCATTGGCGGAGAGAGAATGACTGTCCCAAAGTCACCCAACTGGCTTTCATGTCTAAAGCAAGACTAGAACTCAGTCTCCTGTTTTCTAGCTTGGTTCCTTAATCACTAGACAAAAGTGGCTCTCAGAAGTAAGAGTAATTTATTAAATTTATATGTTGCCTGATCCCCAGCAACTCTGAGTGCTTTACAGTTGTTAAAACATTTGGAAAACAAAGATCAATACAAAGAAAACACAGGACAAAAGAACAACAATGGCAAAGGGAGAAAGGGGGAGTCAGTTATCCTTTCCATTTCTTCTCTGGAACAGAGGTATTTACAAATTAAGCATGAACCTGGGGCATATGAAAGAGTAATAGAACATTTTCACATTAATCCAGAGGGACATCCATTTGTAGTTTAATTGATCATTAACTAATTATACAGATGTTTCAGCCACACAAAAACACCATTATGCCACTTCACATACAGCCTCTCAGTGAAAATTACAATCCAAGGGAGAATATTTCACATTAAATCTATCTCTTTCCAAAGACCCTTACTCTCACCTGCCTTATTGAATTTAAGTCTCTTCACTGGCAATATTGTGTTGATGGTAGTGAAATATACAGCAAGGAAGTATTAGGCTAGTTTATTCTAAACTAGTTTATTCTAATGTTCATAACATTATTCTAATGTTCATAACATTATTCTAATGTTATGCTGATTTTGAGTGACCGTTCACTTGCTGGCATAATTTTAAATCAAAAATCTGCTGCTGCTATAATTTGAGTAAAGAAATGTGCCCTAAAACGCAAATTCTTATTAGTTCTACCTATTCGATCCATGTTTATTATAACACTGTGAAGTCTTCCTCTATGCAGTCCAATACAGATATGACGTAAGTTACATATTACATAATACCTTGGTTAAAAATTAACATTTCTCTTTTGATCTGCACGGGCATTGACCGTTGTTCCTATGTTTCTTCTTTAAAATGACTTTGTGTTTATCTTTCATGGGACTTTAAAGGATTTGCATCCTGCTGCCTATCCACTGCAGGATATTATTCTAACAGAAATTATCTTTGAAACAAAGTATTGTACCTTTGTATAGCTTGGTTGGTAAACCTAATCAGGCAATGTGTCCTGTGAGATACAAATGGACTGTATCTTTCCTAGCGTGGCAGACGATTTTCATCCTCCACAGCAATAGATCTTTATCTGGCTACTCTCCCACAACACACTTGTATTAGGCCAAGAAAGTACATTCTAAAGCACATAATAAAAGACACCTTGAATTAATTCACCAAGGCTTTACTGAATTTAAATTTCTTTTCAGCCAAGGGGGAAGAGATTTTTCTGTAGGGAAGCAATAAAGGCAATCCCCCAGGGCTTCAAACATGAAGAGACCCCTTCCAAAATACAATCCAGCATTTGAAATGATGAGACGTATCAGCATTGCTTTTTATTCCAAAGTAGGAACATTTGGCTTCTGAATAGCAAGCTGGAGGCTGTTCACCCCCGAGCTTATGGGGCTGGGAGAAAGGCTAAATTTAATTTCATTTTAATTTACATGTATTTTTATTTATTAAACATCATACTATCATACCAAGACTTCTCAACCCTTGAATTATAAATTCAGTTGAAATGAATTAAATGATTAATAGAATTATTCACTAAATGTTTAATGCCTTTTACCATCTTTCATGCTAAAAATTAAAGATTGATGGCATTGTTCAGAGGTGGGCACATCCAAGATATGAGGCTGCCAAGAAAAAAAAAACTGTTCATAAAAACAAGCTAAAGATTAGCCGAGCTGAAATGAATTTAGACAAAAGGATCTTTCTGGAAGGAAGAGAGGAAACGAGGAAGTATATAGGCCTTTGTTCAGGCTTGCAGGAATATATGTATTTTGCTCTGGATTATATATCAGCCACCTGTCTCACACTGACCCAATTTAAATTGATTTTAGAAGAAAATTGAAATATATTTTTGTTTGACTTTTATCAGCTTTGGAATGATATTAGAATTGGTTTGATAATATTTATATCTACCACTCTTATTTAAGGAGAAAGATGGTCTCCACTGCAACTTGACATTAGGATCAGAAATAATGAGAATAAGTTGCAGTTACCTAATTTTAATCCTGACAATAATATCTGTACAACAGTAGAATGGACTGTCTACACATTTAAAAGGGTCTCCACTTCTGGAGGTGAGAGCCAAAATACAGCTTCTAGGCTCATGCATATTTTCCAATGAACAGACCGAAATAGAAAGATCATTTTATTACAATTTACAGTAGTGGCCAGAATTGTGGAAACTTTTTGGGAAAAGTGTATTTTCTAAAACTAGCTAATAACACCACTTTTTTGGGTAGTTGTACCATAAAATTATATCAATGAAAAGATAATGTAATCAAGAATGTAATGCAATAACTTTCATGAAGGATTTGCTATTAGAATAGCAGTTACAGTATAAAGAAGAAAAGTGAAACACACAGAAAAAATGAGATATACAAAAATTATCATGTCATTAATCACGTTAATACTTAGTTGGGTAACCTTTAGTATGAATTACAGCCTTACAACGTCTTCCCATGGAGTGAACCAAATATTTTAGTTCTGCAGCTATTATAATGTGAAACCAAGATTGAATGATTGTTTCTATTAACTGGGTTTTATTGCTGGGTCACTTCTGACTGACAAGTTTCTTTAAAGGTAAAGGTTCCCCCTCACACATATGTGCTAGTTGTTCCTGACTCTAAGGGGCGGTGCTCATCTCCATTTCAAAGCTGAAGAGCCAGCGGTGTCCGAAGATATCTCCATGGTCATGTGGCCAGCATGACTAAATGCCAAAGGCACACGGAATGCTGTAACCTTCCCACCAAAGGTGGTTTCCATTTTTCTACTTGCATTTTTTACGTGCTTTCGAACTGCTAGGTTGGCAGAAGCTGGGACAAGTAACGAGTTCATCCTGTTACACGGCACTAGGGAGTTGAACTGTTGAACTGCCGACCTTTCGATTGACAAGCTCAGCATCTTAGCCACTGAGCAACTGCTTCCCTTTTTCTTTAGTCAGCTCCATAGATTTTCAATTGGGTTAAGGTCTGGGCTATTCCCAGGCCATTCCAGCAGTGCGATATGATTATCTTGAAACTCAAAAAAAAAAAAAAAAAAAGGTGTTATTAGCCGTCAAACCTCAAAAATACACTTTTCCCAAAAAGTTTTCACAATTTTGGCCACTACTGTATTCAGAATGTTCTGATTAAATAGGATTCCTCATTCAAAGAGGGAACCGCAAGACCCATTTTACATGTCCTTTTAGAGTTAAGACATCAAAGAAAATTACAAGAGAAATGTTGATTGGACAGGACAAAAGTAACCTCTGCTTTGTATAGGAAATCAGTTACATGTAGTCAAACATGTTACATGTGTGTCCATTTAAATGAGGTCTGACGAAAAGCAGGGACATAAAAATTAAGATGTTAATGAGGAAAAAAGGTCATAAGGTTGTTTGGAGTTCAGGAGAGACAAACCAGGTACCAATTAGCGCTAGCAAGCTTTCTCTTCTCAGAAGACAAATTCCAGACATCCTATTAAAACAAACATGGTCCCATCCTATCCTGACCTGCAGAACAAAAACAGTTTTTATCTTTTCAGTTTAGGAATGTTAGAAGCTATCAATGAATCCATTCTACATTGCCAATGGTTTGATAAGCCATTAAACATCATTTTATAAAAAGAGAAAAATAACCCGAATTAAAATACCAAATAACTATATTAGTTGGCAAGTACGACAATACTATGAAGTCCATGTTGTTTGTACTACAAAGTCCATGTTGTGTGGCCTTCAAGGTTTTTAAGAAAATAGTAAATGGCCACTGTTGGAAGAAATGTCCATCTGGGTTCAGTTCCAAGTGGGGAGAAAGACACTGGGAACATGGAGACTGTTTGGAAAGATGGTTTAATGCTGGACAGGACCACATGGTTTGAGGTCCTGACCTGGGCAATTGAGCACATGGGGGAGAGAGAGAGAGAGAGAGTGAGAGAGAGAGAGAGAGGAGGGGGGAGGGAGGGGGAGAGAGAGAGAGAGAGAGAGAGGGAGGGGGGAAGGAGGGGGAGAGAGAGAGAGAGAGAGTTTTATACCCTCTCTTGGGCTTTGAATTTGCTTCCTGTTCCTGTGAAAGAAATGTATTCTGATTGGTTGTCAGACTCTCATGGGGCCATACAGGGGTAACTTTGTAGGTTGTCTTGAGTCTCAGGCTTGGTTGAATCTTGCTGGGTGATATAATGAAGGGGCTTTGGACAATTCCTATTATGGCTTAATGGCTTTGTCCTGGTTTGGATCTTGAGTGTGGGCTAATCCTATCATGTCCTAAGGGTGAAGGTCCTTTGTTTTGTAGATAGACTGGGCCAGTTTTTTGTCTTGTAGATAGGTTGGCACCAGTCTTTCTGGGGCTATTAACAAAGGTGGGGGCTGCTTTCCAAGAGAATGTTTCTCCTTTTCTCATCCAGGAAGGTATAATATTTTGCCTTTTTAATATTTCCTAGAATATTTCATTCTTCTAGGAGAAGGATGGGTGCTAATTTTCTACAATACCTTCAAATATGTTTCACTTGTATTTCTGTATCTTGCAGAAAGTTGGATTAGATTAGGGGTCCCCCAACCCATGGGCCATGACCCACTGCTGAGCCATGGCCTGTTTGAAACCGGGCTGTGCAGGTGGCTGGCCAGTGCACACACGTGCGTGCACAGCTCAACTTGTGTGATTGGTCGGCTGGTTCACATGCACATGAGCACAACTTGACCTGCCGCTTGCATGGGCCAGTTTCCCTCCCCACCCCCCGGCCAGGCCACCAAGCCCTAAAGGTTGGAGACCACTGGACTAGATGATCTTTAGGGTCCCTTGCAATTCATAATTTTGTGACATGATGCAATTCTATGATACAGTTGTGCAATTCCTTTGGTTGTTATTAGTTATAACTTACCATGGCCATTAAAACTATTAATGCAATAGAAGAAAAGGCATGACTCTTTATGAACAAGAACTGGAAAATAAATGGTAGAGTAGTTGGGAATATAATTATATGTTTATTTTTCAACAAATATTTCAATTTTGACATGAATACAAATCATAAAATGTAATTTTTATGTCATATCTTAAACAGTTATTTCCTCTTTTTATTTCCCTTTCTGACAAATCACTTGTCAAATAAATTTGATGTTTGACTAGAAATGTATAGAATAAGCTACCACTTGTTCATAAGTGGAGCTATTAATTCCCACTGTTCTTATCAGCAAGAAAATACATTTTCCCAGGTTTTGTATTTTTTTATATTTGTGCTTTCACTGGGAACATTAAATTATTTTACAGATAGCGGCTCAGCCTCTGAATGCAAACACATAGACCTTTCATCTGTATTTGATTGCTGTTAGTTTATTTTAATTCTTATTTAAGAAATAAATATGTGTATATGGAAGACTATGTTCATTTACAAATATTTGGTCAGTTCCTCAGTGCAAATATTCTGATTTCTGAAATGAGATTTATATTAACTGTGCCTATTTCAGAGAATATTTTCTTCAAATTCTCTTTTGGGAAAAAAAATAAAAATTGAATTGGCCAGGCACAGTCAGTTCAGCAATGTCCAAGGCACAATTCCCAAAAGAGTTGATCACAGGGAAATTTCTTTGGGGAATAGAGCATCCAAGCCTGGAATCAGATATGGCTATTCAGAGCCGAAGCCTGGCCATCCCTGATATTATGATTGATTGATTTTTATTTATCATATGCAGCTCACATCTCACAAGAGACTGACTAGGTAGTATACAATAATATAAAAAAACCAGTAAATACATATAAAAACAATCATTATTAAAAACTATAAAAATGCATGTGAATCAAAAGAGGATGGTGTTAGCCACAGTAAGAGAACCAGTGCAAGTTTTCCTCAATCCCCTTCAACCCCCAAGCCTGATATTTGGAATGGAGATCTTCTATCCAGTGGTGAAATGTAAAATTTATTACTACTGGTTCTGTGGGCATGGCTAGCGGGGGGGGGGGGGGGTGGGGTGGGGTGGGGGTGGATATAATGTGACTGGGTGGGTGTGGCCAACTTTTTCTTCTTTTTTACTTTTAAAAGCATTTTCACCCGAAGAGGTTGTAGAAAAAATGCTTTTAAAAGGCTCTGATGATCCCAGCTGAGTTGCCTGATTGTCAGAGCCTTTTAAAAGCATTGTTTCTACTGAAGGCTCTGACGATCAGGCAACTCAGCTGGGATTGTCATTTAAAAGCTCTGATGATCCCAGTTGAGCCACACGATCATCAGAGGCTTTTTGGTTTTTTTTTACTTTTAAAAGCATTTTTTTCAGCCGAAGAAAAAATGCTTTTAAAAGTTAAAAAAAAAAGCCTCTGATGATTGCGCGGCTCAGCTGGGCACTGGGGGTGGGGGGCAGGGATTTTTGCTACTGGTTCTCCGAACCACCCACCACCATCGCTACCGGATTAGGCAATCCGGTCCAAACCGGGAGCATTTCACCCCTGCTTCTATCCCAGGGGTCCCCAACCCCCAGTCCTGGACTGGCACTGGGCCGCAGCATACTAGAAACCGAGCTGCACAAACAAGCGAACTCCCATCCGTGGGATTTAGGCAGCATGCAAAACCACGCTCCCTCTGGTCCATGGAAAAAACTCTTTCCAAAGAGTTGGTCCCTGGGGCCCAAAAGTTTGGGGGCCTCTGTTCCAACCCCATGCTCAAGCAGAAAACACAACGTCCCATGCTCCCTGAAAACAACCTGTTCCCCGTCTTCAACCATATCTCCTCATCACCACCACAATACTTTGGCCTACCCCTGTCTGTAATATATGTTGTTTATAGCACAGATACAACTATAGCTAGTCTACTGCTGCTTTATCTTGGTAAAAAAAGATTATGTAAAAATTACTTGATTGATTAAAGCTATGATAAGCTGCAGAGGTCAATCGAATTATTTTGTTGGAATATTTAGAAGATATCTATATGGCTAAAAGATCAAACAAAAAGTAAGTAAGGAAAGAAAGAAATTTTCTTGAGGACATTCTCCCAAGCAGCCAACACCCTGAAAATAAGGAAACAGCCCAGATGAACCATTGGGAAAAATAATATCCTAATCAAGGAGCAATCAGGGAAGAAATTACATCTCAATCAAGACTGGGAAGCCAAGCTATGGCATATAAACAGTCAGCAAATTCCACCCTCCCTCACATCTACTTATGTTACCTACCCTGCTAATGAACATTTGTTTTTTTTTAAAAAAAAAACCAGGCTAGAGAATGCCAACAACCCAACAAAATATGTTTATTCACATGTTACATGGAAAATGAATGAATCAAAATGCACAATCATTACTCTTGTTTTAATTGTCTCTTAATATAATACTTATATATATAGCTATTATGTCATACAGTGCCCAGAGTCTCTCTGTGAGGGAGATGGGCAGTTTCTAAATTTGATATCTAATTAGACATTGATAAATAAAAATGATCTGATTATTTATGATGAAAACTGAGAGAATTACTGAAGGATTCAAAGGTTAGGGAGCAGAGATGGTTCTGACCAGTTCTGGAGAACTGGTAGCGTAAATTTTGAGTAGTTCAGAGAACCAGCAAATACCACCTCTGACTGGCCCCGCCCCCATCTATTCTCTGCCTTCCAATCTGCTCGGTCTTCTTTTGTTGCCCTGCACAGGAGAACGGAGCTGGAAAGCAGGTTAGTGGGGTGGGGAGGGAATGGGGATTTTGCAATATCCTTCATCCAGGAGTGGGGAGGGAATGGAGATTTTACAGTATCCTTCCCTTGGAGTGGGGAGGGAATGGGGATTTTGCAATATCCTTCACCCAGGAGTGGGGAGGGAATGGAGATTTTACAGTATCATTCCCTTGGAGTGGGATGGGAATGGAGATTTTACAGTATCCTTTCTCTAGAGTGGGGTGGGAATGGAGATTTTACAGTATCCTTCCCCTGGAGTGGGGTAGGAATAGAGATTTTACAGTATCCTTCCCCTGCCACGCCCACCAAGCCACGCCCACCAAGCCACACTATGCCACGCCCACCAAGCCACGCCCACAGAACCGGTAGTAAAAAAATTTGAATCCTACCACTGTTAGTAAGGATTGTGCATGTAGGGCAGGCTCTTGTTTCGTAGTAGAACAATAAGAACAGATTTGGAGCAAACAGGATCTGGAAGAAGAGAAACAAACAATACAAATGACTGCAGGAAGAGAAGATGTGAGTCATGTATGAAAAATTATTAAAAGATGGATTAATTTCCCAACAGAATAAATGGAAAGTGAACGTGGAAGCTGCTTCAAACAGAGTGAAAAGAATTATATTGCAGAGCACCAGTGGAGTTTATGGATTTATCCTAATGGGAAATATGAAAAAAGAAGATTGGTGAAATGATAAAGGGAGAAGCTGTGGCTGAGGAAACAATACATGCAAAAAGATGATTGCTGCAAAAAAAGAGAGAAAAAGCTGAGATAAAGATATGATATAATATATATGGAAAAATAAAGGTAGTTGAAAAGACTATAGCAGGAAACAATTGATATTAAAAGAGGCAGAGAATATGGAGAACAATTTTGATGGAAAATCATTACACTGGAAATAGATGAAGAGGATTAAACAAAGAACCCTTCAGCAAAATAACTGGTTTACTAATAATGTAATGTTTTTGAATGAAACTAATGTGGGGGAATGATGGAATTTTATTTATATTTAGAGATTTATAAATATTAAATATTATATAAATATTTAGAGATTTATATGGCAGTGACAGAATGGAAATAATGCTATTGTCAGACTGCACAGAGCTGAGCAATCTCAAAGAAACAAGAACTATACACCCTTCCAAAGGCAATTCTAGGGTAAATCTTGAGGGAAATACAGACTACTGGAAATCATAAGAGAAATTTCTAACCATTGTTCATGCTGAATTCATTAAAATGGGGTTTTTGAAACTTTTCTTCTTAGGCTTCTTCACATTTAGAAGATAGGTTGCCAATGAACATTCCTCGGCTATTTATATGAATACTTCCTTCCTTCCTTCCTTTACTTTCCCAGGCAATCTTTCCTGTGCATATCTTAAAAAAATATGATACAAGGGAAGTTGTAAAGGTTGAGAGGAAGTCGTAGCACCAATATATGCAAAAATTATAAGGGAGTTAGTCTGTTAACTGTGCCTAGCAAAATGTTCAGTATATATAGCATAGTACATAAAATTATCTGCCACAATGTCCTACCTGTCAATGACTACTTCAGCTTCAATCACAACAATACACAAGCAAATAATAGATACAAACTCAAGATACACCGCTCCAAACTTGACTGCAGAAAATACGACTTCAGTAACAGAGTGGTCAATGCCTGGAATGCACTACCTGACTCTGTAGTTTCTTCCCCAAACCCCCAAAACGTTAACCTTAAACTGTCTATCCCATTCCTAAGAGGTCTGTAAGGGGCGTGCATAAGTGCACCAGCGTGCCTACCGTCCTGTCCTAATATTCCTTTTTACTTACTCTTTTCATGTATCCAAATTATGTTTATACTTTTACCTGTTATCTTATATATGATTGACAAAATAAATAAATAAAATAAAATAATAACATAAAATAAATAAATAAATAAATTCTGATTAAAGGGTATGAGAGGTGGCAATGAGAAGAACCATCTGGGAAGTACAGAGTGTGTCTGTCCAGAGGACATTTATGTTTTCCAGCAGATAATTGAGAAACATATATTCGAGAAAACAGTTTATTAATGTTATATCTATACATCAGTTTAGAGAAATGATAAAGTGATACACATGGTATCAATCGTATTGTATCGTAATTATGTATGATTGGCTACATCAACAAAAGGATAGCATCAAGATCACAAGAAGTGATAGTACTGCTTTATACTACATTGTGAGGCCACACTTGGAATACTGTGTCCAATTCTGGTCACAGAAAAAGATCCTGAGACCCTAAAAAGAATACAGAGAAGAGCAACAGAGATAATAAGGGGTCTGGAGGCTAAATCATAGGATAAATGTGATAGAGAATATGGGTGAAGGGTCTTCGGAAAGTACCAAGCTGCAAGAGGAAATAGCCAGCCTAGCCACCAAAGTAAATAATTAGAATAACAGGAAAGTGCCTACAACTCCAAAGGCCCATAGCATAACTACCAGAAGAGGCTTCAGAGTGAAGATTTAAGCTGCAAAATAACTGCAAGAGGAAATAGTGATTTTTCTGAGATGTAAGAAGTGAGTCATAGTAGTAAGCAAAGTGCAAGCTTAATAGAATACTACATATTAATTATATTATCTGATAATTATAATATACATGTGTTGTATGATTTAGTATGTTTGGGAAGGATCTCAAGAAGCATTTAGGAGGCAGGTGGAAAGAGACCTTGGAGTACTCATCTCAAATGATCTAAGTGCCAGAGCTCACTGTAACAGCATTGCTAAAAAAGCATTAAGAGTTGTTAATCTAATCTTGCGTAGCTTCTTCTCCGGTAATATTGAACTGCAAACTAGGCCTTACAAAATTTTTACCAGACCAATTCTTGAATACAACTGATCTGTCTCGAACCCGCACTGCATATCAGACATTAATACAATCAAACGAGTTCAGAGATATTTCACAAGAAGAGTCCTCCACTCCTCTGCTCGCAACAAAATAAGCATAAGCGCACCGTCCCTGTCCTAATGTTTTCTTTTATTCATATCCATTTCATGTATTTATAATTATGTTTACATTTGTATCTGTCATAAAATACATGCTTGGCAAAAAATACAAATAAATAAATAAATAAATAAATAAATAAATAAAAACCTCATAGTACTTCAGCCAATGGGGAGCCAATGGAGAAAGAAATGGTAGCCTGGACAAGGGTGTATAAAGAAGAGAATGGTTTGAGTTGAAATGTTGAAGAGAGCCGAGCTTTGAAAGCTTCTCTTCCTGTTACTGCAATATATGAAACAAAAGGCCTTCACTGAGTCTTGTCTGGTTATTGGTCAGGTGAGTTTGCCTCTGGTCACGAAAGAAAGTAGCCAGGAGCACATTACAAATGGTTAAAGAAATTAGGTATGTTGTGGCCCGCCAGCGGTCTGCGCGGATTGTGGCTGATCCCGATGAAGAGGAGGCAGGTGTGGTGTCGCGCCAGCTGCCTGCACAGCCAGCGCTCATGTCGGACAGCGAGGAGGCTGAAGAGGATGTGATGCCAGAGGCAGAGACTCAGCCAGGGCCTTCAGAACCTCCAGAGGCTCCTTCCAGTGGAGAGAGCAAAGTGGAGGAGCCTCTCCTCAATGCTCGGGCACGCAGGGCTGCCAAAAGGCAGAAGTGGCTACTCAGGAGGAGGAGGTCTACTCGAGAGTAGGGCTTGAGGATAATTGGCTACTTCCTTAGCCTATTTAAGTCGCACGCATAGTGCATTCTTGCTGGAAACAACTCGTATTATTATCAGAGTATTTTGGTTTATCATATCTTGTTTTCTGGGCTGGTTGCCAACCTTTGCCGGTCTTGTTTATTCTTGCTACTTAATAAATTTGATAAGGACCGTTGGTGTGTGTCAATATCCTCGGAAATCTGGAGCTGGGGCAGAATTTATGTTTAGTCTAAGAAAGAGCTGGGTTTAGGGGTGTGTATGATAACATAGCTATCTTCTGGTACTTGAGGGGCTGTCACAGAGAAGAGAGTGTTGACTTATTCTCAAATCACATGAGGGTAGGGCAGGAAGCAATGGATGGAAGCTTGTCAAAGAGATATCCAACCTGGAACTAAGGAGAAATTTCCTAACAAGGAGAACAATTAATCAATGGAAGAGTGTGCCTCTCGGAGTTGTGAGTGTTACACCGCTGAAGGTTTTCAAGAAAAGATTGGACAACCATTTGTCTGGGATAGTATAAGGAACCCTCTGCCTTGGGCAGAGGGTTCCAGTCCTATGATTCTATTCTATTCTATTCTATTCTATTCTATTCTATTCTATTCTATTCTATTCTATTCTATTCTATTCTATCCTATCCTATCCTATCCTATCCCGATTCGATTCTATCCCATCCCATCCCATCCCACGCCACGCCACGCCACGCCACGCCACGCCACGCCACGCCATGCCACTCCATTCCATTCCATTCCATTCTATTCTATTCTATTCTATTCTATTTTATATTGAATAAACACAAACTCTGGAAGGTCTTACACAAACACAGACTTGAATGATTATTAAATACAATAATGAACTGAATATAACTGAAGTACAAATAGTCCTTGACTTACAACCACAATTGAGCCCAAAATTTCTGTTGCTAAGCAAGATAGCTGTTAAGTGAATTTTGTCTCATTTTATGACCTTTCTTGTCACAGCTGTTAAGTGAATCACTGCAGTTGTTAATAACACAGTTAATAACAGTTGTTCAGGGAATCTGGCTTCCCCATTGATTTTGCTTGTTAGAAGATTGTAAGATTCAGGTGATACATTATTCACAGAGAATCCTGATTAATTTCAGAAAAGTGCTAGAAAAATTGTCTAATGCAAGAAAAGTGTATATATCTGAAAATTAATATGTCAAAAACCATGGTTGTTTGATTGACAGGGAAAATGGAGTTAAGATTTGCAAGTTATATATAAATAATAAACATTTAGCGTAAATAGGCATTTTTATGCTTTTAAATTCCTGTAGAGATGAGAAAATGAATAAAGACATTTAAATTTATCAAATGTAGAAAGAAAAGTAATAGCATGCAATCTGTTGCAAGGAATAAATATTTGCGAAAAGAAACAAAATATTATGTATCAGAATGTGTTTCTGCTCCATTTGTTATATGGAAATGAGAGTTATGTATATCAGTATAAACATCGTTATATGTGGTGGGAATGGGTAATTTAAGAAATGTGCATGATTTAAAAAAGAGAGAGAAAGTGAGGACTGAATGGGTGTTGACTGAATATGGGCTAAATATAAAAGGCAGTGACTAAAGTGAAAGAAGCATGTTTAGATGGCTTGGTCATCTGGACAATTATGAATCTGGATTATATTATAAAACAAAAAGAGAAGAAGGATTAAAGTATTGAGAGGAAGAAAAGGATGAAATGTCACAAGTGAACAAAATTGAGATTCTCAAAAAAGAGAAATGAAAACATGAATTGGCATCTGCATGTGGTAAAAACAAGGATAGTTTATGAAAATAAAAAGGCATGGGGAACTATAGGTAATTATTTTAATACAATTAGATTTACCTATATTTTTCTTTTTTAGCGTCCCATTCCTTAATAGCCTTAGCTTACTTATTTTTTACTTTTGTTCTTCATTTTGCATAATGTTATCAACACAGAAATTGAATACTGTAGTACAGTAGATATGTTTGTATGTGAAGTTTCCGAAAGATGCCCTAATTAATTCATGAGCCATGAGCCGAACTTCAAAAGAAATACAGTCATTTATTAGGAGCACCATTTCGGCAATATTCGGATGCAGTTAGAACTAATCCCATGTAGATTTACGTTCCCCTATGACCCTGTCTCTCCCCTCCTCTTTGGCCATGTCATAAATCACATTCTCCAATTAACCACTTTGGCTGGCTTTGAAATCCAACACCCTCCTTCTGATTGCAGTCAAGAAGAATGTATGGAATGCACTTCAGCTAGGGAAATCAATCAGCTCTATCAGTTCTCCCTCCCTCCTGCTCATGGCAACTTGAAAGCTTTGCAAGTTGACATTGTATATATTTTGTTGAAAAAGCCAGAATTGGCCTGATTAACAGAATAACTAAATCAAAATTAACCAAAATCAAGATTATTAGAAGTAACAGGATGGAATATAAAGTTGATTTATTTGATCAAGGTTAAAATAAATAAAGGTCTCTGATAACCTTTAATGGACTTCTGCTGCTGTCAGGACTGAAATGAGGAGATTTATGGATTTGTTTGTAGACTCGAGTTCTGACATGGGGAAAAGAGATCATTTGTTGTATTTTAAGAGGGTGATAAATTAATAAAATTGTTTATATGTGACGAAAGGGGAAGTTATTTCTTGATGTATTTATTTTCCTTTTCTTTATCATATTCTTATTTTTCTTTCTTTTCTATTTCTTTTTCTAATTTTTTTTTTCTGCACCTTCTATTTTTATTTTGATTCTTTTATTTTTTAGTTGCAATCTTTCATAAATTTTCTATTAAAAAAGATTATTCTTTTTCGGTGGTGGAATTTTAGTTTTTTTCCATCTCTCTCTCTCTGTGTTTATAAGTTAAACAATATTGTTTTATATTCATAACCCTCTCATTGTTTTTAGTTCTTCTTTCTTTTCTCAGTAAGAAAAATATTTGAAAATAGTCATATCATCTATTTTGACTGATACTGCTAGCTGCTGCCCACATGAAAATATCCTAAAAATATAGTGCTGACCAGGGTTCATTCTTATAATGTTAAAGGTCAAATTAAAAATACATTAAATGAATGTGAACATTCAGATTGGCAGCTAGTAATTGCTTCATTATTTACCTAAATTTTTCAACAAAACTGACAGCTGACATTCTTTACAACTACAGGATTCTGTTCAACTGTTTATTCCTGTTTCTCTCTTTCAACTGTTCAACTATTGTCTGTCTTAACTCATGTTTTCCTTTGTTCCAGTACTTCAAACACGCTGGGAAGCTAAATCTAGAACTGAATTTCGTGAATTTATTATAGGGTAAACCCTCCCCCCCCGTCTTGTTCCTTTTTTGCTTGCCACAAAAATCTATGTCTAAAAATTTAGTGCCCACTGTGGGCATAATCCATAGATATTATACCTTTCTTGTGATTTTAGCATGAGTATATTCATAAAGATGAACTGTAACCCAACTGGGGGGGGGGGTGAGTGCAAAGAAGCCAAAATAAGCAGATATAATCAGTTTGTGGACAAAAGTCACTAGCAGGCAAAATCTTGGCAAAAAAGGAATAAGAGCCTTCCAGCCTAACATTGCTGGAACAGTGTGAGAAATTAAAAGGGTGGCCAGAATCAATGGCATTATTACCATAAGAACATAAGCAGTGCCCGGCTAGTTTAGATCCTGGCCCATCTAGTCCAGCACTCTGTTGTCAAATGGGTCTACCAGTTGGATTGCTGCCTCTACAGACAAACTGATTAGGAAGAGAAAGAAATTCTCCAGAGGACAAATTTAGAACTTGCTCAAATTCATTTTTGTTCTAGATTCTTTGTCCATTATTTTTAGGAAAAAATATTTATATTTGTGTGGGGGGATGTGGTAGGAGAAAAGTAAGAGCATATAATATTGATAATATTTGGTAGAGTTGGGAATAGGTGTACTGGACACTCAGTTATTCACAGCTGAACATGATTGGGTTCAATAAGCTAAAAGACTTGGCACAGAATGCCAGGTTGCCAGAAAAACTAATGGACCATTAACTAAGTCAGGTAAGGTCAGATAGAGAAATAGCATTGACGTAAGCTACAATGATTGATTCAGCAACCCAGAAATAACACCGTATTTGAAATGTTTCCATCCCTCCTGTCTTCCATTATGGAAGTCAGGGCATCAGTTTCATCCACTGGTGGAAAAGACGGATTCAAATTCCATAAATTAATCATGGAAACTCCCAAACAATCTCCAATTCAGATTTGATCAGATTGTTTAGCTTCACCAAGATTTATCATCTGTCTTCAAAACCATGTCCTGATATTAGACAAGTGAAGTATTACCACACAGTTTCTGATTCAAATAGAAATAATTGCATCTCTTCATCATTGCATGATGGATTAAAAAGTTAGAGTATCACTTAATACCCTGGATGCATGATATTCATTCCTTATTAATGAGGAAATACATTATGGGGCTGAATATTAAGTGTTTGTTTATCCATTATATTCTCTTTTCAATTCCTCAAAATGAAAAATGGGCACAGCACCATGAAATCAAATATAGAATTCCCTAATCCCCTTGGTGTATGTCTTCATGTGTGCATAGCAATCACTTAATCACACCTGTTTTTGTATGACATGGACAGTTTGCAAAATTCTACACTGGCAAAACTAGCTCACAAATCTCAGACAATTTCATAACTGCAGTTAGTTAGAGGGAACAAAATCCCCTCAGCCTTTTTATTATTCATTTGACTGCTTCCATAGAACAATTTCAGAGAAGGGCTTTCATCTCTGAAAGATCTATTCTCATTGGTAAAAGACAGAAGGAAGCAGGATCAGTCCCACCATTAGACAAAGGGAGATGGTTTCAGCTGTGAAAAAATGAGGGATGTGGAATGGATGGCAGTTTATATCACATGACTTTCTCCACTGACCCTAATAATATACCCTGTTATCCTCAGATGGAATAATCTTGTCAAGTCTGAAATAAGATTAGCTGCCATCTTGAAGCCTTTATACACTACATAAAGCAAGTTAAGAGGGATGGAAAAAAGCAAAATGTTTAGAGCAAACTATTGAAAGAAATCTATTAATCTGGGGAAGATGAAGAAGAATAAGTAGAAAATTAACCAATGCAGAGAAAGCAGAGCTCCTAACTTTCCCTTCCTGAAATAATGTCTAATAAAACAATGTATAGATAGTCCTCAATTTATGACCACAACTGAGCCCAAAATTTCTGTTGCTAAGTGAGACAGTTATTAAGTGAATTTTGCCCTATTTTACAACCTTTTTTTGCTACAGTTGTATATTTTCAGATATTTTCAGATATTTTAAATAGTTATATAGTATTATATTTAGATGACATACTGTATTTTTTCTGAGGATCCTTCCTTGCATGAGATACATTAGAAATATCTTAAAGATTATGAATAAAAGCATTTGTGTAGTTGATCTACCTCGATTAAGCTATTTGGTATACAGGAAGCCCTCAACCTATGACCACAACTGAGCCCAAAATTTCTGCTGCTAAGTGAGATATTTGTTAAGTGAATTATGTCCCATTTTATGACCTTTCTTGCCATTCTTGCCTCTTGTCGTTAAGTGAACCACTGCAGTTCTTAAATTAGTAACACGCTTGTTAAGTGAAACTGGCTTCCACATTAACTTTGCTTGTCAGAAAGTCTCAAAAAAGGATCACATGATCCCAGAACACTGCAACCATCATCAATATGAGTCAGTTGCCAAGCTGACTCTGAATCTTGACCACACAATTATGGAAATGCCGCAACAGTCTTAAGTGTGAAAAATGGTCATAAATCATTTTTTTCAGTGCTGTCTAACTTCGAATGGTCACTAAATGAACTGTCATAAATCGAGGACTACCTATATATTACATGACTTGGTAAAGTTGTGATTATTCTCACCTTGCTTTATTTCACTGGATCTTGTTTACAAGGACAGAGTAACACGATATCACATACTGCAGATCATACATTTTGTTGGGAAACTGCCAATGTGTATGGCCATACTATTTTGTATGTTAGGTAGTTTCAAGTAACAGCAGCCTTTTGTTTCCTCTGTTTGGTGGCTGGCCTTGCTCAGAAAAGATCAGCAACCTATAAAGCAGGGGTGTCAAACTGAAGGCCCGGGAGCTGGATCCAGCCCGCCGAGTGCTTAGATCTGGCCTGCAGGGCTGTCCTGGAAACAGTGAAGGACTGGCCCATGATGCCTCTGCCAGTGAAAACAGAGCTCGGGAGGGTTGCAGGAGACCATTGCAGCCGAAAATGGAGCTTGGGAGCCTGTTTTCACTGGCAGAACGCTTGGGCCACCATAGGCGCCCCCAGTGGTGGGATTCAAGTAATTTAACAACCGGTTCTCTGCCCTAATGATTTCTTCCAACAATCAGTTTGCCATACTGCTCAGAAAGTTAACAACCAATTCTCCCAAAGTGGTGTGAACTGGCTGAATCCCACCACTGGGCACCCCCGACACAAATGACATCAAGTTGGCCACACACACCCTGGCCATGCCCCCCTACAGCTGCCCTGGGGTCAAACACAACACTGATGCACCCCTCAACAAAATGGAGTTTGACACTCCTGCTGTAAAGAGAAAGGTCTATTTTGTATTATATCATGCTTGTGGTATGCCATACCACAGACATCAGGTTGCGTCAGGTATGGATGGAAACTGGGTTTTGCGTGCTACTGTAAAAGCCAATGGGAATTATGTATTCTGTGCATGTAGGATATTATTATTTCTTCCATTCAATTGCATCCATTTCTTAGAGGCTGCCTGGACAAGTCCCTGCAGTTTTCTTGGCAATTTTTTTTCAGACCTGATTTGCCATTGCTTATTTTCTAGGCCTGAGAGAAAGCTCAAGGTTGCTCAACTGGTTTTGTGCCTCAGCCCTGGCCAGAACTAGAACTTTCAGTCTCCCATTTCTAGCCGGATGCCTTAACTTCTACATCAAAGTGGCTTTGTAGGGCATTATGCTCTATTAGAAAACAAAATTATCTGCCTCCCTTCTCCTTGATCCTCCCTCTTATGGCGTAAGTAAGTGTGCCTGATTGTCACAGTGCAGGGTGGAAAACTGAAACTTATCTCTGCAAGCCAGATAAAACTGAAGATTGGGAAGTTGTAAACAGGATTTTTGGGATGGTAGATATCATTGGGAGTTGACCATGGTTTAGCTATGTTTTCCATCCCAGTTCTTGGAATACAGACTGATACTGACAAGAGTCATGACTCCTAAGTGAACCAATCTCTGTATCAGAAGTTAAAAAGTTGTTGGAAATAAACCAGTTTGGAGTGGATGAAGTAACCAATTGAAGCATGATAATAAAAGAGATGCCTAGAGTTTGAGGGGAACAAAGAGTCCTGGTGGCACAGTGGTTAGAATACAGTATTGCAGACAAACTTTGCCCACAGCCTGGAGTTCGATCTTCATGGGGCTCAAGGTTGACTCAGTCTTCCATCCTTCCAAGGTCGGTAAAGTGAGGACCCAGATTGTTGGGGGCAATATGCAAATAATGCTTACATTGTAAATCACCCAGAGAGTGCTGTAAAGCCCTATGGGGCAATATATAAGACTAAATGCTATCGCTGTTGCTATAAAAAATTGCAGATACACCTGCTTTTTCTTATATAAAAAAACCTATTCATTTCTCGGTTCTCAATGACAGTATTCATATAGATCACTCTGAAGCAGATGAATAAAATCTGGAGAGTCTGTCATGCCTAAAGACAATATTTTGCAAGAAATAATATTCCCATCTAAGCAATTTGTCAATTGTTTCATCTTGAAAACAGTCCTATCACAGAGAAAATATGTCAGGATTTCAGTGTGATGATTTATGATTCTGTCATAACGGTAGATGCTCTCTCATGTATCTTTGATATTATGAAGCTTGGAGCCATTGTGGCTTTTCCATTTTCATTAATAAAACTAAAGGCAATGTAATATTATGGGTATAGTTAAGTTACTAATTCCTGCTTTAGATTCTTTCTGATAAATACATAATTTTAAAAAGGAATGCAAATGCAGAGAGCTGAGTCTGATTTTGGTCTGTGTGTGCCGGGGGATGCTCCTTTGATTTTTCAAATTTTAATAATTACATGGAAGAAAGCAACTTAATTATATATTATTACAAATGCAGGAACAGCAACCTCTTAAATAAATGGAAACTGATTATTTAAATGAGTCTCTCTCTATTAATCTATCAATTACATGTGCACAAATGGCTGCTCTCACATAAGATACACACTGTTAAAAACATGGTACCAATTTATAATTATAATATTACATGCAATGGTGGATGTAGTGAAAGTGGCTCCCATTATGGAATTGGAAATAGTGATTCTCCTTTCCTTTCACCTTCCTAGGCAGCTTTAAAATGTGCTCCAGATGATCTCCTAACTTCCTGGAGTGGACTTTGAAAGCACATAGAAGACCACAGAGGGGAGAAGAAGCAAAAGCTTGTGTTGTCCTAATGCAGGGGTGGGTTCTACTTACCTTTACTACCGGTTCGCAGCAGGGCATGCACAGAAGCGTTTTGATGATGTTGGGGTCAGTGGGTGGAGCCTCCCGCCGATTTTACTACCAGTTCTATAGAACTGGTGAGAACTGGGGGCAACCCATCACTGCCCTAATACCTCAATACAGGCATTGTGGTTTTGTGGGATTGCCTTCCTTTGTTCCCCCAGGCTCCTTGACCCTAATGTTATTTCACAGAGATTCGTTTAATTTAAAAAATCAAATAGGAAACTAGTGTCCAATAAAGTCAAATCCCAGCTTCAATTATGATATTTGTTTCTAAGTATTTTCTTCGTAGGTAGACATTGTCAGGCCTGGAAGCCATCTTTTTCGTTAGGCCTTCAGGCCTGCCACATTTACTA
The DNA here is from genome assembly GCF_029215685.1 of Pituophis catenifer annectens. NCBI lineage: Eukaryota > Metazoa > Chordata > Lepidosauria > Squamata > Colubridae > Pituophis > Pituophis catenifer. Next base: position 70,370,998 of record NW_027256887.1, read on the forward strand.
CTGTGGGAAACTGGAAGGGGGGATTGTATGGTGCATGGGTGATATGTAGTCATAATAACATTCCTTTCTCAGAGAGTCAAGGACATCTTGACCTGCACCTGGATGGCTGGAACTGGGAGGCATCTCCAGTTGGGACGGTGCTTGGATTGGACCATGTGATGGACATGTGGGTGTTGGCAGTAGTGGTTTTCACTTACTTTTGCTATTGGTTCAGAACTGTGAGCGTGCACATGCACACTTGCTTTGCTCACACACGGCGCTTCTGCGCATGCGCAGAATCTTCTGTGCATGCGCAGAGTGTCCATGATGATGTCCAGGTGGGTGGGCGGAGCCTCCCACTGCCACCGCTACCGATTCGCCCGAACCAGGGCGAACTGGTAGAAACCCACCACTGGGTGTTGGGCAGGAACTTGAACTTTCATTTGGGTGGGGAAAGCCTGAAAACTTTCAGATTCGGGTTTTCCCAGATGTGCCAATATGACATCTTTAATAAAATGGAACTTTGAGGAAATTCAAGCCTTGGAGTTTTCTTTCATTGGTGTTGTGGAAAAATTGAGACTGAACAACATTCCTGGGTCAGCCAGAGTCAGTTTATTGCGCAAGGTTCAGAGCCAGATTTGTACCTGAAACTTTGAACAAGGAAAGAGCTCTGATCCCACTGTTTTTATACATTTCTAAGACAAAGGATTCGGTGACCTCATACATTTTCCATATATGGTTAACATGAGATCATGCATTTTCCATATATGGTTAACATACACTTGTTATATGATAATTGACATACTTCCTAATTACTAAACCATTAGTTTCTAGTTTACAACTACACAACTTTTCCTTAAGTGCTGTAGTTGCTAATGGGAGATTTATTGCTGTCCTTGGGTAATAAGAGGTAATGAGTAACTCTTTGTTTCTTTGTGTCTTGGACAGTGAGGCCCTTCAGAGGTTTTCCATATGGCTGTCCTTCCATGACAGCTAGGCCTCATTAGAAGATATATTACCACTAATGGGGTTTAGCTGATTTTTAATATAATCTCCAAACAAGCACTTTTCTCTCTTATAATAATGTGAATAGAGAGGGTCCTTTAGAGTTCATGTAGCTGACTCTGTATGATTCCTATTTTATTCACATTATTCGGAGTATTACTTGGAACCCTGACAGACATCCAATGATGCTTAGAAATTAAATGGTGGTTGGCTGAAGCTCAGTCCTTCTTTTTTTTTATTAAACATAGAAGTCTGCTTACCTTTTGAGAAAAAAAGCCAATGGTAAGTATGAAACATTTTGCATGAGTATTCATGACACCATTTCAACATTCCAGGTGCTCTTACCAGCCCAAACCAATTGGTTTACTGCAGAAATAGAAATCTTAAGCATCATGCTGAATTCTACATGTTATTTAAGATTCAAAACATAGGCATTGGAATAACCAGCTAAATAATTATTTGAGTGGCATGAAGCATGATTATTTCATGTTTGTCCCAACTTATCATGTCATATTATTGGAGTGGAATGAGTTCATTTCAGCTAAGGCTGGTACTTGATGTGAAGTATTCTTGATAAACCACTGAGAGCTTCAATTAGTGCAAAATGTCCAAATTAGAAGTCTAGTCTCTCCAGTGATAAACAGCAGTGTTTCCCATACTTGTCAACTTTAAATTGTGAGGATGTCAACTGGCAGAATTCCCCAGCCATTTGGAGAATTTGAGATCCATATATCTTAAGGTTGCCATGATATACAGCATAATCAGAATGGCATGGCAACCCCAATTTTATTTCCTGCTCACATATTGCTGACCCTGTCTTATCCCACTGTATTCTGTACTTCAAAATTGTAGGAAAGAAACTATACTGTCCCTTTCTTCTCCAGCAACCACGACCTTGCCTCAGTGCTATAATGAGAAAAATCAATAGTTTTCCCTTTTTAAGCTCAAAACATTTCAAATGTCTAATATTTGGAACAGCATGTGCATGTTTCAGCTCTTGTTCTGAATGCAAAACAAAACATGCTGCTTTGTTTTAATTACAGAACAAAATACAACCATTTTAAGCAGGGCTATGTACTGTAGGAGCATTCTGAATAATGAGAGCCAAGTGTTGTCTTGCCTCTTAACAAGTAGAATATTATTTATTTATTTTGGATTTCCTTTGTTTGGGTTAGTCCAGCAGTGGACACTGGACTAACCATGACCCTGACATTGCTGGCCCACTATAGGGTAGATTTCTGGTGTAAAGCACCAGTTCATTGATCAGCAGAAAGAGTGAGGGAACCATTTTGGATTTATGTAATATTGGTGAGAGAGGCCTCAAAATAAAGACCAGCTCTGAGGGATCTGCCCTGGATTGGACTCACTGCTGGTAGTTCTGCTTCTTATGGAACTGGAAAATTAAGTGGTTGCCTGGCCCTCAGGCAAAGTTTACACCCATAGTTCAATTTTAAGCATGGTTGTGTGTTTTTAGTTCATTTATACGCTACTGTACACTAAATTCACATGTATTTAATTTTGTTTATAAGCAAGATTAATAAAATGAATGCTTAAAGCTGTAAAATATTTAATCCTTCAGGACGTTTCTGTCCAGTAAAATTTCATGAGCCCATTATTTAACACCTGAGCAGTAGGTGGCAAAGCTTGATAGGCCAAAACCCTGTGACTCCTCAAGGGAGGCTAAGGCTAAATCAATTTCTGTAATTCAGTTGTTCTCTTTAATAAGCCTCTTAAGTGCAGACAGTCTTACTAAGATTGGCGACACCATGAACATGTTAGAGCAGTGATTCTCAACCTTCCTAATGCCACGACCCTTTAATACAGTTCCTCATGTTGTGGTGACCCCCAACCAGGGGTGGGTTCTAAATTTTTTTACTACCGGTTCTGTGGGCGTGGCTTATTTTGTGGGCGTGGCTTGGAGGTCATGTGACTGGGTGGGCGTGGCTAGCTGGTCATGTGACCGGGTGGCCATGGCTATGTGTATAGGGACTACTCAGAGGGCTGAAAAAAGTCATTTCTGACAGGTCCTCGGACTTTTGACTGGTCCTAACACTTATGACCATCCTCACATTTATGCCTGTGCAGCATTCTTAACAACCATGTCACTCATTTCACAACTGCTTCTCTTCAACATGGTATAAGATAGGGCAAAAAACGTAAAATGTGAGGACAGTCGTAAGTTCGAGGACTGGTCAAAAGTGCGAGGACCAGTCAAAAATAACTTTTTCAGCCTTCTGAGTAGTCCCTGTGCACAAAAGGACTACCCAGAGGGCTGAAAAATGTGATTTCTGACAGGTCCTCGCACTTTTGACCGGTCTTTGCAGTTATAACTGGTCATCATTTATGCCCATTGTACCATTCTTAACAACCGTGCCACTCATTTCACAACTGCTTCTCTTCACCATGATGACAAGATAGGGCAAAAGCGTAAATTGTGAGGACAGTTGTAAGTTCGAGGACTGGTCAAAAGTGCGAGGACCAGTCAAAAATAACTTTTTCAGCCCTCTGAGTAGTCCATATGCATAAAAGGATACAGCAATAGAGAGGGATGAAGGAAGGGAAGGGAAATTAGAGTAGGAGTGAGGGTAAGAGAGGGAGAGGAGGAGAAGAAGAAAGGAAGAGGAAGTAGGGAGAAGAAGAAGAGGGGGGGAAGAGAAAGTAAGAAGGAAAGAAAAGACAGAGGTGGTAGGTTTGAGGAGAAAGATTGCTGTACAATAAAAAAGATGAAAGGGAAGAAAGCCAGCCCCAAACAAATATTAAGATATTAAGATAAAGAATGAATTGTTAAACTTTAAAGAAGAAAAGAGAACAAATAGCAATAAATAGCAATAATTAGAAACACACATACAAACATACAGCGTATTTTCTTTGAACAGAGTATTTGGCCGGTTCACAAATTTAAACAGTTGTAGGAGGTTAGCACCCACCCCTTTCCTAGAAGAATGAAGTATTTTGGGAAATATTAAAAAGGCAGAATATTATATTTCCCTGGATGAGAAATGGAGGAGCATATTTTACAGACAAAGCAACTCCCACCTTCCTGCCCCGCACCCTTTGTTAATGGGCCAGAGGCAGAAAGTCAATCCTTTGTCAAAGGACATTTGCAACACAATAGCAACAGAAACTAACACAATGGGCCCCATCTAGCAACCGAAACTCACCACATGTGACCTGGGAAGTATGTGACCTGGGAAGCACATGTGACCATCAGCCAGCAAGGCTAGCTAAGACCCCCACCCCCTGGGAGTCTGACAACCAATCAGGATACTCTTTCGGGGCCCCAAGAAATGCAAAGCCAGAGAGAGCATAAAAACCCGAGGATTTACTGTACCTGCCCCTTTTCTGTTCAGGAACTCAAGCCATGTGATCCTGTCCACCATTAAACCATCTTTCCAAGCAGTCTCCATGTTTCCAGTGTCTTTTTCCCCACTTGGAGCAGAACCCAGAAGGATATTTCTTCCAACACAGTATTTAGTCATTTCAATTAAATTTACAATATCTATATTTCCTTTTTACCATATTTATTCCTCATCTATTTTTAAAAAAAACCAATATTACCCTTCATCCTCATCTCTAATCTTAATCAAATTCAATTTTTCCCTTCTATTCTATATTATACCCCTTCGCATTGTCATCTATTTTTATATCCATCCTCACATTGGTTAATTATGTAACTATGTTGTTATAGAAAATGAGAAGCTGAAATACATTCCTGGGTCAGACAGATACATTTATTTGCACAAAGGTTCAGTGCTTTGTTTGATTCTTGCAAACTGAACAAGGAATAATTATGATTCCACAATTTAAATATGTTTTCAAGACAAAGAGTTCTATGAGCCTTTCCGGCTTCCATATATGGTTACATTAAAAATACATTATACTTACATTACACTTTACTAATTATCAAACCATTACATACTATTTAATAAAATTATTTTGGCTACACATTTTTACTACTCCATCATTTACTCATAATTAAACTATTACAACTTTTACTAACCCATCACTTTATGTTTTACAACTGTCCTTTAAGTGCTGTAATGTTTAAATGCAGAAATTATGGCTATACTTTAAACAATAAGTAACCTTCTGTCTCCCATGTATATCTGTCCAGATGTTCACATTTGATTCTATTAAGAAGATGTATAGAATCAGTGGGTTTGACACAGGGCCATAGGTCAAGTAATTATGGGGACATCCAGGAACTAATTGCTTAGTTTCTTCTCTTTATCTGAGTCAGTCATTCACTAGAACCCTACTTTTAGCTTTCCTGATGGATGGCAGCTGGGCCTCCTCAGAAGATATATTTACCAATAATGGAGTCCAGCTGCCTTTAGCCAGCACGTATACTTAATGTGAATAGAGAAGTTCACTCAAAGTTTATTCAGAGTTCATGGATTTGATCTGACTTTATGTACCTGACTTGGAATGATTATTTCTTTTATTCACCTTTTATTTACCTCTTTTCTACCTCATTTCTACCTCAATGTAATACAGTTGTTTAATACAAATTCAACATTTTAATATAAATCAATTAGTTATATAACTATCTTTTTTGTATATTAATCAATATGAACAGGAATATTCCAATTATTTCCATGCAATTCAATTTCTTACAAATCAATTAATTATATTTACCAATAATAATAAACCAAATAATTTCCCCCATATATTCCTCCAAACCACAACTTAACTATTTCTGCTTTCAACACAATATACAATTAATACTATCTCAATTATTACAATTCCCTAGTTAAATAGAGCTTTTTTTCTTTTGTGTTTTAAAATCTTGAACCTCCTCTTTTGCCCTAAATTTCCCATTGTTTGCAGTTTTGCACCTACCTTTTTTGGTGAGGAAAAAGAAAAAGAAATCTCTCTGCCTCATTTTGTCACGTTGCAGCAAAGACCCTGCTTTCAATTTCGCTTTTTCAGCATAGCTAGGGGGAAAAAAATTTGCTCCAGGAATTTACCTCTTTGCAGTTAGCTCTTTGAAGCCTCGCGGCAAGAATTTAAAGTTTTTTTCCCTCTAGCCATCAGCTGGGACTCCGGAGGCAGCAATAGATTGGGAGTGGGCGGGGTAAGCGAATGGCGGGCGATCCAACAGAGCAGAGAGTGAGGGTGAGTGAAGGCGTGGGGGGGGGCAAGAGAGGGCTTTGGCGACCCCTGTGAAATGGTCGTTCGACCCCCAAAGGGGGCGCGACCCCCAGGTTGAGAATCGCTGTGTTAGAGCCTTTGGCAACTGTGCAAACATTGATGCTCTCAGCCTAGGTAACTTAAGGGTGAAAGGGGCAATTATTTACAGTGATGATCCCTCAGTGAAAACTTGGTGAGAAAGTGGTGGAGATAAGAATAGAATACACCTAAGCACAGGACTTGTCCTCAGGTGGGAAATTCTTGGACTTGAAGTCCACACCTCTTCAAGTTGCCAAAGTTGAGAAACATTGCTCTGTTATATACTGAGCAAGCCAAAAGAAGCTGGAAGGATGGATTTCCCCCCCACAACTTTAAATCCAATTTTAATTCCAATTTCCTCTGCTCATCCACATTCATATTCCTGGTCAGTATTGCCGTCTTTTGTTTATTTATTTTCAAACCCACCATTTCTTCAAATATTTTAATCTTCCTCATAGCATATTCAATATTCTCTAGTGGGCTTTGCAAAATCAAACCCAAGCCATCAGGAGAAGCATGAGGTTTATACTGAAGTGTTTTAATTTGCAATCCTTTTACTCTGTTTTCTTGTCTAATGTCCCTATTTGGCAGTTTCAACACCAAGATAAATACCAAAGGGAACAAAGGGCAGCCCTATTTTGTTCCTTTCTGGATTTCACATGGTTTTGTCAAATCTCCAATCGCCATAATTCAAGCTTTCTGGAGTGTATAAATGGATTCATCTTCATCTTGATTGTTTGACTTTCAAGCAATCTTTCCATTTAATTGGTTCACTTCACCATTTTACACACCTGGGTTATCTTTTCATTATACATGGCTGTTCTTTTTCTTTTTATCAATACTCTTTTTTATTGTACGCTGACTAGTTGGGTGAGTTAGTCAGCCATTTAAATCCTTGGGATTAAATAGCCAACTATGCCTGCCATAGCTTTTCTGGAGAAAACTGAAAAGAATATGGAGATCACCCTGATTTTTTAATTTTCATATTACTTCAATTCATATACTTTAGGGCAGGGGTGTCAAACTCAATTTCATTGAGGGCCACATCAGGGCTGTAGTTCACCTCAGGGGGCTGACCGGGTGTGGCCAACTGAATGGGTGTGGCCATCTTAACGCCACTCCCCAAACCCCTGGCATGTTTTGTCTTTGCACTGGGTAGACCGGGCCGAAGCCACGCTGGCCTGATGTTTCCTCTTCACATTGGGTAGACCGGGCTGACGCTGCACTGGGTAGCGGTAGCCCGGACCGTTTCATTTTCCAGGATGGCCCCATGAGCCAGATCTGACCATGTCTTGGGCCGGATGCAGCCTATGGGCCTTGTGTTTGACACCCCTGCTTTAGGGCAAAGGCATCTGAGTGACTGTATAGGAAACAATTGCTTTCATAGTTTATATCATAGATATTTTCAAAATTATTCAACAGTATACTTTTGTTAATTATTCTGCAAGTTGGCTGGCTGGTAGCAGACAATATAGGCTGTTACCTTAGCTATTCTTCCAGCCTTGGAATGAAAGAGATCAGGGAGTTCATTCTGAATTTCTGTGGCTTCTTATGACTGCACTCAAAATGTGTTAAGTTTTTTTTTTTTTTTAATAAGAAACATGGTATGTTTACCTATTTTGAGTTTTGTTCCTTTGGAATGCAGCCAACTTATTAATTTCCAGTGGCATATTCCTCATGAGGCTGCTCTGAGCTACACACAAATCAGAATAACAGAATAACAGAGTTGGAAGGGATCTTGCAGGTTTTCTAGCCCAACCCCCTGCTCAGGCAGGAAGCTCCATACCGTTTCAGACAAATGGTTGTCCAATCTCTTAAAAACTTCCAGTGCTGGAGCATTCACCACTTCTGGAGATAAGTTGTTGCACTGATTAATTATTCTAACAAAACCCTATTCTGTTTCATGAAGATTCCAGTAAACTGCTATGGTGAAGTAACGTTAGCATAAAGGAGATATTTATTTATTCATTAATGCTAGTCTATGACTGTAATAAAAATTGATCGATTGATTGATCCATTCATTCCATTTAAGCACCGTCCAACTCCCAAGCAACTCACCACAGCTCAGATTATTTATTTATTTATTTATTTATTTATTTATTTATTTATTTATTTATTTGATAATATTTATATGCCGCTCTTCTCCCAAAGGACTCGGGTTGGCTCACAGCAATAAAACAAAATAATAAATAATGCCAAAAATCCAATTAAAATCCCCAAATTAAAACTATAGTTCCCAAACAGATCAGAAGATTTGCTGAAAAATCCATGTCTTCAGGTCACTGCGGAAAGAGCGGACGTCAGGGGCCATCGGAGCCCAGTGGGTAACTCGTTCCAGAGGGTCGGTGCGGCCACAGAGAACACCCTCATCCTGGGCATCCACACCCGACATTGTCTGGCTGATGGCACTGGAGGAGGGCAGTCCTATGTGAGCGCACTGGGCGGTGGGAGGCTGGTAGGAGGTGGTCCTGCAAGTACCCTGGGCCCATGCCATGAAGGACATATAATAGAACAACATAGAAAATAAAGAGTTCTTATAGCCCAGGGATGTCAAACTGGCCCACAGATCAATCCTGGAAACACTGAAGGACCGGCCCATTGGTGGCCTTCCCGAGCATTGTTTTTGCTGGCAGAGGGTTGCAGGAAGCCGTCGCAGCCTGAAATGGAGCTCAGGAGTCTGTTTTTGATGACAGAGTAATCAGGCCAACCACCGACGCCCCCGACATGAGTGACATTGAGCTGGCCACACACACCCTGGCCATGCCCACCTTGGCCCCCAAGGTCAAACACAATCTTGATGCAGTCCTCAATGAAATTGACCCCTGCTATAGCCTAAGAGAGAGAGAAGAAAACACATGTCATCAACCAATGTTCTCAGAATTTGTAGCTCTCCATACATATGGCCAACTAATTTTGCTAGCCAGCAAAAAAGAAAAAGAAAAAAGAAAACATAGAATAGAAGTGAGTATGAGCACAGTAGCATTATGCCAGCATATCTTTGTTTAGCGATAGAAAGGGTTGGGTTATGGTAAGCTTGGCTAGTATGAAAAGTTCCTTGATTGCTAATTAATTCATGGTAAAGCAATCATATCAATATAAAGTCACCTCAACACTGAGCAGGAAAATGATAGCTATTAGGAGGTGGCATCACTTATAAAACAATATATCTCAAAACATATCTAGAATAACTTCCCACTAAAATTTACCTATTCAAACTAGAAGATTCATGCAAAAAATTCTGCTCAGAGCTCAGTGATAAATAATTCATTTTATATGAGCAATAGATGTATACTGTATATTTTTCAGCTTCTGCATAAAGCATTGCTTCAGGTATTATTATTTAAGCAATAATTAGAAGAAAGAAGAAAATCCATTATATTAATCAGCAACAGCCAGTTTATTTAACAATGTCACTGGCTTTCAATGCTGAACCAGTGCTGCTATAAATTGGCTTGTTTTACATTGATTTTCAACTTGGAAAAATACTTAATGAAGATCATATTTTGTAGGTGTTCAGTTTTTTCTTGACTACAGAGCACAAATTATATATCAGCATTTTATAAATTGTATGATAGAATATTGCACTATTTTGCAATTTCACTATCAAGTTTTTTTTTTACAAAGATTCCCCTCTTAGCATCAACTTAGAGGTAATTTGTATTTCTAATTTTCAGTGAGTGCGTTGGCTCAATTATACTAATTAATGAATTCATGCTTTTAGACTTAATAGGACAGGTGATCTGCTAGAGCAGGGGTGTCAAACTCGATTTCATTGAGGGCTGCATCAGAGTTGTATTTGACCTCAGGGGGCTGGGGTGAGTGTGGCCAGTTCAACATCACTCGTGTTGGTGGTGCCTTTGGTGGCATGAGTGCTCTGCCAGAGAAAACAGGCTCCTGTCTCCGTTTATGGTTGCGACTGCCTCCTGCAGCCCTCTGCCAATGAAAATGGAGCCTGGGAGGGCCGCATGCAGCCCTCGCGAGCTTCGTTTTCAGCTCTGATGGCCTCCTGCAACCCTCTGCCAGGAAAAATGCGGCCTTTCCAACTCCATTTTTGGTGGCAGAGGCACCATGGGCCAGTCCTTCGCTGTTTCCAGGGTGGCCCCGCAGGCCAGATCTAAGCACCCCGTGGGCTGGATCCGGCCCCCTGGCCTTGAGTTTGACACCCCTGTACTAGAGCACCCCTGTGCTAGAGACTAATATATTTTTATGGTAGACAAATAATCAAGAGATACAGTATCTTAGGGCTTCTGGGTGAGGTTCTATGGTGAACAAGACATCTCAAAAACCGTGGAGATGCTTTTGCCGCAGTGAATAGCGGCCAGCAGTGATAAAAGGAGAAAGCAAAAGATTGCCCATCGGCACCCTGAACTGCTGCTCCTCATGAGGAGATTGTAGATTGAAGTCTTGTGACTTTCTCATGAGTAGACAGTAGGGGGGTTGTGGAAGAAACAGTTCACTCTCACACACAAAGGACATAAATTCCACCAAACTTTTACTTTCTTAACCACTTTTAGATACAATCAAGCCTTGTAGATAATGTATTGTTCTCTCTAATGGACCAGTTTTTCCTATTGTATCATCTCAGTGCATGTTATAATTGTTCCTCTACATCAAGGCTGTCAAACTCCTGGCCTATGGGCCAGATGCGTCGGGCGCTGGCCACGCCCATGCCTGGTTTAGTGAAGGGGGGAAAAGTTCAGATACGTCACGTGATGGTGCTGTGATGACGTGATTGGTACCCCTGCTCTACATCTTCTCTCTAAGAAAAAAGACACATGCCTATTGAGTATAATAATACGGAGACTGTAAACCTTATTCTGTCCACTATTTCGAAGTCATTTCCTTGTCTTTCCCACTTTGGAAAGTATGACCATTTGGTCAGTCTAATCAGCTGTGAATATTACTTCTAGAATATTACGATTTGACACCACAGAAGAAATAATGGAATAGTTTTATGTGAAAAGGCAACTACGAAGCTTGGTTTAAACAGACCCAAAGCATAGCTATCTTCTGCCATTAGCTGCAATCAGTACTAAAACGGTTGAATAAAATATGCATTAAATTGTGGCAATAATCTATACATTAAGTGTCATTACCTCCCTCCACATTCTCTTCAGATAAATGCATTTCCTTGTCTGCTCTTCATCAAAATGCTTTGGCAGCTGGCTGCCTGGATTCCATTACCTACAGTTCAGTACTCTTTGGAAGATGGCTCTCTGTATTACCTTAGCAACCTTTCTTTGTATGCGTGGCACATCTTGGCATGAAGTGATAAGCTCTTTCCCTATCCCCCTTTTTCTCTCATCTTTTGTAAGGCCTGCATTCACTTTCAAAGGATGCCCTATGCAACCTTTTATATAGGATACTTCAAACTTTTGCATTGCACCCTGCATTCTTCACTGTCCACTCTCTCCCTTCCTGCAAAGCAAACCTCCCTTGGATTGATTATGGAGCAAAAGAAGAGTTGGCCTATTATCTGGATAGTCTTGTGTGATTTCACATGCCATTGAGATTAATGGAATGATATGTGTGACCAGCAGATGCCCCATACAGCTAATTCAATCATGTCTTCCTCCTGGTTAAAAGAGAAATGTTCAAATAAGTGAAAGTGCAAAGAAGCAGTCTCCAGGGGAAAATTTTTTCCCCTCATTCTCACTATATATTAAATGATAGCATAAAATCCCATTGCAGTATCAGAGTTTCAGTCAGCTCAAACTACACAATTAATTGGCTAATTAATTAAATATAAGTAATATAAATAGTATATAATAATTCATAAATATAAGTGTATAATTAAAATATCATAAATATATAATAAATAATCATAATTAATCATAATTAATAGCTATAAACTATTTATTTTAAAGTTTTACGAAGAACATAAAACTAACACAAACTGGTAAACAGTAAAAGCAGTAAGGAAAGAAAAGGAAAAAAAAAGAAAAATGCAGAAAGAATAAAAGGAAATAAAAAGAAGCTTCCAAATTTCTTTGCAGTAAATATGGGTACAATAAAACTATCTCTTTCTCTATTGTTACAAACCAAAGCTCATTCTTTTTTATTATCCAGGGTTTTTTTTGGTAATCATCAAAATCAACAGTCATAAAATCAGACTGTATTTTGAAAGTGATTGCAACAATGAAACAGATGCAGTTGGCTGGAAAATCCAAATTAAAATGATGCATATGTGCACAGATAAGTAAGTGTATATAAGAATGTCTGAGTGTGCAAATCCATACTGGAAAACAAGTTTAGCAGAACTAACTATATACAAAGAATAGATTACTGAAACAAACTAGCCGTATTAGTGGCACTGTTTCAAAATCTAATAAATGAACAATGAAGGAACATTAATGTGTACACTTATTCTGACATTTACTTTTGGGAAACCAGTTTAACCAGTTTTGGGCTGTTTCAAACATCTAAAAATCCTGTTCAACCTGAAATGACAATGGAGCAAATGAAAGGTGAGCATTCATTAGAGAAAAATCAAACTATTTCAATCCTCTCAATCCTAGGAATTATATTCTCTTCCTTCAATCATAAACACTTTGTATGCATTTCACGAGTGCGAAATAAGTCATTAGATGAATAAGAACCTTCTCTAAATAATTGGATGAATAATTATTAAAAATGTGAGATCCAGAAATAAAAGCAGAATGGCTACAATGCACAGAGCGCACAGTTCTTTATACTGTAGATTGATCTAACCTGGTAAAGCTCCCAATTAGCTCAGTCCTACATAAATTTGCTTTGGAATAATTCCATGAGTAGATTCTATTCCCTGGTAGTAAAACTGCAGTCTTACAGACACTTATGGTGCAATGTTTCAGAGCCAAGGAAAAGTGCTCAAAATAATAAAATATTACTATTATTATTAGGCTATTACTAGCCTAATAGATACTGTATCAAAGAGGGTTATGTCTCCTATTTTCATACATAAACTTTTAAAATATACAAAACAATAAATCATAATAATACCAATCATAATTTATGCCAGAGATAAATAACTCAGTTTTAGCCTACTCCCTTAAAAAAGAATTGAGGCAATTCCTATTTGAAAGACAGATGCTTCTGCTGTTGTTAAGACCCTTTTGTCAGATATTGCCTGCATATGATGCACCAGAGACTAGAAGGGGTTAAGTCTTTACAGACATCACATGTGACTATATCAGCCAATGAACTCTCTTATTGGACTCTTACCTAGAAACCACTTGGACATCTTCCCCTTTTTTTTCTCTCTCTCTCATCTATCTCTCAGCGAGACAACACGTGGACTTCTCTCTCCTCTCAACATCTGAGTCATACAGTTAGGGTAAAAATGTAACAGGACATCCTGTTCATTATTGTATGCATGTATACATTTGTAAATAATAAAAACAACCTTTTGAACCTGAAGCTGTATTGACCAAATAACTTCCTCATAGAACCAAATGAGCACGACCATCAATATATATCTGATACTTTTTGTATAAGCTGATACCCTGCTTTGGTGTACTACGATCCATTTCATTAGTACCCCTAATAGATGTTCAATATTAAGCTCAAGGCTTATTGTGTTTGTCATCTTTAGTCATTAGGTCTTATGAAATGCACTCCTCTGGAGATGTCTCAATCTCAAATTTACCCTTGATTTGAAATTGAAGCTCTAATGCAGGGATACCAAACTCAAGGCCTAGGGGCTGTATCCGGCCTGCGAGGTGCTGAGATCTGGCCTGCAGGGCTGCTCTGGAAACAGCGAAGGACTGGCCTGTCAGAGAAAACAGAGCTTGCAAGGGCCGTGCGTGGCTCCCCAGGCTCTGTTTTTGCTGGCAGAGGGTTGCAGGAAGCTGTCCCAAAAATGAAGCTTGGGAGCCCGTTTTCGCTGGCAGAGTGCTCGGGCTGCCACAGGCGCCCCTGACATGAATGACGTCATGCTGGCCATGCTCACCCTGGCCACGCCCACCCTGTCTCCCCGAGGTCAAACACTGTCACTGCGGTTTTTTTGTATTTGTCAGCTGGGCTCCCTTCCCTTCCCTCCTTCCGAGGTGGGTAAAAGGAGGACCCAAATTGTTGGGGGCAGTGTGCTGGCTCTGTAAATCGCTTAGAGAGTAAAGCACTGTAAAGCAGTATATAAGTCTAAGTGCTATTGCTATTGCTACTATTCTCTTGGATCTATATTTTTCCTGATGTTTCTATCAATTATGAGATCAGCTTTTCATCCCATAAATACTGCTTCAAATGCAAAGCCAATCCTCTAGCACAGTATAGGTTTCGATTTTACATTGGAATTAGATGTTTGTTCCCTTTGTTGGTATTATCTTCCTAGAAAATGCTATTGCAAATATTTCAGCAGAACTAGAAAAAAAATCTTCAATGCTTCTTCTCATGCTATTCATGGCTTACAGCACGTAGTTGAAATCATCAGTCATATGAGCTTGGATAACTGCTTATTAGCTTCCCAAGGAAAATTTGTAAACTAGCCAACACTTTCTGTTGAGTGCAGGGCATGAATATTGCTGAACAGAAATTCGTATCAATTAGTGTTCCTCAAAAAGAAACTCTTACAAACAGTGGATTCATATGTCAGTAAATGTTACTTCGGTTCTTTTTTTGTCTGATCTCCCCTGCGTTCTGTGTTATTTTAAAAATATTATTTTATTTTTGCTCATCTAATAATCATTTGATGTCTTTGGTTTTGTTTCACTTGTTCATCCTGTATTGTTAACAGTTCTTGTTTGTCTCCCAATAAAGTGAGAACACAGAAGGCAATTTTTTTTATTGATTTTGTATATTAGCACTGTATTGCTTATATCCCCTTACTTGCATTTCCTTCTTTTAAACATGGAATTTTACAACTGGGCCAATATGTTGTCAGTGATTTAAATACTTATAGAATCTATGCCCTTAGTAAGCATGATTGATTCAAATGTTTTCTTCCTAATGTTTTCCCACAAGTGCAGGGCCACTTCTTTGGATCAACCAAGTGGTTGATCAATTGGTTGTGACAGGAATCGACTCACCAGTTTCTTGCCTGAGCCAGACCCCATGGGCTGAGAGTGACTGGCCCAAAGTCACCAAGCCAACTTTCATGCCTAAGGAGGACAAGAACTCACAGTGTCCTAGTTTGGTCCTTAACCACTAGACCGACCAGGTTCTCAGTTTGAATGATTGATTCAAAAATGATGCTTCTTTATCTCTACTCCTTTTTCCACCATAAAGTACAAAGTCAAAAACAGTTGTGACTTTGGCACTTTTCCATATCAAAACTTCTATGCCACATTTAAAAGAAGGTGGTTGTAGTGTCTTCACCTTCTGAATCAGGGGTGTCAAACTCAAGGCCTGGGGGCCAGATTCGGCCTGCGGGGTACTTAGATCTGGCCCGCGGGGCTGTCCTGGAAACAGCAAAGGACTAGCCTGAGGTGCCTGTGCCAGCAAAAATGGAACTGGCAGAGGGTTGCAGAGCAGTGGTGGGATTCAAAAATTTTTATTACCTGTTCTGTGGGTGTGGCTTGGTGGAGTGGCCTGGCTTGGTGGGTGTGGCTTGGTGGGCATGGCAGGAGAAAGATACTGTAAAATCTCCATTCCAACCCCACTCCAGGGGAAGGATACTATAAAATCTCCATTCCCTCCCAACTCCAGGGGACGGTTACTACAAAATCCCCATTTCCTCCCAATCAGGTGGGACTGATTAGAATAGATGGGGGTGGGGCCAGTCAGAGGTGGTATTTACCGGTTCTCTGAACTACTCAAAATTTCTGCTACCAGTTCTCCAGAACTGGTCAGAACCTGCTGAAATCCACCTCTGTTGCAGAGGGAGCTTGGGAGCCCGTTTTCGCTGGCAGAGCGCTTGGGCCACCACAGGCGCCCTCGACATGAGTGACATTGAGCTGGCCATGCCTCCTGGCCATGCCCTCCTGACCCCCCCGAGGTCAAACATAATCCTAATGCAGCCCTCAATGAAATTGAGTTTGACACCCCTGTTCTGAACTGTAGCTATGTCTCATTTTCTTGTATATCACTCAATTACAAAACAATTGTCTTTGTATTTTAGGTCTTCTTATAGTGTGATACATGTCAACTAGCTTTTATTAACATTCTAAATAAGTCCTTTGTTACCTTAGGAATCTTACCATTGGCTCCTCTGGGTGCAAGAGACCAGTGACTCATTGTAATATCTTATCTTCAGAAAACTAAAATGAATTTTCAGTCCTATCCAATTGTTGACGTTTATATGAGTGAATTTACCACCACGCTTACTTAACAATAGTTTAAAAGGAAATAAATTTGATTAATTTTATTCTTAACTGTTCTTATTTCTGTTGCCTGTATTACATTTACATTTACATTTATTTTATTACAAGGAGTTATTTGTACTACTTGTATCATTGAATGTATTGAAAATTCAACAAGATGATTCTTTTAAAAAAGTATGATCAATTGTGGACATATCTGAGCAACTGGTGCTGGTTGTATGGATTTTTGCTAAAACACATCGTGTTGAAACACATTTTTTCTCATTAGTCTATACTTACTACTCCATAATGACAAAGAGAACACAGAATTTTTCAAATATGTGTAAATTTATTCAAAAGAAAAAACTGAAATATCTAGGTTGATGAAGATATGAAGAATTCCAAAGCTTGTATATTTTGTGATATTTGAATTGATATAATAAAAGTAGTGTCCTAAAATGGATTTAAAAAATGAAAATATCATTAATTTCTGGAGCCTTCTCATCTAAAGAAAACTAAATTTCTAATGCTTGTAGCTCTTTTTAGCATTATAGAAAATGTTTAACAATGTGCTCATATCTAAGTGTTGCTATTATAATATACCATGACAATACTTCTATATTTTTGTCTCTGAAAAGAGGGAAAGTGAAAGCAGACTTAGTGTATTGTCTTCGTGCCTTCAAATCTGTGGCTTGAATATTAATGATCTGTCACAGAATGCTGCAGGGTTTGGTGGAATGGTTTAGCTGGGGCTCTGTCATATAATATTAATTGTGCTGCTGATGGGAAGATATCTTCAACTATACAGGAGCTTGGGATTTGTTACAGAGGCAGTGCAACAAAGGAGATAAAACTGGATGGTTGTGAGATCTATCGACAAAATTGTGCTGTGGGAGGATGATTAGAAGACTGTCTGCCAATGATTCTACTTGGAATGTATCAGCTTAAGTACAAATATGATATCTCTATGTATCCACTGATCTAACAACAGAGCAAATTAGCAATTTTATGGTAACCAATAAGATGTAATTTTTTTCACCCTTTGATTCAAATTTTTATGAGATATTTGGAGTGCATTATCATGAAATGAATGAAATGAAATGAAATGAAATGAAATGAAATGAAATGAAATGAAATGAAATCAAATCAAATCAAATCAAATCAAATCAAATCAAATCAAATCAAATGAAAAGGCAGGCAGGCAGGCAGGCAGAAGGAAGAAAGGAAGGAAGGAAGAAAGGAAGGAGGAGGAAGCTTTATTTATTTTTTTTACATAGAAGCACTCACCCACATGTCTCCACATGGCATACACATTTCAATTGAAGTATGAAATAGGAAGTACTGTAGCTACTTTCATGTTTCATATCTATGCAGAATAAATGCAACCGAGGTTGTTTCATGGGCTAGTGAATGAAGACTTGCTACCTATGGCGTCTATTTTGTTATTGTATTCTATACTGTTCAATAGCAACATTCTTTCTGGGATTCACAAATATACATTACATGGGGTGAATTTCCTCTGAAAACAGTATCTCAAACTGGTGGCACCCATGAGCAGTAGGGCCTTGCGCAACTTCATCTTGTGTCATCTGCACCCATTGGGACCACTGGGACTGGAACTGGGACCACTGCTCACTGTCATTCATGACCTCATGACCTCCAAATTGGATTACTGCAATATGAGGGTACATGGGCATGCCCTTGAGGAGTATTTGGAAGTTTAATGTAATGTATAATGTGAAAATGTGGGCAGTTACTGGTGCCAGTTACTCAGCACAAGTGACACTACTCTTCCCCAAGATGCACTGGTTTTGAGTATGCCTGTGGGTACAATTCAACGTGTTAGTTGTTGGGCTTCCACTCATAATCAGAATCCATTGCAGAAAGCATAGTTGAAAAGAGATTGGGTTTTCAAACTGAATGTAGTTAGGCAACCAATATTTCTACTTTCACCATCATTGTTCCTCAGATTTTATGGAATATGGAAAGTAAGTCAAATACAGCCTTTTGAAAAAGACTCACTTTTGCTTAAAGTCAAAGAAAATGTCTGTTGTCTCTTGATGTTCTTAGTCATTCAATCATAAATGTTCTGGTGGCAAAACTAACCCTTCAAATGTCACTTGATGAAAAAGATTGAAATGAATTTTTGTTAATGTGCCTTGTACCAAAATAATTGTGTGGTCAAAAGGTTCTTATGGCAGTGATGGGATTAAATTCCATATTGTGTGATTTCTTATCATGGAATCCTGTAACCTTTTCTGGTATCACCTATCTTTACTTCTTTAATAACTTTCTTTCCCAGGTCTAATACTGTGATTTCTTTTATTTCTTTATTTCCAAGACAATGTACAGAAATGTAAAAGGATCACAGTAAACTATAGTTTCATATCCAGCAGACTTAAGTTAAACATACAATAATGCTAAGCACTATGAACATAATTTTATGGAGTAGTACTCTTTGGCTACAACTGTACACATGAAGAGAGGTCTTCTTAGATCTTGGGAGCATTGCTGAAGTCCAGAAGATCAGAAGAGGATAAAGAGTGCCAAGGGACAAAAGCTAACCAATTTAGAAGGCATGATAGACTATCAGAAAATGTCAGAACAAAGAAGGGTCAAAGATTTTTATCAATCAGAGGAAAACTTACTGCCAGCATGATTTTGAGCTCAAATTGCCATCTTTTCTGTAAATGGTAACTTAAATTCAAAAATTAGGAAACGGATAGGATTAAAAATAAAATAGCGAACACATTATTAAGCTCAGATCATAAGTAACCTATACATATATGTTTAGAGTTGCTTCAGTTGGTTCTGAAGCCTAGAACCAAAGATGGTTAAAATGCCAAGCTGCAGCAGAAATGACTTTGGCTTCTATTACCATAAATAATCCTGACTATCTCCTGCTGGAGGAATGTAGCTGCCAAAAATGAAAGTGGAATGCTGTGCATGTTATGAGAGGTCTTTTTAGTTAATCAACCTGGAAAAAACTGGAATGTTATTTTGTACAGGGTTCCACTCAAATCCTCAGAACTCACACAGATAAACCTGTGATTGGATGGGTGACGTTCAACTGTTGTCTTTTAGTGGCTTTTGATACTGTTAACCAAGATTTCCTTCTGAGAAATTTGGGAATAATAAAAAGCATTGCTTTGCAATGATGCTGTTTCAAGCATGCTTCAGATAGTGTTGCTTGGAGATATTTGCTCTTTGAAGTGAAGTACTTTGGTATCTCTTGGGACTCAATTCTGTCTCTAATGCTTATTAACATCTACACGAAGTCACTTCTGCAAATCAACAACATATTTTGATCTGGGTATTTTCAAGATGCAGTAGGATGGGGGAAGGGGGTTGTCTTGGAATGCATCTTGACCCTGGCAATTACATGGACATGTTTTCTTGGCAACATTTTTGGAAGTGGTTCACAATTGGCTTTTTCCAAGAGCTGGAAGAGAATGAATGGCCCAAAGTTTCCCCTGCTGTAAAGCATTATCGGGCAGTGTATAAGAGCCACAGTGGAGCATTGGTTAGAATGCAGTATTGCAGGCTAACTCTGCTCACTGCCAGGAATTCAATCTTGACCAGCTCAAGGTTGACTCAGCCTTCCATCCTTCTGAGGTAGGTAAAATGAGGACCCAGATTGTTGGGGGGCAATATGCTGACTGTATAAGAGAGGGCTGTAAAGCACTGCAAAGTGATATATAGGTCTAAGTGGTATTGCTATTGCTAAGTGCTATACTCTTGATCAGCATGAAGTTGAACCCTTTGGAAAGAGCAGATACACTGTCAGAGTGTTTGCAGCGTGACTACTTTTATGAGACAACCAAGGAGCAAAGCACAGCACAAAGAGACTTAGACACTTAACAGTGGTTTTATATACAAGATATATACAGAAATATACATGGTTGGCAAATACCTTATAAGCAATCACTCTTCTTCTTAACTCTACACAGAGAACTCAGCAATGAATACCGGACACAAGGAGAGAGAATATGCTGGCTCCTGGCTGAAATTTATAAGCACCTCTTAAAGGGGTAAAAGACTTGTGTGGACCCCTTCAGAGTTTTAAAGAGGCTATACCAATGCTGATTCATTCTCATTGCATCAGCCTTGCATTTCATCAGCTTTACAGTTGCATTAGCCTTACATTGGCTGGTCAGCTTTAAATCATCATTACTCTGACATACATATTCTAGAAGGGCTTCTAAATCCAGCCCTATCTAGAACTTTCCAGATGAAAGCAATGACTAGAATGGCCTTTATCCATTTCTCCATTGCCCTGATGTCAATGTGTAATAGCATTCAAAGTGGTTGAAGTCATACTCTATAAATTATGAGGACTTTACAGACTGTTGCAGAGCCAACACATAGAAGCAATATATTCTCTCACCCTGAAACTTCAAGTCATAGTCAAGTTAATGTCACAGGTGCAGAAAACCACTTCAGTACATGTCTGAAACAAACTAAAGTGGCTTTTGCAGGCTGACTTTCAGAAGCAAGAGGCAAAGGAAGTAATCCCTCCACTTTGAATTTTAGAAAAGGGGTGCCACTTTACAGCATCACTTTGAAGCAGCTCTTCCACAACTCTTTGATCAAAGATCAAAACAGTACCCTGTTTCCCCAAAAATAAGACATCCCCTGATAATAAGCCCAATCGGGCTTTTGAGCACATGGCAATAAGGCCAAGCGCCTATTTCAGGGTTCAAAAAAATATAAGACAGGGTCTTATTTTCAGGGAAACACAGTATATACATAATAAATGAGTACGCATAATTGGGAACAGTAGGACAGGGATGGTAGGCATGCTGGTGCACATATGCACGCCCTCTTACAGACCTCTTCGGAATGGGGTGAGGTACACAGTAGACAGTTTAAAGTTAAAGTTTTGGGGGTTTGAGGATGTAACAACAGAGTCAGGTAGTGAGTTCCAAGCATTGACCACTCTGTTGCTGAAGTCGTATTTTCTGCAATCGAGTTTAGAGTGGTTTACCTTGAGTTTTTATCTATTTGCTCGTGTATTGTTGTGGTTGAAGCTGAAGTAGTCATTGACAGGTAGGACATTGTAGCAGACAATTTTGTGTACTAAGCTTAGGTCAGACTGAAGGCAGCGTAGTTCTAAATTGTCTAAGCCCAAAATTTCAAGTCTGATGGCATAAGATATTCTATTGCGAGCAGAGGAGTGGAATACTCTTCTCATAAAATATCTCTGGACTCACTCAATTGTATTAATGCCTGTTATTCAGTTATACAGTGTTCTCAATGGATAAGGTGAATATTATTGGCTCTGCTACCAAAAGTGTTGTATTGCTGTCAGTAGCCAAAATAACTGAGGAAGCCGCCTTTCTTCCTCCTTGGAAATCAGGTGGATCCAGTGACAGATTTCAGAGCTGGAAGAGAACAGCGAATCGAACAAACAAGATGCTGCTCCAGGGGTTCTTTTTCAGTATATATCTCTCAGAAGTTCCTGAATTCAACTGATTGGTTCATTACCATTTTGCACAGCAGGTGAGAGCTACTTAGAAAAACACTAATACATCAAAGAGCGCATTCATTCCTCTCATCTTCAAGCTGGCCTTAGTGTATAAGGTTTCTTCCTTCTGCACACAGGACTTGAATCAGGAAAGAGCATTTCTCATTTGAGATTTATAGTACAAAGAAGCTGTATGTATCTGACACTGACATGCAAACTCTAAAACAAAATTTTACATCTTGTTCAAAAGTTGGCATAGTTATGCCACGGATGCTTTCCCCTGCTGTTTTGATAGGTTCTTCTAATTTTATAGTATGTTCCTAACTTATTTTTGTATATTTATGAAACGAAAATATGTTGCTGCTTTCAAAGCTCTCAAGTATGACAAGCCCATGCAAGCAGTGTATAAAAGTAAATGTTCTTATTTTGCGTTAACCTTAAAAGAGCTATCCAGTGAAGGAGGATGATAATTATTCCATTTCAAAGCTGATGTCAAGTTTCCGAAAGATGCCCTAATTAATTCATGAGCCATGATCCAAACTTCAAAGGAAATATAGTCATTTATTAGGAGCAACATTCCGCCAATACTGGGATGCAGTTAGGATTGATCCAACGTAGATTTACGTTCCCCTATGACCCTGTCTCTCCCCTCCTCTCTGGCCATGTCATAAATCACATTCTCCAATTACCCACTTTGGCTGGCTGTGAAACCTAACACCCTCCTGATTGCGGTCAGAAAAAATGTATGGAATTCACTTCAGTTCTCCCTCCCTCCTGCTCATGGCAACTTGAAAGTTTTGCAAGTTGACAGCTGAAATCAAAAAATCTCTATCTTAAGACTTTCTTGGTGGACAAAGGGGTTTGACTCTAGTGGAGGCTGAGTCTCATCCTATCCCATTTGGAGACCTCTGTCTAGTTGGTATTTATGTATGCAACCAAAGATTTAAGTAGACATAACTTAGCCCCACTATTTCTATCCATGATCTCCAGATGTTTGGCCAAGTGATCTGAACTGAAGCTTTGCAATGGTTGAAATGGATGGTATTCAAACAATCCCAGAATTAAAACTACCTTCAGTGAAATATTCTTATAGTTCTCTGCTTTTATTTAATTTTATTTTTTAGACTTTGTTTTTATTCTCTTATTTATTTATTTGTTTTATTTGTTCCTATTTCTATACCACCCTTCTCCAAATAGGACTCAGGGCGGTGAACAGCCAAAGTAAAAACAGAACATACAAAATTTAAAAGCAGTTTAAAATAATTAAATATTTTGGCCGTAAATTAAAACAACCCAATTTAAAATCAATTTAAAATTTAACTCAAGTCTTCTTTGTAAGACAAGATGAGATAAGATTAAATATGAAAGGGTGTTGAACATGGACTACATATAACATTGTCAATACTGGCAGCCTTGAAGGAGGTAGTAGTGTTCCCCTTCTTCAAGAGGCCATTGCTGGACACCTCCATTCTAGATAATGTAGGGAAACAATAATAAAGATAGAATATAAGATACTGATATACTAGATTTAGTAAAAGCTTGTTATTCTGTAATCATTAGGTTCCTGTAACATATACATTGTGCTTCTGTATTTGTATCACATATATTATTCTTTTCTATTTGTATCTCCTGTTACAAACATATTGTTATTAGGCCTCTGAAATGTATCTGGTATTTGTCAAACATATGTCCCTGCCATTTGACCTGAACGCATATCAATCTCTTTCTGTGCCATCTAAAAACATGGTACAAATCTCTGTTGGAACTACAGCCATCAACAAAGGGATAATTTACACCTCAGCCCTAATTTATGTTTGATCTGGATAAGATCCTGTCTTCCAGAGCCAGGGGCTAAATGGCCAATTAAGTAAACAAAGAAATGCTTAATATAAGACTAATTGGAAGTTTAGATTCCTTTGCAGGGCAACAAAGAATACACAAACATAAATTAGGGGGCCAGAGTTGGGGATTTAACTGGTGTTTTAAAGGTATAAAAAGAGGTTACATCTTCTCTGAAGGTGTGAGCCCTCCCATATACATATCTCTTTGTATGTGTTTGGAATGGTTTTACCCAGCCTTTTGTCTTTGATCAAAGATTAAATGTTGATTCTTATTCAAGCTTCCGTTTAAGTCTTTCTTTTTGGTTCACTGAGGGCTTAAGCGTACAGCCGGACCTTACAATAACTATCAGTGGTTTCCAAATTTCTCTTTTTGAGAAAAGTTGTACAAAAGATGGTTGGTTGGAAATTGGAGAGGATCTTGGAGGAAGCAGTTTATTTATATTTGTTTCAGTTGGGTTTCAGTCTGGGGTATAGTCCAGAGAGTCCTGGCCATGCTATTGATGATGTGTGATGGAGCTTAAATTGGGTGGTGCATCCATCCTGGTGTTTTTTGATCTTCCAGCAACTTTTGATGGAATCAGTCATGGCATCCTCTGGATCAATTATGGGGACTGAGAGTGGAAGTGTGCTCCAGTTGTGTATTGTTCCTCAGTGATTGGTTTCAGCTGGTGGATGGCAGCTGTGGCCAGGCAGGCCTCTGCATAGGTTCATCTTGTATAGGTCACTTGTGTCCTGTTCATCTCGCAATTGGACTCTACATGTGGCTTCCCTTGAAGGCTATCTGGAAACTACAGTTAGTTCAAAATGCAACAGCATGAAATGGAAACTTCATAGTATACCTGTATGTCACTGCTGTTATGTGAATATCTATGGAGGTTCTCAGACATCCAGATCATGGTTGTCCCACAGGCGCTTTTTCAAGGGGTGACTGGACTTTCTGGTTTTTCTTTGAAGATGTTTCACTTCTCAATCAAGTTTGTTCTCCTATGTTGTGCCATGCATTTATGAAGTGTTGGTTTTGTTTCCCCAGTTTATAGATCTGCACATGGATCATTGCATTGTACTGCATATACTACAGTTTATGCTCAGTTTATGTTTGGGTGTTTTATCCCTGGAGTGGACTAGCTTTTTGCCTTAGTGAATTCTTGGGTTTGAAGTGTGCACGTATGTTGTATTGGATGAAGAAACCCATCAGGACAAGATTCAGCAGTCTATCTGAATTTAAAAGGCAAATGCCACTCTTTTAAAGATAGCAATGTCCACATTTTGGACAGAGAGGACCACTGGTTTGAAAGAGGGATCAAAGAGGTCATCTATGTCAAAATTGAACAGCCCTCTCTCAACAGTTGGGAAGGGATACATCATCATCTATCTCCAGTCTACAACACAGTCCTTTCAGCAGTTTCAAGAAGACTCCACACACATTTGCACTACTCAGGTGATCCTGATGACAAAGGTGTCCTCAACGACTCTCTAAAAGAATGCAAATGACCAGCTGTCTGCAAGGGGTATACATCTTTCCATTCCCCACTATCCAGCCAGAGCTGAAGAAGCTTCTTGGATGAGAAGCAAAATGTCTTCTAAGAAAAACCAGAAAGTCCAGTTGCCCCTTGGAAAAGCGCCTTTGGGACATGCCATTAGGTGAGTTGCATTGGTTGCCAATAGACTTCCAAGTACAATTCAAAGTACTGATCTCCACTTATAAAACCCTTTATAACATAGGCCTGGTTATTTGAGGGACTGCCTATCTCCCAGCCATATTGCAAAATCGCTATCATCTAGCATGGAATTTGTTAAGTCTGATTTCACAAGCAGCACAGGAGACAAGCAGCTTAGGCTGCAGTGTACAATTGTCCTTAGATTTTCATTTATCTCCCATCTTTAATTCCTTTTGTTTATTTCTTACTCTTTTTATGCACTTTATATGTACTTTAATCCAGAAGAGGAACAGCAAAAAATGTCTATGTATATATGGGATGGGGGGGGAGGAATTTATCATATGAACATGGGCCATAGTTTATCTAAAAACTATGGAATGATACAGGAATCCGGAAATTACTAAATTTCTTCCAAATATAGTTTTATTTGGACCAACAGATGGGTTGGCAATGCTAACAGCATAGGAAACTGGTTGCCAATTATGGTGTGCCAACTATAAAAGAGTCAATTGTTTATAATAATTATGTGTCAATGCTTTTCTGAGAACTGACATAGCACTATGGCTAAGAATCTTAGCTATCATTCAGGAAATTTGTGATTTGAGTGTTTCATCTAACAATTGGTGGCCACACTCTCTTTGTCTCAAATGCCATTGTTTCTGAATGAGAAACTGTTCCTTCTTTGGGCATGGAAATCAACTGGGTGATCTTTGACCAGTCCCTCTCTCTCTTAGCTCCAAGCAGCTTCAAGCTCTACAAGAACTGAGAGAAAAATTCTGCTCTTGTGACGTCACCAGGTCCGCTGGCAGAACCAGGTCTTCAGCGCAGGTGAAGTGCAGGTGAAGTGCAGGTGAAGGAGAAGGTAAAAGAGAAAATATCATGCCAGAAGTTGGCAAACAGCATTCTCCAAATATTTGGGCATTCAGTTTCAATTATAGCCTAATTCATAGACACAAATGATAGAAATATCTAGAAGTGACCACAATGAACTTTCTGTTCATTAATAAGTAGTGACTTCACTACATACTGTTGATATCTTTAGATTAAGTGGATTATGAAACAAGTATTTCATATTATATCTAAATTTGGCATGAACCCAGGGGTGAAATCCAGCAGGTTCTGGAGAACCGGTAGCGGAAATATTGAGTAGTTCAAAGAACTGGCAAATACCACCTCTGGCTGGCCCCAGAATGGGGTGGGAATGGAGATTTTGCAATATCCTTCCCCCAGGAGTGGGGAGGGAATGAGGATTTTGCAGTATCCTTCCCCTGCCATGCCCACCAAGCCATGCCCACAGAACCGGTAGAAAAAAAATAATTGGATTTCACCACTGCATGAACCTGAATAAGCAATTCTTGGTGAGAATCATCACTATTTGCATGGGAATTCTAGACTGCTGCTACAGGCAGTATTTTCAGGTTGAAGGACAGTAGTAGTTCAGGAATAATGTTTTTTTAACGTCTCTTTTTCAGCCCGGGTGGTCATGGAGTCTTGGTGATGCCCTGATCTTGCTGCTAGGTGGGTATAATTCCAATATAAACAGATTTCACATATCTATTCTGTCCAGTGGTAGGATCCTGCTGGTTTAACAACCAGTTCGGTGATCATGTGCGTGCGCAGTTTTGACAAAACTAAATTTCCACGTTACTTCTGGGAGGCATGGCAATCTGCTCTGCCGTGCAAATCAGTTGAGAGAATAAAGGTAAGCAAAGTGCACAGGAGCTGGCGGGCGGGCCCATTTGATCATCAGAGCGAACCGGTTCGCTCCCAGCTGATTGTCAGAGCTACCAATACGCCTAAACTGGTCTGAACCGGCTTAATCCCACCCCTGATTCTATCTCATTTCTCACTGAATATAGGTAGGAAATTACCCCATCGTCATTAGAATTTGTCATATAAATTTCAACCAAGGGAGGGAAGGCTCATAAGGCAACAAAACTATATTTAGTTAAACCTCCCCAACCAAATTTAAGAGATTTTCAGATTTGCCTTCAGCCAAGGCATGTAACCAGGTTCATAAATCACACAAAAGGAAACAAAAGAGCTGAGCAGCAATTTAATATGTTACTAAGCCCAAACTAATGTAAATTGCATGAGATACAATTTTCATACTATGCCACGCCATTCTTTGTGGCTTGACATTTTGTGAAAATTCATTGAATAGGTTCAGAGTTAATACCCGCCAGAATGATGAAATGACAATTTGTTTTCAAAACATCTAGGCACATTTATTATAGTCATTGGTTTTCTAATCCACAGCAAAATGTTATTCGCTTCTCTCAAAGAGCTGCCATGCTCAGTGCTTTACTAACCTGCTTTGTGACTGTACTTATTAGCCAACAATGCCACACCTAAACCTTTTTCATAAATACTGATAAACATCTCAGCCTTCTGGATGTTTATTGAGAAATGTAAACAGTGAGTGAGCTAAATTGGGCTTATTCCCTCCATTTTACTACTTTGAATGTAAACAAACAAAAGGAAATAATATTATGTAGACAACAAAGGAAAACTCTAGTCTTACTAGAATCAACCAAGGAGCAGTTGGATAATCATACTACTTGTGACACCACAAAGGCATTAAATTTTATGAACAAATAACATTCTGTTTACAAATACTTTTGAAACAAAGACCATGTCATCTGGAGCTCAATCATTTCATCACTCTAACATGATCCTAAACAAAATAGAAGGAGGAGGGAGTGCTGGATATGTTTGCCACCTTGAGTTATGTGTAAAAATAGCAAAGGTGGGAAATAAATAAATAAAAGTAGACCAATCTCAGAAAATATATTATTGTATTATATCAATCTATTCATCTAGTACTGATGCATATTGTCAAAATGTCAATTAGACATTGCAGTCCTTATTCCAATTAGCACATTTAGACTTGGTCTTGGAATCTGAATCTGAACTTAATGAATAGTGTATGTATGTATATATGTATATATGTATATATATATATATATATATATATATATATATATATATATATATATATATATATATATATGTATATATATATCAATTTTCTTACTTCTTCGTAGGGTTTATGTGTGTTTTTTTTCTTCTAGCCAGGTTTTCCCTACGTAGCCAAAAAAACCTTGGCTACGTAGGGAAAACCTGGCTAGAAGAAACACACACACACACACACACACACACACACACACACACACACACACACACATATATATATATATATATATATATATGTTTGTGTGTGTGTGTGTGTGTATATATATACATATACATATATATATATACATATACATATATATATATATATATATATATATATATATATATATATATATATATATAAAATATTTCGCTGATAAAGAAATAAAGGGAGACTAGTATAGATCTATTTCAAGCTATTTAGCTCTCATCAGCTAGCCATACCCTTACTTGGATTCGAATATGTATGTATACATACATTAACTAGAACTCTGTATTTTCATCACTTAGGTTATATTATTAATGAACTGTTTGGTTGTTCTCAGATTCTATTTTATTTAAAGATCTATTTACACCTCTTTATCAACTTGCTCACATTATTAATTCACCCCCCCCCTTTCTTGGTGGCAACAGCGCTCCTGAACTGAAAGATTATTCTCTCATTCACCAATGGAGTGAAAAAGTCATTAAGCAAGTGGTACTCTATTAGCATTGACACTGATGATACTGGGAAAAATGCGCGGGTTTTGTTTATGCACACCAGAGATCAAATAAAGGGGTTTTTAGGAGCTACGGTTGGACCTGCATAGAGCACTAAACTAACCATGGTGATGCTAGCAGCTGCATTCAAGGGGGGGAGGGAAAAGGAATCCTGTTTCTATGGAAACATTTGAGATGGACCCAGCTCAGAATAATCAAAATACAATGAATCCTTTTTTGCAAGATACTGGAAAGGGGGAAGGGAGAATTCATTGACACTGAAAGAAAGGGAAATCTAGCACAGATGTGCCTTAAACATGCACTTCATTGCTTTTATAATGAATCCGCCATGTGAGATTCTCTGGAAAAGAAAGTATTTCCATAATAAAGAAAGATAAGTAAAACCTGACATGCTTTCCTAGCCACACACCTTTCCCTATCTAAATTCGCCAGTGGTTAACATCAAATTCACTATCTTTGAATTGTTCTTTAAAAATTAGTTATAATTTAATTGGTAAATTAAATAAGTGAAACATAAATTCACAAATAAATTCATTTTATTGCAGTTTCATTTATTGCATTTTCATCTTTTTTAAAATCTCCTCAGTGGGGTTATCTCATGTGTCTCTTTTCATTCCTGGAGAGAAGTTTAACAGAATAACAGATTAACAGAGTTGGAAGGGACAAATATTTTATCTGCTAGTATGTTTATTTGGTTTTTTAAAAAAACCTTGTGTTTGAAATCTATAGTTCTTTTGAATAAGTCAACTTTATTTTTAGATTTGGGATGCCGCTAGTAGGCCGCAGATGATCAAATATGACCAAATAAGTGAATTGTAATAATTGAATTGGTACTTATCACCAGTGTCTGCAGGAAGGATTAATAAATATAAAAAAAAGGATGGCTGATCATCCTAGTATGATCATACTAGTATCCCACCATTTTTAACCTTTTCCTCAGACACTGATGGTATGCATTGTTATTTTGTTTCATTATAAAGGTAGTCCTTGACTTACAATCATTTGTTTAGTGACTGTTTGAAGTTACAATGTCTGTCGAGCGTCAAGCAACACTCGACACCCTGACATCGTGGCAATGCGGGAGGGGATCCTTAGGCACAGGTGATGGTGTAGGGATTGCGGTTAAGTGTCATACACACTGGTGGTGGGATTAGAAGGGTTCGGATTGGGATTGAGTTGATGCCTGCAGCAAGCAGAGAGCGCCGGAGCCTGGATGACATCATAAGCCGGCGACCAGAGCCTGGATAACATCATAAGCCGGTGACCACGCCAATCAGACTGGTGGTGGATTCGAAACCACCACGTTCCAGCTGACACCAATCACGGCTATGACCTGGCCGGAAATCAGCGCAGCGCGGACTTATAAGGGGACACTGGCGGGCAGGCACCTTCAGGTCCGACTTATGACCTGTTCTCACACTAATAACGGTTGCAGCATCCTCATGCTCATATGATCAAAATTCAAGTGCTTGTCGACAAGCATACATGTATGACAGCTTCAGCATTCTAGAGTCATGTGATCATGATCTATGACCTTCCCAGCCAGCTTCTGACAAGCAAAGTCAATGGGGGAAGCTGGGTTTGCTTAACAACCACACCATTCACTTAACAGCTGCAGTGATTTACTTACCTATGGTAAAAATGATTGTAAAATAGGGCATGATTGATTTAAACATTGTCTTGTTTAGCAACCGAAATGTTGGGCTCAATTGTGGCTGTAAGTCGAGCATGTGTATATAACATTTGTACCATATTTTTCGGAGTATAAGATGCACCGGAGTATAAGACACACCTACCTTTTTTGGTGAGGAAAAGAAGAAAAAGAAATCTCCCTCTGCTTCTAAGCAATTTTGTCTCGTTGCAGCAAACAGTAAACAGCCTGCTTTACTTTCATTTTCGTTTTCAAGGAAAAAAAAAATCTGCTCCAGCAATTTACCTTTTTGCAGCAAGCAGCAGAGCAAATCAGCTGAGAGCAAATCAGCTGAGAGTCGGGAGGCCGATCCAATCAACTTGTGCTAATGAGGCTGTGCTGAAGCTGAAAGGAACTGTTGTTTTCTTGCTGTTTGCTTGCAAGGAGGTAACTGCTGGGAGGCAGAGGCCAAAAGTTGGGGGCCAGTGGGTGGGTGGGGCCACATTCGGTGTATAAGACGCACCTAAATTTTCACCCCCTTTTAGGGAGGAAAAAGGTGCATCTTATACTCCAAAAAATACGGTAAGTAGTAGTGTATTGTTGGAAAAATGAAGGTGCCAAATTTGGGAGGACCAAGTGAAGTAGCCTTTAAGGCAATTTTTAGAGCAAATTTTAGGCAATTTAGGCAATTCTTTTTGCCTAAAAAAGACCATAGCTGAGTAACATCTATTAATCTATCCAGAGGTGGGCTTCACATATTGTAGCAACCAATTTGCCTAGCATTGGAAATGTGAGCGTGCGGTGTCACAAAATGTGACAATTCACTCTCATGCACCATCTGCACATTCATGCGACGTCAAACAACATGGCAATTCGCACACGTATGCCATCCACACATGCGTGCGGCATCAAAAAACACAGCAATATAGGATGGGATTGGGCCCGGGCAGATAGGCAGGGGTGACCCACCCGGAGGTCACCACTAAATCAGTCCAAACCGGCTGAATACCACCTCTGAATCTATCCAAGGAAGAGATGCAGAGAGACTAGAAGGGACATAATAGGCAAACTCAATGAGGAGGCTTGGACAAGGAAGGTGGGACTGATGGCCGGAAGTAAGAAATTGTTTGGAAGCAAAGATGGAGAGGGTCAAGGACAGGTAGGAGGAGTCCAAAAAATTCAAGATGGTGGCTGTAACCATCTGAATAAAATCCTGTCCGTTTTTACATGGGATTCCATCTTAACCTTTTCTTTTGCTGTGTTTATGATCCGTGCCCACCTTCTCAATAACACTTCTGGTTCTTGTTTTCTGAATGTGTGTTTCTGCCATACTGGGAATGTCTGGTTAGACTGGCCAACTAGTCCACTACAGAATCTAATATTTTGAGAATGTAGCCCCTTTTGACATTTTTTTAAAAAATATTTTTTATTAAACAGTTTTTAAAAAACAAAAAACAAACAAAAACAAACAAACAAAAACAGATATTTACATCTTCTTTTCAACATCTTCGCATCAGTAATCCATATTTATACATTTTCTCTTTCTTATCTTAATCTATCTTTTATACATATATTTCTAGTATATCATATATATACCGTTATAATATATTCTCTTAATCTAAATATTTTATTTACATTTAACATAAACAGGTACCTAATTTCCTTTCCACAATTTATATCTTCCCATTTGTTTCCATATTCCTCCACCTAATTTAACCATTGTTTATTTTCTTTTGTCCACCCACCTTTTTTCCCCCTTTCTCCTCCAACCATTTATATGATTTCTCCCAGACTAAGTAGTATTCTGTTTCATCTTTTTCTTGTATATGGATATAGCTCTTGTGAGTTTATCCATTTCCGCACACTCCATAATTTTTCTAATCACCTTTTGACTTTTTTTAATTAACTTTTTTTTTCAAAATAGGCAGATTCACCTATTATCATGTGAGTGAAAATGGAATAATTTTAATTCCCCAGTCTTCATATTTTAACTATGGCCTACTTGTTCATAAAAGGAGAACTTGGCTGGGCCCGAACACAAATTATGCATGAGTGATAGAGAGTATTAAAAGAGTTAAACAGCCTCACTGTCCTTGGAAAGATATATTATGGTAGTTGATTAGACTTCATATGCCAAGGGGAAAAAAAAACAATGAAGAATGTGCTCCCAACACTGTAAGTCTTTATTTTCTCGCTTTCAGAATCAAAGACTGAGAACAATTCTGTCCTACAACTTGTGTTATTAAACAGCAGACCTACAATCTGGTTTATACTAAATAACAAAGTTATTCTTACAATACACAAAAGTAACTTCACACAATAGTAATGTTTTATCTCAGTGGAAGTTATTTCATTCCCCTCAAGTCAGTCCAGAAAAATATGGCTGGAAAATGCTCTTTTTTTTTTCAATAGCCGGGCAGGTTTCCTTTTAAAATCCAGCACCTTTTAAACCCAAACTTATTTACACAATTCCACAGCCTTAGCTGTACTGCAAAAATTATGCAGAGCAGCTTCCTCTCTCTTCTTCTTGGCTCAGTTCCTCTTACATCTCTTCCATACTGTCCACAGTCCAAATCCAGGTCAGCTGAGTATCATTTGTCCAGCCAAAACTGCTCCTGAGCCATCATATCACCCTCACTGTTTTGGTCTCATTGGGCTGATCTTAAAGTCGTCAATATAGTTGTTCATTAATCCCAAAACCCACTTCAATGTATGTGGAGATTCTCAGTCATCCAGGTCATAGTCGTCTCAAAGATGCTTTTTCAAAAGGTAACTGGACTGGAATTTTTTGGATGAGAGCAAAATGTCCTCCTCCTCTTCCTCCTCCTCCTCCTCCTGCTCCTGCTTCTGCTTCTGCTTCTTCCGCTTCCGGACTTCTCTTCGACTTCGGCTTCTCTTGCTCTTGCTCTTGCTTTTGTTTTTGCAAAAGGTGAGTTGCCATGGAGAGTTGGCCATGGAGAGTTGGCCATGGTGAGTTGGCCATGGTGAGTTGGCCATGGTGAGTTGGCCATGGAGAGTTGGCCATGGTAACAGTGTAACAGGTAACAGTATTGGGAATATAAGACTTTGGGGGGCGTGGGGGTGGTTTTGTTTTTGTTTTAATCTCTTCCTCCTCCTCCTCTTGCCTTTGAGTCACTCTTGATTCCTAACAACATTTCCAGAAGTGACGCCTTTTTCCTAGGGCTCAGAGAAGTGTGCCTGGCCCAGAATCACTCAGCTGGAACTCCCGATCTTCTAATTGCTAGTCTAGGTACACTACTACATACTATATGTATATATGTAGTAGTGCAGTGGTCCCCAACCTTTTTATCGCCGCGGCCCGCTGAGCGTGCACAGGGGTGGGGGCGCAGCCCAGGAGCTTTTGCGCACGGCCCATTGCGCACGGCCCAGGAGCCTTTGCGCTGCAGCGTTTATGTCCCCCGGCCGCTGCGCGGCCCGGTGCCAGGTACTCCACGGCCCGGCACCGGTCCGCGGACCGGGGGTTGGGGATCACTGAAGTAGTGTACCCAACCAGCTCTCATGTGTTATTGTATTTATTTTTTTCGTTTTCCTTTTAAAACCCAGGACACCTTTCTAATAACTCCCTGTATGTTGCTTAGCTTCTCTCATTTGTTAGCAATATTGGCAACCTCTTGTCTCTCTTTCAGCTTCTCTTTAAAAAAAAAAAATCTGTTGGGAAAACCGGCATGTCGTTATGGTAAATACATCATTTGGTTTTAAGGTGCCATCTAGTGGCTGTTCTAGCTTTCACTTCTAGTGGGCATCAGGTGACATATCTTTTGAGTATTCTCAGATTAGATGCTGGAGTTTTGCTATAGTACACTATTGCTCACTTGAAGAGTGGAATCCTCACTTTTCCCCCCGAAAATGTTGGGAATGAACTAAATCTCCTAAAAATTGCTTATTACAGTCTCAGTTTCTAATGAGTGTATGCTATAATCTTGAGCTCTTAAAGGTAAAGGTTTCCCTTGCACAGCCGTGTCTGACTCTAGGGACTCTGTTTCTTAGCCAAGGGAGACAACTTTGTCCAAAGTCATTTCTGTGACCAGCATGACTATACACCGAGGCACATAGAACGCTGTTACCTTCCCACCAAAGTGGTACCTACCATATTTTTCAGAGTATAAGACGCACTTTTCCCCCTTAAAAGAGGCTGAAAATTTGGGTGCATCTTATGTTCTGAATGTAGCTTTTTTGAAGCTTTTTTTCAGCCCTAACGAGGCACTAGCAAGTGAAGTGATCTTCTGCGGGCTTTGCCTTCTCCCTCTGCTTCTCAGCTGTGTTTTCGAAGCTTTTTTTCAGCCCTAACGAGGCGCTAGCGAGTGAAGCGATCTCAGTGCTTTGCCTGCTTTTCTCATTGCTGTTCCCTCTCAGCTGTTTTTTAGAAGCTGTTTTTTTTTTTTATCCCCAAGCAGGGGATAAAAAGTGCCAGCAAACTAATGTGCTGAAGCTGACTAGACTAAGGACGCTAGCCAGATGAATACCTGGTAGGCAGATTCCCCCCACTCTATTTTCCTCCCCCAAAACTAAGCTACATCTTGTACTCTGGTGCATCTTATACTCTGGAAAATACGGTATTTATCTACTCGCATTTGCATGCTTTTGAACTGCAGTGGTGGCGCAGTGGTTAGAATGCAGTACTGCAAACAACTTCTGCTGATTGCCGGCTGCCAGCAGTTCGGCAGTTCAATTCTCACTGGCTCAAGGTTGACTCAGCTTTCCATCCTTCCAAGGTTGGTAAAATGAGGACCCAGATTGTTGGGGGCATAGTGTAAAGCACTGTGAAGTGGTATATAAGTCTAAGTGTTATTGCTTGTGGGCAGGAGCTGGGGCAAAAATGGGAGCTCACCTCATTGCACGGCACTTGGGTCTCAAATTGGCCTCTCAGCTTTCTGGTTGTCCAGCTCAACATCTTTAACCGCTGAGCCATGGTACCCAGTGGTGGGATTCAGCCAGTTCACACCACTTCGGGAGAACCGGTTGTTAACTTTCTGAGCAGTTTGGTGAACTGGTTGTTGGAAGAAATCATTAGGGCAGAGAATCGATTGTTAAATTATTTGGATCCCACCACTGATGGTACCCCCTTCTTCAGCTCTTCCTGGGAACTAATTCCAATTAAACTGAACGGATCACCTTCCTCTTGAGTAAGTCATTATAGAAACTACTTGTAATTTTTCTGATTTAAAATTTGAAATGAGATCCCAAAATGCTCATCTTCCCCCTCAACAATTTAGAAAAAATATGATGAATTGCTCCTTTATGTTTTCTTTCTTTCGAGCACTTTACATTTCTGCCTAATACAGTATTCATAATATGATGTCATGGCTCTATCTTATTAAGCATAGACTAATTTCCTTGGAAACTCTATTACCATAGATTAAGTTTTAAGAACTATTGCATTCATTCCGGAATAGGGGATAGTAACCTGGCTGGTCTTTTAAGTCTTGTAAGTCTAATGCACTTGATTAATCCTGCATTTGGATAGGAACTACAATGTCAGACCTGTAAGGCAGACTGGGAAATGGGAAAAAAATTTGGAAGAACATAATAACAAATCTCTTCCATAAATATGGCAACGAAAATTATATGGATATTGACATCCTGTGTATAGGGGAAGCTGGGTTCTCAGGATTCACCCAATGTCCAGCACATAAAAACTTTTTAAAGAATTTTACAACATGCCTCAAGAATAGAAAGCATTGATTTTTCTTTCAGCCATCCAAGGCTAATCATGTAAACCTCGTAGCAAATAAACAAATCCCTC
The DNA here is from genome assembly GCF_029215685.1 of Pituophis catenifer annectens. Classification (NCBI taxonomy): domain Eukaryota; kingdom Metazoa; phylum Chordata; class Lepidosauria; order Squamata; family Colubridae; genus Pituophis; species Pituophis catenifer. Next base: position 70,407,406 of record NW_027256887.1, read on the forward strand.
CCGGCCTACAAAGGACCCAGGGGTGGGTTCTACTTACCTTTACTACCGGTTCGCAATGGGGCCGCGTGCGCGCTCTTCTGCGCATGCACAGAAGCTTTTGCGCATGCACAGAAGCATTTTGATGACGTCGGGATCGGTGGGCGGAGCCTCCCGCCGGTTTTACTACCAGTTCTATAGAACTGGTGCAAACTGGGGGCAACCCACCACTGAAAGGACCCCAGAAGAGAGGTTGGAAGGTCACAACTTAATTTATAACTTTCTTGCTACCTTTCTTAGGTATCTCCCCACTTTTAAAAGTAACACTGTTGCTGCTATTAGTGATTTTACTCCAGAATATAGCTGTGTGATTAGCTGAAGTGTGTAGCTATGACTAAAGTCTACCTTAGAGTTAATCAAAGGTATTAATTCAGTGGTGAAATCCAAATTTTTTTACTACCGGTTCTGTGGGCGTGACTTGGTGGGTGTGGTGTGGGCATGGCTTTGGCGTGGCAGGGGAAGGATACTGCAAAGTCTCCATTCCAACCCCACTCCAGGGGAAGGATACTGCAAAATCCCCATTCCCACCCCACTCTGGGGCCAGCCCAGCCAGAGGTGGTATTTGCCAGTTCTCCGAACTACTCAAAATTTCTGCTACTGGTTCTCCGAACTGCTCAAAATGTCTGCTATTGGTTCTCCAGAACCTATTAGGAGCTGCTGAATCTCAGCCCTGTATTAATTATAGGTAGTTGGCAATATCTCATGGCTAGTAAGATTTTACTCTTCTTATTTGGATCCTCTTCTTCCTCTCTGGTCCTCCCCCATCTTCAGTGATCTTCCCATCATCTCAGAACTCTTCACTCTGGAACCTGCAGATTTTCAACAATCCAAACTCCAATCACAGCATTGCTATAATTGGTATTCTTTGGACTGTCTATGAAGGCTGAGGATCAAATGCATTATTTAATAGAGGTTCTGCTCTTTGTGTAATTTTAAATGCCAGGAGAAGAAATTAGCCTATCGCTGCACCTCGTAGTATGTTCAAGGGTTCAGTTTCCTCTCCTTCCCTTTTTGACATCTGCATGAAAGCCTCTGGGGGAAATCTGCTGTTGAAGTTTTGTTCCAATGCTTGAAAGATGTGACGCCTGGATAGGATGAATGAAGTGAAGGTTGGTTGAATCCAAGGAAGAAACTGTTACTCATTGTTGATTGAAGTACTTTAAAAACTCTAGAATTGCCAGGAAGAAGCACATGGCCTGAAAGAACAGATCTATATTTTGGGACTTGCTGGCTGAGCAAATAGAAGCATGGCCTTTGCCCAGTTTCAGTTGGTGTGCCTTCCTTGAAGTGGGAAGGCTTCCAAGTGAAATCAACTCATCTCATTTGTTCTCCCTTGGAAAAGCTGCTAGTATTTCCCCAGTATTTGGAAGTGAAAAGGACTGAAGTTTATAGCCTCCTCTTAGAAATTAGATTAGCCTCCTGTTTATCCATAGTTGCATTGGGGAAGTTGCTAAACGTAGAAGCTTTTTTAGAAAACAGTGTGGGAAGTACACCCCAAAAGGACATTTCCAGGAACCACTAAAGCAGTGCCAAAAGACTTAAAACAGCCCTTCCCCCTTTAAGAAATTCAAAGCCCAAAGCAAAAGCACCAGCTGAAAGGAAAACTCAGATCAGCCAAAAGCCATTAATGGCTGTTACAAAAGTAACAAAGCTGACCACAGAAACACTTAAGTAGAGCAATAAAGATAAGCGGGACTTATCTTTATTGCTCACCAAGGCAAAACCAGAACTCCCTTTTCCTACGCCCTGACAGGATTAACCCCCAGGATAGGAAAGACAAAGGTCCTGGGACCAGGATTAACCAATTAAGGCAGGAAGACCAAAAAACTCAGGGCAATCACTTCAACTAGACTCTAGTTACTAGAGGCATACCAAAACTCATCAAACTACAGAAGCTCCAAAGGAAAAATAGGTATAAAAAACCACAGACCAGGGTAGGTTTCTACCGGTTCGCCCTGGTTCGGACGAATCGGTAACAGTGGGGGCAGGAGGCTCTGCCCACCCACCAGACATCATCAAAAATGCTCTGCACATGCGCAGAAGCTTCTGAGCATGCACAGAAGTGCTGTGCGCTCGCAAAGCGAGTGTGCGCACCCATGCGCTATCAATAGCAAACTGATAGCACCGGGATTTGAATCCCATCTCTGCCACAGACACACAATCCCAAACTGCTTGCTAGCCAGGAACACTTGAGCTGTGTCACTACTTTCTCTTGCCTTCCTGAATTAAAGAGTTCCGCTTTCTGGCAGCTTGCTTTGGGGTCAATTTCTTCTCAGCGCTGGTGACTGCTTCCCAGCTGGGGAATGAACCCGGAGATTTCTTCCAACAAAAGTGAACCTCAAAGAGCGTATTTTATGGAACTGGGTTATTAAAAGTTCTTGCGTTCTCGTCTGAGTTGATGACTCTGATGGCCACTAGAAGTGAAAGCTGAGTTCTTGTCTCTCTGAAGCTGAATTCTTTCTTGATACAAACTTTCAAAATATTTACAGAGAAAGGTAGGACCCCCCCCAATGTTCCCTATTACTTTAGTTACTAGTATCAGAACACCAATGGTACCCTAAGAGGAAGTCGAAAGAAAGAAAGAAAGAAAGAAAGAAAGAAAGAAAGAAAGAAAGAAAGAAAGAAAGAAAGAAAGAAAGGGTCTGCCTTAGTGTCAAAGGTGATAAATCAAGATCATATGAAGTGCCAATACCACAAGTGTAAGACCACACTTGGAATACTGCATCCAGTTTTGGTCATCACAATATAAAAACAGATGTTGAGACTCTAGAAAGAATGCAGAGAAGAGCAACAAAGATGATTAGGGGACTGGAGGCTAAAACATATGAAGAAAATGGTTGCAGGAACTGGGTATGCCTAGTTTAATGAAAAGAAAGACTAGGGGAGACATGATAGCAGTGTTCCAATATCTCAGGGGCTGCCACAAAAAAGAGGGAGTCAAGCTATTCTCCAAAGCACCTGAGGGAAGGACAAGAGGCAATGGATGGAAACTAATCAAGGAGAGAACCAACCTAGAATTAAGGAGAAATTTCCAGACAGTTAGAACAATTAATCAGTGGAACAACTTGCCTCCAGAAGTTGTGAATTCTCCAACACTGGAAGTTTTTAAGAAGAGATTGGACAAGCATTTGTCTGAAATAGTATAGGGTCTCCTGCCTGAGCAGGGAGTTGGACCAGAAGACCTCCAAGGTCCCTTCAAACTCTGTTATTCTGTGTATGAAATCATTCAAGGCAGGTGTGAAATGCTCCTGGTTCAGACCGGCTCGGCCGAGTAGGTAGCGATGGTGGCGGGCAGTTCAGAGAACCGGTAGCAAAAATCCCTGCCCCCGCCCCCCATGCCCACCTGAGCCACGCAATCATCAGAGCCTTTTTTTCCCTTTTAAATGGCTCTAACGAGCCAAGCTCTGACCAGCCAAGCTCTGATGATCCCAGCTGAGTTGCCTGCCAATCAGGCAACTCAGCTTGGATTGTCAGACCCATTTAAAAGAAAAAAAAGTTTCTTTTTCTCTCCCCCGCCCCCCCAGCCTCCAGCTTGCTTACCTTAACTGCTGGTCGCAACACAATCTATTGCATCAGCAAGCAACTGAATCTCCCTGCCTACAATCAAGCTCATCGGTGAGCAGCTCTATCTGCAATTTTAAGACTTGTGGACCTCAACTCCCAGCAAAGCTGGCTGAGGAATTCTGGGAGTTGAAGTCCACAAGTCTTAAAGTTGCCAAGGTTGGAGACCCCTGTTCTATTGGGTAAGTTTTTTTCCCCTTTGGGAGCTTTAAAAAAAATAGTTAATTGGGGTTTTTTTTAGTTGTTCTTTTTTTAGACCTAGCCATTTAAAGTTTAGGAAGTTTTAAATTTAGCTGCTTTTATATAAAAATAAAAATAAATTAAAATAAAATAATATTTGTGCAGCTTTCTGAGATTTTGTGTGTTTCTGTAGTGTTTCACTCTAACTACACAAACACACAAAATCTCACAAAGCTGTATGTGGAATTTTGTGTGTGTAAAGTGTGAAAGTTGTTTTTTTGGGCTTTTTGTGGCCATGTGAGGTTCCTGCTTGTTGCAGGGGCCATTTTGGGTCTAGCACAGCTGCTTTTACATTGTGGGTGAGCCAGTTGTGTTGTGTTGTGTTGTGTGTGTGTAAAGTGTGAAAGTTGTTTTTTTGGGCTTTTTGTGGCTGTGTGAGGTTCCTGCTTGTTGCGGGGCCATTTTGGGTCTAGCACAGCTGCTTTTACATTGTGGGTGAGCTAGTTGTGTAATGTTGTGTTTTTTAAGTTAAAAAAGGGCAAAGAAGTGACATTGACTTGGCCACGCCCACCCAGTCACCTTACCACCAATCCCCGCCCACTAATTAAGCCACGCCCACAGAACCGGTAGCAAAAAATTTTAGATTTCACCCCTGATTCAAGGTTTTCAACTATCTAGGAAAGGCAAAGGAAAGACATCAGTATCAGAGAGAACAGAATAACGGGAGTTGAAATCCACAAATCTTAATGCTGCCAAGGTTGGACACCCTTGGTCTAGACTGAGCACAAGTACCAAGCCACTGCAACCTGGACTACAATTTCTCAAGTTGGCTTAAACAAACAGCATTCAAAGAGCAGTGCAAAATTGCCCTAGTCTCTTTTAGTTGTGCAGAAAGTTTTCTTGATATAAATAACCACAAGGTGTCAGTGGCACTCCATCAATTTTAATATTGTGTCTCCAGCGTAGTTTCTATAAATTGGCATTAGATAAGCAAAAGGTCCTCAATGTATTGTTAATGAGCAATTGTCCCTTGAAAATATCAATTATTTCCAGAAAAGAAAAAAGTGGTTTTTTTCCCCATCATCGGGAATACTCCAGATACAATAAAATGCAACTTCAGTCATCATGGGAATTGTCATTGAAAACATGTTGAAATATAAATCATGAGTTGCATATTCTCACCTGGATTTATTTTCTTATTTAAAACATTTATGACAGTTTGAACTGAATGAATCTGCATATATAAGATACAATAGGTAAATGTAACAGAGCTAGAAAGTATTTAATTAAAAGAGAAAAGAAATGCTGGAACCAATGTCTAATGACTTATTTCCACTAGCTAATGCTAAAAGCTGTTATATTAAACAATATGCTTAACACAATTACTGGATTTAGCCATATTATGGGGTCTTACAATACAATGAATCAAAAATTACACTGAATAAGAAATTAACCATTAGGCTGACTTAACAAAGAACATAGACCAACATGCATGACAATAACATGACATGCAAAAACTCAATATGTCTCACAGTCAGGAACTTACTCTTTATTTTGAGTAACATTAATTGACATTAATTGATTGACATTAATTTTAAAACATTAACATTTATTGTTCATTTATTTATAACAACATTTATTATTTAATCTTTAAATAAATAAAGGAGTGTGAAACCTAAACCTCAGGTTTAAGAACAGCAGTTTTTAATCTAATTTTTGCTGTTGACAAAGGGATGGGAAAATTCAGGAAGTTAAGAAAAGGCAGGCACCAACTATCTGTATACATTCTTTCATTACAATTAATTATGACCCTTAACTTTATACACAAGGGAACCCATTTATTACAACATCTGCTAAAGGCAGCTGCAATCACACATGTGGTCATGATAGATAAACTAATACGAGACTTTACTATATCTGTTATACGATAGTCAAGGAACTCTACTTACACTGATGAGATGCCCTGTATTTCAAATAGGCGACAAGTGGTGCCATCAAACCACGCCCACAAAATAAGCCACGCCCACAGAACCAGTAGTAAAAAAATTTAGAACCCACCCCTAAGGTCAAGGACTAGCTGTACCAGACCATCCCCTTCTGGGTGGAGAAATTCCAGGATAGCTGTTAAGTTCCCGTGATCTATCAACACTGTGTGTTCTCTTCGCAGTTTCAAATTCCTAGAAGAAGGGACTGGCACTTCAAGATAACTGAAATATTTTACCTGTTCTGTCTTGTGCCCATCGATAAATCAACAATGCAACTTAAGGCTTGTACCAAAACAATTATCTTTGTCCTTGGGTAGTTTATTTGTAGATGCTTTTCTCCGCAATGCTGGGCAAGAATTCTCAAGGCATCCTAAAACTAATATGAGTCTCTGAAAAAACAATAACTGCATCATTATTAACTTATAAAAGGGCTGAAAGCCTGTGTGAATTATCACAACTCTGTATTCTCTTGTAGATCATCCAGTTCTGAACCCAACTTGTTTTTTACCTAAGACAGGGGTGTCAAACTCAAGGCCTGTGGGCCAGATTTGGCCCATGGGGTCCGTAGATCTGGCCTGCAGGGCTGCCCCAGAAACATTGGAGGACCGGCCTGTGATGCCTCTGCTGGCAAAAGCGGAGGCCAGGAGGGTCTCGTACAGTAAGCTTCGCCATTTGTATCTGCTGGCATCTGCCTCTGATGGCTCCGTAACCTGGCCAGTGGGGAGCCGCTTAAAATGGAAATGCCTGGAGAAGCCACAGAAACTGTCCCAGCAACAGAACAGGAAATGCCCCAGGCTCAGGCTGAGACAGGCTCTGGAACAGAAACCGACAGCGATGAATCAGTGCCAGAACTTGAAGAACAGGACTCCACGCAGGCCACCAGACAGCAGGTGCAGCTTGCAGCAGCAGCTGAAATAGATGAAGAACCAGTTAGCAAAGCGAAACAGAGCCGGAGTGAAAAGAAAGCACAGAAGGCAAAGTCCAAGCTTGGCCTTTGTCAGGTCACAGGTGTAACCAGAGTTACCATCAGGAAATCCAAGAACATCCTCTTTGTCATCACCAAGCCAGATGTATATAAAAGTCCTGCGTCGGATACCTATATAGTTTTTGGAGAAGCAAAGATTGAAGATCTCTCTCAGCAAGCACAGCTGGCTGTTGCTGAGAAATTCAAAGTGCAAGGAGAAGCTATTTCAAACATTCAGGAAAACACACAGACTCCTACTGTACAAGAAGAAAGTGAGGAATTATGGAATGTGCGGAATTAGATAGACTCACAAAGGAATTACAAAATAGGGAAGAACATGACTTTTACTTAGTATGGGAAAAGTGGTATAGTTGGTTGAAAGATAGGAAAGAGATGAAGCAATAGGAAGTAAATAAAACGACCAAATATAATATGATGGAAACAAAGAACAGACATAGGTTAACAAAGATCAATATTAGATAGATAAAAGGGAATGACCAAATAAGGAAGAGTCAAAATACAAAGAGAAATGTATATTATAGTTGCGACAAACTGGACATGTATTGAAATGGATGTTTATATGTTTTTATGTTTTATACGTTTCATTGTTCTGTTTAGTTTATACTTATAAATAATATATGTGTGTGTGTGTGTGTGTGTGTGTGTGTGTGTGTGTGTGTGTATAGTTAATATTTTGGGTTTCTTCCCGTGTAATTGTGGATATATCCCTAAAAGGGTAGAAGCGACGTTTCGGCAGAATCCCATCTGCCATCATCAGGCTTATGTCAGCAGTCATTTTGATGACTGATGAGACTGGTGTTGAGGTGAAAGACATTGAGTTAGTTTTGTCCCGAGCAAATGTTTCCCGGGTAAAAGCAGTTCGTGCCCTAAAGAATAACAGTAATGATATCGTAAATGCAATTATGGAATTGACGATGTAGCCATCCAGAAAGGACTTTTTGGTGTTATATTACAGCTGAATTGAAAATTTGTACTATTTCTATCAGTTAAATAAAAGTGGTGGTTTAAAAAAAAACAAAAAAACAACGGAGGCCAGGAGGACCGCATACTGCCCTCATGAGCTCTGTTTTCACTGGCAGAGAATTGCAGGAGGCTGTCACAGCCGGAAATGGAGCTCAGGAGTCCGTTTTCACTGGAAGGTGCCCCCAACATGAGTGACGTTGAGCTGGCCATGCTCCCCTGGCCATGCCCCCCCCACCCCCGAGGTCAAACACAACCCTGATGTGGCCCTCAATGAAATTGAGTTTGAAACCCCTGACCTAGGATATTTTTGTTTTCTATCTGATCACTTTTCAGCATTAATGTCTAACATAAAGATTACTTGTTTGTTTGTTTATTTATTTATCAAGCTTATATAGCATCACAATCACTAAGGATTCTGGGTAGATCAAATCCTATAGACAGTGTCAGCTCTGTCAATATTTTCCAGAAGGTATGTTTTCCAAAAATGTTAGAGAAAAGTTTGTTAAACTTTTTTAAAAAAAATATTTTTAAACAAAACAAAACATAAAACATCCATCATCCATTACAATTGCAAACAGTGTGTCGGTTGGTTACAGATTTTTTGTGCTGCATCTCATATTTATAATTTACTAATTTTCTAATTTCTTATCAATCTACTGTATATCTTTATATTATTATTCTCATTTATCATTCATTTAACAATGACATTTCATCCCATAAAAATCATTTCCATATATTATATTATAACATTCATTTCACATTTCATTTCCATGTTTTATTATCTAGCCATTGATAAAATCAATCCCATATCTTATAATATTGTTTGTCTTCCTGTTCTCTAATTTCAAATGTCAATTTGCTCATTTTAGCACATTCCATAATTTTCTTAATAACTTTGTCTTGTTTGGGTATGTCCTCATTTTTCCAATTTTTTGCAAATACAATTCTAGCCACTGTTAATACATTCACAATCAAGTATCTCAATTCTCTGTTATATGTTTCTGGCAATATCCCTAATAAAAAAAATCTCTGGTTTAAAGTCTATATGTTGTCATTTTTCCCAACCATGTGTGGATGGTATCTTTTAGCTTCTACGAATGTCCACCACATATGCTAATATGAGCCCGGTATTTGATGACATTTCCAGCACTTTTTAGATTTGTTCTTGAACATTCTGGCTATTCTCATCAGGGGGTAGGTGCCACCTGTAAAACATCTTATACAAATTTTCCTTATACGCTGTTGACATTGTCATTTTATAATTTTGCAACCACAATTTTTGCCATTTCTCTAAATCAATTCCATGACCAAAATTTTTCCTCCATGCAATCATTGTTTCTTTAACTTGTTGTTCTTCCAGTTTTACCCCTAATAAATAACCATATAGTTTTTTAATTACATAGTCATCAGAACCTGTTAAAATTTTATCCAAATTAGTCAATTTAACAAGAAAAGCTTGTTAAACTTTTTGAATGGTACTTATTGATTGCCTGATCTTGCTAGACCATGTCTTCTGTCTGAGGAGGGAAATTGGACTTTCAAAACAATTTTTGATAACCAGAAGAAGAAAAAATAGTGTAGTGTTTTACCTACCAGCTCACACACCCTGTTGAAGACTTTCAGCTCCCAGGGAACTCTCCAGAAGTGAACCATGAACCAACCCAAAACCATGACAAAAGATCCAAGCAGCTTGTTGCTTTGCACTTACACATCCTCCGCCAAAGAGAAGGATTTTTCTTCTCTAGTTCATGCAGAAGAAAACATAAAAGCTGCCAGATAGGGCATCAAGTAGTTAGAATTTGCAGTATGTCTCAGATGGATCTTTAGAACCCAGACTTGGCCACCCTAGAAAACAGGCAGTTAGTCAGTTGTAATTAATTGTGGTATATTTCATTCCTGCTCATTCTGCCTGGGCTACTACATGGAGAGGAAGACTTTCAATGAAAGGAGGCAGAGAAGAGATTGATAAATACTGTAGTCAAAATGATCCATATAGATCTGGGTATTTTGATGTTGGAATTGGGGTACAGAAACCCCAATATTTTAATATTCACTCAGCCACAATTCTCACTAGATATCATGGACCAATCATTCTGTGCTTCTCTCTCTTTCTTTTCTGCCTCAAGTCCAGGGGTGGGCTTCAAAAATTTTAGCAAGGGGTTCTCTGCCTGGTTGCTGGGTGGGCGTGGCCATAGTAGGCATGGCCTAGTCGGCTTCCTTCACCACAGCGGGGGGGGGGGAGGGAGGGGATGGATGGACGACGGGATGTTTTTGCCCTCCCATGGGCTCCAGAGGCAGCCTCCAGGAGGGCGAAAACCACCTCCCAGGCTCCGGAGGCCCTCTGGACGCTGGAAACAGACCTGTTTCTGGCCTTCCCAATCTTCCAGTAGGCCTGTTTTTTGCCCTCCCTGAGCCTCTACATGTGGCCTGCACTTATCTGCATCCAAAATGAGCCATGTGGGGACTCCTGGGAGGGGAGAGGCAGGGTGGGTGGGGCCAGCCAGGAGTGGGATTTGGGGATTCTCCGAACTGCACAGAATCTTAGCTAGAGGTTCTCCCGAACCCCTGCGAATCCCCAGCAGCCCACCCCTGCTCAAATCTAGAGAGTTGCTGTGATGGCATCCTATGAGGAAGAGAATGCCATGTAGGCAGCCCGTCACCTCTTTGGAAGAAGGGTGATATTTCATGTATAATAATCACTGTATAATATATGTATAAACTCACTGACTACTATCCATCAGTGGCAGCATCAGAACAATTTAGTGAGGAAGGGTAGGCTTATTACCCAGAAAGTTCTTGTTGCCCTTGATTGACTCAGCAATATGTCCCAGTATGTTGCCCATTCTTTACCATTATTTTTCTTTGATCAAACTAAATATTTACAGATAACTTAACATCCAGAGCCTTGGAGCTGAAGCCCCTATGACCTGAAGGGGCGCCCATTTGGGAAAATCATGAGAAACTTTTTGGAAGGAGCTTAGAAAAACAAAGGACCAGCATTTGTAGCTTTTCTTTTATTTGATGCCATTATTTTAACAAAAAGCCTTTGTAAGGATTCACAAGCAAAAACTTCTTTTCTTTTTTCTTTTCTTTTCTTTTCTCTCCTTTTCTTTCCTCTCCTTTCTCTTCTCTTCTACCTCTCCTTTTATTCCAAAGTAGTAAGATTGTTAGCACTTACTGGAGAAATGCCAACAGCTTTCTAGTAGTCAAATGATGCTTTTCCAATAAATATTATTATTATTAAGGATAAAACAGGCAAAGACTGGAATTCTTCATAGCTAGTTTCTATGAGGACACCACTCTGCCCCTGGGCTTTAAGTTCATTTCACAGCCTTTTCAGTTATACATTAAAGGAGACTGAACAGATGGGATATTTTGTTTTGGGGTGGTCTGACAGCTGGAATGGATATTATCAGGTAGTATATTTCAGGAACATACATGCAGTTTTTCTGCTTATTCGGTTATTTTAGTTAAATAATCCAGGCTTGCAGTCAGAATTAAACTCAGGAATGAGAACCAGAATAGCTCCACCGAACTCTTGTAAGCCTTTAAGGAACATGCATATTAGGCCATGCAGGGCCGGATTTAGATGAAAAGAGGCCCTAGGCTATTCCACTTATGAGGCCCTTTCACCTATAGTGAAAGTGTAATTTTAATTTTGCTAACAATTTGAATCTAGGCCCCTCTTGATCTTGAGGCCCTAGGCTGAAGCCTAGTTAGCCTATAGGAAAATCCGGCCCTATGGCCATGTCTTCCTTCAAAGACTCTGATGGAATTCTAATATAGCATCATAATCAGGGGTGGGCTTCAAAAATTTTAGCAAGGGCTTCTCTGTCCAGGTTCTCTGTCCAGGCCATGGTGGGTGTGGCCTAGTCGGTCTTCTGCACCATGGTGGGGGGGCATTTTTTTCCTCCCCAGTCTCCGGAGGCTTTCCTCAAGCCTCCGGGAAGGCAAAAACGGCCCATTTCCAGCCTTCCTGAACTTCCGGTAGGCCCTTTTTTCACCCTCCCTGGGCCTCTGCACGCGCCCTGCACTTACCTGCATCCAAAATGGGCTGTGTGGGGACTCCCGGAAGGGTCGGGGCCAGCCAGGAGTGGGATTTGGGGGTTCTCCGAACTGCACAAAATGTTAGCTAGAGGTTCTCCCGAACCCCTGCAAACCCCCAGCAGCCACCCCTGATCATAATATATTTTAGCCCCTAGGAGGCTGCGGAGTTAAATTTATCTGGTTGGAATCAGAGTTTTTTTGTGGCTTTTCTGTTTTGGATATGAGGTATAACAAAGTTCTTGACAGGCGCCTTAATTAGTTTCTCCTTTTCTAAGCCTCCTGTGACAATAGTCAAAATTTCAAATAGGGGTAGAGAACATTTGGTCTTCCCAAAGCTGCTGGACTTTAACTCATCAGCAACAGCCAGGAGACCCAATGGTTTTAATGAATTCAATGAATTTCAATGGTTCAATGAATTCAATGGTTTTTAATGAATTCAATGGTCAGAGAAGACCAATTCCCAAATATAGCTCATCTGCCTGGAATCCACACTATTTCAGATATTAATACGATTGAGCGGGTCCAGAGGTATTTCACGAGAAGAGTACTCAACTCCTCTACTCACAATAGAATCCCTTATGCCACCAAGCTTGAAATTTTGGGCTTGGACAATCTGATCTAAGCATAGTACACAAAATTGTCTGCTATAACATCTTACCTGTCAATGACTTCTTCAGCTTCAACCTCAATAATACATGGGCAAACAATTGATACAAACTCAAGGTAAACTGCTCCAAACTTGATTGCAGAAAATACGACTTCAGCAACAGGGTGGTCAACGCCTGGAATGCTCTACCCAACTCCGTTGTTACATCCTCAAACCCCCAAAACTTTAACCTTAAACTGTCTACTGTGGACCTCACCCTATTCCTAAGAGGTCCATAAATGGGGCGTGCATAAGGGCACCAGTGTGCCTACCATCCCTGTCCTACTGTCCCCATTTATTTGTATTCATTTCCTTTGTTAATGTCCATGTTCATATTCATACCTGCTATCTTGCACATGTTTGACAAACAAGTAAATAAATAAAAGTTAAAGGCTATACTAGAAAAACATATAATACACACCATCTAACTTATAATAGACACACCATCAATGTGTTTGGTTCTAATTGTGCTCTGTTTTAAAATCCCTTCATTTAGCTGGAAATAGACATCAGTGAAGGTGATTGAATTTAATTTCTGCAATAGATTGGATAGCACATTTTTGTTAGAAGATTATACAAAAATGCTGGGATGATGGACACAGAGTAGACTTTAGAATAGAATAGAATAGAATAGAATAGAATAGAATAGAATAGAATAGAATAGAATAGAATAGAATAGAATAGAATAGAATAGAATAGAATAGAATAGAATAGAATTTTTATTGGCCAAGTGTGATTGGACACACAAGGAATTTGTCTTGGTGCATATGCTCTCAGTGTACATAAAATAAAAGATACATTCATAAAGAATCATAAGGTTCAACACTTAATGATAGTCATAGATTACAAATAAGCAATCAGGAAACAATATCAATATAAATCGTAAGGATACCAGCAATAAGGTTACAGTCATACAGTCATAAGTGGGAGGAGATGGGTGATGGGAACAATGAGAAGATGAGAAGATTAATAGTAGCGCAGACTTAGTAAATAGTTTGACAGTGTTGAGGGAATTGTTTGTTTAGCAGAGTGATGGTGTTCAGGAAAAAACTGTTCTTGTGTCTAGTTGATCTCTATAGCGTTGTTTTGAGGGAAGGAGTTGAAACAGTTTATGTCCAGGATGCGAGGGGTCTGTAAATATTTTCACAGCCCTCTTTTTGACTTGTGCAGTATACAGGTCGTCAATGGAAGGCAGGTTGGTAGCAATTGTTTTTTCTGCAGTTCTAATTATCCTCTGAAGTCTGTGTCTGTCTTGCTGGGTTGCAGAACCAAACCATAAAGTTATAGAGCTGCAGGTGACAGACTCAATAATTCCACTGTAGAACTGGATCAGCAGCTCCTTGGGCAGTTTGAGCTTTCTGAGTTGGCGCAGAAAGAACATTCTTTGTTGTGCTTTTTTGATGATTTTTTGATGTTAGTTGTCCATTTTTGATGTTAGCTGTCCATTTGCGATATGGTAGAACCTAGAAATTGGAAGGTCTCTACTGTTGATACTGTGTTGTCTAATATTGTGAGAGGTGGAAGTATGGAAGGGTTTCTCCTAAAGTCTACCATCACTTCTACGGTTTTGAGAGTGTTCAGTTCCAGATTGTTTGGTCACACCACAAGGCTAGTTGCTCAACCTCCCGTCTGTGTGCGGATTCATCATTGTCTCGAATGAGACCGATCACTGTTGTGTCATCTGTGAACTTCAGTAGTTTAACAGATAGATTGTTAGAGATGCAGTCATTGATATACAGAGAGAAGAGAAGTGGGGAGAGCACACAGCCTTGGGGGCTTTATATGCATTTCCCAATAGTCTGCTAGATACGGGCACTATTTTACAATGTTAATAAAATAAAACAACCTGAGGATTGCAAAGAAATATATAATGCAGCTACTACAGTGAAGTATCAAATAAATTGTATTTAAGCAAAATCAGCATTCTGGTTATGGCAATAGATAATCTTTACAATTATATAGCCCTGTAAAATGTTTAGATGGTGAACAAAGTGCAGTTTAGGAGCAGACAGAAGATATAAAAGGCAGACTCAAGAAAACTTGCAAGAGTTTGATGGCTATCTATTTCAAAGGGATAGGTAGCTAATGGGAAGCTATCATGAGTAGACCGATATGGAAAAGAAGATGAAATAGTCCACTTAGTTAGAAACAGAGGGGAAAGTAATTTGCCAACTTTCAATAAATGCAAAACATTTGTTAGCACAGTATCTCTGATAAGGGCCTTCAACCTCTGCTTGAAAATCTCTCATGCATATCACACAGCATGTAAATATAATCACTTATTGTTTGGCTTCTCGGAGGCTGAATGTGTACAAATATTGCAAATTAGCATATCTACTTATCCTGAAAATGAAACTGAAATACTTTGGCCACCTAATGAGAGAGAGCCTAATGGTGGGAAAGATTGAGGGCAAAAGAAGAAAGGGACGACAGAGAATGAGGTGGCTGGATGGAGTCACTGAAGCAGTAGGCGTGAGTTTAAATGGACTGGTAGAGGACAAGAAGGCCTGGAGGAACGTTGTCCATGGGGTCGCAATGGGTCGGACATGACTTTGCAACTAACAACAGCAACTACTACTACCAGGGGAAGGTCATAAATCTAATAGTTTTTTAAACATACATTACATCCACCTGGACTACTGTAATGCTCTCTACATGGGGCTCCCCTTGAGGAGCACCCGGAGGCTCCAACTGGTCCAAAATGCGGCCGCGCGGGTGGTTATGGGAGCGACATGGCGCTCCCATGTAACACCTCTCCTGCGCGAGCTGCATTGGCTCCCGGTGGTCTTCCGGGTGCGCTTCAAGGTATTGGTTACCACCTTTAGAGCGCTCCATGGCTTAGGACCTGGGTACCTACGAGACCACCTTCTGCCACCGGTAGCCTCTCACCGGCCAGGGGGAGAGCCTTCTCTGTGGGGGCACCTGCCCTTTGGAACGAGCTCCCCCCGGAGATATGGAGGATCCTGGATTTACGCACTTTCCGCTGTGCCCTCAAGACTTTTTTATTCCAACAAGCTGGTTGACCTAACTCTTTTTAATTGCTTAATTTTAATTTTAATTTGCTTTTTAAAAAAGGGGTGTTTTAATTAGTATGGGCCAAATTTGTTTAAATTGTATGTTTTAAATTGTTTTTAAATTTTATATTGTATGTGTTTTATCTTTGGCTGTTCACCGCCCTGAGTTCTTCGGGCGAAGGGTGGTATATAAATCCAAATAAACCTAAACCTAAAAAAATCTAAATTCCTTTTTTCTCTTTTTTAGTATTTTATTTCTTATTAAATGTGTGCCATTCTTCTATTGTTTCCTTTCATTAACACACAAACACAAAAGAGTTATTTTATTAAGAGTTATTTTGTTATTTTATGCTCAACTTTGAATGAAAAAGCCAAATGGATTTAATGCTTGTAATATTGCTATCTTAAATTGTAATTAATATTGATAGAATATATTTTTTTCTCTTCTTTCTATTTTTAGTACTCTATGGTATCCAAGTAATAGAACTTCAATAATATTCACTGTAATGAAATAAGGCCAGGTATTAAGATAAGAACGTAATAAAAGAAAGAAAGAAAGAAGAAACCCTATTTTGGGGCCTACGTAGAAGTGTGGAAGGACAGGTTCACTGCTTTCCATCCATGGTTGTTTTTCTTTTGTGATTTAATATTTGTTGATGAGGTCATTGAGAATTCTCTTGTTCTGGTTGTCTAGTTTCTGTATTGGGTTGGTGTTTACTGTTCTCTGTTCTCCAGTAACTCTTTACATTTCTGTACGTCTTGTGCTTTATCCAAGGAGACATTTCCTGACAATGAGAACAATTAATCAATGGAACAGCTTGCCTCCTAGAGTTATGGGTACGCCATTGCTGGAGGTTTTCAAAAATACACTGGACAATCTTTGACTGGGATGATATAAAGTATCCTGCAGGAGGTTGGACTAGAAGACCTCCAAGGTCCCTTCTAGCCCATAATTCTATGACTCTAGAGTGAAATTATTGTTAGCCCTTTGAGATAGGCCAGCTCAGGAAAGGGACAGCACAAAGATTCCATGACTCCATGAGTCACTAAGGCCACCTGGAGGTTTATGTGTGTCGTCAGAGTCACCTGAGGGATGCAAATGGGTGTGGAGCCAGAGAACTGCTGGTTTGAAATGGGGAAAGAGGCCATCTATGTCAAAACTGAACAACCCTGTCTCAACAGAGGGGATGGGATATGACATCATCTATCTCTAGTGTACAACACAGTCCTTTCAAAAGTTCCAAGAAGGCTCCGCAAACCCATTTGCACCCCTCAGGTGATCCTGACAACACAGATAAATCTCCAGGTGACCTTAACGACCTGCTAAAAGAATGCCAAAGACCAACTGTCTGCAAGGAGTATAAATCTTTCCATTCCCCTCCATCCAGTCAGAGCTGAAGAAGCTTCTTGGATGAGAAGCGAAACGTCCTCAAAGAAAAACCAGAAAGTTCAGTTGCTTCTTGAAAAAGCACCTTTGGGACAAGACATACAGTAAATAATCGATAATCAATTAGAATAGAGCTGGAAATTAAAGTTAAAGTTTAAAAAGTTAAAGTTAAAGGTTAAGTTAAGTTAAGTTAAGTTAAGTTAAGTTAAGTTAAGTTAAGTTAAGTTAAGTTAAGTTAAGTTAAGTTAAGTTAAGTTAAGTTAAGTTGCAGGAAGTTAAAAAGATTGATTTGTTTGCTTATTTTTACCCTACCTTTATTTTTATAAATAACTGAAGGTGACAGATATATCTTATATCCTTCCTCCTCTTTTCCCCACAATAACCCTGTGAGGTGAGTTCAGCTGAGAGAGACTGACTGGCCCAAATTCACCTAGTCAGCTTTCACGCCTGAAGTGGGACAAGAATGTACATTCTTCCGGTTTATAACCCTAACCCTTCCCTTCAATTATTTTATATTTTCTGATAAGATCTGAGTGCAAAGAAGGACATGGGAAGGAACAAGGGGAGGATGGAAGAAAAAGGCCACTCCAGATCTCTGATTCGGCAAAGGAGAAGAGAAAAGTTGGTCTGTAATTTGTATTTCTACATAAAGCACTTAGCAATAGCACTTAGATATACCGGTGCATAGTGCTTTTACAGCCCTCTCTAAGCGGTTTACAGAGTCAGCATATTGCCCCTAACAATCTGGGTCCTCATTTTACCCACCTCGGAAGGATGGAAGGCTGAGTCAACCTTGAACTGCCGAACTACAGCTAGCAGTCAACTGAAGCAGCCTGCAGTACTGCACTCTAACCACTGCGCCACCGCGGCTCTATATGGTTATTTGCAAAGCTTATGATTTTGTGTCATCATCTGACCTACCTACGTCTCAAAAGTAATACATATTTGGTTGATTGCCACTGTTATCTGCTATTTTTATATTATTTATTTTTCAAAATTTTATTTTATGTTTATTTTTTAGTTTTAGTAATTATAGATTTATCATATATTTTTTTAAATTTGATTTATATGCTGCCCTTCTCTGGAGACTCAGGGCGGCTTACAATGCATTAAGCAATAGCCTTCATACTTTTGTATATTTTATACAAAGTCAGCTTATTGCCCCCACAAACTGGGTCCTCATTTTACCTACCTTAAAAAGGATGGAAGGCTGAGTCAACCTTGAGCCTGATGAGATTCGAACTTACAGTAATTGCAGACAGCTGGTGTTAATCACAATGCTTTTAGTCTGCTGAGCCACCAGGCTTGTATGTTTTTATGTATTTTTATTGTTTATGTATTTTTATTTTCTGGTTTAAAAACTGTAATGAAAGTTTTGATTTGATTATAGATTTATATATGTATGTGTGTATATATACATGCATGCATGCATGTATGTATGCATGCATGCATACATACATATCTGGTAGCTCTTTTTCTAATTAACAGATTTTATTAAAAATGGCTTTGGTGTCCTAAAATTTACCTGAAACCAGATCCCTCCTGATTTTTTTCCACCAGAGATTAACATGGTATTGTGTAGATCTTTATAAAATCTCAAGTATATTTCTGATTTGTTTTGTATTGCTTGTTGTTTGCTTTCTTTTTGAGTTCAGTTTTGATGTTTTGTTTATTTTATAGAAAAATAATTAAACATTGCAATTCATTTTGTCCTTGTGAACTCTACCCAAACTTTTCAGACACCCTTTGGAGCTTTAGCCTGATTTATTTTCTTTCTAAACCCCCCTCCCCAAATAATTTAAACATTGCAAGTTTCCACAGAATAGCAGACCTACTGAGTTGACCATTGCATGTCAAACATTATCAGCATATTTATGCCCACTAAAAAAGTTATAGGTTACTTCAAAAGGTTAGTGTGAGCAACTTCCAAGAACATGTATACAGCAACAAATAGTATTTTGGAAAATGTCCCAGTAAAGCGTATTTAAAAATAACATTTCTTCTTGCAAATTGAAAACCTTAAATGGTTATGATTTTGACCCACTTGGAAACACGTTGACAATCCTTTTCATCTTATTCTTTATTGAAAAATATCATCATCAGTTCAAGGTTAGTCATCCTAGTAAATAGTTTATTGAAAGGATTTACATATCCTGAAAAGTAATGAAGTGGTCAATACAAAGAATGAAGGAAATGTGAATCCTCTTAAATAAAGATGATTTAGCATCTAACAAAGGCCACAACAGAATACAGTACAACAGAAATTCCAGGTAACTCAGAATTTTCAGCAATGGCAATCATATCTAGGTGACAGAAGCCTGGCCTATGAGTTTGGCTTGTTAAGTCATCTATGTCTGGATATCTATAGCAGCTGCTACAGAGACCAGGATGAATTTGTGACACAGCCTTCTAGAATCTGGCATGCTGCCTGGATAATGGAGGTTTAATCCATCAAATTTGGAGAACATGAGATAATATGTAAGCAACCTTATCTATTCTCTGATAGCTTGTGGATCCACATTGATTCAAATCACTCAGTCTGAGTGGACTCAATCTGCATCTACTGTCTGGCACACATTTACACATGACTTGGCGAGTGGTTAGTGGTCATATTTTGAATCTATCCATCTGCAGCAAAGCAGATTGGGAGGTTATCATACCCCTCCCCACAGTGTGTGAGGTGCAGTTGGGTTTAAAGTTCTCATGGGCTTGGTTGTGAGGTGCCATTTCTGTCCCTGTTTCACACACATTTTAGGTATGGCCAAAGAGGCACTGCCTAGACAGTGCTTATTTTTGTGAGGACATAAGTAGGATTTTGCCTTCATTATGGATATCAGAAAGAACAATTACCCTTCAGATAAATCGTGTAATAGGTTAATTACTTGTCTACAGCAGTGGTTCTCAACCTTTTCTTCACCATAGACTTCCTTTAAATACCTTTTGTGGCCACAGACTCACAAGACTTAACCCATTTGCTAAGTGAGTTTTGCCTCATTTTACGACCTTTCTTGCCGCAGTTCTTAAGTGAATCACTGCAGCTGATAAATTAACAACCTGGTGTTAAGTAAATCTGGCTTCCCCATTGACTTGGTTTGTCAGGAGATCGCAAAAGTTTATCACATGACATCAACAGTCATAAGTATGAACTAGCTGCCAAGCTTCTGAAATTTTGATCACATGATCAAGGGGATGCTTCAAAGGTTGTAACTGTGAAAAATGGCCATAAGTCACTTTTTTCAGTGCGGTTGTAACTTTGAACGGTCACTAAGTGAAATGTTGTAAGCCACGGACCATTTATAGCTTCCTAGTAGCTTCTTCCTACAGAACTGGACCAAATCTTGGTTTCTTTGACCAAAACTGAACGATAGGTCAGATTTCCCCTAGGTATAATCTAATGCAGTGATGGCAAACCTATGGCACACGTGCCAGAGGTGGCATGTAGTGCCCTCTCTGTGGGCACGTGAGCCATCACCCCAGTTCCGCTCTGTCGCACATACGCGCAGGCCTCCCGCCAGCCAGCTGGTC
The DNA here is from genome assembly GCF_029215685.1 of Pituophis catenifer annectens. Taxonomy (NCBI): domain Eukaryota; kingdom Metazoa; phylum Chordata; class Lepidosauria; order Squamata; family Colubridae; genus Pituophis; species Pituophis catenifer. Next base: position 70,427,735 of record NW_027256887.1, read on the forward strand.
CTTTGGTCTCTGCCGTGCATGCATGGGGACTGGGGCACATGTGGGAGCACATGCAGAGGGCCGTGCATGCACACACAGGGGCTGGGGTGCATGCAGGCGGCTGCGCATGCATGCGGGGGGTGGGGTTGTGCGGGGGGGGGGCACACATATTGCATTTTGGCGGTTCGGGTGCGCTTTGTGCACTCAGTCCAGGAAAGGTTAGCCATCTCCAATCTAATGCCTTAACCTCAATCTGGTTTTTCTCCTTGCATCTGGTACCTGGACATATATGCCAAAGGGCATGGCTTTATTATGACAGCAAAACACACATTTCATCATTTTTTCATTATCATATATGCCTAACATCTTAATGTCAAGGGGAAGTGAGGCAGCAATGGACAAATCACTCTTCTGCATCCACTGTAGGTGGTTGCACTCACTGAAGGAGCTGAAGCAGAGACAGCTGTCATTTCAGAAGGTCCACTTAGTTATATTCTTTGCTTTCTGAATTCAATTATAAAAGAGCAGAATGTCCTATGGGTACTGAATTTACTCAGACTCCTTTAATGAATTCATCAAATGTCTTTGAAAGTCCAAATCATAAAAATCTAAATATACGAAACCCACACTATATCTAACATCAAAAACCCAAGTTCATTTGAGTTTTCTAAGAACTCATACGTAGATGTAATCAGTACTCAGTAATTTGCTATGGTTTAATCACATATCATGTTCCAACATACCTTTTCTCTGTCTCTTTCTGCTCTTGGCATCTTTTCCAACATGCTCTGCATATGTTTCCCAATCTCCCAATGAGATTCAGTAGCTACAAGTGATAGAAATCCTAAACTAAATGGAGGGTGTCAAAATGGAGAAAGCAGGTTAATGTACTCAACAATGGTTCATAACCTCCTGAGGAGTGCTTTCTTTTTTTAAAATCCCATTAACAACAACAACAAAAAAGCCCTTCATTGCTTTTATCAGACCTACTGTCCATAGACATTTTAAAAATTTATCATCATTGAATGCTGCAGAATGCTGTAATATTGTTGTGCCGGACATTGTATTCATATTTCATGCAATAGCCAAGGAACAAAGATCCAAGACAAATTAGCCCTGCAATAGAAGTAAGAGATAAAAGTATATGTTCTAAGCATGTTGCAAATATTACATTTACTTACCTCTGAGAAAAAATATTCAAAGGTCAACTGGAGTGTGCCATAAAATAGAGATGATTAACATTTGATCACCTATGACATTATAAAGTCTTCAGAAAATAACTAAAAAGGGTGAGATCCTTCTGAAGTGCTAAAATATTAGAGTGGCTTCATACAGGGGTTTCTAAAACACTCTAAACTGTAGTACATGTAAAAAAGAAAGAAAGAAAGAAAAAAGACAAACTTCAAGCTTTTGAACAATCTTTGAAGGTACAGGTAGATGTGATAATTCGTAGATGGTAAAAAGGTAAAAGGAGTCCCTGGGGATTTTACTCCGCTAGTTGCCAACTATAGGGGCGGTGCTCATCTCCATTTCAAGGCCATTGAGCCAGCACTCTCCCAAGATATTTTCACGGTCAGGTGACCAGCATCACATCACAGAGTACTATTACCTTCCCACCATAGTGGTACCTATTTATCTGCTCACATTTGCATACTTTCATACTGCTAGATCACAGGAGCTGGGGCAAGGCAGGAGCTCATCCCATCACATGGCATTTGGGTTCCGAACCTGGGCTGCCAGCTTTCCAGCTGACGGGCCCAGCATCTTAACTGGTTAGCCATCACATTCTGCCTTGGTATATTCATGAATGAGGTCATGAAAAATTATTTTGCAAGTATTATATATTAGTCAAAGCTGATGTTACTTTATAATTTATAAGATGTGTGTGTGTGTTTGTATGCATGTATGTATGTATGTATGTATGTATGTATGTATGTATGTATATCCATCCGGTATTCATCTGGCTAGCATCCTTGCAGCAAACAGCAAACAGCCTGGTCAGCTTCAGCACGTTATTGCAGCCCCAGCACGTGGCTTGTCAGAGCTCTGCTCTGTTGTGCCCACCACTGATCAACTGAGCTGAGCTGCTGCCGCCATTGGGGGATGTTAGAGCCTTCGCTGCTAAGCAGCTGATTGGAGGTTGGATCGGCCTCCTGGAATACCACTGTTCGCTGTCATTCGCCACCTCCGTTCACTGCTGTTCACCGTCGCAATATTTGTTCTATAAGACACACAGACATTTCCACCTACTTTTTGGGGGGAGAAAAGTGTGTCTTATAGTGCGAAAAATATGGTATGTGACAGTGGTGGGTTCTAACCGGCTTTACTACCGGTTCTCTTCGTGCACGCGCTTTGCGTGCGATCATGCATGCGCTCCGCGCAAGCGCATTGGGAATATGCCCAGCTGAGGTGCGGCAATCCACTCTACCACACCTATCAGCTGGACTAAAAAAGAAGAAATAAAAGGTAGGAATAACATGGGGGCGGGCGGCAAGGCCCAGCTCCCGGAAAAAGAGAACCGGTTCAGTGACATCATATCGTCACCGCTACCAGCTCGGCCGAACCAGATCTAACCGGGAGGAACCCACCACTGGTATGTGGGTATGTATGTATGAATGTATGTATGTATTGTCATAAGATAATTCCAATAGGAAACAAAGACAACAACACAAGCAATAATTCTTACTTTAAGATCAGAGGTTTATTGTTTCTAATAATTTGGAACATAAGAAATGGATAGATATAAAAGATATAATAGCATTAATACACTTGTATTAACAAGCCATTGCAATGGGGTCCAATGATATACAGCAGATCCTACAGGGCTCTGAGCTGATCTCTAACCCTATCCTTTATACTCTTCTTCTAACCACATACATGCTTTACAACGTCACTAACTGTCACTTTCCATAAACACCTGTGTACATTACTTTCAGTTCCTCATTTCCAACAGGTTCATTCTTCCTATGTTAAATGTATCCATACAAGTGCATGTATTGCAAAAACATTTTTACAGTTAACAACGGCTCAGAGGATTACAAATAGTTCTGGTACATTTAGAAACCATCCTAGCTGAAAACTTTGGTTCATATCTCTTTCTTCTGGAGCCTTGCTATCATCCATAAGATCATCCATATTAATGATCCTAATAGATCAATAGGCTATATTTTTTGATTCTCACAGTATGTATGTATGTATGTATGTATGAATGTATTTGTTTTCTTTCCTTTTCATAGGCTTTATGTATATTTCTCTTTAGCCAGGTTCTTCCTACGTAAACCAAGATTTTTATGCAGCCCTAGTTCAGTGAAATCACAATTCACTAGTTTCTAGCCTTTTTTTTTCTTCTGGCAGCCAGCAAACACTCTGCTGCCCATTGGGAGACTAAGGAGACTAAGATAGATCTATTTCGGACTTATAAGTCCTCATCAGTTAGCCACATCCTCATCCCATGTATCCTCCCTGTAAAGGTACAGTATTTGTTTTCTTTCCTTTCCGTAGGCTTTATGTGTATTTCTCTTTAGCCAGGTTCTTCCTACGTATGTATGTATGTATGTATGTATGTATGTATGTATGTATGTATGTGCTTTCTGCACAGAAGCTTCCTGATGACATCCGAGTCGGTGGGCGGAGCTTCCTGCCGGTTTTACTACCGATTCTTGCGAATCTGTCCGAACCGGGGGCAATCCACCACTGGTGCAAAGCAGTGTCCTTTGGCAACAGTTTGCTTTGCAAATATTAGGTAGTGATTATGTTTCTTCCTGAGCTATACAATCTTCATTAGCTTAATTCAGCAGATCAGATTTACATTTTAATATGTAATTGTTGCCATTGTTTTATCTGGAGTTTTATGCAGTGTTCTTATTTAGTTCAGAACATATTGGAGACTGATGGTTCTGTTAGAGCCAGAGTAATTTATGTTAAATCTGTATTGATTTTTATTGTGACTTCTTCATCTTTAATGTACTGTATTGCTTTTATTACCATAAACTGCTGGGAATCTGTGGTTCATCCGGTGGGTTTAAAAGTGATAAATAAATAAATAAGCTTCCATTAAAAGCTGTACAAAAGAAAACACCAGGTTTTTCCCACTTTTCTGATCTATTAACAATTTTTTATTTGTTTGTTTCCAGTGACTGGTTAAAGGAACCAAATGTTTCCTCCATTCTAGTGTTGTTTGTTTATTCTTTTCCTTTAAAGAATTTTAAAATATTCTTTACATTGAATTTTATTTAAGTTTGCATTTTATACCATGTTTATACTTCCTGGTAAAAAGTTTGCAGATAGTTTGATAAGTAAATACAATGCTAATTCACTCGCGTATAAAGAATTCTATACTTACAGGCACGTTGATTTGCTTGTACAGAAATGTTAGAATGAGAGGTTTTCTCCATAGATTTATCATGCATATAAGAAATTTTATTGGATTTATTGGTTTTGAAGTCTGCCCAACTCCAAAAAACTTCTGGGAGACTTACAACATTCAAAATTCAGGTAGACCTCAACTTATAATCATTATAATCATAAGTTTATTTGTCAAGCATATATAAAATAACAGGTAAAAGTATAAGCATAATTTGAATACATGAAAAGAGTAAGTAAAAAGGAATATTAGGACAGGGACGGTAGGCACGCTGGTGCACTTATCCACGCCCCTTACAGACCTCTTAGGAATGGGGTGAGGTCAACAGTAGACAGTTTAGGGTTAAAGTTTTGCGGGTTTGGGGAAGAAGTCAGGTAGTGCATTCCAGGCATTGACCACTCTGTTACTGAAGTCATATTTTCTGCAATCGAGTTTGGAACAGTTTACCTTGAATTTGTATCTATTATTTGTTCGTGTATTGTTGTAGTTGAAGCTGAAGTAGTCATTGACAGGAAGGACATTGTGGGAGATAATTTTATGTACTATGGTTAGGTCAGGCTGAAGGCAGCGTAGTTCTAAATTGTCTAAGCCCAAAATTTGGAGTCTGGTGGCATAAGGTATTCTATTGCGGTTAGAGGAATGGAGGACTCTTCTCGTAAAATATCTCTGGACTCTCTCGATTGTATTTATGTCCGATATGCAGTGCTGGTTCCAGACAGATGAGCTGTATTCAAGAATACAATTATATTAAATTATATTAAATTTAATTATATTAAATTATAATTAAATATTCAAGAATGGGCACAACTGAGCCCAAAATTTCTGTGAGACATTGGTTAAGTCAGTTTTGCCCCCTTTTACGATCTTTCTTGCTGTAGTTATTAAGTGAACCACTGCATTTGTTAAATTAGTAACACTGAGATTAAATGAATCTGGCTTCCCTGTTGACTTTACGTCAGAAGGCTGTAAAAAGCGATCAAATGACTTTGGGATACTGCAACTGTCATAGATAGGAATCGGTTGCCAAGCGTCTGAATTTTGATCACATGATTATGGGGATGTTGCAACGGTCGTAAGTGTGAAAAATGGTTGTGTCACTTTTTCAGTGCTTTGTAACTTTGAGCAGTCACTAAATGAACTGTTGTAAGTCAAAGACTACCTATACGTTGTTAAACAAATATGACAACTTAGATAAAACCATATCAGGAACTTGGCTGAAGTTTTTCTGCTCTTTCCTTAATTCATATTGACTGGGTTCATCCAGCATGCTAGTCCAGGTCTGCTGGTTGATGATTGCAATAATACTATTGAAAGTAGTCAGAGCCCACAGCTGCAATTTCACAATATGCTTTTGTAATATTGATATTCTCTGCCTTGGGTAAAACGGTTGGCTGTCAATTATTCTCCTGATAAATCCCCATATCTTCACATGTCCATCAGTGGTGGGTTTCAAAAATTTTCACTACTGGTTTGGTGGGTGTGGCTAGGTGGGGAGGCATGTGACTGAGTGGGCATGGACAACTTGACATCACTCACGCCCATGCCCACTCAGTCACATAACCCCCCACCTAGCCACGCCCACAGGAAAAAGTAGGAATTTTTTTTGAAATTTCCACCTATCTACCCTTGTCCTCCCTTCGCTAGTCGCCCCATTTTCCCTCCTTTAGTGGCCCCGGCCCTAGTGCCGCTTCCTCCTCCACCACTGCCTCTTTGTTCGGGCTGTTTACCTTCTGCAGCAGCTGGTCCAGAGTCTAGAAGGCAAGCTGACGGAGTTTTCGGCAGCCCCCAGCCAGCCGCCGCTGCTGGAAAGCAGCTCTCAAAGAGGTGGCAGCTGGCTGCAGGCCGCTGGAAAATACCAGAGGTCGCTGAAAACACTGCTGCCGTCGCCGCCATGTTCTTTGCACATGCGGATCCCATTGGACTTGCAAGGCAATGAGATGCGCATGTGCGAAGAACATGGTGGCGATGAACATAGCGGGTGGGGTGAGTGAGGGGCAACCGGGGGACCGGTTCAGGGCCATGGCCAGCCAGCCATCACTACCGGTTTGGTGACCTTGGCCATATTTCCACCAACAGTTTGCACGAACCGGTGCGAACCAGCTGAATACCACCTCTAATCTCCATGAAATTGCTCAGGTCAGGGATAACTCCATATCTCCCTCAGTGCCATCTTTATTTTTCTGTGGTGATGGAAAAGGAGAAGCTCCATGCAAAACTTTCATCCTGCATCTATCCTTCAAGAGGATCAGGGAGTCCTGGTGGGATCATGGTTAGTATGCAGTATTGCAGGCTAACTCTGCCCACTGCCAGGAGTTTGATCCTGACCGGCTCAAGGTTGCCACAGCCTTCCATCCTTCTGAGGTGGGTAAAATGAGGACCCAGATTGTTGGGGGAAATATGCTGACTCTGTAAACCGCTTAGAGAGGGCTGTAAAGCACTGTGAAGCAGTATATAAATCTAAGTTCTATTACTAGTGCTATCAACCACAATCACCCCCAGCTGTTCATACTAGGCATTCAGGGCAGATGATAAAATAAGGTTTACAAAGGGCTTGGCTAAAGCTTTACTGTAGCTGCCTTTCTTTCTATCATACTGACAATCTTTGCTCATCCAAGTAGCTTAGAACCTAAAGGCTGCATTTCAAACATGCTGTAATTTTGACTTTGGACACTCTTTGCCCTGTAGAAGGGAATCGCCTCCCAGTGATTTCAGCCAATGAAATGCCAAGGACGTCAATATTAGTATTTAACAGAGCAAACATTTGCTCAGTGTTCTGCAACAGGTTCAGCAGCATTTAGTTGCACAAGACTTTTCTGCCCTCTTGCACCCTCTGCTGAGGGAAAAAAGTACCCAAGCCACATACAGAAGACGATAGTTTCCTTAAGAAGTTTGGCTGCAGAAGTGCAGGAGAAAAATTACATCACCATGAGTCAATTTACCTTCAAAAGCCACCGTTTGAGACTGAATGACGGGAACGCTATCCCGGTGATTGGACTTGGTACCAGCACTGGTGCTGAAAAGGTAAGATAACCTTTTATTTACTGTTCCTAAGCATAAGATCCAGGCAATGCTTAATTGGTTAACCTGCTTTATCTGATATGGAATCTGACTTGACTTGGTGTAATTTGCTTCCTCTACTCAGAAATAAAATGCTATTCAGTGGTACTTTGGTACTCATAGTTAATTGATTCCTGGAGGCAGGATGAGTACCAAGGACAATGAGTACCAAACCAATTTTTCTCATATGGAATAATGTAGTGAGTCACAAAGCAGCTGACAATTCTAGAATAGAATAACAGCATTGGAAGGGACCTTGGAGGTCTTCTAGTCCAACCCCCTTAGGCTTAGGCAGGACACCTATGTGTTGACTATCAAACAAACCATGAGTACTGGAACAAAATTTTCATGTCAAAATGTGTTGAGTACCAAATCTGATGAATTTCAAAGCAGCTGAGTACCAAGGTACAAGATATTTAGTCCTTGCTATCCTTTGTCGCTTTAAAGTAGAATTAAGGTCATCCTTAATAGCTTGGTCTTTTCAAACTTGGCAAGTAATACTTTGGTCCTGGAGAATGAATTTCAATTTTGCTAGGAGCCCCAAAAGAGTAGGTAGGGTGAGAGGTAAACATTCTCATCAATGATAAACTTCCCATAAACTCTGAATATTGGGGCTCTGCAAAGGAAATGTATGGAAGAATGGAAATGGCATTGGTCATTGATGGATGAGTTTTGTTGGAACGTGAATGGACATAATTTTCTTAGTTGACTTTGATAGTATCAATCAAGGTATTCTTTGCTCTACCTGTAAAGGCTGAGGATTCAAGGCAGAGTTTCATAGGAGCTCTGCTCTTTTCTTTGGGATAATTCTAGATGCTGGAAGAGATGTTGGGCTGATTGTTACTCTTCATAGAGCATTGTGGGATTCAGCCTCCTCCCTTCTACAGGTAGTCCTCAACTTATGACCACAATTGAGCCCAAAATTTCTATTGCTAAGTCAGACAGCTGTTAAGTGAGTTTTACCCCATTTAACAGCTTTCCTGGACATAGTTGTTAAGTGAATCAGTGCGGTTGTTAAGTTAGTAACACAGTTGTAAAGTGAAGCTGGCTTCCCCATTGAATTTGCTTGTTAGAAGGTCACAAAACGTGATCATATGATCCTGGGACACTGCAACCATCAGAAGTATGAGATAGTTGCCAAGCGTCCGAATTTTGATCACAGGGATCAAAATTCCACCGGGACCACAGGAATGCTGCAATGGTTGTTAAGTGTGAAAAATGGTCATAAGGCAATTGTTTCAGTGCTGTTGTAACTTTCAACAGTCTCTAAACTAGTGGTTGTAAGTCAAGGACTACCTTGGTGGGTTCCAACCGGCGTTACTACCGGTTCTCTTCGTGCACACCCTTCGGTTATAATACCACTTATAAGATGTTCTTTTCTCCCTGTGATAAAACCTCTAGGCTCTCCCCTCAACTTGTTATTAATCAGGAGTGTCAAACTCAAGGCCTGCGGGCCGGAAGTGGCCCATGGGTTGCTTAGATCTAGCCCATGGGTTCACCTTGGAAACAGCAAAGAACTGGCCCGCGGTGCCTCAGCCAGTGAAAACAGAGCTCGGGAGGGCTACATGCGACCCTCCCGGGCCCCGTTTTCACTGGCAGAGGGCTAACAAAAAAAACCAAAAACAAAACAAAAGGAGAAATGTTTTCCCTTTTGCATTTGAGCATGCAAGAAGGGTACCAGGAAAGGACAAAGGGAAAGAGGAAAGACAAAGAAAATAAGGAAAGGTGGGAAGAGAGCAAGGAAGGAAAACTAAGAAAAGAGGGGAAGAAGAAATGAGAATGAAGAAGGAAGGAAAAAGAAGGAAGAGAAGGAAGGAAGGAAGGAAGGAAGGAAGGAAGGAAGGAAGGAAGGAAGGATGGAGATTATAATGGGAGTGAGGGAGGGTCTGAGGGAAGTCCTGCCTTAGCACTTGGCAACCACAGGTGCCCCTGATATGAGTGACATTGAACTGGCCATGCCCCCTGGCCATGCCCCTCCCCCTGAGGCCAAATATAACCCTGATGCGGCCCTCAATGAAATCGAGTGTAACACCCGTTATAAATAAATATAGTAAACTGTCTCATCCTGCATCAGTCCAGAATCTGATGGATTTCTCTGAAAATTTTATTTTATTTTATTTATTGTAAAATAAATTCTAAACCAATCAGTGACTCCAAGTCCACCTAAACCAAACTTCCCACCAACTTTGTGATCGCAACTTTGTTGATTATCGTGATCATGCTGACTGGAGATAGTGTGGACAGTTAAAGTTCCGCATAGGAACTCTTGTGGTAAATGATTGAACACAAGACAAACCAGATCTCTCACAAGGGTCATTCCATGTCAAGTGGTCTGATTTCAGAAAAGTGCCCTCCTCGACCATCACAGATTTCAATGAAATTTGATGTGAACATGCACACACGTCCTCAATGAACATTGGTAAAGTGTTACGTGTGCCGATGCAATACTTGCGGAGATACAGCCATTTGTGTGACCCTCCCATACCGCAGTCTTCTACAGTATGACTCTGAGGTTTCAGCAACTTTGAGACATAATATCTCCGGCAATATTTTGCTGAGAGAAACAAAACTTGGCCATCTTGTACAACTTTTTGTGCTCTATTAAACAAAATAATAAAACTATTCTCATGAGCAATCTCCATCTAGATAATTTGGTGCAAAGTTGGCCGAAAATTACTGTGGCTCGAAAAAAGGGTAATGTTTATATCTCTGGAAGGAAAGGTATGAGAAATGTGAAACTGTGTGTGTGATAACTTAGCAACACAAGGTTGTCAAATATAAAATTTCATTCTCCTACTGCTTTCCAATAGTTCACACATTGAGTGTAAATGGGGTAAAATGCACTTACCTTCGCTACTGGATCAGAAATATGAGCACGTGCGCCTCTTCTGGGTCAAAAATGGGATGTGATGACCTCCTGGCGTGTGGGCGGAGCCTCCAGCTGCTGTCCCTTCTGCCTTGCGCGAACCGGATAGATCCGGCCGAATTACACCGCTGGTGTAAAGGTGATGGTTTTTATAAAAATGCCAAAAACCAAGCTTTGTTGTTTGGACAGTCTATTCCTTATTCTCTTGCGCTCCCTGCTCACAGAAGGAGCCCTGTCCCAGCTGTTTATAGAAATACTTTCCGTGCAAACTGAAAGGGGAAAAAAAGTATCTAAAATCTTGTTTCCATCACCATGATTCAATTCACATCCGAAAAGTGCCTTTTGAGGCTAAACAACAGGAATACAATCCGGGTGATAGGACATGGGACTAACGCAAATGTCACAATGGTAAAATGACCTTCTCTTTACTATTTTTCATATTCCTGAATATAAATTCTACGCAAGGCATAACTGGTAAGTTTGGACTTCTCCGCAATCAATTTTCCATCCTAGATTTAATTTTCAGTTTAATTTTCTGTTGTTGTTTTTTGTTGTTGTTGTTTCTTTCAAGTCATTTCATTCTCCAATAAATTAGGTACATTAAGCTTGTTGGAGGCTTTACAAACTCTTAGGACGTATTTGCTTGTTGAAAGAAGCATAAACAAATGTGACATTATAATTGAGCGGGTTGCCAATTTTGACAGCATAATCTTAGGGAAGGAGTCACGGTGCAGAACAGGAGGCTGAAGGGCCACAGGCTAGCCACGTCTATTATAACAAATGGATTGAGGGGAAAGACCCTGCTTTGACCCTTACTGGATGCTGAATCATTTTCACCTAAAACGAAGCTCGCGAGGGCTGCATGCGGCCCTCCCAGGCTCCGTTTTCTAGTATTGATCCTTCTTTCCTTTTCAGAATATGTATCTTTCAATAATCTATTTACTAGACTGATAACACTGACATCCAACAGTCAACACTACTTGAAATTATTCTACTCTAGAACTGTTACTTTGTTAACAATGTTTAAATTTTGGAAGGTTCGGAGTGAAAATAGAGTACTTTACCCAATCTGAATTCCCCTACTTTATCTGATAGCTTTGCCTAAATAATTCCCAGGGCTCCAAACTGTCACTAAATTACAATTTTTAATTGCCTTTTTAAAAAAGCAATCAAGACATCAAAAGTGAAGTAATAAACAAAGAAAACAATAAAAGCTAGCAAGGAAAACTAAACAAGAAAGAGATAGAAAGAAAGCTTGGATTTTTTAAATATGTATGTATCAATTAGTAAACATAACAAAGCTTTTGTTGATTTATAAAGTTTAAACCTTCCAGTTCTGACAAAAAGAGACAAACGCTGTTTACAACTCTCTCCCAGCCTTGTATTTATTTGAAACCCAGCCTAAACCAGTGTACTTCATCTATTTCTCAAAAGCATATCCCATAAATACATTTGATCATCTTAAAACTGCCCAAAAATTGTCAGCTGATTTTATTGAATATGCAGCAAATTAATATCCCACTTCTATTGAATCAAACACGTCTCTGGTCCAATGTTTTTTGGAATACCCTAAAAAGATTGTGAGCAGTCTACAGTCTCCACTTTACTATGAGCAAAGTCCAAATGACTTAATGTTCTGTTGCTAGTTCCTTTCATCCACATGGCATCTTCTGGAGATTTCAAAAACCTTTGAAGTTGGGCATGACTTAGATTAGGATCAATCTAAGAAAATGCAAGGGCTTATCTTCTCCAGAGCTCTTCACCATGCTAAGTGGTACCATGAATGAAAGATAGAGCAAGACAGAGAACTTCAGAAAGTAAGTTGAGTGTAGCAACTATATAGCCTGCAACGTAGTCTCTAGAGGGAAAGAGTAGGCTGAATTTTACTAAATCAAAGTTTAAGACCAGAGAAGTCAACAGAACAATCACAAAAGCAGCATCCATTTTATCTGTAAGATATTGTGAGGAGGCAATGTCCCCAAACATTGTTTCTGTAAACCAGATGGCAAAATGCTTCATGCAGTAGGATGTCCATTGGGTTAAAAGGGGGACAAGAGCCACAGTAGAGGCACAAAAACTGTGATCAGTTTTAATGTAGGGTTCTATTTGTGAGAAGTGTTCCTCTCATTCCTCAGCTTGATTGAAAAGAAGAAATCAACTCTTTCCTGCTGAAGCAGAGCCCAGGAATCCCTCCTTCCTTCCTTCCATCTTCCACTTGTTCCTTCCCAAATTCTTTAATCTTCTTCACACCCAGATCTTATCAGAAATTATAAAATAATTAAATCATGGAAGGTTAAGCAATTTGTGTCCTAATCTCTTCCTTGATTTCTCAATACTGAACAGATCCACACCATTTCTTATAGCAGAATCTCCAGGCTCAAATGGATAGTTTCACAGTTTGAAAACCCACTGAAAATGTAGATTTTGAGGGCAGGGGAACAGTGCAGAAGATCATTTCCATTTGTTTGATGGTGCAAATAGATAGAAAAGAAGATGTAGGAAATGAATGAGATAATGCTGGTTATTATTATACAAAGCCAGAGGTGGGCTTCAGTTGGTTCGCACCAGTTCAGGCAAACCGGTTGTTAACTTTTTGCCTAGTTCAGAGAACCGGCTAATCCCACCTCTGTCTGGGCCCACCCATCCTGCCCCACCTCTTCCAGGAGTCCCCCGTGGGCCGTTTTGAAGTTCAAAGTTGGTGCAGGAGGACTTCCAGGCCCAAAATGGGGTGCTGGGGGGCGAGCGTTGCACAGGTGGTGCAGGACAGGAGGCCTTCCAGGCCCAAAACCCCTGCTCTAGGGTGAATTAGGAATGGGGACTTTGCATTATGATTATAAGTAGGAACCAGTAAAGGAGGAATGGAAAAATCCCTGTCTCTAGATCAGCATTTTTCAGTCTTGGCAAGTTTAAGATGGGCGAACTTCATGCTGCCTGGGGAATTCTGAGAATTGAAGTCCATGTACCTTAAAGTTGCCAAAGTTGAGATGCATGGGTCTACATTAGAGTTTAGGATTTTCCATTCCTGTTTTATTTAGTGTTTGGTGCAATTAAATAAATCAGTTGTGGTTTCATTAACAAATAGTGATTAAAATGATATGAACCATTACTGGACTTTTTGTGAGAAACTGAAATTAAAAGTTGATCTGGGCTTTGATGATTAAATAAGGGATTATGGAAATAATGTAGACAAATGTTAATCTTAGAGTAAGAGTTTGATATATTTTTTTACTTATATCTGTACCAAAGAAAGTTGGAAGTCATTCTTTTTCAGTTTTCCTTCTTTTCCTCTTTCTTTCTAACACTTTCACTTTTTCTTTCCTGAAAGAGTGTTCTCTTTCTGTTCTTTATTTGTTTATCACTTAGCTTTGTATTTTTTTGATGTATGAAGCATCAAATACTAAGCCATTATAATTCTAAATTCTTTATTTACAGAAATCATATCAAAATTTAGAATGAAATCCACTGGGAGCCATTTCATATAACGCAGGCTCTGAGTCCCTCTAACCAAAAAGCGTTTATTGATAGAAGAGACTATTTGTAGCTTAGAGTTGAACTGTGGGTTCCTTGGTGCTCTCTGAGCTTGATAGTTTTCTTGCAGATGTTTCATTACCAAACTAGGTAACATCATCAGTACTAGAAGGGAGCGGAGTTTGCTCTTATTTTCATATACTAGTGACTTACCTTGTCAGTGTTGATCAGTCGCTTCACAAAAAGTGTTTTGATTGGTGTCAGGTCTCTACAGCCTCAGGCAGAGAAGGGCTATTCTGCACTTCTCCCTCAAATGTTCTTTAAAATACAGAGTTTCCCAGCATTCCTTTAGGAACCTCTGTTAGATTGGCGCAGGGAAAAGAATACGCGAGCAGCGAGTGGTCCGTTCAGCACTTTATTTAGAGGGATACAGAACTGCCGCCTGTGCTGCCGGGCTCGCCTTATAAAGGGAGTCGGCAGGCAAGCCGGCCAATGACAGATCTTCAAATCTCCCACTGGTGGACTAGCCAATCCGGCGGGGATGCCCATATACGGACATAACACCCCTCCCCTCCTAGTTCTTAGTCCATCTCTCTGTTGGTCACATAGGTGATGTAGTCGCACAGGTAGGCGGGGCGCCTCCCCGTCCTATCTGACCTGCGCAGATCACTTCTTGCCTCGCTGTCAACCCGTGCAGACGAGGCTCTTGTCTCTCCCAGTTCCCGCCTTGGAACCATCTGGAACTCGGCCGTCAAGTGTGCGGGCTCTGGCCCAACACCTCCGGCTGGGTTCTCGGGACTCCCCGGTGGCCCCGGGGAACAATGCCTCGGCCCCTGCAACTCGTCACTGATCAGTACTGGACGTTACATACAGTAGTTTTGTGTTCCCTTTAGTTGTTTGAGCAGTGTATAAACTACTGTATGTAAAGAACAAAGTATTTAATAAGGCTATTTCATTCATTCAGATCTCGGATGTTTTCTGCTTGTGTTCCCTTTATTTTTTTGAGCAGTATATATTTTAATGCTTAACTTATTATCATAACTCAACAGAGTTGAACATTGGGCGTTATCTAACAAAATGAAATTCAATGGTGAAAAAAGTAAGGTTCTACATTTAGGGAAAAAAACCAAAATGCATAGGTACCATATATGTGGTACCTTGCTCAATAGTAGTAACTGTGAGAGGGATCTTGGAGTCCTAGTGGACAACCATTTAAATATGAGCCAGCAGTGTGCAGCAGCTGCCAAAAAAGCCAACACAGTTCTAGACAGCATAAACAGAGGGATAGAATAAAGATCATGTGAAGTGTTAATACCACTATATAATGACTTTGTAAGGTCACACTTGGAATACTGCATCCAGTTTTGGTTGCCACAATGTAAAAAAGATATTGAGACTCTAGAAAGAGTGCAGAGAAGAGCAACAAAGATGATTAGGGGACTGGAGGCTAAAACATATGGAGAATGGTTGCAGGAATTGGGTATGAAAAGAAGGACTAGGGGAGACATGATAGCAGTGTTCCACTATCTCAGGGGTTGCCACAAAGAAGAGGGAGTCAAACTATTCTCCAAAGCACCTAAGGGCAGGACAAGAAGCAATGGGTGGAAACTAATCAAGGAGAGAAGCAACTTAGAACTAAGGAGAAATTTCCTGACAGTTAGAACAATTAATAAGTGGAACAACTTGCCTGCAGAAGTAGTGAATGCTCCAACACTGGAAATTTTTAAGAAGATGTTGGATAACCATTTGTCTGAAGTGGCGTAGGGTTTCCTGTCTAAACAGAGGGTTGGACTAAAAGACCTCCAAGGTCCCTTCCAACTCTTCTATTCTATTCTGTTCTGTTCTGTTCTGTTAAATTTTTACTAGTTTGCTGCTAATTTCTCCTTCTTTCTCCCATACTTAATTATCTACAGATGTAGGGATGCCTACAGCTTTTCCTCAACACTTAATAACCACATGGAGTTTGCTCTTTTACTCCCTAGAGATAGATGGAGGGAGGGATGGACTATTATTAAGGATATATCTAAACAATCAGCCACTTTAAACTATTATTGATGACTGTTAGGAGAATGATAGGGGAAAGAAATACCTTATTTTGGCCATTTATACCTCATGCAAAATGCCTTTCAACTTTTTTCAAGAGTGATATTCTTGAAATAAGAAAATCATGAATTTTATCATATCTGGTCTTATATTGTCAGTAGCAAACTTATTTTACTACAAGTTGTATTTTTTTGGATTCTTGATGCAAGATGCTATTGCAGCATTTGAAAGACTGCTGAATTCTGGTTCAGCTTAATATATCATATAACATAAAAATAGTCTATATACATTATATGTATGTGCGAGTATCTATCTATCTATCTATCTGTCTTTACTTTACTTTACTTTACTTTACTTTACTTTACTTTACTTTACTTTACTTTACTTTACTTTACTTTACTTTACTTTACTTTACTTTACTTTACTTTACTTTACTTTACTTTACTTTACTTTTATTTGATTTATATACCGCCCTACTCCCGAAGGACTCAGGGCGGTGAACAGCCAACAATAAAATACATACATACAAAATTTAAAAAGCAGAGATAAAATCGAATTAAATAGTTTGGCCCAGACAGATTTAAAACCCCAATCAATTTAAAACAAATTTAAACTTTGAATATTAAAAATACTAAAAAATATTTAAAAATATTAAAAATGTTTAAAAAGAGGGAGAAAATCCATCTATCTATCTATCTATCTATCTATCTATCTATCTATCTATCTATCTATCTATCTATCTATCATCTATCTTACAAGTATTATATAGCACATACCAGTTTGGTCCAATGGTTCAGGCACCAGTCTAGAAACTGGAAGAAAGTGAGTTAATTGTCCCCCCTCAGGCATGAAAGTTGACTAGGTGACTTTGGGCCAGCTACTCTCTCTCAGCCCAACTCACCTCGCAGGATTGTTGTGGAGAAAAGAGGAGGAGGAAGGAATATTAAGATATATCTGTCACCTTCAGTTATTTATAACAATATTAAAGGCAGGGTAAAAATAAGCAAATTAATTAAACTTTTTAACTTTTCTGTAAGTTTATTTACAGTATGCCTTGCTTGACCTGTGCTGTGGCAGAAAGGAAAATAAAAGATAACTCAGCCCTGGGGAAGGACAAGATACAAGAACAAGTCAACACAACCCACCTTGTTTCTGTTTGGTACAAAAGGGACAGAGGGAAAGTCTGGCAGATTGTGTTATCCTACCCCACAACCCTCAAACAGTAGTCCTGGATTCCTTGTGCTGTCCCTTTCCTGAGCTGTTCTATTTCAAAGGGCTAACAATAATTTCACTCTTCAATCATAGAATCTTAGGGCTAGAAGGGACCTTAGAGGTCTTCTAGTCCAACCCCCTACAGGAGACTTCATATCATCCCAGTTAAAGGTTGTCCAGTCTATTCTAAAAAACCTCCAGTAATGCAGTACCTACAACTCTGGGAGGCAAGCTGTTCCATTGATCAATTGTTCTCCCTGCCAGGAAATTACTCCTTAGTTGTAGGCTGGATCGCTCTTTCACAAGGTTCCACTAATTACTTTCACAAGGTTCCACCCATCATTTAAATATGAGCCAGCACATTTAACTATGAGCCAGCAGTGTGCTGCAACTGCCAAAAATTTCAACACACTTCTAGGCTCCATAAACAGAGGGATAGAATCAAGATCACTTGAACTGTTAATAACACTTTATAATGCCTTGATAAGGCCATACTTGGAATACTGCATTCAGTTTTGGTCGCCACAATGTAGAAAAGATGTGGAGACTCTAGAAAGAGTGCAGAGAAGAGCAACAAAGATGATTAGGAGACTGGAGGCTAAAACATATGAAGAACGGTTGCAGGAACTGGGTATGTCTAGTTTAATGAAGAGAAGGACTAGGGGAGACATGATAGCAGTGTTCCAATATCTCAGGGGCTGCCACAAAGAAGAGGGAGTCAAACTATTCTCCAAAGCACCTGAGGGTAGAACAAGAAACAGTGGGCAGTTCGAAAGCACGTAAAAAAAAATGCAAGTAGAAAAATAGGGACCACCTTTGGTGGGAAGGTAACAGCATTCCGTGTGCCTTTGTTGTTTAATCATGCTGGCCACATGACCATGGAGACATCTTCGGACAGTGCTGGCTCTTCGGCTTTGAAACGGAGATGAGCACCGTCCTCTAGAGTCAGGAACGACTAGCACATATGTGCGAGGGGAACCTTTACCTTTATTTCCCCAAGTACAGAAGTACTACTCCCAAGGAGTAATTGTTGGGGGAACAGTAATAGGAGGTGTAGTAGCATTGGAGAAGAGTGGAGTAGTGGTGAGCAGTGAGTATTAGTCTCTGTGTGTGTTGCCTAGGGATCTGTGTTGTTGTGTTGGCTCTTTTGTGTTTTGGAGCCCACTGACTTCAGTATAGATAAAGCAACTCACGACAAAGTGGTGGCAGAGGTGGGATATCCATATAAAAAAGGTGGGATATCCTTTTTTTACCTCTGGGTAATTTTGTTTTGTGAACACAACCTCTGATTGGCTAATGATTCCAGAATCTGAAGGAGGGGATTTCTTCCATCATTCTGTTGTCCAGCTGAAGATGCAGAAGCTATCTAGCCTAACTCCATCTCCCATTCAAAAAAATATTTTGTTTGGAGTGTGGGTGGGTGCATATGTGTGATTGCGGAAACGTTACATTGTTGAACTTTCATCCTGCAGTCTATCATTGGTTTGGTACAGACTCAAACTAACGAGGTCAGGTTCAGACTCCAACAGATAGTTAAGGCTGCAAAAAGAACAATTGCAACCAGCCTGCCATCCATAGAAGGTTCCAGGTTCAGTTTGAAGTTGACAACTTGTATATTGCACGGGTCAAAAGGAGGGCTGAGAAGATGTCTGCAGACCCCTCATGTCCTGGACATAAAGTGTTTCAACTCCTCCCTTTGGGACGGCGCTATAGGGCATTGCATGTCAAAACAACTAGACACAGGGACAGGTTTTTTTTTTGCTGATGCCATCACTCTGCTAAATATCCAATTTTCACAGTGCTGTCTAATGTCTATGTGTATTTACCCATGTAGTATGGCCATAGTATTATTTAGCCTTATCTTTTTTACTCTCCCCTTTTATTGGGATGATGATGATGATGATGATGATGAAGATGATAGTAATTGTTGTTTTGCACCTACACTGAGTGCTTCTGTACCAGAATTCTGGTACAGAATCCCTTGTCTAATCCCACTCGGCCAAATAAAGTTCAATTCAATCCCAATTCCAATTCTTGCATGGTATGGGAGCAGCTCTGTAGTGGACAAAAAAGCTCTACAGAGAATCATTAAAACTGCCCAGAATATCATCGGGCTCCAGCTACCAGCCCTGGATGACATCTTCGAATCTCACTGTTTGAGGAAGTTGCATAACATTCTCAGAGACTCTTCCCATCCTGCTTACAATCTTTTTGGACTGTTGCCTTCTGGCAGAAGATACAGAACAATTAAAACTCGGACCACACGTTTTCTGAATAGTTTTTATCCCAGAGCTATAATTGCACTCAACAATGAACTAAAGGGCCACCATCAGTGAGCTGTTGGACAGCATTACTTGGTCTGCTGTGTGGATGTTTTGGTGGTTTAGGGGTGGGGAATTTGTGGTGGGTGGGAGTGTGTTTGGGGATTGTTATGTGTGTTGGACCTGGTCTTTGGGTGTTAAGTGAATTTCGTTGTATGGGTATACTGTGCATACACGTACAATGACAATAAAGTTATTATTATTATTCCAATTCCAATTCCATCTTTTAATATTGTCAGTTAGGGTGGCCTCCTGCTGCTGAAACTTGCGGGAGGCAGCCAATAAAATAAAGATTTTTACGAAGGGGAGACCGGTTACGTTTTTGGCCAAGCCTTTTCTCTGAGCCACCTCGATCGGGTTCCCCCAATGTGCTTATCATAATCATAATAATAAGTTTATTTGTCAAGCATATATAAGATAACAGGTAACGGTATAAACATAACTTGAATACATGAAGAGTAAGTAAAAAGCAGTGGTGAAATGTAAAATTTGTTACTACCGGTTCTGTGGGCGTGTCTTGGTGGTGGTGGGGTAATATGACTGAATGGGCGTGGCCAACTTTTTCTTTTCTTTTTTTTAACTTTTAAAACAATTTTTTCTACAACCTCTTCGGCTGAAGAGGTTGTAAAAAAATGCTTTTAAAGCCTCTGACGATCCCAGCTGACTTGTCTGATCGGCAGAGGCTTTCTTTCTTTTTTTTTTTTTTAAAGCCTCTGATGATCCCAACTGAGCTGCATGATCATCAGAGGCTTTTTTACTTTTAAAAGTATTTTTTCGGCGGAAGAGGTGGTAGAAAAAAATGCTTTTAAAAATTAACAAAAAGCCTCTGATGATTGCGGGGCTCAACTGGGCAATGGGGGGTGGGGGCAGGGATTTTTGCTACAGGTTCTCCGAACCACCTGCCTCCATCGCTACCGGATAGAGTGATCTGGTCCAAACCGGGAGCATTCCACCCCTGGTAATAAGGAATATTAGGACAGGGACGATAGGCACACTGGTGCACTTATGCATGCCCCTTACAGACCTCTTAGGAATGGGGTGAGGTCAACAGTAGACAGTTTAAGGTTAAAGTTGTGGGGGTTTGGGGAAGTAACCACAGAGTCAGGTAGTGCACTCCAGGCATTGACCACTTATTCAGGTCACTTAGCATCTAGTTAAAAAAAGAAAAGGAAAAAAGCGGCGCTTTGGCCATCTCCTTTAGCAACGTCCTTCCCCCCCTCCCCTCCCCTTCTCTCCCCCCCCCCCCATTTTAGGCGGACAGCCTTCCGTCCCGCAGGGACGGGGCTGCCTACCAATAACTTCTGCCGACGGAATCCCGGCGCTGTCGCGTCGCCAACTCCGCTATTTAACCGAGGCAGCGCGCGTGCTGGAGCGGCAGAGGCTTAAGGAGGCTTTCCCCCTGCTCTCTTGCTCCCTCTCCCGACGGAACGGCCGGCGGCCCAGAGCACGTTGGCGAGCACAAAAGACGGCCGTTTTCCTGGAGGGAGTTTGGCTGCGGGCAAGGCTGGAAGGCAAATAATACCAATAAGCAATAATACTCATAGATCCACAAAAGCGCAGCAAGTTCTCTCGGCCGCTTCGTCATGATTCAGTTCACCGTCGAAAACCACCGTTTGATGCTCAGCGACGGCAACGCCATCCCGGTGATAGGACTCGGGACTTACGCGGATCCCCAGACGGTAAAGCGACCTTTGATTTCAAATTGACTTGCATGCTCCTGCATCCCAAAAAGAAATAAAATAAAATAATAAAAACTCTGCCCGTGGATGGGTTGGTTCAGATGCAGCTTCCTCTCCGCCCTTAAAACGTGGAGACGGTCTCCATCCTCAAAGCTGCCTGGACTTCTCTCTCTCTCTCTCTCTCTCTCTCTCTCTCTCTGCTCAGAAGGAGCCGCCCGTCCAGCGGGCGCGAGTAAAATAAGGTCACCCACAACCGCTGCGCAAAAGCGGAGTCCCCCCACCTTCCCTCGTTGCAGCTCGGACGGCGGATCCCTGGCGAGTCCAGGCGCTGGCGGGGAAGCGCGCCTTTCGTGGGAAGCGCGCCTGGCGTTGAACTCTCCTCACCTCTGCGCCTTTTTTTATGTTTGGTTGTTGTTGGTTTGTTTCTGAGTCGGTTCGCTTGGTGAAAAAGGGGAGTTTTTGTTCGTGTTAGTCTCGGGGAGGATTGGGAGGGTCACGGAGCGCGGGTGCGGTTACCCTAAAAACCATCATCTCCTTTCTGGACTGGGCTTTAGGGGACCTTTTGGAGGAAAGGTTATTCGCTCTTTGGGGAAGGCACCCGAACATCCGTCCTTCCTCCCTCTTTCTTTCTTTCTTTCTTTCTTTCTTTCTTTCCATCCATCCTTCCATCCTCTTTCTTTCTTTCTTTCTTTCTTTCTTTCTTTCTTTCTTTCTTTCTTTCTTTCTTTCTTTCTTTCTTTCTTTCTTTCCTTCCTTCCTTCCTTCCTTCCTTCCCTCCCTCCCTCCCTCCCTCTTTCTTTCTTTCTTTCTTTCTTTCTTTCTTTCCATCCTTCCTTCCATCCTCCCTCCCTCCCTCCCTCCCTCCCTCCCTCCCTCTTTCTTTCTTTCTTTCTTTCTTTCTTTCTTTCTTTCTTTCTTTCTTTCTTTCTTTCTTTCTTTCTTTCTTTGTTTTTGGAAAAGGGAGATGGGTCGGGCAAATTAGCCTGAACCCTGGAACAGAAGCCCCCTTTCTCAAGGATGTGTGTGTGTGTGGGGGGTGTCGGTATTTTGAAACCACTCTGTTTGGATTCAAGACTCAAAAAGTCCACCAGGGTGCCATTAAAGTTGAAAGTTTTGCCTTCCCCAAAACTCCCATTGAGTTCGGTGGACTTTGAAAAAAGAAAGAAAGAAAGAAAGAAAGAAAGAAAGAAAGAAAGAAAGAAAGAAAGAAAGAAAGAAAGGAAGGCAGGCACTTCCATATGATGCTAATGAAAAGAAAGGAGGGGGGAAGGGATGCATGCTGAATATGCCCCCCCCTCAAATTTGGGGTGGAGGGTGGTGGTGGAAAGAGCTGTGCATTTGCTAGTTAGGGTTTCAGTCTTCCTTTTAGCTACTCTTGATGAGAGCGTGGCCTTAAAAGACCTGCTCCTCCTTCCAGGCATCCATGGGGCTTGTAATGGCTGCATCTCATTCTGCTGTGGTCCAGAGAGCGATGGCTCCGAACAATAGTGAGCTTGGGAAGAAAGCTCCCCCCTCTGGTGTTCTCCAGTTGCGAGGGGCTTCTAGTGCCCTCCCTCATTTCCAGCCAGCTCTAGGGTGTAAGACTTAGGGACACAAGCTTTATTCTTTTGCTTTCCTAGTGGCCGGAATAAAAAGAAGTCAGTGATGGAATTCGGTGGTGGGAATTCCTTCTCTACCAATCCCTAATAGGAGCTACTCTGGCTTGTCTTCCCTACTTTTTCAGACCCCGATGCCATCTCTGTCTGCCTTTGTGTTCCTGCATCTCCCTTCGTCTTCCCGTAAGGTTACATCATTCAGGTGATGCTTGGAAAGGCGTTCCTTGTAACAAAAGGCGGGGGGGGGCTTTTGTTACATCTGGAGCCAGGCTGAAACATTAGTTGAGCTCTAGAACATTAAGGGGAAAAAGACCTTTGTCTGATAGATTTGCGTTGCTTTAAACAATTTCTCTGGCTGTCCATCTCACAACAATAACCCCAGCAGCCGGACAGAGCTTTTCACAGCTCTGCAAAATAAATAAAATAAAACTCAAATATAGTTTGTGCCTGTGGATTTCTTATCCCTCCTTGTCTCAGCCTCTTGTGACTCATGATTCTGCTGAACTGAATTACATGTTAAGAGATGAGGGACAATCTGTATTCCTTATGTGGTATTTCCCAAGAGCCTAGCAGCCTTGGTGAATAACTGTGTTTAGCTGGGCACGAAAGAGTCCAACACATAAAATAGTAGCAGATTAAGATTGGCTTGCTAGGTTTATTTTTGATCTCAGGTGGCTTCATTGATTTCTTGGATTTTCCTGCCGTCAGATTACAGAACTTTGTAGAAATGTAGCTCCAGACTTTCTAAGATTAGAAACTTCTGAAGACACTTGAATGAAAATGATGGGTGTTTTAAGGCAGTATATCTTGAAAACCTCTCCAAGATAGACTTGCCCAATATATCTATATAATTTGATTAAAATTGCATTAATTTTTTTTTTAAAAAAAAGAAGATAAAGCTAATACAAACTAATATAAAGTGAGGAAAAGAAGAAAGAAATAGAAGAGAAAGCTAAAAGCTTTTTTGTATCTTTTTAAATTTCTTTTCTATTTTTATTTTACTCCCCCTCCCCCCTTCTTGCACTTTTTCAAATAGCCCTGTTCAATGTATCTTGAGGTTTCCAGATATGTTGCCCTTATGTTTAGCTTCTTGGCTTGGCTCTTCATCTTGGCTATCCAAGATGAAATTAAAAAGAGAGGAAGATGTGCTTTTGTCCTCTGTCAGTTCGGTGGAAGCCCTGTATCCAGAAAAGTCTAATCCTTAATCTGTTGTCTGAGTTCTTCTGTCTATTGTGGCCCATCAGCGGTCTGTGCAGTTAGTAGCTGATTCCGACAGCGAGGAGGCTGGTGTGGTGCTGCACCAGAAGCCTGTGCAGTTGGCACTCGAGTCAGACAATGAGGAGGCTGGAGAAGATGTGGTGCCAGAGGCAGGGATTCAGCCAGGGCCTTCAGAACCTCCAGAAGCTCCCATAAGTGAAGAGGAAGAAGAGGAGGAGCCTCTTCTTAATGGAGGAGCACACAGAGCTGTTAAAAGGTAGGAGTGGCTCCTCAGGAGGAGGTCTCCTTGAGAGTAAGGCTTGGGGCTAATTGGCCACTCCCCTAGCCTATTTAAGGAAGAACGACGACTAATGCAATTTGCAGGAAACAACTTTGTTCAGATTCCTTCGCGTCTTGATTCCAGAAACGTTTGAGTCGGCTCTTGTTTCTCTCTTGTCAGTTTTCCTGCAAATTGCTTCTGGGCATTCTGCCAACCACAGTAAGATTACAGTTATCTGAAATACTGTGCCTCAGAATTGAGTTATTATTCTTTGCATTTTTATTGGCTAATAATAATAATAATAATAATAATAATAATAATAATAATAATAATTTTATTTCTATACTGCTCTTGTCCCGAAGGACTCAGGGTGGTGTACAGCCTATTAAAAGCACAAAGACAAACAACAATTAAAATAATTTAAAATTATTAAATAATTTCGGCTCAATATTAAAACCCCCAAAAATTTAAAACATCCAATTTAAAATCATTACATTGATAGTCCGGCCTGGCAGAATAGCAGGGTCTTAAGGGCACAGCAAAATACCCTGAGGTCGGAGACCTTACACATTTCCAGGGACAGTTCATTCCACAGGGCTGGGGCTCCCACAGAGAAGGCCCTCCCCCTGGGTGTCGCCAGCCGACATAACTTGGCCAATGCACCCTGAGGAGACCCTCTCTGTGGGAGCGAACTGGCCGGTGGGAGGCTACTGGTGGCAGAAGCCGGTCTCGAAGGTACACGGGTCCTATGCCATGGAGCACTTTAAAGGTGGTAACCAACACCTTGAATCGCACCTGGAAGACCACTGGGAGCCAGTGCAGCTCACGCAGGAGGGGTGTCATGTGGGCACAACGGGTTGCGCCCATAACCACCCGCGTGGCTGCATTCTGGACCAGTTGGAGCCTCCGGGTGCTCTTCAAGGGGAGCCCCATGTAGAGAGCATTACAATAGTCCAGCCGGGAGGTGACAAGGGCATGAGTGACCGTGCGCAAGGCGTCCCGATCCAGAAAGGGCTGCAACTGGCGAATCAGGTGAACCTGATAAAAAGCCCCCCTGGCCACGGCCGTCATATGCTGTTCAAAAGACAGCCGTGTATCCAGAAGGACACCCAGATTGCGAGCCCTCTCTGTGGGGGGCAGCGATTCACCCCCAATAGTCAGCGATGGCATCAGCTGACTATATCGAGACGCCGGAAGCCACAGCCACTCGGTCTTGGAAGGGTTGAGTCTGAGCCTATTTCTCCCCATCCAGACCTGCACGGCCTCCAGCCAGCGAGACATTACATCAAGGGCATCGTTGGGGTGGTCTGGGGTGGAGATTTACAGCTGAGTGTCATCAGTTAATGAAGTTAAATTAACAGCCCTTGTTCAGAAAAGACTGATTTAAACTGTACTTGTATTTGAACAACTACTAAGAAAGCTCATTAGTAGTCCTTAATTAGTAAACTAAGGTTTGTGCGGACTTTGTGTGTGCTGCGTTGTTTGGTGTCCGAAGCTGGGGCAGAAAACCAGCAGCCTGTGGACCTGGCAGCAGAGTCGGAGAGTGAGGAGGCTGGGGAGGACAATGGGCCAGTCCTGGAGTCAGGGAAAGGCCCGGATGAGGGCTCTGCATCAGAGGCAGGGATGGGGCCAGGGCCATCTGGTGGCGATGCACGGACTCCAGAGCTTCCAGAGGTGGACAGCAGAGAGGCAGAGGAACAGGAGGAGCCTATTCCTAGTGCATACATGCGAAGAGCTGCCAGATGGCAAGAGCAGCTGAAGAAAAAAGGACAACTCCGGAGTAAGGCCAGAAGATGATTGGCCACTCCCATAAGGCTTAAAAGAGCAGCAACGAGCTGTTGGGTTCTTTGTAGAAAAGCAACGTTGATTCCAGTGCTTCTTGTCAGCGTCTCTTGAATTTTGTGGGTTTTTTGCCAAGAAAAGTCTTTGGCCGGTTGCCAAAGACATCAAAGATTGGTAATAAGGCCGACAGACTGGTTATTAAGAATTTTGTTTTGGACTAAGCTGAGAATGAATTAATTCTCAGCTGTTTTAATCAAATAAGTTTGTTGAGGACTGAATTGTGTTTGGTAATCACTACTTGGGCCTCGGTCACAACACTGTCTTCCCATGATCCTCTGTCTTTCTAGATCAATGAGAAAGAAGGAGTCTTGCCCAGCAGTGGGTTTCACATTATGTTACTACTGGTTCGCCCCGTGCGCGCGTGTTCGCTTCATGCATGCATGCACCCAGTTCACGCACATGCCTGCCTTCTGCACATGCTCCCGGCCTTCCGTGCATGTGCTTTGCTCACGCAAGCGCCTTCCCCACATGTGCCCAGCCTCAAAAATGTGCCTAAACAGGATGGCATAGAACTGGGTCTTTCCGCTTCCGATTCAGGTGAACCAGTCCAAACTGGCTGAATGCCACCTCTGGTCTTGCCTGAAGACAAACAGCACATGTGAGAGAAAAATCTAGAACAGATTCTTTTTTTCTTGACAGATAAACTTTCCTCTAACAATACACAAGGAAGAGGCTTATTTATTAGAGAGGAGGAAAAATGGACATATTTTAACTGCTTGCAAGGATGTGTTGGTTACCATCATATTACTTTTTAATGGAAAAGGAGCATTAAAAGAGGGGGGGGGAAAATGCCGCTATGTATTAGGCTACCTGCCAGATCTGGGTGGCAAGATTCCCAACTGTCTGTAGGTGGCACACAAAACACATTCGTTACTGCCAGCTAGTGGTTGTTAGAATGCTTGCAGTCCAGAATGAGGAGCTCTGATTTTAAGTGTATAAAATAAAGGTATTGTATCATCTGACGGCAGAGAATTCTTTCTGCTGAGTTTGAAGGGAGATAAATTTATCCTTTGTACCATTTTAAGAACAGTATGTACATTCTTCCACTCAGAAGGCTCTCCCCTTACTGTCCAAAAAAAATAAATAAATGCAGAAGAGACAATTCCCTTCCTCTTTCAAATGCTTATAAGCATTGTGGGCACTTGATAAAATACTTGTGATGTGTCTCACATATATTGTGACTTGTATAATCAATATCATCCCATTTCAAATCCTTTGTCAGTTTAACCATGCACCTGATGAACTGGCTCAAGAAAGATTGTGTTTTTTAAATAAAATATATGGTAATAGCACATGTGGGGTCATGGGGTACAGGTGGGCTTGCTGATCATGTACATGGCTCCCTGCCACGTGGCAGCGGCCCTGCCTGAACTGCTCAACGTTATAGCCGGGGTGGCGGTTGATACCCCGAGGCTTATGGTCATGGGGGATTTTAACCTGCCATCCATCGGTGAAGCGTCTGAGGCAGCACGGGAGTTCATGGCTTCCATGACGGCTATGGACCTGACCCAGTTAGTGCATGGCCCTACTCACACGGGGGAAAACACTCTGGACTTGGTTTTTGTCTCTGGTCAGTGGTTGAATGATCTCAATATTGGGGATATAGTGACTGAACCCTTGTCATGGTCTGATCATTCCCTCCTTCGCCTTGACTTTTGAACCGCTACACCCCGCCACAGGGAGGCGGAACTGATGAGGTGGTTCCTCCCCAGGCGTCTGATGGACCTGGATCGGTTCCAGGCAGAGCTTGGGCTGCTTCCTGAGGCTCTGGCTCACGGCTCGACCAAAGACCTGGTGGCCGCCTGGGATAGGGCGGCCGCTGGAGCTTTGGATCAGGTTGTGCCTTTGCGGCCTCTGACTCGGTGCCAATCTCGCTTGGCTCCTTGGTTCACCGAGGAGCTGAGGGAGATGAAGCACTGGAAAAGATGCCTGGAGAGCGGTTGGAGGGCCAGTCGGTCTGAATCTGACCGAACACTGGTAAGGTCTCATATTAAGACTTACCTTGTGGCGATAAAAGCAGCAAAATGTAACTATTTTTCCGCTCTTATTGCGTCATCAGATAACCGCCCGGCCACCCTGTTTAGGGTAACCCGCTCCCTGCTCCTTCAGGAAGCGCGGGAGAATCCCTTGGAGGGTAGAGCCGAGGACTTTGTACAGTATCTGTATGATAAAATCGCTCAGATTCCGGAACATCTGGACTCTGACGGGGTAGATTCAGGGGGGAGGATGGAGGCAGGTCTTGAGAATATTATCTGAAGAGTTTGATTCTGTGACTCCCGAAGACATGGACAGGATACTGAGTAGACTGAATGCTGCCACATGTTTATTGGACCCGTGTCCCTCCTGGTTAGTGCTGGCCTCTCGGGAGGTTACATGAGGCTGGCTTCAGGGGATTATAAATGCTTCTTTGAGTGAGGGTGTCTTTCCTGCTGCCTTGAAAGAGGCGGTGGTGAGATCTCTCCTCAAGAAGCCTTCCCTTGACCCGGCAGTATTGGCTAATTACCGTCCAGTCTCCAACCTTCGCTTTGTTGCGAAGGTTTTTTTTTTTTTTTAATTTGATTTATATGCCGCCCTTCTCTGGAGACTCAGGGCGGCTTACAGTGCGTTAAGCAATAGCCTTCATACTTTTGTATATTTTATACAAAGTCAGCTTATTGCCCCCACAAACTGGGTCCTCAATTTACCTAGCTTAGAAAGGATGGAAGGCTGAGTCAACCTTGAGCCTGGCAAGATTTGAACTTACTTTAATTGCAGACAGCTGGTGTTAAATTACAGTGCCTTGTCTGCAGAGCTATCCAGGTTGTTGAGAGTGTGGTAGCACGACAGTTCCCTCAGTACCTGGATGAATCGGCTTATCTGGATAGAGAGCCTTGGTAGTACAAGGGTTTGAGGCACCCTGTTATTAAGCTGCTTAAGACCAGCTGCCTGCAATTACTGCAGGGTTCGAATCTCGCCAAGGCTCAAGGTTGACTCAGCCTTCCATCCTTTCTAAGGTAGGTGAAATGAGGACCCAGTTTGTGGGGGCAATAAGCTGACTTTGTATAAATATACAAAAGGATGAAGGCTATTGCTGAGCACATTGTAAGCCGCCCTGAGTCTTCGGAGAAGGGCGGCATATAAATCAAATTAAAAAAAAAAAAAATCTGGATCCCTTCCAGTCGGGCTTCAGGCCCGGGTACAGCACGGAAACGGCATTGGTCGCATTGGTTGATGATCTCTGGAGGGCTCGGGACAGGGGTTGTTCCTCTGTCCTGGTCCTATTAGACCTCTCAGCAGCTTTTGATACCATTGATCATGGTATCATACTGCACCGGCTGGAAGAGTTGGGGTGGGAGGCATCGTGTTGTGGTGGTTCTCCTCCTTCCTCTCCGACTGGTCGCAGTCAGTGTTGGCAGGGGGGCAGAGGTCGACCCCGAGGCCCCTTGTATGTGGGGTGCCACAAGGGTTGGTCGTCTCGCCCCTTCTGTTCAACATTTATGCGAAGCCGCTGGGTGAGATCATCCGTGGTTTTGGGGTGAAGTACCACCAGTACGTTGATGACACCCAGCTGTACATCTCCACCTTGGACCACCCCAATGATGCCCTTGAAGTGATGTCCCGGTGCCTGGAGGCTGTACGGATCTGGATGGGGAGGAACAGACTCAGGCTCAACCCATCCAAGACCGAGTGGCTGTGGTTTCCGACATCCCGATATAGTCAGTTGGTGCCATCACTGACTATTGGGGGCAAGTCGTTGGCCCCCACGGAGAGGGCTTGCAACTTGGGGGTCCTCCTGGACTCACAGCTGTCTTTAGAAGAGCACTTGACGGCTGTGGCCGGGAGGGCATTTTATCAGGTTCGCCTGATTCGTCAGTTGCGTCCCTTTCTGGATCGGGACTTGTTAAATACGGTCACTCATGCCCTCATCACTTCCCACCTGGACTACTGCAATGCTCTCTACATGGGGCTCCCCTTGAGGAGCACCCGGAGGCTCCAGTTGGTCCAGAATGCAGCCGCGCGGGTGGTTATGGGAGTGACGTGGCGCTCCCATGTGACCCCCCTCCTGCGCGAGCTGCACTGGCTCCCGGTGGTCTTCCGGGTGTGCTTTAAGGTTTTGGTTACCACCTTTAGAGCGCTCCATGGCTTAGGACCGGGGTATCTACGAGACCGCCTTCTGCCACCAATAGCCTCTCACCGACCAGTATGCTCCCATAGAGAGGGGCTCCTCAGGGTGCCGTCGGCCAAACAGTGTCGACTGGTGGCCCCCAGGGGGAGAGCCTTCTCTGTGGGGGCACCCACCATCTGGAACGAGCTCCCCCCGGAGATACGGAGGATCACGGATCTGTGCGCTTTCCGCCCTGCCATTAAAACATTTCTATTCCAGCAGGCCGGCCTGGCCTAACCTCTCTTTTAAATTGTTTTTTAAAAAAATTAAAATTTTAAAATTTTAAATTTGTCTTATGAATTTGGGGTGTTTTAAATTCGTTTTCCTGGCCAATTATTTAATTGTATTTTAATGGTTTTTTAACATTTGTACTATATTTCATTTCATTTCATTTTATTAGATTTCTATACCGCCCTACTCCCGAAGGACTCAGGGCGGTGCACAGCCAAACAATAAAAACACATACAATAGGGACTTCCGGGTTTGTCTGCCACCGGCGAA
This sequence comes from Pituophis catenifer annectens, assembly GCF_029215685.1. NCBI lineage: Eukaryota > Metazoa > Chordata > Lepidosauria > Squamata > Colubridae > Pituophis > Pituophis catenifer. Next base: position 70,458,282 of record NW_027256887.1, read on the forward strand.
GACGGTCGTTTTTGAAGGACCGCCAGCCCCGCCGCCTGTAGAGCCGCTCCGAGTGAGGGGAGCGGCTTGAAAACTCCTAAATCCTGAGGATTTGAGGAGAAGAGTGAAGCAAGAGGCAGGTCGAGCCCCTGTGAACCCCCAGAAGTCTGCTACTGGGGAGGAAACGGGTGCGGCTCCCTTTCAACTTGCGGAGACTCCGGACGGCATGGGACGACTCTGCCTGTCAGAGCAAGCCGGCTGCAGCAAACATTTAAATTGATGGAAAAATAACTTTGCTATAAAACAACCTCAACCCCTAAACCAAGAAACTGCAAGTATTTCTTTGTTTTTGAACTTCTGATTTGGGAAAAGGCTAGAGTGAGCAGAAACGGCTTGAAAAAAAATGGCGCCGTTCCAGCGTTAACGAGCTGAAAGGGAGAGTGATCTTGCAAAGCTATCTTAATAAGCTACATTGTAGCACTGCTTGTAGCAAGCGAACAGAGAAGAGTGGAAGAAAAAATTCCTTTTAAAATAAACCTGAGCTTGCTTCAGCTTATTCAATTTCTAATTTGATTAAATCTGGGGGACTTTTTCAAAGGACTTTGTGGAGGTGCAAAGGAAAAAAAAAGACTTCCTTTTTTCAGAAAAGTTAATTTACGTGGCAGAATGGCTTCAAAGAAACAGGAAGGAAAGGCTGCAGGGGAGGGATCTCCCACTCATAAACCGGAACAGCAGCCCCCTCCCAGCCAGCAGAGTGAGGGAAAGGACTTTGATATTCAAAGTTTGAAGGACTTTATTACCCAGGCTCTGGATGATAAATTTCAAAAATCACAACAGGAAATGAAGAAAGAAATTAATGAATTTAAAGAGGCAATGAAAGAGAATTATGACAAGGTGTCTGACAAATTGTCAAATGTGGTTTCTGATTTGGCAGAAACCATTACCAAAGTGGATTCCAAACTGGAAGAATTTAAATCAGAAGTTAATGTTAAAATGAAGGATACTGATTTTAAAATTGTTGATGTGGATAATAAAGTGCAGAGAGTTGAAAATGAAATTACAATGATACAGTTTCGATCCATGGAATTCGCTATTAGGCTTCGAGGAATAAAAGAGAATGTAGGCAAGATTTGAGACAGATTTGTTCTGATGCCCTGGCTGTATTGTTAAAAATTGATCCAGCAGATGTGGTCTATAAAATAGACAAAATTTATAGAGTAAATTCATGGGTGGCTAGACAAAGAAAATTGCCCAGAGATGTAGTGATATATTTTACTGACAGAAGAATAAGAAATGATATTTTGCAAAGATCCTTTCTTTCCTCTGTGCAAGTGGAGGGAGCTCAAATTGGAGTCTACAAGGAATTACCACCTAAGATGTTAAAAGATCGAAAAGAATATAGGTTTCTAGTGAATGAATTGCAAAAGCAAGAAATACCATTCCGGTGGGATGCCCCAATTGGTATAATTCTGAAATATAATGGAGAGAGACACCGATTGAATACTTTTCAGAAGGCGGAATATTTTTACTATAATATTCTTAAAGAAAGATCATCATCCCCACGTACATCTACCAGTGATGTTGGAAACATGGGAAAAAATTTGGGTTCAGAATGTTAAATTTACACAGTCGCAGAATTTGAGGGAAAATTTTTACAAAATGTTTTATAGATGGCATCTAGACCCTAAGAAATTATCGTGTATGTACCCTAATGTTCAGCCAAAATGTTGGAGGTGTGATTGTACAGACGCTACATATTATCATATTTGGTGGACCTGTAAGAAAGTTAAGGCTTTTTGGATAAAAATTTGGTGGGTCATGCAGAATGTTTTGAAGAAAAAAATTCAATTTTCTCCACAATTGTTTCTATTGGGTATAGCTAAGGGTTTTACAGTGGACGAAACAAAGTTGATTTTGTATATGATTACAGCAGCGAGATTGTTGATAGGTAAATATTGGAAAAATGAAGCCTTGCCTACCGTTCAAGAATGGATTTTGAAGATGGCCAGTTTCGCTGAGATGGCGAAGATTTCAGCATATTTAAAAGACCGCTCACAAGAGACTTATGAATGTGAATGGAAAAAGTGGATAGATTATGTGCAGAACAAATATCAAACTAGGAAGTATCAAATAGCTTTTTATTGATAGTATTATATTATATTAAGATAGAAATATTTGAACTATGTGAAGATGAAAAATGATATGGGGGTTGGGGGGGTTTAAAGCTCAAGGTTTTTTTATATAAAGGGGATAATGATGGGGTATATTCTATGGAAGTCCGGGGGGGAGGGGAGGGTTAGGGGGGGTTAGGGAGGGTGGGTTGGGGAGTTCGGGGTGGGTTAGGGGGGCGAAAATGGGGTGAAAATGTAATTGTAAAACTTTTACAATAAAAAAAAAAACACATACAATACAAAATTTAAAAAATAGAATAAAATCAAATTAAATAATTTTGGCCCCGACAAATTTAAAACCCCAAACTTTTAAAACCAATTTAAAATTGAATATATAAAATACTAAAAGATATTTAAAATTTTAAAAATCTTTTATAAAAGAGGGGGAAAATTAGGCCAGGCCGGCCTGGTGAAATAGTAAGGTCTTTAAGGCGCGGCGGAAGGTGCAAAGTTCCGGGATCCTCCGTATCTCCGGGGGGAGCTCGTTCCAGATGGATTTTATTTGGCTGTTCACCGCCCTGAATCCTTCGGGAGTAGGGTGGTATACAAATTCAATAAATAATAATAATAATAATAATAATAATAATAATAATAATAATAATAATAATAATAATAATATGTTATTAAAATCCTTTTGGTTTTAGTTCTTTCAATGTAATTGCAACCTCTCAGTTTCTACCAATACATCTTGAGTATCCCTCTGCATTATGTGATGGGCTGCTTAGTTGCTTAACTTCAACAGTGAGATGGAAGGTGCATAACTTTGATTAATAAATAAATAACAGAACAGAACATAAAATACTTAGTCAAAAACTGGAAGGAATTCATGGTAACTGAATGGGTCTCTCAATTGGCCTGTGATTAGTTTTATCTTTAATTAGTTAACATTGAATTTCATATGGTTATACATCCTGATCTGAGAGATAGTTCCATAGCTCAGCTTTGGATTTCACATTATTGGATATAGGAAGTCCTCAATTAATGACCACTTGCTCAACAATTCATTTAAAGTTAAAATGGCATCAACCTAATAGTACTTACCACTAGTTCTTGAAATTCTGGCCATCCCAGCACTCCTTCTTCTTCTTGTGCTATATCTATCATTGGACGTTGGCAATCATGTTGGCGATCCTATTTTTATCAACAGCCACATGAAAAAGTGCTGCTGAGTTTTGTCCAAACCAGTCCCTTAGATTTTGAAGCCATGATGTTCTTCTTCTGCCTGGACCTCATTTGCCTTCAATCTTTTCTTGGAGGATTAAGTGAAGGATGCCGTATTTTTTCAGGTGTCGCATCACATGTTCAAAACTTTTGCTTTTTAATGGTTTTGATGATTTCCCTTGTCTTTCCCAGGCAGCTTATCACCTCCTCATTTCTAATTTTGTCAACCCAGTTTATACGCAACAGTTGTCTGTAAATCCACATTTCGAATGCTTCTAGTCTCTTCAAGTGGCTTTCTGTCAGAGACCAGCTCTCCACTCCATAAAGCAGGATAGAAAAGATGTAACATCTGACCACCTGATTTTCAATTTTAGGCTAAGTTGTGACTGCAGAAGACTTTTTTCATGTTGAAGAATGCTGTTCGAGCTTTCTCTATCCTTGTCTTTAGTTCAGTGGTCATGCCCCAGCTTTCATGTAAATTAGATCCTTTCAACTTTTTCTAGTGGTATTCATTCAGAATTTATCGGTAATAAATTAATGGGTTGTTTGCTGATAACCATAATCTTGGTTTTTGAGGTGTTAAGCTTCAACCCAGGACCCGTGCAGTTACATAATTATGATCCAGGTCAGGGGTGAAATTCAATTTTTTTCCCTACCGGTTCTGTCGTGGCTTGGTGAGCATGGCAGGGGAAGGATATTGCAAAATCTCCATTCCCACCCTACTCCAGGGGAAGGATACTGCAAAATCTCCATTCCCTCCCCTCCCAGGAGAAAGATATTGCAAAATCTCCATTCCCACCCCACTCTGGGGCCAGCCAGAGGTGGTATTTGCCGGTTCTCCGAATTACTCAAAATTTCCGCTACTGGTTCTCCAGAACCTGTTAGAACCTGCTGGATTTCACCCCTGATCCAGATACTTAGTGCCGGGATTGCACTTACAACAGTTACAACTACTTGCCTTCAACCAACTGCCTGGGCATAGGCTGATGAAGTTGGTGCTCTTGCTTTTCCTTTTTTTTTTTTAATAGTTTTTATTAATAATAAAAAGAAAAAACAAAACCAACATAAATACATTGAAACAACATACAAAACGAACACACATCAATTCAGTCCAATGACTGACTCTTAGAAGATATTACAATGGTGGGTTATTTTTCATATTTCTATTTGTATCAATATCTACAGTCACCTATTTACTTAGTTATATATGTACATATATAGTTGACTCCTTATTTACCTCTATGCATTTCTATTAAATAGTCGAAAGTCATCTTTATATTCCTATTTTTGCCTCCAGCCAGCTGTACCATCTTTGCCATACTAAATAGTAATCAGTATCATCTTTCTCTTGTATTTCTTTTGTGAGCTTATCCAATTCTGCACATTCTGTAATTTTAGCTATTATTTTGTCTTCTGTGGGTAGCTGTTCAGATTTCCAATGTTGGGCAAAGAGTATACGTGCTGCTGTGAGGATATGGATAATCAGATATTTTATTTCTTTGGTATATTGTGCTGTGATTATTCCCAATAAAAAGGTTCCCGGCCTCATTTCCAGTTTTTGTTTCGTAATTTCTTCAATCATTGTTTTGATTTGTTGCCAGTATTGTTTTGCCCTTCGGCATAGCCACCAGAGATGATAATATGTTCCTTTCTGTGATTTACATTTCCAGCACATCGGAGATGTATTTGGGAACATCTTGGCTAGGCGCGCCGGTGGGAGGTGCCATCGGTAGAACATTTTGTAAAGGTTTTCCTTGTAGGGTATAGACAATGTCATCTTGTAATTTATCTTCCACAGATTCTCCCACTTATCCAATTCAATAGTATATCCTATATTTTTGGCCCATATTATCATATTCTCTTTGACAACCTCCTCTTCTAATTTGTATTTTAATAGGTACTTATAAATTTTGGTAATCATTTTCTGATCTGTACTTTGTAATATTTTATCCAATTCATTTGGTTCATTTTGGAATCCAAATTGTGCCCGATCAATTTTATATCTTGATTCTATTTGCATATATGGCCACCAATCAATGTCTATACCCTGATTTTGTAATTCTTGTCTTGTTTGTAATTCTCCTTCACTGTTCAGTAATTCTTTGTAAGTCCTCATTTTCTCTATATCCATGGCATTGGGATATATTAGTGCTTCCATTGTCGATAGCCATCGTGGAATCTTGGTATAATGTTTCCTAATCTCTTGCCATGATTTGTACAGTGATTCTCTGATAATATGTTGCTGGAAGTATCCGTGGTGCTTGTCCTTTCCCTCCCACAAAAAGGCGTGCCATCTGCGTTGTAATTCAAAGCCCTCTAGTGATAGCATTCTTTTATTCTTAAGGTCTATCCAGTCCCTTATCCAGTTTAGCGACGCTGCTTTATAATATAACTCCCAGTCCGGTAGGCCTAAACCTCCTTTTTCCCGAATGTCTTGCATACACTTTATTTTGATTCTGGCCCTTTTCCCATTCCAGATAAATTTTGTAATTATTTTATTAAGGTCCTTAAAAAAGTTCTTTCCTGGCCAGATTGGGGTTACTTGAAAAAGGTAGAGTAATCTAGGCAGTATATTCATTTTTATGGATGCAATTTTCCCTAGGAATGACAGTTGTAATTTGTTCCATGTTTCCAGGTCTTTTCTAATTTGTTTCATTAATTTATTATAATTGTCTTCTCTAATTGTTGTTGCTTTAGCAGTAAGCCAGATTCCTAGATACTTTATTCTCTTTACAATTTGTATTCCTAATTTGTCTTCTAGTTTTGTCTCCTGTACCTTTGTCAAATTCTTTGTTAATACTTTAGTTTTTTGTTTGTTAATTTTAAGCCCTGCGACTCTTCCATATTCCTCTATCTTCACTAGAAGTTTGGTTCCTGTTATTTCCGGTTGCTCCATTATAAATACCACGTCGTCAGCGAAGGCTTGCAATTTATACTCTTCTTTCCGTGTTCTCAAACCTTTTATTTCAGCATCTTTCCTGACTTCATTTAGTAATATTTCCAATGAAATTATGAACAATAGTGGGGATAAGGGGCAGCCCTGTCTCACACCCTTTTGTATATCCAAATTTTCAGTCATATCTCCATTAATCATAATTTTGGCCGTTTGGAGGGAATATACTCTTCTAATCATATGTAAAAATTTAGCACCAAAGTCCATGGTTTCTAGTTGCAATATGAGGAAGTTCCAATTTAGATTGTCAAAGGCCTTTTGTGCGTCTAAGAAGATTAAGGCTACTTGTTTATCAACTCTTTTCTCGTAATATTCCAGGACGTTGATAATTGTTCTTATGTTATTTTTGATCTGTCTTCTTGGAACAAAACCGTTCTGATCTGTATGTATGTATTTATGAATAATTGTTTTCAGTCTTTGCGTTATAACCAACATGAAGAGTTTATAATCTACATTGAGCAATGAGATCGGCCTATAGTTTTTAACTTGTGTGCGGTCTGTGTCTTCTTTAGGGATAAGTGTAATAATGGTTTCGGTCCAGGATTTGGGAATTTCTGCTTCTAATAATGCATCATTGAGGACTTGGTGCTCTTGCTTTTCCTATCACAACCTTTAACTAATGGCAGTCAATTCAACATGCTTTTGGCTGAGCATTTTAAAAGTTTAACTTAAGAAAGTAGTCTTTAAAAAAAAAAGCTGGAAACTGCTCATCACAAATAACTTATAAGTTGCTTTTAAAGAAATGATAACAACCAGAATGCTATTAGAGCAGGGGTGTCAGACTGGTGGCCCGCGGGCCGGATGCATCACACGCAGGCCACGCCCACCCCAGCTCCGCAAATGGAAAAAAGTTGCAGAATGTCACATGACAGCAACGTGATGCCACGAGTTTGACACCTGTGTATTAGAGAATCATTTACTATTTCTCAATGTTACATTTCACGACAAGAAACAGGTTTGAATAACTGAAGGTTATAGGCTTACTCCTTGGCATTTCTGTTATTAAGAAAAAGAAACAAAGAAATAGAAATAGAGGCCGAATGATTGAGAAAGAACCTTTGCTGGAGACCTTAACAATTCGGATGTTATCTTACCGGATGAGTTTAAATGAATGAGAAATCATTTTAAGTTGTCCTAATTTTACTAGCAGGAGAGTAACGGGAACTTCTCTGAGACGAGAGAATGGCTGAAGTCAAAACAGTGGTTGGATCTGCCCATTGTGTGTAACCATTATTTGCTTAACCTTGATTTGTTAATAACCTTGCATGGATGACCTACTACTACATATCAAAGCTAAAAAAAACAAACCCTCTGAGTTTATTGCAGGGTATGAATGAGCCAATATCTGTTTAGTCTATTGCCAATGAACAACAACTGCAGGAGTTGGCCATTCCTACCCTATCCTATAGTTTAGGACTTATGTAATAACATCAACATAAACTAGGAAGATAATCTACACAAAACCTGGACGAGTCCTTTGGTATCTGCAGCCAGACTTTTCAGAAATGTGGACTCTGGCTGCCTTTTGTAAAGATTCTCTGCTGCTAAATCAAAAGAAGTTCAGGCTCCAGAGGAAGAATATGACTTTCTAACCTCAAGGTTTCTAAGTCTGCTCCCTGCCTGCCTATTGTGTTGTTGCAGTGAGCAAATATAAAAGGCAAATAAATGTGTTACAGCCTCTTGCTTTCAGAGGAATATTTCTAAAACAAAAAAAACCAGACTCCCATTCACCTCAGCTCTTGGAGCTCCTTGAACTAAGGGCCAAAATCAGTAGCCAGAAGAGGCCATGTATCTCTGCCCATGTCTCTTGATCACCATCATTTTAGCCGTTGTTTATCCATTGCAGGATGAAGGACAGGATGTTATTGTGTCTCTTGATAACATGTGCTAAATATCGGGCGTTATCCTCTCCTTCGGGCCATCGAAAAGTTGATGAAAACTTTCTTGATGGTTACACTCTCATTCACACATGCAAAGCTGTGGTTTGGTTAATTCTGATTTATTGACTAAGCTTTCTGATAAATCATAAATCATGGTTTATAAAGCATAGGGGTTCATACATGCTAAGTTAAACTTGAGGAAGCCCTATTATGTTGCAGCATGATTGCACAATGCTTTGTACTAAATCATGATTTGCTCATGGTTGGGTTCAAATATCTTACTAACACATCAACTATGTTTTATAAGCAATTAGCAGCAAGATTTAGGCTTAACTAAAAGCCAATTCTACTATAGTAATTTGTGCGTAAATGCATACACTTGATCTTGGTCAAGGGAATTGCAGGGAAATGTCCAGATGGTTACTGGGACTCCAGTTTGACTTGAAGGAGACTGTTATTTTTCAATGTAAACAACAGATTGATGCGGGAGTCACCAAGGCATCCATGGTCTATCAAGTTTGTGCAATAGTGCTAAGCTGCTCTAGCTCACTTTTTCCAGTTTTATGCAAGATTGAAATAATACTGAAATGAAGGAAAGACAAATTCTAAATAAAAGGCCCATCTCCCAAGAATTGTGATCAATAATTCATCTCCTTTGGCAATTCAATTTTAATTGCTAATTATTAAATTTTAATTGCTATTTGTTAAACTGATTAAATAGACCTATTAGGGAGATCAGATCAGAAATCAATTCCACAGGAAGACCAGAATAACACTTTATTGATACAGGTTATAATGACAGATTCCTGTAAGTATGACTATGTTGTACTTTCCTTCATTCTTGAATTCCAGTAAATCTGTAAAGTTTTGCCTGAGTTGCTTCTTAATGGTTTCTTACTTCCCCAAGACTTAATTGATTGGAATTGATTCTTGAATGGTTCTGTTAAGTTGCCATCCTTACTCTCTGAACATCAGAGGTGGTATTCATCATTTGCACCGGTTCGGGAAAACCGGTAGGGGAAATTTGGCCTGGGTCGCCGAACCAGTAGTGACCTCTGGCTGGCCCCACTCCCCACCTGGTTACCTGGTCGCTGTTCACTCACCCCGCCCGCCCATTCAATGCTTGCTTGGCCACTCGATGCTCGATCACTCGCCCCGCCCCCAGGCTCGCCTGCCTTTCACGCCGAGAAGCCTCCAGTCATCAGCAGTCATTTTCGGCTGCCTTCTGAGCAGCTCCGCTGTGAATTCAGGGAGAAAAGTTTGGCTTCTCTCTGCCACAACATTCAACATGGCTGCTTCTTGCCTCCTTCTTGGACACATATACACAGAGCAAACATGAGAAAGAGGTGAGAAGCAGCCAAGTTAAATGCTGCAGCAGAGAGAATCAGAACTTTTCTCCCTGCATTCACAGCGGAGCTGCTCAGAAGGCAGCCACCACAGTCAGTCCCTTTAAGGTATTTTGACCCCCGGGAGGGAGGGGGCCGGGGGGGGACGACCATAAAGAGAGCAGCTCCGCTGTGAAAGGAGGGAGAAAAGTTTGGCTTCTCTCTGCCGTAGCATTCAACGTGGCTGCTTCTTGCCTCCTTCTCATGTTTGCTCTTTGTGTATGAGCCCTTCTTGGGTTCATACACACAGAGCAAACATGAGAAGGAGGCAACAAGCAGCCACATTGAACGCTAGTAGACTTGCCTGAACTTTTCTGTCAGTTCTATGGGCGTGGCTTGGTGGAATGGTGCTGTCCCACTTTGCCGTGAGTGACATCAAGTTGGGCCACGCCCACTCAGTCACACCCACATGACCCACCCCACCAAGCCATGCCGACCAAGCCACACCCACAGAACCAGTAGGGAAAAAATTTGAATCTCACCACTGCTGCATATCCCAAATCAGTGTGAGTACACTGAATATACCTCCTAATTTGCTTCCGGGTCCAATTCAAGGTGTTAGTTAGCACTTTTAAAGCCCTTCATGGCCTGGGACCAGGCTATCTGAGAGGCCATCTCATCCCAATGAGATTGCCCTACCCCACTTGTGATGGCAGAAGTGTCATGCTATGGACTCTGTTGGCCAAGGAAGTTTGACTGACAGGGTCCAGAAGAAGAGCCTTTTCTGTCCTGGCTCTCCCACTCTGAAACGTCATGGCCCCTGAGATGAGAATCACACACACATTTTGGCCTTCTGAAAGTCCTTGAAGACATGGCTGTGCCAAATATCCTGGAGCTCCAATGGGAGTGTGGCATTTTGGAGGTGGAGATAACACCCATCTCCTCCCTGTGAGCACTTTATTCCCTCTCTCCTCCTCTAGGTCAGTTTTTTAAATGTAAGATTCCTATCTTTAGTTTTAATGTTTTACAGTGTATTTTAATTGTATGTCCTGACTAGGTGACTCAGTGGCTAAGACACTGAGATTGTCGATCAGAAAGGTCGGCAGTTCAGCGGTTCGAAACCCTAGTACAGGTCTCCTGTGTGAGTAGGGGGTTGGACTAGATGACCTCCAAGGTCCATTCCAAATCTGTTACTGCTACTGTCAATGAACCACCTAGAGTCACTTCTGGTGAGATGGGCGGCATCCAAGTTTAACAATAAAAAGTAAATAAATGATAGGAAATAGGGAATAGTATTTTGGTTCGCAAGGTTGTCTCTAATCTTGCATAGAACGATATTAACATGCATGAAGTTTTGGGACATAGTAGCAAGAATGTGCCCAAACTCACCATTACTCTCCTTGCCATCAGCAGTACATCTTCCTCTGGCATGAGTAACAAAGACTGCTAATATAACATTTTTCTTCTCTATTATACAAGCCTCGATTGACCAAAACCATGATGGGCAGCAGAAATGAAAGCTTATGAGCCCATATGGCAATGATTACAGCATATTAAATATTATATTACCCCTTGGAATGCAAACAAAGAAAACGGTAAAGAATGTGAATTAGTGAGGGGGTCCTTGATGCTCTCTGAGCTTGGTTATTTTCTTCCAGATATTTCATTACCCAACCTCACGTTTGGTTTAATGAAAAGTCTGCAACAAAGCAGCCAAAGACAGAGAGTACCAAGGACCCCTCGTTTCAACCCTGAGTTACAAATATTCCCCTTTACTGGTAAGTGTGAATTAGTGAATGAAACAAAAAAAAATGACAATAATAACTTGTGTCTGTGAAACGAAGTGAAAGATTATAAGAATAAATAAATCTAGGAAGCACAACAACAGGTTTAATGTGCAAGAGCATTAAAAGACAGATATTTTTTTTTATAAAAAGAATGAAAAGTACTGATGTCTATGGAGATTCTTAGTCATCCAGGTCATGGTTGTCCCAAAGGTGCTTTTTCAAGAGGCAACTGGACTTTCAGGTTTTTCTTTGAAGACGTTTTGCTTCTCATCCAAGAAGCTTCTTCAGCTGAAGAAATTCCTCTAGAATAACAACTCTGTTATTTTATGCTGTTGACTTGGGAGGGAGGAGATTGCTGTTCTCACATATGCAGATTTATGCTTCTTTCAATTAATCACCAGATAATAGATTTAAATTTATTGGATTAATAGCAGATTTGAATGCTTGCTTGCTTCAAAGTAAGCCTGACTTAATTTTCAATGGAACAGATGATCCAGTGAAAAAAAGCATAGAATTGCAATTCTATGTGTATTTACTGAAAAGTAAGCCCTACTTTATCAAGGCTCAGTTTTGGATAAATCCATACAAGATTGCTGTGTGATTTCCTTTAATTGGACATTCTTATTCTGAATAGAATTTTAAAATCCTTTTCAGTCTTTTCTTTGTTCTACTGTTCCTAATTTTCTGGGTTTATTGTGGTATGCTACTTTAAGGGTATATGGATCTAAACTAACGCAATAAATTTTTAAAAAACAAAAGCCATTTGAAAATCCCAGTTGCAAGGAGAATGTGCCATTGTGTATGTTTGTTTAATCTTAGCTGAATTTCCAACAAGTAGCAAAATACTAAACATCTGGAAAATACTACAGCTTGTTGTGAACAGATCTCTTCGGCACAGGAAAACTGCATTGGCCAGATATAAATATATGGATATACTTATAGGCCTCTGTATTTAATAGAAGTGTAAAAAGCAGAATTTCAACATATGCAGATATCAACTCTTAAAAGGAGTCACGGTATGTCAAACTTGACTCAGAGGTGGCAAACGCCAAAGACAGCTTGTAAAGGAAGGTCAGGTCCTGAGCAGCCGCTTGCAATCAGATATCTGGATTCTCAGAAACTCTCACTGCTCAGATGTGTTGAAAGGAAAGGAGGGTTAAGTTACAGAATCCTGGGAAGGGGGTATGTGCACTTTAGTTCCCACTGATCAATAAGAATCTTAAGGAGGGGGCTCCTTGTTGCCTTTGGTTCTCTACTGTCTTTTGATGCAATGAACATGTTGCAACTCACTTGCTGGTTATGGAGGGAAGAATGTGTATTTGTTGTGGCTCTGCCATTCCATTTCCATTTCTCCTCCTCCTCCACCTCTTCCTCCTCTTCTTCCTCCTCCTCCTCTTCCTCCTCCTCCTCGTCGTCTTCTTCTCCTTCTCCTTCTCCTTCTCCTTCTCCTTCTCCTTCTTCTTCCTCCTCCTCCTCCTCTTCCTCCTCCTCCTCCTCCACCTCTTCCTCCTCTTCCTTCTCCTCTTCCTCCTCCTCCTCTTCTTCCTCCACCTCTTCCTCCTCTTCTTCCTCCTCCTCCTCCTCTTCTTCCTCCTCCTCTTCTTCCTCTTCTTCTTCTTCCTCTTCTCCTCCTCCTCCTCTTCTTCTTTTTCTCCTTCTCCTTCCTCCTCCTCCTCCTCCTCTTCCTCTTCCTCCTCTTCTTCCTCCTTCCTCCTCTTCTTCTTCTTCCTCCTCTTCCTCTCCTCCTCCTCCTCTTCCTCCTCCTCCTCTTCTTCTCCTTCTCCTTCTTCCTCCTCCTCCTCCTCCTCCTCCTCCTCTTCCGCCTCTTCCTCCTCTTCTTCCTCCTCTTCTTCTTCTTCCTCCTCTCCTCCTCCTCCTCTTCCTCTTCTTCTTCTTCCACCCCGGGCTTCAAGATAAATATAAAGTTCTGGTTCTTGCTCTTCTCATGGCCTCAACCATTTTTAATCGATGTCATTGTAGTGCGTCTGTAGGTGGTGGACAAGGTAGGCAATTGTTGACACCTGCTTAATGATGTAACCTCACACACATACAGCTTAGTGCTTCCCTCTGATGTCATGACATCATGACATCATTTGCAGAAGACATCATGATGCACATGTCATCATTTCAACATCTTCAAAGCTTATTAGACATTGCGATGTCTACTGTATATAGTAGTTTTCTTGGCAACAATACAGATGTGATTGATCACTGCTTTGTTAACAAGAAATGTGCTTTTTAAATTCCCAGTCTAGATGACAATCCTGGATTTTGTGGTGCTCTTCCATCTAAGTTATAATCAGGTCTGATCCAATTTGGTGTTTGAAAAGAGCCTGTAGTACAGTGGACTAAAGCACTGTTATTAACATCTGCTGCTTGCAATTACTGCAAGTTCAAATCTCACCAGGCTCAAGGTTGACTCAGCCTTCCATCCTTTCAAAGGTAGGTGAAATGAGGACCCAGACTGTGGGGGCAATAAGCTGACTTTATATAAATATACAAAAGTATGAAGGCTATTGCTTAACGCATTGTAAGCCGCCCTGAGTCTCCGGAGAAGGGTGGCATATAAATTAAAGCAAAAAAAAAAAAAGATCATCTAAAGGTGGCCAAGGACAACTCTACTCACTTTTCTGAAGCAGAGTAATTGCGGTAGCCTCTTTTGATGCAGGTATACTTTTCTGTCGACTCAAGGACAGATGTATAGCATATAAATAGCTCTTGGTTGTAAATATTGTGATACAAAATAAGAACCATTCTAAGGTCACCACACGATTAACCTGAAATAATCTAATCTGCTTTATTTTATAACAGGTGAAAAGTCCATTGTGTAAGTTTTCTCCCTCAGCAGATAATCACCTGTTTTTGTGACTTCAGTAGCAACCTTCATCCAACTTGTTCCCTTCATCCCTCCATTATTATATTATTGCAGCAAGGGATTAGTACAGAAAATGAATCCCCTTGTCACTTTTTCTCAGCTTTATCTGGGAGCAAATCCTGTTGCTCCCAACAGGATTTGGGACAAATCCTGCCCTAAATATAATCCCTGACTTCATGCAACTGACAAAGTCAACCGTCATTGGCAAAAGGTGTCATAATTAATTAGTCATAAATCAAGGCCTTCCTGTAAATATATACATGCACACATATACTCGGCTTAAGCTATTTTAAATTATAAAGATTAAATAAGGGAAGACTTCATTGTAGCGGTGAGATATAAATATGAATGGTGGGAATGATGATGGTGTGGTAGAAAAGTTTTTAATGGTAATGTACAGTATTTTTTGGAGTATAAGACGCACCTTAGTTTTTGGGGAGGAAAATAAGAAAAAAGCTGATTGGCAGGTGGATCTGCCTCCCGGAATACCCCCAATCAGCTGTTCCCAGAGGTGAATTTTAGCAACAGGATCCTTGGTTGTGAGCTGTGTGCCTTGCTTTTTTTTTTTTTTTTTTGCTTTTTTTCCTGCCTCTGAAACTTCTGAAACTCCGTTTCAGAAAAAACTTTTTTTCCTGCCTTTTCTGTAAGCCTCCGAAACAGAGATTCAGAAAAAAAAGCCTCTGAAGCTCTGTTTGGGGGCTTCTTTTCTGAAGCTTTGTTTCTGATGCTTTTTTCAGCCTCTGAAACCTCCGTTTGAGAAGCTGGGCAGGGCTCCATTCGGAGTATAAGATGCACCCAGATTTTCACCCTTTTTTGGGGGAGAAAAAGGTGCATCTTATACTCTGAAAAATACGGTAAGTAAGACTGGGGAGTGTAAGTGACCCAGGGATTGGACCAGAAGACCTCCAAGTTTCTTCCAACTCTGTTATTCTGAGTGGAGAGACCAACATCTAACCTTGATTTTTAGTTCTTTTTATATGCCTTAAAGGAGTTAGTTATAAGGACCAGCAAAGGAGGGGTGGAATTCCTTAGCTTATCATTCTTCACAAAGTAGGCAGAACTACAGGACTATGTAAACCAGGGGTGTCAAACTCGATTTCATTGAGGGCCGCATTAGGATTGTGTTTGACCCCGGGGATGGGCATGGCCAGGGTGCATGTGGCCAGCTTGACGTCACTCATTGAGGCTCCATTTTTGGCCATGACAGTTTCCTGCAGTCCTCTGCCAATGAAAATGGAGCCTGTGCATGGCCTCCCCGAGCTCCATTTTTGCTGGCAGAGGGTTGCAGGAGGCTGTTGCAGCCAAAAACGGAGCCTGGGAGAGCTAAACACAGCCCTCCCGAGCTCCATTTTCACTGGCAGAGGCACCATGGGCTGGTCCTCTGCTGATTAAAGGGTGGGCTGGCTGGCCAGATCTAAGCACCCCACGGGCCAAGTTCAACCTGCTGGCCTTGAGCTTGACACTCCTGATGTAGACAATGACTAAGTCCTTCTATAACACTAAGCTATAATTCTGGATGATTTGGTTCTTTGTTTTTGGCTTAGCATGTTGCTTGAGTATGAGCATTAACTTTGGTAAGTTCAACTAAGGTGATACGTTAACCCAACGTATTAAAAAAGCTTGGCATAATGTTTTGATCCATCCCTACGTGTTATCCTCCATGCAAGAAGGTGGGATCTCCCTTTAGCAGAGATTGAAACATTTACAGGTACAGATTCTGCAACCAGCACTCTGGGTGAGCCTTTTCAGTGAATCCCTTTAAGACAGAGCAATTTGAGAAACCCTCCAGGCTGTTAATAACTTTTGATGGTCAATACTAAAGCTTATGCTTCTGGAGATGAAAGATCTCTTTAGTCCAGGAAGACCAGGGTTTTTGCTGAAAGCATCATTTTAAAACACATGTGCTAAATGTCTCTCTGCAGAGCTGTTCTTATTTAGTGACAGTATGCTGGTACTAGTGGTGGGATTCAAAATCTTTTATTACCGGTTCTGTGGGTGTGGCTTGATGGGTGTGGCATGGCATTGCTTGGTGGGCATGGCAGGGGATACTGTAAAATCTCCATTCCCTCCCCACTTCAGAGGAGAGATACTGCAAAATCCCATTTCCTCCTGATCAGCTGGGACTCGGGAGGCAGAGAATAGATGGGGGCGGGGCCAGTCAGAGGTGGTATTTACCGGTTCTCCGAACTACTCAAAATTTCCGCTACCAGTTTTCCAGAACTGGTCAGAACCTGCTGACCACCTCTGGCAGGCCCCGCCCCCATCTCTGGCTGGTACACAAAAGTGAGGCTATGTTGGAATATAGGAATATAGGAATTTTTCTGTATAGGAATTGGTATATCTGCTCTGGAAAGTTGCAGAGATTCCTAGAAAAATCTGTAATTTTATACTAGCTCTGATAAGATAAATCTCTATCTACGGGACCGCCTGCTACCACCAATAGCCTCCCACCGGCCAGTACGCTCCTATAGAGAGGGGCTCCTCCGGGTGCCGTCGGCCAAACAATGTTGACTGGCGGCCCCTAGGGGGAGAGCCTTCTCTGTGGGGGCACCTACGATCTGGAACGAGCTCCCCCCGGAGATACGGAGGATCCCGGATCTGCGCACCTTCCGTCGCGCACTCAAGACTTTCTTATTTCATCAAGCTGGCCTGGCCTAAATCTTTTCCCCTTTTAAATGTAAATTTTAATTTGTTTTTAAATTATTGGGTATTTTAAATTTGTCTCAGCCAAATTATTTAATTCGTTTTTATTCTATTTTAAATTTTTGTATTTATGTGTTTTATTCTGTGGCTGTTCACCGCCCTGAGTCCTTCGGGAATAGGGCGGTATATAAATCCAATAAAAACAAAAACAAAACAAAACAAAAAAACAAATGACTCCACCCCCCCCCCCAAAAAAACCCCACCTGGTTTTGTTTTTCTTGTTATTGGTTTCCTACTGTTGTTTTGGCTAAGTACTATCTGGAGTATGCCAGTCTTTTATCTATCTACATCTACAAACAAAATGGATATTAAGACCTAATCAAGCTTAAAGTGGTACTTTGGGTGTTTCAGCATCATCCTAGGAACTGAAGGCACAATCTAACCACAAAAGACATACACAGTAGATATCCACAGTGATATTGGGATTTTGTTTACAATCAAACCGTTTTGGTGAAGAACACTAAAGATTAAGACTGTTCATTTACTTCTCTCCTCCTTTGTTTAAAGCCATAAACAGGCCTGCTCCACAATCTGAGAAGGCTGGTTGGAAGGTGAAGACAAATGTAATCCAACACTTTCCTGAGGTACCAGGTTGCTCTATAGGTCTATTTCAACAATGATAAGGAAGAGCCTGAAGTTTGGCATTGCTCTTCTGCCCTTGCAAGTTGCCTTTAGCCAATAGGACAACATCTTCTTCCAATCTAGCCTCCAGTGTTGCAACTGGGAATGTCATCTGCAGAACCTGCCATCCAACATAGCCAAAATCTGTTCAATCGAGTTCATTCCCAAAATGTTGGTGAAATGAAATGAAATGAAATGAATAGAGTAGAGTAGAGTAGAGTAGAGTAGAGTAGAGTAGAGTAGAGTAGAGTAGAGTAGAGTAGAGTAACAGAGTTGGAAGGGACCTTGGAGGTCTTCTAGTCCAACCCCCTGCTTAGGCAGGAACCCCTATAGCATTTCAGACAAATGGTTATCCAACATCTTCTTAAAAACTTCCAGTGTTGGATCATTTACAACTTCTGTAGGCAAGTTGTTCCACTGATTAATTGTTCTTACTGTCAGGAAATTTCTCCTTAGTTCTAAGTTGCTTCTCTCCTTAATTAGTTTCCACCCATTGCTTCTTGTTCTACCCTCAGGTGCTTTGGAGCAGGGGTCTCCAACCTTGGCAACTTTCAGACTTGTGGACTTCAATTCCCAGAATTCCTCAGCCAGCTTTGCTTGCTGAGGAATCCTGGGAGTTGAAATCCACAAGTCTGAAAGTTGCCAAGGTTGGAGACCCCTGCTTTGGAGAATAGCTTGACTCCCTCTTCTTTATGGTAGCCCCTTAGTTATTGGAACACTGCTATCATGTCTCCCCTAGTCCTTCTTTTCATTAAACAAGACATACCCAATTCCAGCAACTGTTCTTTATGTTTTAGCCTCCAGTCCCCTAATCATCTTTGTTGCTCTTCTCTGCACTTTTTCTAGAGAATTACATTCCAAACAGGCCAGGAGGGCATTCAGTTGAGGGAGAATGCACTCAGTTCCTTTTGAGACTTTGAAGAGTGGAAATTTTATCCGGAAAGGGTGCAAATGTTCTGGTTGATTGTATTTGGTTGACCCCTTTTGCATGCTGTTAGAGTACAAAAGACGGGTTGAAGAGAGCGAGGCATGCTCCCGTGGCCTCCTTGAAAAAAATGGTGTAAATTTCTTTAATAAAAATTGATTTTAGATCTCATACATTCCCTTCCTTATCGAGCGGTCTAAATTCCATCCATCCCAATTCAACTGATAGAATATGCTTTCAAGAAAACAACAATAACAAAGTGATGCAGTGCACTCAGTGTGATTACTTGGTAAAGGGTTGATGGTCCAAGCTTATGGCTCCCACTATTTTTCTCCCATTAACATTTTTATTGAGTTATAAAGTGTTATAAAATACAAAATACAAAGTAAATAGAAAAGCAGTAGGGGGGGAAGGGAAAGAGAAGTGAGGAAAGATAAGAAAGAAAAAGAAAAAGAAGCATTGACTTCCGACCAGAGTTGGTATTCAGCCGGTTTAGACCGGTTCGGGATAATGGTGGGTTGCCACCAATTTGGACTGGTTCTCAAGAACCAGTTGTAAAACTGGTGGGAGGCTCTGCCCACTGCCCCAGATATCGTCATAGGCGATTTGCAAAGAGAGAGAGCGTGTGCGCGATCCCATTGCAAACCAGTAGTAAAGGTAAGTAGAACCCACATCTGGTTCGGGCGAACCAGTAGTGGAAATTGCAGATGGGCCCACCCACCTGCCCACCTGCCCTGGCTCTATGCCGTCCTATTTAGCCATGATTTTGAGGCCGGGCGCATGCACGGAAGGCGCGCAGGCAAAGCATATGTGTGGAAGGCCGGGCGCATGCGCGGAAGGCCAGGTGAATGTGTGGAAGGCAGGCGCTTGCAGTGAACCGGTAGTAACAAAACGTGAAACCCACCACTGCTTCCGACTCTCTCTGTTACAGTAAAATAAGGCATTAACATAAAATCACAGCTTTTTGCTTTTTCATAATAATACAAACAAGCCATTTCTGTAAAGATCTATCAGTCTAATGAGTAAAACACAAAGTCAGAGTTTCATTCTTCTCCACATCAAGCACAAAGTTCAGAAGCGGTCTCCATATGGAAACAAAAGTACTTCTATCCTTTTCTTTAATCAAAGTGGTCAGTTTTGCCATTTCAGCCAACTCCCATCAACTTCTGCAACCATTCGTCCATGGTAGGAATCAAAGCAGTGCTGAAATGTAAAATTTGTTACTACCGGTTCTGTGGGCGTGGCTTGGTGGGGGGATAATATGACTGGGTGGGTGTGGCCAACTTTTTTTTTTTTTACTTTTAAAAGCATTTTTTCTACAACCTTAAGAGGTTGCAGAAAAAAATGCTTTTAAAAGCCTCTGACGATCAGACAACTCATCTGGGATCGTCAGAGGCTTTTAAAGGCATTTTTTTTCTACAACCTCTTGGCTGATGATCCCAGCTGAGCCGCACGATCATCAGAGACTTTTTTTTTTTACTTTAAAAGCATTTTTTCAGCCGAAGAGGTTGTAGAAAAAATGCTTTTAAAAGTAAAAAAAAAAAGCCTCTGATGATTGCGTGGCTCAGCCGGGCATGTGGGGCAGTTTTGCTACTGGTTCTCCGAACCACCCACCTCCATTGCTACCGGATCAGGCGATCCGGTCCAAACTGGGAGCATTTCACCCCTGAATCAAACTGTCTTTCCATTCGTTATGGCTCCCCACTTAATTGGCCAAATCAAAAACAAACGACTAGATTTCAATATCACAATTTAATCCACTAGGATAATTTTAATGAATGGAACCGGTGTGGTTTTACTCTTGCTTCAACTCTTAAAGCTCTTCCCTCAAAAAAAGAAAAGAAAAAAAGAGGCCTCTTCTGATAATGTCACTGTGTCACCAGATGCTCTCTTGCAATTGCCAGGCCAGTGCATTGTGTGAACACACAATCATCAAGGAACAGAATGCTTAAAAAAAATAATAAAAAAAATTGGCAGCATCCTATCTTGATAAAGCATTGGAACGCATTATTAGCAAATGAAATTTTACTTCAGTCACTGAAATGAAGTATAATGTCACATGCCAAATTACTCCATATTAAGCAGGTTTTAAAAGATTCTGTCAGAAATAAAGGTGTATATATGACAGGGAATCTCTGTTGCCACTATACAAATATTCAAAGTTATTGCAGCTCCCATTTAGATCACTGTCTTTTACTGCCATTGCCAGCTCATTCTGTTATTGAGAAAACTAAAGGGATAATTTTTAAAAAATATTTGCAGTTTACCAATAATAACGTATATATTATACATTTGGGTTGTAAACCTGGGACACTGGGATATTGTCAGCACTGTGAAGAGTCGGGTTTAACTTTGAATGGGTATTACCATCCTCTGCAGGATTTTACTGCTTTTGTCGCATTGTGCTACAAGCTCCGCTCTGGGGCATGGGCATGACATCATGACACACAAAGAAAAGTGGTGAGGATTAAGTTACACAACTGTTTTCATCAATCTGACCCCCTTGCCCCCTGTGGAAGCCATTGACGGGTAGATACTGTATAGAATTGCATTGTAAATGGACTTTTCCACATTGGTCTTTGTGCTTCTGAAAGAAACCATTGTAAAGTTGAACGACTTTAACATTAAACTATCAGAGAGATGGCAGAATTAGGGCTCAACTTATGGGAAGCAGCTTGGATTGTTTTTGATAACAATTCAAGGAGCAACCCAAGTTGATTTGGAAATTAAACAATATAGTAGGCTGAGAATATACCATAGGCTTATTTGCGTGATGTGTTTATCTACATTTCTTTGCTTTCAAGTTCTCTGGCGGGTGGCTCTCTGTGAAAAGTTTGCTCTAATTTTCTCTAACTTGCAGATTTCTCTTAATCTACAGACTCCCAAAGGCACGTGCGCCGAGTCAGTGAAAACTGCCATTGATGCCGGCTATCGCCATATCGATGGGGCTTTTGTGTATCACAATGAAGATGAAGTTGGACAGGCCATACGGGAGAAAATTGCGGAAGGGAAGATCAAGCGTGAAGACATATTTTATTGTGGCAAAGTAAGATGTCTGAGTCAATTCCTTTCCTCGGAATAAGGCTGAAGCACGTTGTTGCTTTAACCGGTGTTTTGCCTCCTTTTCTGTTTTCCTCAGATCAGAAAGGAAACTCGGGGAAGCAGATGCTGGCTCAGGAATTCTGGGAGTTGAGTCTACAAGTCATAAAGGGGCCACCTCTGAGCTAGAACCTAGATTTACCAGTCTTCATAGCAGGGGTGGGCTTCAAAAATTTTATCAAGGGGGTTCTCTGCCCAGTTGCTGGGTGGATGTGGCCATGATGGGCATGGCCTAGTTGGCTTCCTGCACACGGGGAGGCGTTTTTGCCCTCCCTAGGCTCCAGAGCCTCTGGGTGGGCAAAAATGCCCTCCCCAAGCTCTGGAGGCCCTCTGAAGGCTGGAAACTCATTTCCGGCCTTCTTGAACTTCTGGTAGGCCCATTTTTCACCCTCCCCGAGCCTCCACATGCGCCCTGCACTTACCTGCATCCAAAATGGGCCCCGTGGGGACTCCTGGAAGGGGCAGGGTGGGCGGGGCCAGCCAGGAGTGGGATTTGGGGGTTCTCCGAATTGCACAGAATCTTAGCTAGAGGTTCTCCCAAACCCTTGCGAACCCCCAGTAACCCACCCCTGCTTCATGGCAAAGACCCTGCAATTCTTACTCCTTTCTGTTATACTTGCTGCAGCTAATTTTATACAGCTAATTATTTTAGAGGAATCTTTAGGCTGCCTTTTCATGGCAGGAACCCTCTCTCAGTGAGATTTCCAACATAAGTAATAATAAAAGTAACTGATAATTAGAGTAACCATATGTCCTCTATTATAAAGCACTTTATTCCAGAAAGCAGCCCTTTAGATTTATTTCATTACCTTATTGGTTCTCCTCTTGAATTTTCTTTGGTAAAGCAAAGTTATAAACATTTTAAAAAAATAATCCTCATGAACCTGTTTTACATTTGCCACCTTTTTAGGTTTGTTCTTTATTTTTTCCCAAGAAAATACGGTAATACTGATAATAAAAGAAACATCCTGTCCTGCTATACAAAAACAAAAAAAAAAAATCAAAAACCAAAAACATGAAGCTATTGCAGTCTGATAAAAACACAACCTCAGAACAGTCTGCAGAAGAAAAAAAAAAGAGTCATTACAACCTAAGACATAATAGAATCAGCAAAACTTTTAAAGTAGAACATGAATGAGTTTTCTTGGGAACTGGACGTTTTTTTTTTTTTTGTTTTTTTTTAAATTGCTTTTATCTCTAAGGGGCTGAGAAAGCTGTGGCAGAAGTGTGATAGCATCTGAGTGACTTGAAGCAAAACTTGGGGCCTGTTTTGGGGGAGGAGGCGGTAGTTTTTAAGAAGCTAATTGAGTGTCCTAAGCCTTGCAGAAACTTAAGAACTCCATTTTGCTTCCCCAAATCCCCTAGTGGCAGTTTTACATTTGCAGGATTTTTGCAGTTCTTTAAAAATTAAAATCAGAAATGCCAATGTTTGAAGGTGAACAGGAACTCCAACAATGTTGGGGTGAAGCCTCCTTAAAATTGCAAAGGCTTTTGATAGCAGAATAGAAAATATGAATGTGGTTTTAATTAACCTTGACCCTGCCACTTTAAACAACGGGCTTTCAGGCAAGAAAAAAAAATATCCTTGCAAATAAAAGTCAGATTCTGTTAAGAGATCAGTCTCTGAAGCAGTTCATTGATCTATGCTGGAAAAGGCTCCAGGAAATGGCTAATTTCTT
Source organism: Pituophis catenifer annectens (assembly GCF_029215685.1). Lineage (NCBI taxonomy): Eukaryota > Metazoa > Chordata > Lepidosauria > Squamata > Colubridae > Pituophis > Pituophis catenifer. The sequence goes on from NW_027256887.1 coordinate 70,481,440, forward strand.
GTGTCTGAAGCTTGATTTCTTGTGTCTAAAACTTGATTTTCTTGAAGAGGAAGAAGAGGCCACTAGAATCTCTATAAAAGTCTTTAAATTCCAATCAAGCAAAGTTTTGGAAATAAGAAGAATTCAGTTTTAAACCCTCAGTTAAAAGACTGAACATTAGGTTGCTGTTCCCAGGCAATGTTCAAGTTCCCGATAAAAAATAGAGCTGATTTCTGATAACATACAACTATTGGCTTTAATGGCAACCTGTCTATCTTACTGAACAGAGGTGGGTTTCAGCAAGTTCTGACCAGTTCTGGAGAACCGGTAACAGAAATTTTGAGTAGTTCAAACCGTAAATACCAGCTCTGACTGGCCCCACCCCCCATCTATTTTCTGCCTCCTGAGTCCCAGGTGATCAGGAGGAAATAGGGATTTTGCAGTAATCTTTCCCTGGAGTAGGGAGGGAAAGGAGATTTTGCAGTATCCTTCCCCTGGAATGGGAAGGGAATGGAGATTTTACAGTATCCTTCCCCTGCCACGCCCACCAAGCCATGCCACACCCACCAAGCCACGCCCACAGAACCAGTAGTAAAAAATTTTGAAACCCACCACTGTTACTGAAGAAACTGAATGCAGCATGAAATGAGGCTACAATTACAACACATACTACTATTCTCCACAGGCTCCCATCCTCTTCTTTGCAGCTCCCCCAAACCAAAATGGATAGCCATGTTGTAGGAGGGAACACACAAAAACTGTAAGTTCTGTAACTGAGATATATCATTAAAAAAAAAAAATAAAGCACATACCCCTGGTGGAAAATCCTAGCCTTGTTGACATGCATGATGCTTCATCCTTTTTTATATTGTTGCCCTTGCAGTCTTCATGTCCCTCACCACTATTAAATATGTCTCAACCATTAAAATGTTGCCTATTCTTGCTCTACAAAATTTGCCTGGTCTTCCTGCTATGCCTTATCAATGAAGCTATCTGCATCCTAGAGCATTAGAAAAAACACTTAATCTCTCCCCTGGTATAGCTAACAAAGCAAGGAGAGCCCATGGCTTAGAGGTTAATACATCCATCTAAAATACATGTATATATGGGACGCAGTGGCTCAGTGGCTAAGATGCTGATCTTGTCAATCGAAAGGTTGGCAATTCAGCCGTTCAAATCCCTAGTGCCATGTAACGGGGTGAGGTCCCATTACTTGTCCCAGCTTCTGCCAACCTAGCAGTTCGAAAGCACATAAAAAATGCAAGTAGAAAAATAGGGACCACCTTTGGTGGGAAGGTAACAGTGTTCTCTGCGCTTTTGGCGTTTAGTCATGCCGGCCACATGACCACAGAGACATCTCCAGACAGCGCTGGCTCTTCGGCTTTGAAACGGAGATGAGCACTGCCCCCTAGAGTCAGGAACGACTAGCACATATGTGCGAGGAGAACCTTTACCTTTAATATGCATGTAGCCTGGGTTTGACTCCCAGAAGGGTATAGCTAGCTGATGAGAACTAAATAGCTTGAAATCTCCCTTTATTTCTTTGTCGGTAAAACACAAAATTCAACACAAAAATAGTTTGTCGTGAAAGCGATTGCCTGTGAAGGCTCCTGGATTGGGACTGAAAGGCAAAAGCAGAAGCAATATACTCGTCCCATAATTGGGTAGACCAGGTTGCCCTGATAGACTGGTCCCACCAGAAAAAAAGACTCTTAGAGCATTAGTTTCAACACCTTCCAGCCAAGACCTGTGAATTGCTTCATTCAACAGCTGAAAGAGCATCCTGCCAGTCAATGAAGAAGATGTGTGTGCCTTTTCCCTAACTAGGAACTATACTGCTCAAAAAAAAAAAAAAAGGGAACACAAGCAGAAGACATCCGAGATCTGAATGAATGAAATAGCCTTATTAAATACTTTGTTCTTTAAATACAGTAGTTTATACACTGCTCAAACAACTAAAGGGAACACAAAACTACTGTATGTAACGAACAAAGTATTTAATAAGGCTATTTCATTCATTCAGATCTCGGATGTCTTCTGCTTGTGTTCCCTTTATTTTTTTGAGCAGTGTATATAAAACTATTTCTCTTGACCCCATTTGCTCTGCATCAGGAGACCTGAGGTCTCTGAACTGATGGACAGCTTCCATATTAGTCTTCCTCTGGCATTTTAATTCACAGCTTGACCATGCCTTACAAAAGAACTAAATCACATCACTGACAAATAACTGCATTTGTTTTCTGGAATATGCATCTACAGTTTTTAGAAACCCGATTTACTGTTTGGATCATGGCCATCATCATGATCCCCATCCTTATTTTAATCTCTGTTGTTTTTAGTTGTGGTGGAACACTATGTTTGTTTTCCTGCAGGAAAAAAAAAAACCTTTTCAGATAATTTGCCTTTAAAATTGGAGTATCATCTTAGATTTATTGAAATCCTGTTTGTTGAAATTCTGGTAAGTGAGGCAGATGGGTCTCGTCAATGAAATAGCTTCATCCCTGGTTAAAAAGTTCTGCTTACAAGGTCATCCTATGAGACTGCTTCCTTCTGCTGATGGACTAGTGAAAAATTACTCCTAAAATACTTTAAATTTCTTCTTTATCAACAGCAGTAACTGCAACAGTAATTTTGGAGTCCTAGTGGAGAGTGTACTGCAGCTGCCAAAAAAGCCAAAACAGTCCGGGGCTTCATTAACAAAGGAATAGAATCAAGATCATGTGTTAATACCACTTTATAATGGCGTGGAATATTGTATCCAGTTTTGCTCACCACCTTATAAAAAAGATTTATTTTATTTTATTTTATCTCGAATTTATATACCGCACCTTCTCCCGAGGGACTCAGGGCTGTGTACAGCCAGATAAAAACATACAATATTAACATTAAAAACAGTTAAAAGTATATATATTAATTTGGCCCCAATTTAAGATAACAGACCAATTAAAAATTAAAAATATTAAAAAATATGTTAAGCCAGCCCGGCTTGCTGAAAAAAGAAAGTTTTAAGGGCACGGCGGAAGGCACCGAGGATGTTGAGAAAGACTGCAGAAAAGATGATTAGGAGACTAAAACATATGAAGAATGGTTGCAGGAATTGAGTATGTCTAGTTTAATGAAAAGAAGGACTAGGGGTGACATGAGGGCAGTGTTCTAATATCTCAGGGGTTGCCACAAAGAAAAGGGAGTTCAAGCTATTCTCCAAAGCACCTGTGGGCAGGACAAGAAGCAATGGGTGGAAACTAATCAAGGAGAGAAGCAACTTAGAACTAAGGAGAAATTTCCTGACAGTTAGAACAATTAATCAATGGAACAACTTGCCTCCAGAAGTTGTGAATGCTCCAACACTGGGAGTTTTTAAGAAGATGTTGGACAACCATTTGTCTGAAATGGTGTAGGGTTTCCTGCCTAAGCAAAGAGGTTGGACTAGAAGACCTCCAAGGTCCCTTTTGACTCTGTTATTCTTTTATTCTATAAGGGAAGGACAGACCAGTTAATTTCAGCTCATTAATGAATTCCTCCCACAGTTTCCATCAAGATTCATAGTTATTTCCCTATAAGTAATGAAAACATTAAAATTAGAATGAATGCACCGTGTTTCCCCGAAACTAAGACCTCTCTGGATAATAAGCCCAATCGGCCCTCCCCCCAAAATAAGACCTTTGAAGTGCCTGCGTAGGCAGTTCCCACCATTTCCTCGGAGGGGGGGGAAGGGGGAACATGCCCCATACACCCCACATGCACCTGCCACCCATGTGGAACGGCCTTGCAGAGGCCGCTCCTGCAAACCCTAGCAAACCCAGCGGCGTGGCCAGGCTGATGGCATGTGCAGAGTCCTGGGAAGCATGGCTGGAAGTGCGTGCACAGCGCAGTGGTGAACAGTGGATGAGAGGCTGTGTTGCACTGCCACTGGAAGTCCCGTCGTCCCCGTTGCCTCCCTGTTCTTCCCACCAGCCATGCACCTCATTGCCTGCCAGTGCCGCTTGTGGCCAGACCCAGCCAGGAGAGCAGCCTACTGTTGAGCGGCTGGCCGGCACTGTCCTGATGGGTCCCACCACCGCCATCTTGTTGCAATCCTGGAATATGCTGAAGGCTCGTAATGGGGCATTTTTGCGAATGGCTTGAAAATCAGGAGGGGGGATTTCCCTGTCTCTTATCCTGTTCTCAGTCTGTGCTGAGCTTCAGAACAGGGTGAGAGGTAGGAAAATCCCCCTCTCCATTTTCAAGCCATTCGCAAAAATGCCCCATTCTGAGCCTTCAGCATATTCCAGGATTGCAACATTGAAGGGCAGGCAACGGCGACAGGACATCTGGTCACAGCAGTGTGGCGGGGCCAGTGGCATGGTGCAGAGTCCTGGGAAGTATGGCTGGAAGTGTGTGCATGGCTGCAGGGGAGAACAGCTGATGAGTGGCTGTGTTGCGCTGCTGCCGGAAGTCCCGTTGCGGCCATCACCTCCCTGTTCTTCGCACCGGCCGCGCACCTTGTTGCCTGCCAGTGCCGCTCATGGCCAGACCCAGCCAGGAGAGCGGCCTGCTGACAAGCAGCTGGCCGGTGCTGTCCTGACGTGTCCCGCTGCCACAGCCTTGCTCGTCATTGGACCAGCTCCAATGGTTGCAGCTCTGTACCACCCCACCTCCCCCCAGGTATGGCGAGCTCGCTCCTCCTGCACCTCAAAAAAAAAAAAAAGACCTCCCTGAAAATAAGGCCAAGCACTTATTTCAGGGGGCAAAAGAAAATATGACCCTGTCTTATTTTTGGGGAAACACGGTATAATGCAGAATTAAATCTTGTCTCCGAATCTGACAAAGGTAAAGGATTAAAGATATAACACTTTTAGAGCAGCAATTTGTAACTGATCTTCCAACTCTCTTGTGCACAGAAGTTTCAACTGCCTTTTTTAAAACGCTGAAGATTTTTGAAAGAATGCTCAGTACACACCTACTTCATTTGCATGGTGGATATAAGACAGATTGAAATCTACATACAATCTTGAATCCCATTATACAAGATTTCCTGCCATTAGATCCATCATTCCCTCAAGGAAAGGCAAGAAGAGATTGTACAACCATTTTTCTGAAGGGTTTCCTGCCCGAGTAGGAATAGGAAAACCTCCAAGTTCCTTCCAACTCTGTTATTCTCATTTCCGTAAAGGAGATTCCTTGACACAATACGGGTAATCCTCAATTTATAACCACAATTGGAATCAGAATTTACAACTTTTTTTTTCTTTTTGCCAGATTTGTTAACCAAATCAGTGCAGTTTTTAAACGAATTTGGCTTTCCCCAATGGAGTTTGCTTCTCAGATGCCGGCTGGGAAGGTTGCAGATGGGGATCATATGGCCCTGTGATGCTGCAACTTTTGTAAATACATGGCAGTTGAATTCTGATTATGTGACTAAGAGGATGCTGCAATGGTTTTAAATGTGAGGGCCAGTTGTATTTCACTTTTTTCAGTGACATTGTAACTTTGAACAGTTGCTAAATGAAAGATGGTAAGTTGAGGACTAGCTTGTATGCATTATATCATATGTGCATAAATTTAGTAAGCCTGTTATGCTCAGATTAAGGGCGTTGTGTGCTCATTCTGTTGAATGTAATTCTACTCCAAATTTTGCTACTGTTTTAATACCTTTCCTTTGTAATTATCAGCCCAAACATTCCAGCTTTAGGGAGTAGATGGCTTCCCTTACCAAAGAATAACAAAATAGTACAATTTGTCCCCTCCTCTGCTGTTTACTGTATTATTGTGAGATAAATAATTGTGGCATTTTAGCAGAGTCCGTGAAAAATATAAAGCCACAACAATTGGGTGGTTATGTTAAAAGAATACCCGTTTCAGCAGGACAGGTGCAATCAATTATTTTGAGATAAATTGTCCCCAAATGTGCCTCTAATGTAATTGTAACACTCTAGTTGGAAGTAGGCTAGAGAACCAGATCTGGATTTTTATGTTTAGTTATTGGTTGAAATTAATGATTAATTCAACCAGCCAGGTTATCCTGATAAGAAAAGACGATTTATGTTCTTCATGGAAGATGGGCATTCATTCTTTGTTGTTAAATTTGTATCCTGCCTTTGTTTTGTACAACTCAAAGGTGTACATAATGCTCCTTCCTCCTATTTTCCCCAACAACCAGGGTTGTTGGTTGGCCAAGGATAGAGAATGACTGACCTAAAGATGTCCAGCCATTAGCAATATGATGGGTCTTTATGGCACTTCCTGGGATACTTTGTGATTGCCAGGATACTAGCCAACTCAGAAAGATTGTGAAATGAAGACTTGGTTAATACGGGACCCAGACAGTGGTGGGATTCAGCTGGTTCACACTGGTTTGGGAGAACCAGTTGTTAAATTACCTACCCACCCTGCTATCAAAGTGGATCCTGAGCACTGAGCTGCAACGGAGAAACAGGCAATGGAGTGGCCAGTTCAAGGGAAGGAGAAGGCTGCTTTTCTTCTTTCTTCTTCCTGCTCCTCCTCTTTCTCTCACACCAGCTGCTCCGCTGCCAGTTTCTCCATTGTAGCACAGCACAGTGCCCAGGATCCACTTTGATATTGGATAGTGGTGGTAATTTAACAACTGGTTCACCCAGGGTCAAGTTGATCATTGTGGGAGGATCATCCCACATGTGTGACGGAGCTGGAGGATGGGGATGGGCCAGGCCTCCCACGACACCTGGGCGAACCAGTTGTTAAATTATTTGAATCCCACCCCTGGACCAAGACTACTTACATTGTGGAGTACTAGTCTTATGGTACCAGTCCAGATGGCTACTGCTATTCTCTGACAAACACCTGATGTTTCTGATTCTGAATCCGTTTGCCTTTCTGAATCTCACACAATAGACCTCAGAAACTTCTAGAAAGTCTCCAAATACGGCACCAGTGCAATAGCAAGTTTGATGTAGCAGCTAACCAGGAGATAATGAGTTGTTGGCCTGTCTTAAGTATGAAAGTTGTCTGGACGACGTTGGGCCAATTGCTTTCTCTCACAGGGTTATTTCTGTGGGGAAAATAGGAGGCGGGAGAATTAGATCTATTTTCTGCCTTGAGTTATCTACGAAAAGGCAAGATAAAAATATAACAGCATCCCCCTGTTTACATTTTCCAACAGCTAGTAATGATAGGCATGATGCCTCCCATGCAGATAGTGATAAATGTAGCAGCCTTCATATTTCATTTATCTCAAAGATTTCTTTTGCCAGAAACCTGACAAAAACAATCTTGAAACTCTTGCAATTTGAAAACATTGAAAAAAGGTAACAGTCAGAAGCAGCAGATGTAATTAAGCAAATGAGTATTGTAAACAGATGGAGAAAAGCTTACTTTTCATCTTGTGACTCAAATGTTGGTGTTTATCATCCCAACAGATAAACTGCAGGTGGCAAATTTCAGGGATGGAAAGGGTTATTAAAAGTCTTGCACTTATGTCACTATAACTCTAGATCTGATTGGGACAGAGGGCCTTTCTCTGTCAGGCATGTTTGATTCTAAAGCACAGTGCTCATCTCTGTTACTTAGCTGAGGAAGCCAGCAGTGTCTGAAGGCAATTTTTGTGATCGTGTGGCCAGCCAAGGGCACACAGAACACTGTTACCTTTCCATTGAAGTGGTACCTATTTAATTTAATTAGTCAGGATAGAGCTGGAATGGACCTTGGAGGTCTTCTACTCCAACCTCTTGCTCAAACAGGAGACCCTATACCAGTGATGGCTAACCTTTTTTGGACCGAGTGCCCAAAGCATGCATGTGTGCCCCCAAAATGCAATGCACACGCAGGCTCCGTGCATGTGCCCCACTCCCATGCATACATTTGCCCACCCCTGCATGTGTGTGTGCCCCCTGCATGCACCCCACCCCTGCGCATGCGCAACAGAGATCCAAAAACCAGCTGGGCAGCAGGAGGCGCATGTGCGGCGGAGCTGAGCTGGGGCGACGGCTCACGTGCCCACAGAGGGAACTGCATGCCACCTCTAGCACGCATGCCATAGGTGCGCCATCACAGCCCTAGATGTTTGGAAGAAGGTTCCTATAATTTTTCTTCCCAGGGATGCTGATAAGCTGCATTGGGGAGTCCTCAACATTCAATTATACAATTTAAAAAAGTTCAGATGGGATGCCATTCTTCTGCTGGTTGGCCGGCTGGATCTCCCTCTGGGTTATTCTTCAGAAAAAGGAGAATTGGGAGACATAGAGTTCCTTGCGTGGAATCCCTGAGTTCAACTAGGTCAAATCTCTCCCAGTCCCATTTTCTGTGAGTTGAAACTTATGTGGGAGTTAATTAGCCCTTCCCCAAATGGTCATCCTCCAGCTACATGGAATAACTCCAAAATCCTCCAGGCAAAATGGCTGTTAGCTGTTGGCTGTTGGTGAATTTAACCAATCAATATCTGGAGGAGGTGGATCTTAAGTGTATTTTGATTCAGAGCCATTTTAAGGACACTTGTGGTGCTAACCAACAGCTTGGTTTATCTGTAAAATCATACAGGTAACTATCTTTGTACCGAATCTCCCATTGTTTAGTTTGATGAGCACATGACCCTATGTTATTGAATGATAGGAAACTTCTCATTAACCATACTTAGCACAATGACTTATTTGATTCTAGATAATGGAAGTTATGTTTCAATACATCTGGACAGCATCTGTCCTGACCATAGGTATTGTCAGGTGTGCTTCCTTCAAAGTCCAGGAAAGAATGACCCAAACTCCATGTTTTATAGAGAAAAGGTACTTTTACTAGAAATGAAGTGAACACAACCACGGCTAAGCTGAAATTAAAGCAATAGGCATGAAAAGTGCATATAGAAAGCATCCCCTCCCACTGTCCATTGTAAATCATCCAATCCAAAGGTCTCCCAGGGTCAGGTGGAAGCACGTCTGGCAGCGTCATCAATCAGGAATGCCATGACGGTTGACCCGATAGCCACTCCAAGGATTCAGTTTCGTTTCTTCCAAAGCCACGCCCCTCCTCCAGCACGCTTCCCCCCCAAGCTCCCTAGCTCTCCCCCTCCCGGTTCCTATGGCAGCCAAAGCAGCCAAAGCGGAGGCTGACAGGTATTGTGTTCTCCCTCCCTCCTTCCCTTTTCTATAGCTGCCCATCTCAAACAAATGACTTTGAATGTCAAACCATCATAGAACACTTAAAAACAGTTACAACATAGTATAAAATTAAATATATATGGCAGTTGAGAGAGAAAAAATGTTATTCCTGATTTCAATATAGCCAGGAAATGAGGCGCCAGGTCTGGGCACAAAGACAGGTCTTCAAAGCCTTAAAATCTGCATTTGCAAAGGGTGATTTTTAATCAGTACCCTCATATTGTACCCAGTTGTAGAGAGTAAAAATGACCTTGATGGAAATATGCAAGAACCATTACCTGGACAAAGGAGGCTGAAACATTTTTTTGAACCTTGAGAGAGAAGATAACATTTGAAAGCAGCTCAGACAGATGCCTTCCTGATTCAATATAGAAGTATAAGAATAAGGCATAAAATGGCACAATCAGATTTGCAAGATTCTATTAGGGTAGCCAGACTAATTGTAGTTACAATCTTCCTGTGGAATTGTTTTCCTAGTCTGGTCTACTCACCTTGGTCTGACATCAACCTTGCAAGTCTCTTTCAAGAGAGACTGATGGTCTTTCCTTTGTTGGTAGAGATGGCCTTTGGTCCTCAGGGTATTTCATTCTCACTGAGCACTTGGTTGCAGCATTGTTGCAACACCAACAACAGACAGGTTTATGAATAACTTGCAAAACGCCATGAGGCAGCTAATGCAAAAGTTTTTTTAAATTTTTTACATTTTTTAAAAATTTGATTTATATGCCGCCCTTCTCCGGAGACTCAGGGCGGCTTACAGTGCGTTAAGCAATAGCCTTCATACTTTTGTATATTTTATACAAAGTCAGCTTATTGCCCTCACAACTGGCTCCTCAATTTACCTACCTTAGAAAGGATGAAAGGCTGAGTCAACCTTGAGCCTGGCAAGATTCGAACTTACTTTAATTGCAGACAGCTGGTGTTAAATTGCAGTGCCTTGTCTGCAGAGCTATCCAGGCTCTATCCAGTTGAGATAGAATTTAACTCGGCCAGCAGCCTTTAGTGCAACTAGTATTTCTGTGCTCTCATGAGAATTCTAGAGATGTTTGGAGGAGACCAAGGCCAATTCCTGAACTTCATGATTCAGTGTGGTCTATTTATGGCAGACTGACCAACAGAATTTCCCACAGATTGCACCAAAGTGACTCCCATGCTGAATTTCCTGAAAGAAAGGGCAGCCAGATGGGCTATACCTATCATTAAGGGCAACAAACCAGTAGTGGACAATTATTAAAACTTCATGCAAAGATTGAGAATTCCCTTTGATGATTTCATGAGGTTCCTTACTGCAGCTGTGAAGCTCACAAACTCAAGCAAGGTCAGCAGAAAGTGTGGATGTATGTATAAGTTATAAAATTATTTGCCGGAGATGTGGGATGGAAAAATCTGGCTCTGATTTACCAATTTTAGTGAGGGAGTTGCTGACAAATTGAGACATGAGTTGGTAAGGCAAGGCACCCTAAATAACTTGGAAGAGTTGTCAGAAAGATGGATCATACAAGTCCTAAAATTCTTGCTGGTGGAAAGCATCAACATCCATATTTTGGCATGCGGATCAAAGTCAAAGACTTTTTAAAAAACGGCAAGCAACGATCATTGAGAGTTTCACTCTCTTCCATCAGTAGCCATGTGAGTTGGTCTTTATTGGGCGTGGCAGTCATTTCCTTCCCCATAGATCATCCCATTCATGAGGCTAACTTTGTTCCTGACAAAGTGATAACTTTGGCAGAAGAGTGACCTGGCAGCTTTCTCTCGTTCTCATGGTTTGATATGAGGCAATTATCTTTACAAAATAGATCATGAAATACGCAATTGATACGGACAAAAAAGGAAAAAGAAAAAGAATTACTGTGAAAGAGAATCTCATTTTAAATATCCAGAATGCAAACAAAAGATAAGTTTAACACAGAACATAGTTTCACTCAGAAGGGGATTTATTTTGTAGAGGTTGTTCTTTGTGTAAAATGATGCAGTGAAGCCAAGAGTTGGATGACCGGGCCTGGTGGCTCAGCAGACTAAAAGCATTGTGATTAACACCAGCTGTCTGCAATTACTGCAGATTCGAATCTCGCCAGGCTCAAGGTTGACTCAGCCTTCCATCCTTTCTAAGGTAGGTAAATTGAGGACCCAGTTTGTGGGGGCAATAAGCTGACTTTGTATAAATATACAAAAGTATGAAGGCTATTGCTTAACGCATTGTAAGCCGCTCTGAGTCTCCGGAGAAGGGCGGCATATAAATTAAATTAAAAAAAAAACCCAAAAAACCAACAACAATTAGGCAATGCAATCCTAAATCTATATTTGTGTCCAAAGATGGGGCATTCTACTCCAGCTGGGTGACTTTGGGCCAGTCACTCTCTCTCAACCCAATCCACCTCACAGGATTGTTGTGGGGAAAATAGGAGGAAGAAAGTATTTAGATATGTTTGCGGTCTTGAGTTATTCATAAAAATAATAAAGGGGGGGATGCAAATAATTAAAATAAAAATAAATAAATTCCATCGACTTGAGTGAGGAAAGGATTGTAATCTTTGTCATTGAAAGATGATCTGCAAATCTGGGCAACGAAAACATTGTTTTTACAATTGTTTTGGAACTCCCACCTGCAGTTATATATTTTTTTATTTACTTATTGAATTTATTTACTGCCCATCTCGCTTCAAAGCGATTATGGGTGCCTTACAGCATTAAAAGCATTAATAATATTAACACTATCATTTGTTCCTTTGGAGGAAACAAGCTAGGAATCTTCCAGATGTTTGGGGCTGCAACTTCCATTAGCCCTTATCAGCATGGTGAACAGAAAATGCAGCATGGTGAACAGATTATGGGAGTTACAATCTCAAACATTTCAATGATACTTGATCCTTTCCTTTTGACAAACTCCATCCACGGCTATTAAACACAGCTGGAATTAATGGGTCCTCCACTCAGTATTTTGGGGTTAGATCATAGATCAGCAGAGTTGGGTTTGCTTTTGTAAAGAACATAACTGTTGTGGTCCAAAGGAACCCATTAGGGGTATCTATATAATGAAACTCCATTTGCTTTGAAATAGCTGGATAATAATGCAACACCCTTTTTTTGATGGGGTTCAGTGACTGTTTTCATCACCTCAAATGTGCTACTTTCATCATATCAAAGGTCATCCTTTGGAAGACAGTGCCTGGCATCACACCCCAAAAGAAGATGGAAGCATAGCAACAATTCAAGAAGTTTCAGGCTGAAGATTAAGCAATTAAAATAATGATAGCTTATAAGTAATTTACTCAGTTGACTGTTTAATTCTCACCTCCCTGTAGACCAGTGTTTCTCAACCTTGGTAGCTTGAAGATGGGTGGACTTCAACTCCCATAATCCCCCAGCCAGCGCTGCTGGCTGGGGGATTATGGGAGTTGAAGTCCACCCATCTTCAAGCTTCCAAGGTTGAGAAACACTGCTGTAGACAATCTTTTGCAGCATAATTTTATTCATTTCTCCTCAGAGTTACTGTAAGTTTTAGTCATTTGATCGGCAGTTATTTCCACAGGAGTGGACATAGTATCTTAGCCTGTTTCTGCTATTGTTTAAAGAACATTTGCCAAAGTATTCATTCCCCTAGGAAAAAACAATGTTACATTTTGGATTTGTTTTGGCAAATCTGTGGTTTATTATTCTAGAATTTAATATAACTAGCGGTGGTTTATTTTGATTAATACAGTTCACTCAAAACGGAATATTTTTAAAATTTGTGTTTCTATATTCCATAGTTCCAAGAAATAAAGTTTCCACTTTTTTTTCTTTTCCTTCTTTTTGCCCTAGTTGTGGAATACATGCCACCCACCAGAAATGGTGCGTCCAACTCTGGAGAAGACATTACAAATTTTGCAGCTTGACTATGTTGATCTCTATCTCATTGAACTGCCGATGGCTTTTCAGGTAAAGTATTGTGCTGGAGCGCCTCCTAGTGTATATGTTTGTGAACTGTAAATATTTAAATACTTAAAAGTCTTGGGCAGATCATTATTTTTGAGGGACAACATCCCACAATTGTAGATCACCACATAGTGAAGAACTCAGTTAGCAGAAGAACAAACCTGGAAGGGAGACCATAGATCTATATTGACTGTCTCTGTCAAAAGACCTATTATTCACACCTTAAATATCCCTATTGTGAAGCTGTTGTATGATGACAATATTCAAATATGTATTCTTGATTTCAATTTGCATATATGCAAGGATTCTGGCAATAAAGAATCAACTCAAACATGGATTCAAGAGCTTTTTATTCAATCTGTGGCAAGATGAAATTATATGGAACTGTGGTACTCAAATATTTTGTGCGCACATTAGGGCTGTGCAAAACTTTTCAAAGAGGTTCTTTGAAATTCACTTGCTTTACTGTTTTGATGAGAGAGGTTCTGTACATTCTCCAGTGTGTTGTGAATCACTTTCTGTTTTACATTCCTATTTTAGATATGCAAATTTATTAATTGACGTGCTAACCAAGTAGCAGATCATGCATGTAAGAGCCTGGCCTTCATTGCTGCCATGTATTACCTTCTTGTAAAATAGTAATAAAGCTATCCCAAAGATGCTTTTTCAAAAGGCAACTGGACTTCCTTTGTTTTTCCTTAAAGATGTTTCGCTCAGGGGTGGATTCTACTACCTTTACTACCGGTTTGCAAAGGGAGCATTTGCGCATGCGCAGATCGTCCATTATGACATCCAGGCCAGTAGCGGGTTCCTCCCGGTTTGGCCCGGTTCGGCCGAGCCAGTAGCGGTGATGATATGACGTCACCGAACCAGTTCTCTTTGTTCGGGAGCTGGGCCCTCCCGCCCTGCCCGCGTTATTCTTACCTTTTATTTGGCCCCGCCCCCAATCCATTCACTGCCTCCCGACTCCCAGCTGATGGCTAGAAGGAAAAAACAGTTTAAACTCTTGCCGTGGGGCTTCAAAGGGCCGCCCTACAGCTGATCAGTATTAAAAGGCAGTGTGGTGGTAGACCGGTGCCTCCAAAAAGAAATGGGTAGAGCGGGACGCTTGAAAAACAAATGGGTAGACCAGGACACTCGAAAAACAAATGGGTAGACCAGGATGCTCCAAGAACAACTGGGTAGACCAGTACAGCTCTGCAAGCAGTTAAAAGCCTGGTAGACCAGTACCTCTGCTAAATCCTAAAGCATTGTCACATGACCATCAAACCACGCCCACAAAATAAGCCATGCCCACAGAACTGGTAGTAAAAAAATTTAGAACTCACCCCTGGTCCATGCGGGTGGGCGGAGCCTCCCGCCGCTTTTACTACCGGTTCACAAGAACCAGACAGAACCGGGAGCAACCCACCCCTGGTTTCGCTTTGCATCCAAGACGCTTCTTCAGTTCTGAAGCTTCTTGGATAAGAAGCGAAAGATCTTCAAAGGAAAAACAAAGAAAGTCCAGTTGCCTTTTGAAAAAGCATCTTTGGGACAACCATGACCTGGATGACTGAGAATCTCTATAGACATGTAGTAGTGAAGCTGTGGCTCAGGGACAGAAATTCCTACTGAACATGCACAAGCTAGAATATAATGATTTATGTCCAGTAATTTCCTTCTTGCTGAACGGTCTTAATTGCCCATAAATCAGTCAATACCAAATATAGAAATTGATATTCTTCTGTACGGGAAAAGCTTTGGGCAAACTGTTCCCTTTCAGAATAATTAATACATCATGCTACTGCAACATGAGCCTCTGTATCTCATGTTTAAAGTACACAGAGTGACTTGCCGGGTCAGCACTAAATTGAAATGTGGTCTGTACCCTATGTACGTCTAGTTTAATGAAAAGAAGGACCAGGGGTGACATGATAGCAGTGTTCTGATATCTCAAGGGTTGCCACAAAGAAGAGGGAGTCAAACTATTCTCCAAAACACCAGAGGGGCAGGACAAGAAAAAAATGGATGGAAACTAATCAAGGAGAGAAGCAACCTAGAACTAAGGAGAAATTTCCTGACAGTTAGAACAATTAATCAGTGCAACAACTTGCCTCCAGAAGTTACAAATGCTTCAACACTGGAAGTTTTAAAGACGAGATTGGACAACCATTTGTCTGAAATGGTGTAGGGTTTCCTGCCTAAGCAGGGGGTTGGACTAGAAGACCTCCAAGGTCCCTTCCAACTCTTCTCTTCTCTTCTCTTCTCTTCTCTTCTCTTCTCTTCTCTTCTCTTCTCTTCTCTTCTCTTCTCTTCTATTCTATTCTATTCTATTCTATTCTATTCTATTCTTATTCTGTAGTTTTTTTTATTATGTAAAAGCATTGGTTGCCCAACTTCAATGGATTTCCTGTAATTACATGACTCATCTGACTCCCCAAATCAGAACAAAGCAAATGCTTGCAAAAGTACCATTTGAGCCCTTTGACTTTCACCATTAATAGTGAGAGTTGGTGGGTGAGATAATGGCAGGTTCTTTCACTTATAAGCCATATCGCAGCATATTGTGTAAAGGCACCTGCTACATCATAACAAACACAGTAAGGTTTAAGGTTCTGTGTACGTCAGTTCGTAGTATAGCCCTGAAAGAAGGGGTGAAATGCTCCCAGTTCGGACCGGATCACCCGATCTGATAGCGATGATGGCGGGTGGTTCAGAGAACTGGTAGCAAAAATCCCTGCGCGCCCCCCCCCATGCCAGCTGAGCTGCACGATCATCAGAAGCTTTTTTTTTTAACTTTTAAAAGCATTTTTTCTACAACCTCTTCCGATGAAATCTTCGAAATCCTCTTCCGACGATCCCAGCTCAGCTGGGATCGTCAGAGGCTTTTCAAAGCATTTTTTTCTGCAACCTCTTGGCCAAAGAGGTGGTAAAAAAAATGCTTTGAAAAGTCTCTGACGATCCCAGCTGAGTTGCCTGATCGGTAGAGGCTTTTCAAAGCATTAGAAAAAATGCTTTGAAAAGTTTTTTTTTTAAAAAGTTGGCCACGCCCACCCAATCATATTACTCCCCCACACCAAGCCACTCCCACAGAACCAGTAGTAACAAATTTTACATTTCATCCCTGCCTGAAAGACCATCTGGGCTAGAACTGACGGTCTTTAATACGATCGTTTTCAATTAGGCACCATCAAATGAGTTGGGTTTTAACTGATAAATAATGCCGACCGTGGAATTCCAATACATATGCAAGCCACAAGGTTGGCAATCACAGTTTAAATATAATAAAATTTCTTGGCACTTCCGATATCCTGGAATGGTCCTATGCATTTTCTTGCTACACTGTATGACTCCTTGCTGCATCCATGTTTATTAATAAATTTATTTTCTGTCACATGTTTACACCACACCTAATACCATCAATGATAAAACTCTACCAAACTTGTAATTGGCACATTGTAATCTGGAAGATAGTTATGGCATTAATTACAATGTGACCTGTAAAATGGACCACAGGGGTATCACAAGTTCTTTTAACTATACCGATTTGGTGGGTTCAAGACACAAAAGAAGCAACACAACACGGGTCCCTAGACAACACGCACTCACAAGTATCCACAAGTTATTACTAACTACTCATGACTGCTCTCACTACTTATGACATTCTTTCTCATTACTACTACTATTCCAACTACTACTTCTTGTAAGTGCAACTATTCCTACTTTTTGGGAGTACTGCTGGAGAAAATTGACTTGTTCTAGCTTTTTTACTTCCATATAGAAACACACACCTCAGTCAGTCAGTCAGTCAGTCAGTCAGACAGACAGACAGACAGACAGACTGACTGACTGACTGACAGACAGACAGACACACTCTCTCTCTCTCTCTCTCTCTCTCTCTCTCTCACACACACACACACACACACACACACACACACACACCAGCTGTTTCTCAGCAAGCTTTTCTACCAACCTTATCTTGCTGGCTGAGGAGAAGGCTTAAAGAGACAGGACAACAGCAGTGCAGGTCCTCGCCATTTTTTGGGCAGCCTGCTCTCTCAACAAGGGATACGTAGCTTCATGTGAAAATATGACATAGAATTAATATACCGTATTTTTCGGAGTATAAGACACACCGGGGTATAAGATGCACCTACCTTTTTTGGTGAGGAAAAGAAGAAAAAGAAATCTCCTTCTGCCTCTGAGCAATTTTGCCTCATTGCAGCAAACAGCAAACAGCCTGCTTTACTTTCATTTTCATTTTCAGCATAGCTTGATTAGCACAAGGAAAAAAAAATCTGCTCAGCAATTTACCTTTTTGCAGCAAGCAGCAGAGCCCTGTGCAAAACAACTGAGAGCAAATCAGCTGAGAGTCAGGAGGCCCATCCAATCAACTTGTGCTAATTAGGTTGTGCTGAAGCTGAAAGGAGCTCTTTTTTCTTGCTGTTTGCTTGCAAGGAGGTAACTGCTGGGAGGCAGAGGCCAAAGGGTGGGGGCCAGTGGGTGAGCAGGGCTACATTCGGTTTATAAGATGCACCTAAATTTTCACCCCCTTTTAGGAGGGGGGGAAAGGTGGGTCTTATACTCCGAAAAATACTGTATCTCTGCTCTGAGAGCTTAAGGGAAGATGAACTGTATATGCCTTTCTAAAGACTGAAGTGAATGAATCGAATAAGGCACAATTTGCATTCTTTTCAATGCAATAAATCTCACTGCTTGCATAGTTTCCTGCCGCTATGCAAGTAATAGGATTTCCCCTCTATGAAGTACACAAATAGTATTTTTCCTACTATTCCTACGATTGTTATGAATCACATTTGGAATATAGGTGACTAACAAAGTATTGGCAGCTGCTCCTTTTTCCCCACTCCCACCCACAAAACTCCTTTGAGATTTCATCAAAAAGAAGGATATGCGGATTTTTCTAGAATTCTGCTTGGGCTTTTGTTTCTATTGGCTTCCTGCCTAAAGAGAGGGAGGGAGCCCAGCTGTACATTCCCAGCTTGCTAAATCATGGTTTAGCAAGCTAGAGATCAATGTTCAACTAATATTGTTCAATTTGCGGTAAGTAATTCAGAATATCCATTTGTAAAGCTACCCATTCCCTGTTAATTATAATGGAAGGAATTTCAGAGACAATGCCAGTCTTCATTCAGTTTCTTTCAAAGTCTAGAGAGTCAGCCAGAAGTTGGCTGGTATTGGGCTCTTGTTTCTTTCCCCCTAGTTTAGAAAACATTCTACTCCAATGTCTACTTGCCTTTTGGCAAAACCACCAAAAGAAAAACATCCTAATCATTTGAGAGTAATATAAAGGAATCAGGTCAAGTGTACCCAATCTAGTATCCTTCAGATGTTTAGGCTTCAACTCCAACAATGAGAGAATACTCAAAAACATCTGAAGCACATCAGGTTGCTTACTCGGGACTTGACACATATTGGGTCTGTCATATTTGTCATACCTACATCTGATGGTTAATGTTCAATAAATTGAAATAGCTTTGAGCCAGTGGTGGAATTCAATTTTTTTTACTACCGGTTCTGTGAGCATGGCTTGTGGGCATGGTGTGGCTTGGTGGGCATTGCAGGGGAAGGATACTGCAAAATCTCCATTCCCTCCCCACTCCTGGGGGAAGGGTATTGCAAAATCTCCATTCCCACCCCACTCCAGAGGAAGGATACTGCAAAATCCCCATTCCCTCCCACTCCTGTGGGAAGGATATTGCAAAATCTCCATTCCTACCCCACTCTGGGGCCAGCCAGAGGTGGTATTTGCCGGTTCTTCAAACTACTCAAAATTTCAGCTACCGGTTCTCCAGAACCTGTCAGAACCTGCTGAATTTCACCCCTGCCTTGAGCTTTCCTCCCCAAATATCTACCTTTTCTTCAAATTACAGGGAAACTGCCTCCCTGTCCAAAATTAACAGAATATTGCAACATTGTGAGAGTTCATCTCTTTCCTCCACCTTCTCGTGTGACTTTTTTTTTGTTGTTTCTTCAGCCTGGAGAAAACCTCTATCCTAAAGATGAAAGTGGAAAATGGCTTTATCATGAAACAGATCTATGTGCCACATGGGAGGTGAGTATTTAGGAAGCATTAATCGTATCATAACTAACAGTATCTAAAACTTTCTCACCGTCCTTAGGACATCTCTTCCAATAAATTTAGAGGGGAAAAGAAAGTTAGGTTCCATTGGACACTCCATCCAGCAATGGATTCTGAGTTGTACCCTATACTGAAGCAGTAGTATTAGCCTAAAACCTAGGTGTGCTCAAGATTGATCAATCTAGCTGCCTGTGATGAGGAGGGATATCATTTTGGCAAAAATAAAATAAGAAAAATAAAATAACAACATAACACCACACAATACAGGAATGATCTGTCTACTTAATTGACCAAAATTACAATGCCACTAGTAGCATTGGAGCAGGTTATCGGGTATAATAAATTGGGGCATGCATTCTGTAATTTGTAAAATGTGGTTATCTTTAAGATACTTTGGCACATTAAATATTAATATATTACTATTTTATTGAAGTTTTTATTGAACTCGGTACACGTCCAAGAGAGCAGAGAAACCTTTGGTAGCCTTATTGATATTGTTTGTGTGGGAAGTAGAATTATTTCAAAGTTTGGAGACAGAGGAACCAAACTAGTAGGAATGTAAAAGAAACGAAAGGATTGTTCTTGTCAGCTCAGCGTTGCAGACCATATAGCAAGCAAAACAGTTGTGATATGAACCAGATCATATGGCAAACAACTTGTGATGACTCTCACCTGGAGTTAATCATGGGGATGGGGATGGACTTGAACCCAGGCCCAAAAAAGGACAGAGAAAAAAATCTATTGAAGAAGGCTAATACCAAGGCAGAGATGAAAACTGGGTAATAATAATAATAATAATAATAATAATAATAATAATAATAGTAGTAGTAGTAGTAGTAGTAGTAATAATAATAATTTTATTTCTATACCGCCCTTTTCCCGAAGGACTCAGGGCAGTGTACAGCCTGATTAAAAGCACAAAGAGAAACAAAATTTAAAAATTATTAAAATTATTAAATAATTGGCTCAATTATAAAACCCCCAAATTTAAAATCCCACATTTAAAACCAATTAAAATCTTTACATTGATAGTCCGGCCTGGTGAAACAACAAGGTTTTGAGGGCACAGCAAAATACACGGAGGTCGGAGATCTTAATCATTTCTGGAGGCAGGTTCTCGAAACATGGTGATGCTTGAGCCACAGGACTGGGTCAGAAACATTTGAATTGGTAATTCCAGAATCTGTCTATCCACATTGACACCCCCCACCCCACTCCCAAGATGAATCAGTGTGACAAGAATTTTTGCCATCTATCAGCCTATCAATTCAAGCAATGAAAGAAATCCCAGAGAAGTACCAGGCTGGAAACCCTTGATAGACTTTTTTTTTAGTAAAAAAAACACAAAAACTTGTGATTTATGGTTTTGATGAAGCTATATTATAGAACATAGCTATATGTTCAACTCATGGGAGTTGAAGTCCACAAATCTTAAACCTGCCAAATTTATAAAATTATAAAAAAAGAAGAGAGCCATTATGTAACTTTAGAGAGAGAGAGGTTAAAATATAATTTACTGCTGGGAAAAATATTGGAGCTACTTCTTTATATTTTTTATATCTATCTTTGTAACCGTCTCCTTTTTCTTCCATTTTTTTTTTCTTATTGCACTTTTAGCTTTATCTGTTTCTTTCTTTTTCATTTTCTCCAATCCAATTTAGTTTGCATTATTTACTCTTACTTTTTCTTACAACTTTTAAGTGTGTGTGTGTGTGTGTGTGTGTGTGTGTGTGGAGAGAGAGAATGAGTCACTAAATATTGAATATGAATTGAGGTGATTTGAATAGAATAGAATAGAACAGAACAGAATAGAATTGTATTGGCCAAGTGTGAATAGACATACAAGGGATTTGTCTTGGTGCATATGTTCTCAGTGTACATAAAAGATACATTTGTCAAGAATCATAAAGTACAACACTTAATGATAGTCATAGGGTACAAATAAGGTAGGGTACATTATACTATTTTTAATAAGGATCATTTGCATCTTCTCCCTTCTCCCTTTCTTGCAATTGCTGATTCCTATTGCTTCTCCCTGTTTGTCTTCTCTCCATCTTCCTTTTTCTAAATTCGGACCAAGAACAATCTTTTGGTGGGGGATGAGTCAACCTCTCCTTACATCTCCTTTGCCCTCCTCCACTGGCTGCCTCTCAACTGTGTAAACCTCAATTCCCATAGTTCCTTAACTAGCATGGCCATTGCTGAGAATGGACCTTCCCTTTTTGGGAATTGGTCCACCTGAGGAGCACTTAAGTTGGTGGAGTTCATCATGGATTGTTTCTTTGTAACAACATCACAATCCCATCACCCTTATTTATTTTGTACCCCTAAGCAGTAAAAATATTACTTGCTGGTTTATCACACTGTTTTGCCTACTTCATTCTAACAGGCTTTGGAAGCATGCAAAGATGCAGGCTTGGTGAAATCTCTTGGTGTATCCAACTTCAATCGTAGGCAGCTGGAAATGATTCTGAACAAGCCAGGTTTGAAGTACAAACCTGTCAGCAACCAGGTAATGACAGTGAATAGATGAGCCCATGTAAGCATGTTGACTTTCTCATGTAATGAGTGGCATAAGCCATCAGTCCTTGACTAGTGTATCTAGCATCAGAATATCTTGTATGATGCGTCTTCATGATTTCCTGTCATAAAAAATCAACTATGCCATTTTTCATATATTTCTCCTTCCAGCTTTGCTTCTGGTTTGCTCTAAAACATAAGATAAACAAACATGTTACTAAAAACAAACATAATCTTAGCCTATTCATTCAATCTTCCCCACAGGCCTTTCATTTTGGGCTAAAACGAACAAGGAGCCAATTCATGCTCAGTCAGGACAAGCATAACATTATGTTAATTTTCTGCCCAAGATTTAATCGTGAGAAATTAAAGTAATTAATTCCACTCTATTGCCAGAAGAGTCCTTTACCCTTGGGAGGAGGGCGGCATTTTGGGCAGTGACCATCTGAAATAATATCTAAATATGTAGTATTTTATAGAATGCTTCTGGTAAAGTCAGAATGGCCTTATTTACTCCGATTAACAGCTTTTTCAGTTTTTCTGATCTAGGCCAGGGGTGAAATGCTCCCGGTTCGGACCAGATAGCCCGATCCGGTAGCGATGGAGGTGGGTGGTTCAGAGAACTGGTAGCAAAAATCCCCGCCCCCCCCTCATGCCCAGCTGAGTCACACAATCATCAGAGGCTTTTTTTTTTTACTTTTAAAAGCATTTTTTCTACAACTTCGGCCGAAAAAATGCTTTTAAAAGTAAAAAAAAAAGCCTCTGATGATCGCGCGGCTCGTCAAAGGCATTTAAAAGAAAAAAAAACCTTTTTTTTCTTTTAAATGCTCTGATGATCCTAGCTGAGTTCCCTGATCGGCAGAGGCTTTCAGGGAACTCAGCTTGGATCGTCAGAGCATAAATGCTCTGATGATCCCAGCCGAATTCCCTGATCGGCAGATCGGCAGAGCATTTAAAAGAAAAAAAACCCTTTTTTCTTTTAAATGCTCTGACGATCCAAGCTGAGTTCCCTGATCAGGGAATTCAGCTTGGATCGTCAGAGCCTTTTGAAAGCATTTTTTTAATAACCTCTTAGCCAAAGAGGTTGTAGAAAAAATGGTTTTAAAAGAAAAAAAAAATTGGCCACGCCCACCCAGTCACATTAACCCCACCACCACCAAGCCACGCCCACAGAACCGGTAGTAACAAATTTTAGATTTCCCCCCTGATCTAGGCCATCTATTCCATAATTCAATTCCATTCAATTCAAATCTTTATTGTCAGTGCACAACATATATGCAATGAGATTGGTTGAGCTCCCTCAGTGCCCCTCCCCCAACACAATACAACTCACAGTGAAGACAGAAAATCCCTAACCCAATAAATCATATTAACAAAACACCCAATCCTAGTGCACCAGTGTGAATATGTTACACATTGCGCCGGCCCTGCAGTCCATCATACTACATAGTTATGATGTTATTTCTCATTCGGGAGTCTGACAGCCCACAGATAAAAATTGTTCTTCAGCTGTTTATGCGGCTGGCTATACTTCTATATCTCCATCCCGATGGTAGGAGGGTAAAGAAGTGATGACCAGGGTGAGAGTCGTCCCTAATTCTTTTAAGTAGATGAGTAGGAGACAAATGTTTATGAACACACCATGTATACATCATACATTCTATGAAAAAAAGTTGGGAAATAATAAGGCAACCCAGCTGATCTATTATATCAAAGACAGGAAATCATAATGCTTGCATTGAACTCTTCCAATACTAGGAAGAAAATTTCTGGATTTTGTTGAATTGGCTGCTGCTAGTTGGAGGAGTGGGAGGAATCCTAGAAGAGAAGAGGTTTGGAAGTGATGTCCGGAATGAGGGTTCTTTTTCTTCCATATCCCTTATATCAAACTGATCATGAATGATTAAGAGCAGCTACTTGGCTTTCTTCCTTGGCAATTAACAACTGGAAACGAGATGCTACACAGCTCACAAGGCTATGCCATCAGAAAAATCTTGTGGGCCTTATTATTATTATTATCTTGCAGGCAATGAGTTATCTTGAAGACAATGAGGTTCTCTAAAGCATAATTTTTTTAAAAAAAAATATGCAAACTTGCTGAAAGCAAACTTGGCAGTTGTAAAAGGTCATTGTGTTCCACCAGTTTGAGCTTATAGTTGAAACACGTGGATTAGCCTAACTGAAATTTTCCTCCACCTCTTTAGAGGGCCCCACTTTAGCCACAGGAGATGCTATGGATTAGTACTTGTGGTTCCCTTGGCCTACCCTTACCATAAATGTCACACACCATTCAGATGCCTGGAGTAAACTGGAACAATTCAATGAAGCAATAACTTCTTATTAGCAGTTTAATTGGCCAAGCTATTCAGAGTCCTGGGGAGTTGAATTTTCTCCTTCCGTGCTCCAAACATTCACTGTTTTCTTTTGCAAGGAAATAACATTGAAGATACAACCACAGGGATCATTTAAGTATTTCAGTGCACATTTCAGTGCACATTTCTCATGTGTCATAAGCAGGGGTGAAATCCAGCAGGTTCTGACAGGTTCTGGAGAACCAGTAGTGGAAATTTTGAGTAGTTCGGAGAACCGGCAAATGCCACCTCTGGCTGGCCCCAGAGTGTGGTGGGAATGGAGATTTTGCAATATCCTTCCCCCAGGAGGGGAGGGAATGGAGATTTTGCAGTATCCTTTCCCTGGAGTGGGGTGGGAATGGAGATTTTGCAATATCCTTCCCCTGCCACACCCACCAAGCCACGCCCACAGAACTGGTAGGGAAAAATATTGGATTTCACCCCGATCATAAGCCATTGTTTTGTATCACATTTGAAATTGTTTTCCATGTTTATCTTTTAATAAAATTTAAAAGACAAAGAATTGCAAGTCACTTGAAAATAGGCCAGACTGTCACTTGTCAGTCTTGGCCACTTTGAACTAAAATATTTGCAAAAAAAGCATATACCTCACTAAAATAAGTTATACGGATACATGTAGCCCCTCCGCCTCCATTTTGGGGGAGGAAAAAACAGTTGAAAAGATTATAAATCAGGAGATTGTTAGTTCTAGTCCTGATTTAGGCATGAAAGCTAGCTAAGTGACCTTGGATTAGTTACTTTCTCTTTACCCTAGGAAGAAGAATGCAACAGCAAACATCTTTTGAAATCCTGGCAGTCCGCAGGAGTCAACAGTGATTCAAAGTCACTGTTTTGTGTTACAAAACAAAGTGTGCACACACACACACACACACACACACACATACACACACATACAGAGGGTCAGAGGGGAGGCTTGATAGTGCCAAACTCTGCTGAATTGAGTGAGGTCTCCTAAATTACTTTGCACATTTTTGCCAGTTTTACAAAATGCAGCTATAGAGCAGAGGTGGGTTTCAGCAGGTTCTGACCAGTTCTGGAGAACCAGTAGTGGAAATTTTGAGTAGTCTGGAGAACCGGTAGTAAAAATTCTGACTGGCCCCGCCCCCATCTATTCTCTGCCTCCCAAGTCCCAGCTGATTGGGAGGAAATGGGGATTTTGCAGTAAACTTCCCCTGGAGTGGGGAGGGAATGGAGATTTTGCAATATCCTTCTCCTGCCATGCCCACCAAGCCACGCCCACCAAGCCTGCCACACCCACAAAGCCACGCCCACAGAACCGATAATAACATTTTTTGAAACCCACCATTGCTATAGAGGCTACATACCAGAAGCAGAAATTTGTACAAGAAAGGAAGCTTATTAATACTTCCACAGCTGATGCTTTATCCTTTGGAAGCTTTTGCCTCCTGCAAAAATAAATACAGCTAGCTTTGTTTTTGTTTCTTAACTATGATTTTTTTTTAAAAAAATCTGTGTTTCCCACTCTGTAGATTGAATGTCATCCATACTTCACTCAACCCAAACTTTTAGAATTCTGCAAATTGCATGATATTGTTCCTGTTGGGTACAGTCCACTAGGCACGTCAAGAGATGAAAGCTGGTAAGTTTTGCATTGAAGATGAAGAGGAGGAGGGGAAGAGGAAGAGTAGTGAAACAAATGTTAAAGGATTTATGGTGTAACACCGATGTAACTTTGTGACCAAAGCAAAGAAACAGAAAAGCAAAGCAAAGAAAAGAAAAGTAATAAAGAATGTTGGTGCTGGTAATTACCTATAAAGCCCTACATGGCTTAGGCCCGGGGTACCTGGCGGACCATCTGCAGCCAGCGACAGCTCCCCATCGCCCGGTGCGCTCTCACACCTCCTTGGGTCCCGTCGGCCAGACAGTGTCGGCTGGCGACTCCCAGGGTGCGGGCCTTCTCTGTGGGCGTGCCTACTCTGTGGAATCAGCTCCCCCTGGAGCTCCCGATGGCCCGTGACTTTCGCTCTTTCCGCCGTGACCTCAAAACATGGCTGTTTGACCTGGCCAGATTGGACTAAAGAGGTTTTTAAAGGGGATTGTATTGGTTTTTATATTTGAATATTGAATGTTATGTGTTTTTAATCGTTGTGAGCCCCCTGAGTCCTTTGGGAGAGAGGGCGGCATACAAGTTTAATAAAATAAATAAAATAAAATAAATGTTTTGTCATGGATCAATTGTGATGTTCTATCACTGAGATTGGCGTGGCGATTCCATGTACAGTAGTGGCCAAAATTATGGAAAACTTTTGGGAAAAGCTTATTTTCTAAAACTAGCTAATAACACCACTTTCTTTTGGAGTAGTACCATAAAATCATATATCAATGGAAAGATAATTTAATCAAGAATGTAATGCAATAACGAAGTTGCTATTAGAATAGCAGTTATAGTATAAAGAAGAAAAGTGAAACACGTAGAAAAAACGAGATATACAAAAATTATCACCATAGAAAAAATGAGTTATACAAAAATTATCATGTCAGTTAATACTTAGTTGGGTAACCTTTAGCATGAATTACAGCCTTACAATGTCTTCCCATGGAGTGAACCAAGTCTTTTAGTCCTGCTGCTGTTATAATGTGAAACCAAGATTGAATGATTGCTTGTATTAACTGGGTTTTATTGCTGGGTCGCTTCTGACTAACAAGTTTCTTTAGTCGGCTCCATAGATTTTCAATTGAGTTAAGGTCTGGGCTATTCCCAGGCCATTCCATCAGTGGAATATGATTATTTTGAAACTCAAAAAAAAAAAAAGTGGTGTATTAGCCATCAAACCTCAAAAATACACTTTTCCCAAAAAGTTTCCACAATTTTGGTCACTACTTTAGGTGGAGAGAGAAGTAAATGTGAGGTAAATCATCATAGTAGAAGTCCTCCTGGACTACTCATGCTAGCAAAGCAGAAAGTTGAGTGGTGGGGATGATGATAGCTCTAACCTTTTCCTGATCCATCCTCACTGAATGCCCCTTTTTTCTTATGACGGCTGACAATGCACTACTAATAGAGAAGCAGAGAGGGATCAATTCTCTAATTATATGTCCTGCAATTTCTCCTTTCCCTACAAATCCTGTTTTATTTTAATGCTACAGCCATCAGAACCCTAACCCTGACCCTCAGCTAAATGGATTCATTTTTCTGATAATCACAAGGCTTCTTTTATTTCCTAATGAAAATAAGAGTTTGAATAACGATTATGAGTAGGATGATTTCAAAATAGCATTTTGATTGATTATGTGCCAAGACATTTTTGACTCCTAGCAACCACATAGATATATTTTCTCCATGACAATCTATCCCTAACATGTTCTTTCATATCTCCCAAGGGTACACTCACTGCTTCTATGACTAAGCCCATCCAACCCATCCATCCACTGCTGATTTTCCTCTTTTCTTTCCATCTCTCTTTCCCAGCATTGGAGCCTTTTCCAGAGAGCTGGGCTTTTGCATAATATATCATAAGTTAAATAATTTGAGCCTGATCATTTATGCTTCAAGTGAGAACTCTGGATTGATTCGTTCAATAATCCATTGGTTGCTTTATTGGCTGCCCAGGATATCCTTAGGCATCTTCTCCTACACCAAAGTTATGCTCTTCATAATCCTGTTTCCTTAAAGTCCAACTTTTGCTTCCATAGAGTGTCATAGGGAATATCATGGTCTGCACAATTCTGATATTCCTAGGTATAGATCCATCACCACATTTGAAGCTATCCATCACTTTGATGTCTTCATTGTCAATTCTAAGGTTGGTTGTTCGACCTACTATCATTAATTGGATCTTCTTTAAATTTAATTTTAGTCCCATTATTTCACTGTACTCTTTCAATATTAAGGCTTGCAGATCCTGTGCATTTTCAGCTATTAGGATAGCGTCATCAGCATGGCACAGGTTATTGATGTTTCTTCCCCCAGTTTTTAAACCACTGCCATCTTCTTTCAATCCAGTTCCCTTAATATATATTCTGCGTATATAAATCTCCTTTTTTTGGTGTTGGAATGTTGATTGACTTCTTATGCTTGGTTACTGTGCCATTCTTCCAATTTGTTGGCATAATTTGGCTAAAACCTTGTATGATTTTTATTCTGTTGCCTACCATATTTCAGTGAGTATTATATCAGTTCCTATAGCTTTCCAACTTCATAATAATTGCTGATTGAACTTCATGCTAGAGGTACTTGTAAGTAAGGAATATCTACTAAGGTATCTCAGATGTTGATATTTCTACTTGTATAGTGTTTCAGTATGTACCTTCCATCTTTCTTTGATCTTCTTTCAAAGTATACCAATTTGAGGCTGAAACCCCATTCTGAGTTCAGACATCTTTTGAA
This sequence comes from Pituophis catenifer annectens, assembly GCF_029215685.1. NCBI lineage: Eukaryota > Metazoa > Chordata > Lepidosauria > Squamata > Colubridae > Pituophis > Pituophis catenifer. Next base: position 70,509,760 of record NW_027256887.1, read on the forward strand.
AGACTTTCCTTGTTTTTCCATGTTTGTGTCCATCTTCAATGTCTTTACAAATGTGATTGTAACACCATTTCTTGTCTCTTGTAATACCTCTCTGAAACTCTTAAGTTAATTTCTGAGAGTTTTGGCTTTGGATTCTCTTCTCTTCCATGGTTTGTTCTGACATCCACTTTGCTTTCTTCTCTTTCTTCATTTTTGACTGTTCCTTTTTTCATTCATCCTTAGCCATTTCCTTAATTTCACACCATGAGTCTTCTCTCAATGAAGTTTAGGACTTCAAAGCAATTCCTGATTTTCTCCTTGAAAAAAAGGAAAAAGAAAAGTGTGTGTGTGTGTGTTATATGTTCTAGATCAGGGATGTCAAACTGCATTTCTTTGAGGGATGGATCAGTCAGCCGGGGCGGGGCGGGGGAGGAGATGGGACGGATGTCTCCTGCAGCACTCTGCCATCCAAAACAGGGCACATTTTGGCCAGCAGAGTGCTGTAGGAAGACACCCCAGGCTAAAAATGGGGGACACACCTCATTTTTGCTGTCAGAGGCACCACGGGTTGGTCCTTTGCTATCTCCAGGCCGGCCCCATGGACCAGATTTAAGCACCCTTGAGTTTGACACCCGTGTTCTAGATCATATCATAGAAACTGACTGGTTTTCTTCTTCTTTAGCTTAACATGGAGCCTGCATATGAGCAATTTGTTATCTGTTCCACAGTCAGCACCTGGCTGTCTCTTTGATGGTATAATTGAGCCCCTCCACCTCCTTTTAACACTAATATACTGTATTTTTCGGAGTATAAAACGCACTTTCCTCCCCCTAAAAGAGGGTGAAAATTTGGGCGCGTCTTATACACCGAATGTAGCCCCGCTCACCTGCCGGCCCCCACCCTTTGGCCTCTGCCTCCCAGCAATTTGCCTCCTTGCAGCAAACAGCCCGTTTCAGCTTCAGCACAGCCTGATTAGCACAAACAGCTGATTATCGGTTGAATCAGCCTCCCGACCATCAGCTGTTTCAGGCTGCAGGGATTGCCATTGCCTATTGCTGCATGCCCATTTTGCTGCAAGGAGGCAAATTGCTGGGGGGCAGAGGCAGATTTTTTTTCTTGTTTTTCTCCCCAAAATAGGTAGGTGCGTCTTATAGTCCAGAGCATCTTATATTCCGAAAAATATGGTAGTTAATTTCTG